>NC_063214.1:52345177-52975677 GCF_020740725.1 Corvus hawaiiensis
CAGCCGCCCGCCCCAGCACTTCTCTGCGATGGCGCTGCTGGACGTGCCCTGCTGTGGGCAAGCCTTTGCCAGCCGGAGCGACCTTTCTCGGGAGAGGCCGGACCCAGCGGGCGAGCAGCGGTGCGGCGGCAGGGCGGGGAGCGGGCAGCGCTTGGCGGGGGGCGATCCTGCCGCCGCTCCGCACCCGCCGGGCTCCGCTGCCGCCCGCCCCGCGGCACCGTCCCGGCCCCCGCATCCCCCGGGGCCCTGGGAGGCATCAGGTTGACAAGTCCCCTTGGCCGGTCTCGGCGCGCGGGGACGTGACATCCCTTTCTGACAGTGTCACCGCCCGGGGCTCATCGTCCGGCTCCGGGCCAGGCTGGCGGCAGTCCGGTGGGTGTCGGTCCGGTGGGGGTGGCTGTCCTGCCAGGATGGGCAAATCCTGCTCCACGTGTTTTCCCCCCTCTCTGTGCGAGGACGAGACGGTACTTTTGCCTGTTTTTTTGTTTTTTGTTTTTTGTTTTTTTTATCCTTTAGGGAAAGGGAAGGAAGGTAGCCATGATAGAGCCTGTGCTGCTGCTTCTCGCTGGGGTCGGTGGCGGATGCGCTTCCCGGGTGGCAGAGAGGGGAGCGATGCTCGGCTTGTTTGCAGTGTGCTGATCTCCCCTTCACCAGGGACAAGTCTAAGTGTCGCTTTCTCATTCACTGCAGTGCCTTACATAAGTTTATCCTGCAGTCTAAATGTAAGGGTTGTATGCTCATGAAACAAGGAGGGACCGCTGGCATCCTCTGTAGCAACAGTCGGTTTGATATTTTGCTCTGCTTTTCATACATTTTTAATAGCCATGTGGAGAACAAGTTATAAAGGAAACTTGCAGAGAGTTTCAAAGTTTGAAGAGAGATTATTCAGCCTCTAGCTGTCCTAAAGTTTTACATCTCCAGCAGAGGATTGATCCTCCAATCTAGGAGAAGTGAAACAAGACAAAACTACCTGTTTTCTTATGTTTGTGTGAATCTAAATCAAACACATTCCTAGGCACCAAAATGGGTTATGTAAGAAATGTCAGTGCAGAAGTAACTACATAGCTACAGGCAGCAGGAAAATGGCATGTGGAAGAGAAGGTGTGGGACATTTTGATCACATAGGTTTTCCCATTATTCTTCTGAAAATTTGCCTGGATTTTATGCAGAGAAGAGTGAAAGAATGAATATGTGCATTTAATTTGCTTAATAGAAAATATCTTGGCAGAAACACGTTTGTGCAGTGTATTCTTTTAGAGTTCGGCTTTGTGATATATTCATATAACTCTGTTAAATGAGAAACTGATAGCATCTCCCATTTACCTAATAATAAGTTCAAATACAGCTTTAGATATGCTACTAACCAGGTTAAGAAAAAAAGTGTGGGTTAATATAAAACTTGTCAAAGTGCAGTCCCTGTGGAATATCTAAGTGCTTGTCAACTTCAACCTAAAGGGTGTTATGAGGAAGGATTACCTGGCAACCAGCATGATTGAACAGCAATGTTAAAACACCTCTTCTTGAAGGGAGACTGTAGGTAATTTTGAATATCAGCTGCAGTGGGATTCACTTATTGCTTCTGACTATTCACTTATTGTATCATCTGAAATATTTATTGGTACAAGAGAATTCCCAGTATGTATGATTGTCTTTCCAATTATAATATAACACCTTGCCACAGGGAAGTCTGAATACAACACAACAGTGACTAAGCACCATTTGCAAGTCAGGGATTTGGTTTCTTTTAATATTTTGAAAGCTCTGCATACAGAAAAGCTGTTCTGGAGGAACAGTTTTAATAACAAGTGCCACAGAAGATCTGTGTGCAGAAAGTTTTTAGGAGATACTGTAGAGAACTGAGAAGTGTTTGTACAGTGGAGACACTGTACATACATTTGGATCTTAGAATATAAGCAAACATTAAGTAAGTTGGCAGGGTGGAGAGTCATGTCAATTTGGAAAGGTAACTCCAGGCTCCCGTGTTTACTTCCTAGCTGCTGCTGAAATCCGATATGGTTCTGAGCAATTTTCTGATGTTCCTTGCCTGATCTGACCCATTTCCATTTCTATGATGGATCTACTATTACTTACCTATTGTTAAAAAAGTACCTGGAGGTTTAATTAATTAGTATTCCTAATTCATTAGTATCTCTTGGGTAGGTTGTAGTTCTCAGAGGACAGAGACTCTAAGACAAACCTGAAATCTGCCTCCCCAACCCACAATTATTCCTGGTCCAAGGTAAAATCTTGACTTGTCTCCCTGATGATGTCTCTTTGAGGATGTCTACCTGTCATCTGAAGCTCCATGCAACTGAAGCAGAGCCTTTCATAGAATCACAGAATCATAGAACAGTTTGGGTTGGAAGGGACCTTTAAAGATCATCAAGTCCAAGACCATTGCAATGAGCAGGGACATCTTCAATGAGATCAGGTTGCTCAGTGCCCCATTCAGCCTCTGCCCACAAACTTTCATCACTACTTCCTTTCTTAATCTGTTTGGACAGCACCAGCATCTTGCCCATCCTCAGGTCCATATTATGACATCTTCTACCACGTTATTTTTCCACCTCTTCCCATGGGGTTATATCTAAATTCAGCTGATTTTTTTCTGAGTTACACTGCTAGGTTTGGACACTTATTTAATTGTATGAATTCCTGTTTTCTTCCTACACCTCTGCGTACCTTCTTGCCTACCTGCCTTGTTTTCTGGAGCTGTTGCACCAATGTAAGTCATGCCTCAGTCCATCCAGGGTGTTTTGAGCTGAATGGAGAACTCACATGTGCCATTTTCAGTGCCTGTTTCACTTGCTGAAATGCAGTCCAACATCCAGCCTTTCACAGGAGAAATATTGGGAGGCCTGTATGCTATAAAGATGATGACAGGAGAAAGAGTTGCTACTGTGTCTTCTATTCAACAGACCAGTAGGGCAAACATATCATTCTACCTGTTTCATTCTACTTTTCGTTCTGTCTGAGGAGATGGGACATAGTCCAGACACAAGACTTAATTGTTATGTTGCAGAGTTCAGGAATGAGGAAGAACTTTTTCTTCATCTCCATCATGAGCATAATCTTATTTTATGAAAATTACTTCACTTTCAGAGTAATTTCTTGGGATGCAGCCAACAGAAATCCTTTGTCATAATTTTTCTAAAAAGAAATGCAGTCCATCATTCATTAAAAGTACATGAAAAGAAAATGCAACATTTTAATTTGTACAAAACCTATTGTTTTGGTTTCACATTTTTGGGCGTAAGAAATGAATTCCAGATAACATCAAAGGAATTTTTTTTCTTCCTTGTCCTTTAACTGCTGCTCTAGAAATGGTGGATATTTGCACAATCTCCTTACAGGGTCTCTCATCTTTTCACCTACTGAAAACAGGTGTGTACAGTTGCTGAAACCTAAGTTGGATTTGGCCCTTAGATGCTCACCCTCAATGGCTCAACTCCAAGTGGTGGCCTAGTAGAGAGTCCTTACAAAGCTCCTTTGATATCCTGAGCCTCGGTGGATACAAAACTCTTGGGAGGGCAGCTGCTTACCCTGTCTTCTCTTTCAAATACTTTGTTGAGATAAATGTTAGTGAAGACTGATTAACCCAATGGGACATCTATAGGAGAAAGTTTCACGAAGGATGTCTGCACTTCAGGCGGCTCTCTTGAAAGCTGTTTATTGCATAGGTGAAGTTACAGCACTTCAGGGAGTGGGGATCCAGAGCCAGCCCTACAGCTGTTAGCTACAGTTTGTAGGCATACCTGAAGCCACCTTCTGTTCAAGTTACAAAACATTATATACTTTTCTTTGCAGAGTATCTTAATACATAACAACCAATAAGCACCATACACAATACCTTTACATTTGCCTATAGCCTATCATAACTACTACCATCACCATATTATAGTCATTATTATCCAATCACAAGAGTAAGTAAGTTACAATTTAAGCTTACAGTGGAAAATTCTCAGACCTCTCTTTTTCTTCCTACATCGACATTTTTTGTTTGCCTGCCATATCTCTCTTTTTGGTAAAGACATGTTTTCTATTTACTTATGCTCTTCTTGAGACTTATTTACTTGGTGAAAAACATGTCTTTGTTTGTAGTCACATACCTTTGTCTTATTCATAAAAATCTCCTTCCAACTGATCTCCAACCTTTGCCTTCTGAGTTATTCAGTGGTCAGTGTTTCAGCAAAACATCTTTTACTCTATATCAAAACTTGCTTTCATTTCTATCTCATCCCCAGTTTCTACATTCAGAGATCTTTCTGCCAAGCCTACATATCTGTGAAACTTTCTTACCAAACTTTCATCCTCCCCAACAGACATCCTCTTGACTTGGTTTCTTATCCATTCGTTTTGGGGAAGTTTTCCTTGTGTGCTTGTGAATTTTTGAATTGCTTTGATGTTTAGACAGTGGATATATAGGAATCTCAGCACTGAATATGATAGCTTTACATTCCAAAGTCAGATCCAGATTTGCTCTACTGTAATGTTTGGTTTCCTTAGTGCTGGCATTCCCAGTTCCCTGGCTACCCTGACAGGGAGGTGCTGGTTATCTGTGAAGCCAGGCTGATGATGCCAAGCAGGGGCTTTTTTGTTTTGCATTGCTGCCGTGTTTACAGTGTCACAGGAACACGTGCAGTCCAAACATATCGTGTCACACTGACGCAGGAGGTTGCAGTTACAGAAGATGTCGAGGGTTTGTGAGTTCACTGCACATCCAGGAAACCGTGAGGCTGATTTGATGATCAGCCAAAACTGCACCTCACTTCTCTTGCACAAGAGGAAGATAAGGACTCGTGTGCTATTGCTCTCTAGAAGAACCCTCTGAGAAACGGGGACTACTTGAGGCCTTGGCACTGAGGGCAACCCTTGCACATCTGACCTCCCAGGAAGCATAAATATGAGGTCCCAAAGAGCAGATAGGAAGCTCTGACCAAAATAAAATGCAATGCAAGAAGTATTGGCAGGGCAGTCAAATGACAGCAGAGGCAACTGAGCTGTGCTGATCTGTCTGCTCGAGGTAGTCCCAGGGGCTGCTCTGCTCTGGAAACCACAGCCCCAGCATGGTGGTAGGCAGATGTGACCCCCACTGCCCTGGTGGGTTGGTGCCCATGCTGGAGCTGGAGTTATGGGATAGAATTTTTAAACTGGCATCATGGCAATTCTCCACACTTTTGGAGAGAATCCCACCACCAAGTATCCTCAAGGGTAGGAAAAACCTTATCTAAGATAAAACATCATGTAAAATGTGGAGCCTGTAATATTTCTTATGGGGAATCAAAATTGTAAATACTTTTTCCCCCTGAAATGTAGGTTTTTTACTTGCTTTTAATTTTCGTTGTGTAAATAGAGTAGTAACAATCCTGCTGAATTCTGCTTATCTGTAGGTGCTGGTAATGATTTGTGCAGAGCTCCCTTGCTTTGAGTGGCTTTTGTTTCAAACAATGAGAGCTGGTAATTTGAGTGGGCGCTTCCCATCTGCAAGTCCTGCATCCAGTACATCCCTGTGCACACGCCTTCAAGGGCACCAGGCCTGGCAGTCTGTCAAGAGCACCTCTTAATATTACTCCAGGGAGTTAAACAGATGGTATGGGCAGATGCAATGGTATTCTCCAAAAGGGGAAACCTTGTCCCTGTAAGGCTGTTTGGGAATCTCTGTGAAGGGATCTGGTTTTTTAACATATCAGGCTGTATTTATCTGGAACTTTTTTTTTCCCGTAACTTTTTGACTGATTAGGAAAAAGAAGTCCATAAGAAGTCACATCATTTTATTCTGAGCCTAATGCAGTTGGTCAGGACTGGACACTCTGCAGTCCTGGCACACAGCCCCCTGTGCATTACTCAGCAGAGTATGGAGCTGACTGGAGGAGCCAGGTCTTGCATTCCTGGCTTCTTCCCATAACTGAATAAGAAAGATGCCCACATCATCTGGGTCTCCTCAAGCTTTCAAGGCTCTCAGATCAGTTCAGTTTATCACTCCGTTTACAGCAAACTTTCCAGAAAGTGTGTCCTTTGAATCTGGTGGAAGTCATCCCAAAAGGGCAATATGTAAAGGATTAATTCAAATTCCAGATTCTATTACCAGAAGGTATTACCAGAAGTAAAGTTGTGTTGCTTCTCTTAACAGAGTTAAAAGTTAGATGCAGGAAAAATATACAGAAACATTAAGTTCTGAAATGTTTCTTTTCCACTTTCATGTTTTTAATATAGAATTGACTTGCTATCCTATCTGCTATGTATCCTGCAGCCAAACTAATCCTGTCTGTGCCCTATATTTTTATTAGCCTTGCTTGCTTAATACAGAAAGATTTGGTTTCTAGGACTCCTTTTAATTCAATTTACTACTGTACTGCTTTTTCTCTTGAATATGATTTTTCTGTAGTGTCCTTTAAGGATTCTTGACCTTTTCTAACCCGGGACATATTTATAGTAACCTGATCTAGTTTTATTAATCATTAGTGATCTTCCCAGCAGGATACATTCGTTTGTCTTCTTTCTAATGTGATTCATGATACATCCCAATTTAAAGTGCCCGTATGATTGAACCGCTGTGCTGGGATTTATTGTACTAAATCAAACTCCAGTGCATGGAGATAAGAATTTTGTTTGTCAGTTTGCACAGCACTCATCAGATATCTGCTGTCAAAGTCCTTGCATTTTGGTAATAGCACCTCCTTGCTCATGTAAATATGTTTTAAGTTTCCTTTAGCCAATTCATCTGTTTTACTTCCTTAATATTCAGATTTCTTCTGAGACTAGACAAGGAAAGGAGCCCTAATAAATAAAATCACAGAAATAAATGTGGAGATAGGCATGAACATCAGGTTATTAGTGGTGTCTGTATGGGAATGCTCCCCATGCCTAGAATGGTGTGAGTACAGCAATCTGCTCTGTAAGTTTGACTCTGTGAGCATATTGATATGGTTGGAGGTGGTTAAATGCAGGCTTAAATAGATGAAAGAATTTTAGCAGAATTAATAAATCCATCTTGTACATGCAGTCCAGCTATAAATGGTACGCAGATTGACCACAAATTCATAAAAAATACAAATGTCTTTTTAGACACACAGGAGTAAATAGAGTATTCTGTGCTGTTGTGTGCACGTGAGTGTGTGCACATGTACTCGTAGGCATACAAGGTACTTGTAGCCAGTGAGTTGTGGCTCCTAAGCTTGAGTTAAAAACTGAATGAGTTCATTATAATCCTACTCCCCTCCCCTAAAAAAAAAAAAAAAATTGTAGTATGAAGGTATGAGGAATCAATCTAATCTGCTTTACTAAATGAACATGTGAAACTGCTTATCTGGGATAAACTTGGGTACTATACGTATTTCTCTCTCTTTTTCCTTAAACAGAATGAAAATGCCCTTGTGAAAATAAAGGAGTTAGGAGTCGAGCTTGCAAAGATCAGGGAGGAAGTTGGTAAGTAGTACAAGAAAAGTAACAACAGAGTGATTTTCTCACTTTACATGAAAGCAGTTATTATGATTCCCTGTGACCTGATCCTGGGGAACCTGCATACATGTGATGAAGTATCTCCTGAAGCCCACTGGCAAAGGGTTTTGTGACTTCAGAGGGAACCTTGATTTCACCTCTCTGCTGTGCAGATGGGCCCATTACCACACATGCTGAAGCCAGTTGTGCATCATCTTTACTAGACAAATTGTTTTTCATGAACCCATGGCTTCTGTCCTCAAACACCAGCACTGCTGAGGAGAAAGCACAGTGTGATGAGGAGTGGGAACCTGGGACCATTGCAGTGCACAGTGACTGGGGATGCACTGCTAACTTAGGAACATTGCTGTGTTTTGCAAACAAACCCAAGGACACCAAGCCCAGAATTTGCTTGTTAATATCTCTCTCTTCCTGGTTGAAAGGCAGAAAGAGCAATGCATCCCATTTGTCTGTGTATTCCCTATATATCTGCATGCCCCTCTTTTCCTTTTTGGTTTTTGATCTAGACAGGAGAGAGAGTGTAAAGATATTGCCACTCCTGGGAGAGAAGATGGGCTTTTGCTCTGGCTTCAGTCAACAGGCTGAGTTCTTCTGGACTTAAATCTCCCCAGAATGAGTGTGATGTTGGGTTCATCTACCCCAGGGTAAATGGAGAGGAGGCCCACTGGATGAGGGGACACCCTGAGTACCAAAAGGTGTTGGAACCACTGATGACTGGAGCTGTGAATAGGGGGGACCTCTCAGCTTTCCCTGCATGTGGGAGCCCAGTTCCTGGGTCACCCATTAAGCACAGATTGTGCCATGTGGCTGGAAGATGAAGTGCTCAGGCCAAACCCCTGTGGGATGGGCAGAGCTGCAGATCCTCCCTGTGCTTTGCCTTCACCTTGCCCATGACAGCCCACTTCAGAAAAGCTGAGCACAGCCCTTTTCAGATGCTTACCAGCTTGTGCTCCCTGCTTTGCCCCTCTGAAATTCTTAGGCTGATTGTCATTTCATGGAGAGCTTTATTGTCCCCACTGCCAATGTATACTGCAGCAATAGCAAAACAGGTTTCCAGTTATTCCCTGATGCCTGCCTTCCCCATCCTCTGCATCTCTACAGCTCTTACAGAGAAGTTGTTGCCACTGGTGCTTTCTTTAGGCTGGGCACATCTGAAGCTCTCGGTTCAATAGCCACTTCTCATTTGAAAGCCCTACCTCAATCTAGCAGGTTGGGTTTGCTCATTTTTGTGAGTGCTTTTTTAAGTGGCAGTGACATGGGAAGGAAAGAGAGGTTCAGTGCTGGAGATAAAGAGCTCTGCTTCCATTGACACCATGTTTGTACAGCTGAAGTGAATACAAATCCCTGGTGGTTTTGCTGGAGAAGAGAACTTTGCCAAGGATATAACAGCCTGTCTGTTTGGGGGTCACAGAGCAGCATGTTCAGTAACAGGAGATCAGTGCACTGCCTGCCCTTGCCATTGCCCTTGCACATGCAGCAACAGACACCTCCTCTGCACGAAGCTGAGTCCTGATGGCACATGTGGGGACCATTTTGCTAAGAACCACAGACACCCCAGAAAAGCAGCCTGAGCTGTACCACTTCAGAAGGGAGAGGAGCTGTAGAGGTGTATGGGCTTTCTTCCTCAGAAAGGGGAAAGATGGTGTGAGAGAGCCCTTTCCACAGTGGTCCTGTGGGCATGTGTAATGGAGAGGAGTCATTACAGGCCACCTCTTCCTCCCATCACTCTGGGAGACATGGAGATGCTGGGTAGAGGCTGTTTAGGAGTGGCACAGGTGGCTGGTCACCTGCTTGGTGGAGGTAATCCTCTCTGTGCAACCCTGAGATGCAACATGGCCAGGTAGAAGGACTCCCAGTAGGGATGAACAAAAAGATGAACATGTGCAGGTATTGCACTTCAGCAGAATGTGAAAAAATTCATCAGCAATAAAAATCATAGTATAAATCCCTACATATGGAAGGTAATGGTCTACGTTTTTTAGTGTAAGTCAAAAATTGCTGGGCAGTCTGTTTTCCTTTGGTATAAAATTATAAAAATTTTGTGAAACAACCAAACTGTGGACAAGGCGAGATGGTAAATGCCATGTACATGAGAGCATTTCTCATCAGCACAGTTCTCTGCAGTCTCTAAAGCAGTTCCAGCTGAGGTTGTTACTGGAGACATGAGGGTGCTGCTGGAGACATGGAGCCCACCTGTGCTAGAGGAGGATTATTTTAGTCTCACTATCAGATGAATCTGTGTGTTGCACAACATTGTACAAGATTTACGCAAATAAAGAATGAAACAGTCCTTTATTTGACAACAGCAGTCTTGGGTGATTCTGTGAAGAAGTTCAGGGAAAATCAGAGCGTGTTTTGACTACAACCAAGCTGTAGTTCTGACTTGCCTCCGTCACTTTAATAAGTAGTTTCTCATTAATTTAAAAATAACGAGTCCAGTTAAACACCATGGGTGTTGGTCAGAAATTCCTGGTTGCTCATGTATAAATTCACCATGCCAGACTCACTGATGCAAATGCCTGTATGAATCAGTAAAACAAGGCTGGACTAGCCAGGATTGATAGAGGCAGTGTGTCCAACATTTGGTTGTTGAGGCAATACCTGTAATTCAGAGTTACAATTTGGGTAGGTTTTCATAGCATGCAGTCTTTAACTTCAGCAGAAACTACAGGATTCTGCTATGCAAAGCAATGAAACTGCAACAGAAAAACTGCTGTTCAGAAAAGTAAGAATTTATGTTTAAGGAAAATTCTTGTGGTAAATAAAACCATTGCTGAAGCAATAGCAGCAATGGACCATGTGTAAAAATAGCATCGGGACACATGCATCCTTCCGGAGCCAGGCAAAATATTGAGGTTCAGACAACACTGTGCACTTTTACCCCCAGCACTGCTGGGAAAGTATCACACCACATCTGAAACCAGCATGGGTGAACTAGGAAAGTGATTCTCCTGTACCAGGTCTGGGGAGGAGTCTTGGCCTCTATAAATGCTGAGGGACTTGTTATTTTAAGCAATAAGATTTGCTCACGTATTTTGCTAGAAATAGCAAGGCTAGGAAAACATGACAAGCAATCGTTCTGCACTCAAGACACCGATCCTTATAAATTATAAATATAAGCACTTTTCAGCTGCAACACTGAGTCTCTTGAAATAAAGAGGTTTTGAATACCAGCTGTTTCCCTTCAAATTAATGGAAATTAAATGTCAGAATTACCTGCTCCTTTGCTGTCAGACCAATGACGTGAAGTGAGTTGAGAGGAGGTATGGAGATGCATAAAAAACCTAGATGAAGGAAAGGCAATCAGATGTCAGGTTTAAAATTTGTATTGCCTGGGTTCATGAGAGTTTGGAAGCCAAAGCCTGTGTGCCATCTCCTCCTGGATATAACACCCAGTCAGAGGACCCTTAACCTGAGTGCAGTGGCTGTGATTTGTCTGTGATTTTGGGGCTGAGGCTCAGGAAGAAGAGCCCATTTGTTGTGTCAGAAGGAAACAGTCCCTCTGTGAGGCCACAAGACGCCAGCCCCCAGTTCCCCCAGGAGTTGCCCTCCTGAGTGCAAAGTGCCAGGGCTGGGAGGCTGCACTGTGGCTCCGACTGTGTGTGGTGGGGGGAGGTCAGTCCAGTAGTGACATCTACCTTTCCCTCACCTTCCCAGCCTGGCCTGAAGTGGGTTTTGCTCATCTGTTGTGCACTCAGTGCCCAGGGAGTAGGGAAGCTGCAGTAGCTGGTCTCATTTAACCCAGCACGCTGTCATCCCAGGAAATGCCACGTTGCATCAGAGTCATTTCCAGCCTGTAAGCAGCAATGAAGATATCTACAGAGAAGGAAGAAGAAAACCAGGGTGTAACTCTTCCCAACAGACCAGTAGTGGTTGTGCTCTGCTTGTCTTGTTCCGTGTCAGTAATACATTCATATAACTTTTCTGAGTGATTTTTTCTTTTTTCTCCAAGAGTAGCTCACTTTAACAGTATCCCTGTCTTGATGCCTGAAAGCTCAGTTCACTGTTTTGCAGCAGCATCAGCAGGTCTTCTGTTCAGGCATCTGTTACAGAGTCCCTGCTGGAGGTGTCACAGCTGTTTCACCAGGAGCACACGCTGAAGCCACAGCTCCAGCAGGGCAGGCTCTCCCACACTGGTTCCTGCTCCCCGAGAAGGAGAGCCACAGACCCTTGGGCTCCATGGGTGTTGCCTTCTGCTATGCCTGTCCCAGGAGAGCCAGGCCCAAAGGTCCATCTCCCTACTAGGAAGAGATTCAGTTTTTACTCAACACTTCAGTCCTCAGCCTCATTTGTCTTAGTCTGAGACTTATGGAAGGGATCACTCCTTCTCATTAGAGGTGTTTCATATTCTTTATAGGGCAAATTTCCTCATTTTCTGCCTCCAGTAGCATTGTTGGGTATATGGGGACCATGGCATGCAAGTGCACTTTCCCTGCTTCCCTCTTCCCTCCGTTTTGCACATGCATTAGGGCCTGATTTGTGAATAGTCTTGTATTTCAGGTTGCAGGATGTGTTTCAGATGGACTCTCTTTTGGTTAGAGCACATTGTTTCATTGCTCAGCCCTCCCTGTGTGCTGGGTAATCTCATTAGAGAGGCTGGAGCTCCTATTTAAAGCTTGAGTAAGTTTGAATTCTACTGAAGGCAGAGCTGCAAGCATAACCCCTCCTGCTCTGGGATCACTTTACATGCCAAAGATAACAAAAAAGCAAAAAGCAAGAGAGAGGGTTTAGAGCTGTAATCCAGACTGCCAGAAGACAAGACATTCCAGCTAATGTACCATTCCATTCTGGATATAAGGCAAGTGGGAAAGCTTTCTATGTGCTCCCACTGAGGTGCTAAACTCACTGGTTCACTTGCTTTCTGTAAGGAGCAGAGAGCTTGACAGGGACAGAGTCCCTCACGGTGCTCCAGAAAATACCAGGATCACAACAGGAGCCCAGTAGTGTTTATCTGTCTGGACTTACTGAGCAAGTCTGGATATTGGTGTCCAGTAAATGTAGAAGCAGAGCTCTAAACAGGGTGAAAAATAACTATGTGGGGAAGGGAATGGTTAGCTTGGGTGCCCAAACTACCTTGCATGGGTGCACCTAACATGAGTTGTGGGCACAGCACTGGTAACTTGGACAAATTGTTGCTACCCTGGGAGAAATGAGGGCAGTCTGACACCACAGTAGAAGGAGGCAGAAAAATACAGGTATTGAATAAGTATGTGGCCATGGGATATATATGGGTTTGAAACATTCAACATGGAGACAGCTACTCCCAATCCTCTGACTTAAAATGCCATACAGGTCTGTTGACGGCACGTGCATTTTGAAAGGCAAAGGAAGGATAAATATGCCATCAGTTTGTTCAAAAACCTGATCATCTTTCTAAATCAGCTATGGGTCTAAATCAGAAAGAAGATGTAGCAGGACCATTAGAAACCCATCCCTTCTTCTCTAGTATTCTGAATGTTATGGTCATGATGATTTTAATCACTTCTTACCTGTTAGATCTTTACAAGTGAGCAAACTTGCTCTTTAAATGTAGTCTGTCTGATCTTGTCCAACTTGCATCAAGTCTTCAGTATCTGGATTTATTGCAACTGTTCTTTAGCAAAGCAAAAGGCCGAGGACACAATGTTTGTGACACTGCTTTCCTGGGACCTGGGGAACAATAAAGGTGAGGAACCAAAGGGGGAAATGGACTGATTATCTTTGACTTGATAGAACTGCTGGAAAACAGTAGTGTGAATTCTGAGATACAGTCACTGGTTAGTTCACTAAAGTAAAAATTCCACATGTTCTGATTGCCTTCAGTATCAGCCTTTCATTTGTGCTCTCTGACACCATGAAGCACACAAGATAGTGGTTTGAATACAAAATTATTTTAAGCAAGTGTGCATTAATGGATTTGAATGGTTCTTGCTGGAGCTGGAGACAGGTTTATGGGATGAGCAGCTTTGAACAGCTCGAAAATGGGATGTATGAGATACATATCCTTCTGGTCAAGTGGTCAGTCATACCCCTTGTACAACAGAGTGGGTGAGAACCACCAAGCTCATTGCTCTACAAACCAGTAGACCAATGCCTCTGCTTGGTCCTGGACAGTGTGAGGACTGTGTGGTCCTGTCTCCTCCACAGACCTCAACACGGCAAGATGGAAGAAACTACTGAGCGAGAAGGAGGAGCTGGAGAGGCGCTTCGAGGAGGAGGGGAAGCAGCTCCGCAGGCAGCAGCAGGAGGAGATGCAGGCGTTGGAGCAGTGGCTGCAGGAGGAGTACAACACCAAGAAGGAGAGCCTGCAGGAGCAACACAGGCTGCAGCTGGAACAAGCCAAATTGGAGCATCAGGATCAGGTCAGTCTCCACCTGCTGCCTTTGAAGAATAGTTGATGCTAGTAGATAGGGTTCAGGTAATGAAATGTATTGAACACTCCAACGTGAAGACACTGGTAATGAGTTACGAGCAGAAAAATGTAATCCTGAATATCTTTACTGCTGTTTCTCCCTATTAGTTCTACTGTTTTTTCTACACAGTAGTCTATTACATTGCCATGTCTTGTCTTCACATGCTTCCTGATGTTTTACAATAAAAATATTCACATTATCTCTGCTGCCCACACATACTTGCTCCTCAACCCACCTATTTTAGTCAATTTATGACTAAAACCAAGGGTGAACAAGAACCTCTTCCACACTGGTAAGGCCAGCAGAGCCATGCCCATTGTTATTTGCAATGCTAGTTCAAGGGCAGTACAGTGAAGGGATAGTACTTAAACATCGTGCACATGATACTCTCTGGGTCCCCTGATTGCTGCCCCACCATTCAGTCTAATCTCTTGGACTGTACATCCCAAGAGTTTCTCCTTGCTTTGCTCTCTGTACTGGATAGGAGTACCCTCACAAGCAGCTACTTTTGTCTGGTTTTGCCAGAACAAATACTGTAACTCACCTTTGGGCACCTCTCACATGCTGGCAGAACATCGGGCACTGGGTTATGGCAGTAATGCCTTTACCTGGCCTTTTCCCATTTTTCCTTCAGTGAGCAGTGGATTCTGTCCTGATTTTTCCAGCTGCAACTCTTACCCACTACCCAATACCACAGATCACAAGGGCTTTTCTCACATGTGAACCTGCTGCACCCAGGTGTGGTGTGTAAATCTGTGCCTTTAGGCTTTGTCATGCCGCAGCCCCTGCTGTCATGGGGCTGCCACCCAGGCTCCTGATGCAGCAAAACCCTCCTGGGCTGGGAGCTGTCCTTGCTGGCACGTGAATCAGCCAGCCATGTCAGACAGACACAGGGCATCCCAGCCTGTGCCTCAGAATGCCTGCTGCCCTGGCTACCTCTGTGCAATTCAGTTTGATTCTTCGGGGCAGGGGTGTGAAGGACTCCCACTGGATTTTACCTATTTTAATTGCTAAGCCTGATAGTTGTTACTGATTGTAACATGCCAAACAAAGGCTTTATGCAAGTGGGCTGTTTTGTCCTGGACAAACTACCTATTTCTGTTAATGAATTGATTTCCAAAGATGTATTAGAAGGTGCTATCAAATAGATTTTCATGTTCTACATCAGATTTTTCAAAATATTTCTCTCTAAATGGTTAGAACCTGTGCTGAGCCATGTCTTTTGGTTCTCATTTCAGTTTATACAAGTTGGTTTTCTTGCAATGCCCCTCAAAATTTCTGCTTTTCTTTCTGATATGAAGGAGAGGTCATGTTCCCAAAAGCCTTGACAATTTTTTTCCTTTCACTGTGTCAGTGTGTCAGTCTGCCTGGTAGAAGATGTTGGCTCTAGCTGTAAGGCTTGCCTCTCCTGGATCACCCGACATCAGCATTTGTGAAGGGATTTGTTAATTTTTTGCTGAAATAGCTTATAGCTTAGCTCTGCTACTCTTTGAAGTATTTCTGCAAGCTCTCAGGACCACAAGAACAGATGTTGGTTCTTCTTCTCTCAAGCTGATCAGCGCAAGAAAGGGTGATACAGGTCATTGTAGGACTTGACTAGAAGTATGCTTATTTTTCTCATGTTTTCATCTGCTGTGACTCTGTTCATCATCACAGTGGAAACACATCTTTCCCTCTGTGGGGCAAATGGTTCTGGGTTTGCTCCAGAGCTCCGTGTTCCCTGATTACTGAAGGTAACACAAACATTCCTCTCCATTGCTTTGAAAATGCTGCTGTGACCGTACTATCTCAGAGTTTTAGCCCACATTTGCAATTCATAGTTTGGTTAACATGATGAGTTTTAGCAGGTTTTCCCTTTGAATCCCTGCTCTGCTGTATACCCATCCTGTGTTGAGCACTCTTGGATCAGGGGAGGCTGACAGGCTGTGCTGGAAAGCTGCTCACCAACAGTGTTTTCTTGGCCAAGGAAATGGAGCTCTTATACTGTACATGAGGAAAGCCTTGTCCTTGAGCTGCCCATCCCTGTTGGGGGGATTTGAATTTGCATTCATGAAGGCAGTAACAACAGCAGAATCCTTCTGACCATGGATCTGCATGTATTTCTGTATCCATACATCTAGTTTGGAAGATAGTCATTCTGCTTTCATGGTTTCCCGTCACAACCTAATCTTCCATGCTGTGTTGCTTCAGTCACCACTTAGTTCACTGCCAGATAGCTGTTATTTCTTTGGAGACACAGTTCCTGTGTCAGGTTTTGGAGGTTCAGCTGTCTGTGAGGATGTGGCAGAGCATGAGAGCCAAACTCCTCACAAACTGATCTTGTGTGCCAGTGCACTCTCACATCTCCTTGCAGCTAAAGGCAGAATTGCAAAGTAAAGGCTGTGATCTGTCCTGCCAGTGTTTCTCACTTGAGGTGCTCAGCTCAAGCTGTTTTGTGCAGCAGCTTATTGAACTTCTCCCACTAGAGCCTCCTCTTGATTTTACTTTATTAAACCTTAAAATCCCACCTGAGGTACTTTCCATAGCCAGAAATAAACATGACTTGTGTTAAGTGAGGTGATCAAGCCTACAGAGTAAATTAGAGGTGAAGTTGGAATTAGCATCCAAGGCAGCTGCTTCCCAATGCCAAGTTGACTATCTGCCATGAAAAACTGCAGACAGGACGTCACACTGGAAGATTAAAATGAGTCGCTTGGGATGTGGATGTGAAACACACAGAAGACAGAAAAATCCCTGTAGATCATTTGGGACATATTTAATTGGCTTTATAGATAAATAACTTGCCAAGGATGGTGGCAGGGAGAGGAGACCCCTTCACCTCGTGAGGGAGTTGGTGTTGAGCATAATAATTCCTATGGGGTGTTGTTCAGTTGAGAAGCAATTAGAGTAGGAATAAAGGCTTCAGCAAGGGTGAGGTGAAGAATATGGCAATACTCATGAGGCTTCAGCTTACAGTCATCATGTACGAGGACACTGTGCTCTGGAAAAAGTCAGGTGATAGTCCTTGCCCCATCAGTAGCCCTTTGAGTCATCTGCCCTCCACCTTTCTCAGCTCTGTCATGCAATGTATCAGCAGACTGACTCCCCATTATTTTGGAAACTGTTCTTCGCCACTGAGTTACCTCCCACATTATTATGAAAATTAGTTTGGACAATTTTAAATTCCATGTTAAATGCCCAACTTTCATTCTAAGAGCATGTTTTCTCCAATATGATTGGAAATTTTGCTTCTGGTAGGTTACTTAATACGTATGTTTGACAGTTAAAAGCAGTGAAATAACATTTATTCCAGTCAAAGCAAACTCAGCTGCAGTAACTTTCTACCATTATTTACATAACTGTGAGCAAATAAAGGTGTTTGGAGTCAAGTCACTTAGCCATGAACAGCTGTTTACTGTAAATGTGAAATAGTTTGATCCTCTGCCTTGGCAGATATGGCAGATAGTATTGTGTTAAATGTATCAAATAAGATCAGTGTGGTTATAGACCCCGGAAAAGCAAATCGATGCATTGCATTCAGAATGTGCTCTGGACCACTGACTTAAACTTGATTACCACTTCTCATTGTAGTTCCTTTAATGATGCATATTAAAAGACCATCATTGGGGATCTCACTTTGCCTTTAGCCAAGTCTAGTAACAAAACAATACACTGAAGGAGTCCCAAGCACACAGGATGCAATGGAACACAGGCTGCCCACAGCCCTCTTCCAGCTGCACTCCTCACTCCCATGATGGCTGTGGGCCGTGTGGTCATTATTATAATTTAGATTAATGGAATGTCAAGACTTCTGAACATTTAATAAACAGCATCTCCACCTAAGGGCTTTCGCTTTCTTATGTACTTCTTCATCACCATTAAGTTAAAAGAACAAAAATACCATCAGCAGTGACTACACGCTACCACTCAAGGTATCAACATGGCAAAACTGGCTCAGGTGCTGGAAGTGACACATTCACTAGATCCCTTTGCTGTTTCCAGATCACTGGAGCTCTCCAGCAGTGGCTTGTCAGTGTGCCACAGCCTGTCTAACCATGTGTCCCATGTCTGTGCTCACTGTTGTTGGAACAGGTGGAAGATATCACAGCTGTACATGAAGCTGCAATGTCCCAGTTGGAAAACAACCACATTGTGGCCATTACAGTACTGAAGGATGAGAACGACTGCAAGATTCAAGGTAAGCCAAAGACAACCCAACAGCTACACAGCTGCTCCAGAGCAGGAGTGTGACGCTGTGTTTCTTCCTCCAGAGCAGATTACACAGAAAATTTGTGTTGGTCAAGTGCTTTCACGTGGGGTGGACCACCAGGTTCATGCTAGGGCAGAGAGAGAGATGTCTGCAGTCTGTATAACATCTAATTTTGACCTGAAATTATCTGAGGGGGGTCTCTGGGTCAAAGATAAGGCTTTCTCTATGTGTTGCTAAAATAGAATCCAAATTCCACATCACTTCACACACATATTTTTTCAAGAGCCTAATCCTCGGGTGCTCAGGAGGATAGAGCTCTTGGGATATCTCTGAATGTAGGTGCTTAAATGCCCACACTGCTTCTAAAAACAAGACTCATTATTTTCAGTAGCAAATGTCTGGCCATGCTAAGCAGACCAAAGCCACTCACTGGTGCAAATCTGCACCTCAGCACTCTTATCTTTATTTTGTGTTACAGTTTGGCCACGGGATTGATGCTGCAGACAGATCTCTTTCTTCCCTACCAGCTCAATGTCTGAACACATGCCTTTGTGCATGCTTTAGCTGACATTTAACAGTTATCTGTACAATCTCCCTTTTTCTACGATTTAAATATCTCCAGTAGGTTTTCCCACATTTCCCAAACCAAGCCATATTGCTTAGCTCTGCATTGTGTCAGTTAGAGACACAGTCCAGAGCATAGTATGAACTGAGAACAGTCTATTCCCCTCTCTCATGGGCAGAGGAGGTATCTAGCATAGCATTTATAAATTAACATATGCGATTTTGAAAATAAATAAGTAAAAAGCTGTTTCTTGCTTGAGGATATTCTTCTCTCTCCGTTTTTGTTCGTATTTTCTGATGATAAAATTCAGTTGTGGTTCAAGGGTCTGGTGGCCGAAGTTTGTGCTCCCTGCTCCTGGTGCAGGTCTGAAATGCCCTCCTGTGCCTGGAAAAGGCACTGCAGCAGCCGCTGCGGGAGAGTGCGCTGAGCACGGCACTGGGGCGATGGAATCGTTGCTGCTGGGACTGTGGCTGCTGAGCAGGGGTTAGAGGGCACAACCCATGGCTTTGGGGAAAAAAACACAAAAGATACAGTGTCCATATACTAAAAATGCAGGTGCTACTGCACTGAATGACAGTTGGATGCCATTGCTTTAGAGATTAAGCTTTAATTCACTTTGTTTATGAAACTTCTGGTTATTAGTATGTCCAGGGTGAGTTATTCTATTTAATAATGTTTTTTGTCTTCTCTGTCTCACTACTGGAATAAACCTCCTAGTTCATATATCACAGCTTGGGGAGAAGCACTGTCATTTGTATTTTTGCATCTGAGGTGGTGGCCCTCTTTTCTCTCTCTCCAAAGAAATTGCAACCCCAGCTTTTAAATGTATCCAATTTAAAATTCTTTGATTTAGGGATACTAACTCTGAACTGGAAAATGGCCCATTGCCAGACTGACCCTTTTCAGATCAGAATGCCTGGGAGCTGAGAATTCTGAGCAGTTCTGAAAAATCAGAATCTGGTCACACAGAAACAGAGGTATCTGCAAAAAGTGAAAGATCAGGAAATTCTGATTTTCAGAACAATTTACCTAAGGTCACAGGGCACATTGCTACCAATTTCCTGCTCCATTTCCACGTCCTAAAACTGCATCCCAAATTGCGCTCGGCTCATGACGTGTGCTCTCAGACCCTGCTTTGCTGGACTTCACTCTGTAATGTCATGTCTGTGTAACTTCTCCAGAACTGAATACTGCTCACAAACTGGAAAAGGCACAACTAGAAGAGACTTTTGAAAAGCTGCGTCTGTCACTCCAGGTTAGCAGTTTCTTTATTTCCCACCCTGTAATGGTGCTGTGGAGCAGCTGACGGGGCAGCCCCAGATACGTTGCCTGCTGCCAGCACACCAGCCTGTTGCCTCTTACCAGCTGTGGTACCTCTTGTGCTCTGCCTGTCCAAACTGGGATCTAGCAGCAAACACTCAGGATTTTTCCTCCCCCTTGGCTGGTTCACAAAAGAGAGAAAACCTAAAGGGACAAAAAGGCATCTGGATAAAGCAAGAAATGTCTTTTTTACCCTGCTGGCAAATTTGAGCTCTCTCCTGCATGGTGGGGAGGACTCTGGCACCTGCAGTGGCTATGAGCATCACCTTGTCTACATGGTACCCGCCAACAGGCACCCCCAGGGCTCAGAAACATCTCCTTGCCTGGCCCTGTGCCTATGTCTGTGATTTATAAACTCCTCCCTGCTGCCTGAATGTGGGAAAGCCGGTCCCATGCTGTAGACACATCTCCAGTCCCACCGGAGGGCAGTGCAGTCCCTGATGTGGGTTGCCCCAGGACTGGCCCCGATGTGCAGCCAGGCTGTGGATGGTCCGGGTCAGCCCTGCACATCACAGCTCCCACATCCCACTGTTTAACACCAAGATCGAGATTGTCTAACCCTTCTAAAAACTCCATGCTGTTCTCACTCCCTAGATGAAGAAATCATAAGGAGTGGAGGGCAGAACTGTGCCCCCGTGACACAAGCTAGGTTTGGACATGTGTGAACAAGTAAAGATGCCACAGCAAATAATGCAAGCCCTGTTTGATTTCACAGGCAGAGATTAATTACAATTTTTCAACGCCCTGACTAGCACATACTGTTGCACTGCTGCAACAGCTCCAGTCACGCCAGCAGTTTTGCAATAAGGGATGATGTAATGTTCCAGACAAGAAATCACAACTGTGAAAGATAAAAATACCATTTTCACAGCAACTGTGGCTTTTACAGGTGTTGTATAGACAGAAATGCCTTTGATAGTAACAGAAATATGATTGCTTAAAATAACATGTTGTTCCCACGTATAGCTCTGAGATGAAATGATGATCATTTTAAAGCCCACACCACTTACTCATCACTTCTTGTTACCCTGTTAGAAGCCTAGAAAGGGGAAGGAAGCAGGTATCTCCTGCCTCATTTGGACTCTAAGGACCACACAATCATGCATGTGATACAAATGCCGGGTCTCCCAATAAGGACCTGTCTATTCTCATCCAGCACAAGGTGATGGGGTGATTTATCATCAGCTGCAGGTGTTTTAGGGATTTTGTGATTCCCTAAGGCTTATCAAATACTCCACTCTATGTTCAAGCGGCCTTACATAAAAAATATATCCCCTTACAGGGGTTTATAATCTTTGTTTAGCTTGCCTGGTAGTTTCACAGTGCAGACTGACCAGTATGAATGTAAGAGGGTTGGTAATACAGTTGATGTGTTAATTGGTGTGTTTCCCCCCCAGGACCAGATAGACACCCTCACCTTCCAGAATCAATCTCTTAAGGCCAAAGCAGACCGGTTTGAAGAGGCTCTGAAGAAAAACACTGAGGAACAGCTGAAGGTAGATGACAACTGTAACTATACAGGCATTGAGACACGTTTCTAAGTATTACACATCACCTGATTCAACGAAGAGCAATGGGATCCTCACTCCAGGGACAGGGGGGCAGGTCCCAGCTGAGACCCCAAATACTGAGCTCTGAGGAAGAGTCACAACTCTTAGCCAAAGGGGTGTCAAGGAGAAAAATCAGGGGTCAGATGGGCTGCAGAGGATCAGGTCCAGGTAGTTTTCACACCACTGATTCTCCTAAACCACAGGGTTCCATTAAGGAATCTCCCTCTTAATGGCTTAAGATGTATTTATGGCTGACATATCCAAATCACTGATACTTTTCCTAGATTGTGCAAGCTCCGTATCTGCACTTAGAAAAAGATTTGAAGAGCTTAAAACATGTTCTGGAAATGAAGAACCTCCAGATTCACCAACAGGAGAAGATGATCATGGAGCTAGAAAAACAGGTGAGTTGTCATTTTTCCTGCAGAGGAGACATCGCAGAGCTAATAAAGGAATAGTTTGGTTAGAGCAGATGAACTTAAGAGGGGTGAATAAACACATGAGGTGGGGGCAAGACTTGGTCAAAGAGGTTCACATCCATCGATCTGGATTGCTTCTTCATACAATACCTGCTCAGCGTGTTAGGTCAGACAGTGAGGTGAGTGTGTAGGAAGAAAGGAGGAAGGGGAAATTTGTGTTAATCTGTGGTACACCAGCCTGCATCACATGCCCCTACAGGAGTCAGGTAGCCTTTTAGGGCTGGAGAGAGCAAGTGGGGGAAGGTTGAACCGTGGTGTGTCTTCCTGCTGCTCCTGCAGGCATTTAGGGAGCCATGTAGGAATTAGCAATACTCAGCAAGCAGTTCCTAGCAAGGCTTACTCCAGAAAAGGTCTCCCCAGCCCTCCAATAATGCTTTTCTGCAGGCTGTGCTGTTTTCTCATCCTTTGCTTGTGGGATTCCCTAATGAAGAACTCCCCAGTTCACCCTCAATTACATTTTTTGTGGGAAAGGGGATTAATTTTGTACAGCATAACCTGCAGTGACAGTAAAATACAGTGTGGTGACAGGATGAGGCAATACCTCAGCTGGGAGCTGTGGCAGCTGGTTCAGCATAGCATTCAGCAAGATTTGTTTCCATTTACAGGGAAATTTGAGAACTCCGATGATTATTTTGCTGAACAGATGCTTTAGTAAGTGGAGGTAGAGAAAAGTGCCACTTTGCAACTGAGGCTTATTATCTGTGCTCCTTCCAACGTGCTGCTCTTGGAGCTAAGCCAGAATTTGGAAACACCAGGAAAAAAGAACCCAAACAACAGCCTATATAATTCCTGGTCATTTAGCTGCTTTTGCTCATTAACTGCATACAAGCACACAGTCCTGTTCCTGCCCTTTATCACAGTAAAACACTGGGTTTGCTGTGGTCAAAAGGCACAACTGCTTTCCATTTCAAGATATACCTTTGTAAGTGCCAGAACACCTACAGGATATCTCCAAATGCTCTGAAAGTTGGGGTGCCTCACAAGGGAGCAAGAGGGCATTTTTAACTCAGGGTCAGCCTTGGCTCCTTGGCAGCTGAAAGGGAGGCTGGAAATGAAGGTGGCACAGCTATTACTTGTGAAAATTACTGAAGAAGCAGAGAGAGAGCCCGTGATGGTGATTCCTCTCTCAGAGCATTTCAAAACAGGGCCAGAATCCATGTTCTGCTCTAACAAAATAAACTGGGACAGACCAGAATATCTGAGAAACAGGAGTATCCTTTACAATTACCTGCATAGAGCAGAAAACACAACCTAAAACTGATGTCTCCACCATTGTGTGAGTTATTGCTATCCCCAGTGCACAATATTTTGGTTCTTTATAAAAGGTTGGGAAATACAATAACCAAGCTCACACAGAGATAAGCTTACCCTGTCCTATCTTGTTTTCTTTCAAAAGCGTTGAGTTCAGCAAAATTTAAACTGCTGAAAAACCAAGAACAAAGGGGATGAAGTTTGTCAAATTCAAAGCTTGGGGAAAACAGGGCACCTGAGGCTGTGGAACATGCCTTACTGATGTTTGATTACATTGCTGCTGATATCCCTAAACTCTGACCTTGAACTGTGCTGAATAAAAGCTGCCTGTGCTTGGGGTAGGATTAATTTCAATTAATTACAGCTTAAAGTTAAATGTCTGATTTAAGCCTGTCATTTAAGCCAACATTGTCAGCAGTAGTGAGAAGAGTCTCCAGAGGCCAGCCAACCTCATGAGAATGCAGCAGCACTCTAAGGCTGCTGCTGGGCATCATCTGCCCTGGTGGGTGACTCTTTTCTTCTCCATAACTGAGGAATCATAATCCTGGAGGCTGGATGTCAGACTGTAATGTCTGGAAGATGTACATCCCATCATCTTGCACTTCTCCTTCATCACTAGACTGATCACTCATGCCACAGTGCTGGGCAACTTTCCATGCTGGGTATCCTCATGCTCCTGAAGTGTCACCAGCACTTTCTCCAACATCTGGTAATGCTGGCTCCCTGGGGGACAAAAGTTGTGGGGGCACCTCTGGAGAAAACATCTGTTTGCACTGAACAAAACTAAGACCCTCCTCCTCGAGGACTCTGTTAGAAGTAAGGGCTGGTTCAGCTCTGCCCCTGCTTAATGCTCTGCTGATGGCCCCACTTACTTCACCAGTATGATGTGGTGGTGTGAGTCAGATCTCTAAGTCTCAGCTGCAGTCAATATAACCACCTCCACCTATCCTCAAATTTTAGAAGTTGCTCTACAGACTAATATAGAACAAATTATCTAGGATCAGGTGCTGAGTGTTCTTCAGACTTAACAAACCTTCTTTTGCTGCAGGTTGAAAAAAATTTAAAACTGGAAGAAAAAATCACCATGCTGCAACATCAGAACGAAGAACTCAGAGCCCGGATTGAGCAAAATACTGTCATAACAAGGTTTGTCCTGGTGTTTGCAATCTGTCTGAGCTTGAAAGGAGGCTCCAGGTCTTAATTGTCCAAGGCTGACACTTACTTCAGAAGGGGAAAAACTTATTTCCTCCTGAAAGTGTATTGGTGTTCTGCTCTGCTTTTTTTATTAAAAAATATTTTTATATTAGGATTTGCTTCCTTTAACACAAGGAAGGGCATGTATCTGTCTATGTATTTTCATGATTTTGACACACTACTGAGAACAAGCTTGCCAGTGGTTGTGGTCTCAGTATCAGTGCCCTGAGACCCGTTAGCCAGTGGGTAATGAGGATGGGAAATGGGAAGATCTTGGGAAAGACATCCTAACAACAGCACTGTCACCCAGGCGGGATTAACCTTTGGCAGGTTTTTTCATCAGCACTGCCTTTTTGAAACCTTGTCACAACGTGACAAGGGTGACAAGCCTCCTTGTGTTAGGTGACATACAAAGAGAAGGGAAGGACAGTCCCTGTCCCAGAGAGTTTATATTATGCTGTAGCTGGAGACCTCAGGTGGAGCCAGGGAGAAGGGGTGCCAGAGGGAGAAATTGGAGCTGGTCTTATCCCAGCACTGCAGCTACCTAGCTGTCATTGCATCCAGAAATGATGCCACTGGCCAAAAATGAAATTTAATTTTTAGCTGTTTTTTTAAACTGTCAAGTGTCTCATCTGTGATTTTAGTTTTTGTCTTTCTCATGCCTTGTTTCTTAATGACTCAGCCTTTTGAAATTGTCTCCAGTATGTAGATATTCTTAAAAGGCAGCATTGCTTGTGCTAACATTCAGATCAGGGTGAGGATTATGTTTTCTCTCACCTGATTGTAAATACCTGTAACGCATATCTCTCTGTCTGAGGTGGGTGCCTACAGCATTTCTGTGCTGGGGGAGGAAAACTGGGTATTTCTAAGGTCTGGTTCACCAGACCAGTTTGAGACACCTGCTTTTGGGCTGGATGAATTGTGGCCTGGAAGTGGCAGTCTCTCTCCATGCCTGACAGCAGCCAGGGTGCCTGGTTCAGTGCTTGGCATCTCTGCATTGCAGCTCCCGGTCTCTGGGCGAACAGCACCCTCCCTCCACTCCCTGCTGGCATCCAGCTGCAGCACTTTGCTTGTTGCCTGCAACTATGTAGGTACTGCTTTCAAAAACACCTTTTAGGAGAAACTGAATTCAAGGTCAACCTGGAAAGTCAACTTCGAGGAGAATAATTTTCAACAGTAATTCTTTGGGGACAGCTGTGGGGCAGCTATAGGGACAGCCAGGGCTTTAAAGTTGGAGTTATTAAAGCCTGTATTTTCCTGGCAGCAGTAACCATCCTGACTGCTGATTTCTGTTGTACTGGCACTGCCTGTGAAGTGCAGTGTGAATGAGCTCAGGGAGCTGCCCTGGATTAGAGCTATTTCTGCCAGCTTGCAGTTTGGGTGCCCAAGCGGCTGTGGCAGCCCAGCAGCAGTGAGAGGAGGGAGGGGAGCCAGAGCAAAGCCAGTCTCTGCAGCACAGCCAGGAGGGGGTCCCAGAGGCACTGAGGGGTGCACCAGAGAGATACTTCCAATTACAGCCAAGGGCAGGTACAAAGGGAAGGACAAGAGCCTTGCAGGGTAGATCATGACCCAGTTTTGGATGTGGGAGCTCCACAGAGCACCTGCTGGGATTTCCCCATGCACTTGAATAAATAATCTGATCTCCCAGCATTTCAGATCCTCCTGATCTCCCAGCATTTCAGATCCTCCCTCCAAATAAACCAGTATTTTTTTTGGTCGTTTGGACTGAGAATGTCTCAAGAATGATCGTTTCCAATAACCAAGAGATCAAGGTGACTCTGCTAGCCACTGCTCCACAGTTCAGAACTTTCAGGGACTGGGAGAAGAAACACATTCTTGATTACATGAGCTACATTTCTGTAGGAATCAAGGCTAAAAAAGCAGAAATTCTTTAAAAATGTCTTTTAAACAAAACCAGAAACGCCAACCCCACTCTCTGATGGGCTTTTGGTGAGTGGAGCAGCAGTCCATGACATCTGCTACAGCCTTCAGGCTACACCCAGAAAAGGAGTTGTACAGAATTTTTTTGTATGCATCCAAAAGCCACACCCAGCTGCTGCTGAACACTGAAAACACCTAGGGGAAGGTTAGGTTCCTCTCTGTTTATTTCTATAAAATCCTAAATTGCCAGTAAACCAGGTGAGGTGCCTGCCCAGAGCTGCTGCAGGTTGATCACGTCAGGAACTGGCTCTTGTCCAAGCATAGTGGGGCTGCAGAAGCCTGGTGCTCCTGCATGCATCCTTTCAGACATCAGTGTTGTCAGCACATGCCCAAAACATGTCTTGATCAAGTCCCACAGTCTACCTGCCCTGCCCCATTTGTTTCAAAACCAGTCACCTGGTTACATGAGTGCAGACTCACCAAGGCTGTGGTGCCCCTAGGAGATTTCCATGCCCCAGCTCCCAAAACTGGGCATTCTGGGGAGAATGCCTCTCTGGTCATTACTGGTCAAGTTTCCCTAGTGTTGCAGTCAGGAATAGAGGCTATTTTGGGACCAAGGAGGAAGGAGCTGGAGAAGGGCCCATAGCCCTCATCACCTTTTACAGAGTGGAGGGAAAGCCTTGAAGCTGAGCTGTGTCCTGCATCAGGACATCAGCTAAAATGGAGCATGTAAAGGGCAGGCTCCTTTTCCTTTGCATGCCGTAGCAGCGAGTTGAAAAAATCATGGATGCAACTGCTGTCACTCCTCTTTGTGCTTACTCTGACACTCCACAAGGCCAGGGAGAAGGGCTGGGGCTCATCCCATCTGAACTTTGGCAGCTGAGATGCCTCAAAGAGGTGTAGAGCAAAGACACAGGTGCATCTGGAAGCAGAATCGGACACTATGGGGAAGCTGTGACTTGTGGAGATGCCTTTCTCACCCAGCAGTAAAGAGATCTGGGGACAGCTGTGCCCCAGCTTCAGCAGCTCATCTGCAGCCCTATGGGCAGGGGGATGGGATGGGATGGGATGGGATGGGATGGGATGGGATGGGATGGGATGGGATGGGATGGGATGGGATGGGGTGCTCAGTGCCCTGCCTGGCCCTGGCTGCATGAATGCTGTCTTTGCCCTGGAGTGCCTTACATGCTGACCTGCTTCTCTCTCCAGGCAATTGTCAGAGGAGAATGCAAATCTTCAAGAATATGTTGAGAAAGAAGTGGAGGAGAAGAAGAAGCTCAGCAGGACTAACGAAGAGCTCCTGTGGAAGCTGCAGGAGGGAGATGCCGTGAGCCCAGTCAAACTCCCACCCGCACCATCCACTCCTTTTTATCGCTGCTCATCAGGGAACTCCTCTCCAGCAAAAGTCAGAACCTTGCGGCGATGAATTGGCAGCTGTGTGCCGAAGGTTCCCTGCCTTTTATGCATTTCCAATCTGCAAATTGTTACCATCCAAGGAAGTACTACCATCAACAGGCACCCAGGGTTCATGGCTGCAAGCATGTTCAGTAGCTGCATAGCTTTACACTAGGCAGGGTACTCTTATAGTCCCCATGTAGAAACTCTTGGTTCTGACATGTTGACTAGGGTAGCAAAAAAGATAGCCAAGAGCTAGAACAGCAGAAAGTTAGGATAGCAAAAGGTTTAGTTTGATGTGTGAACATTTTAACTATGGTTAGAGCCAAAAGTTGGGAAATGCTCTATTAATGGTTCATCAGAATGAACTTTTGCTGCAGTATTTCAGGTTAGTTACAAATATAGTTCAAGTTGTGAATATTTCTGTATATGTGTCTGTGTTTATATACATGTACGTATTGTACCTTTATACTTATATATAGACGCACACACATATATATGTAGTTGCAGATGTTCTGAATTGCATTTTTTATATTACTGGATACTACTAAGTGCTGATATATTTTCATTACAGTCAGCAGTTTTCTAACTCGTGCCTAAGACTTGTATCTAAACAAAATGCATTTCTGTTAAGCCTCCCAGGAATATTTATACCCAACCTAGAAGAAAGTTACACAGAAGTAGAAGCGCCTTCCAAGTGACCACCAAGTGGTACTCTATGAACACCAGCGAATTTGAAATTCTAAGACAGTACTGCCTTCGAAACCATCACCTTTGCATTGAACACCAGAAAAGATATGCATACCATCCACTGCTTTTTAACTCTTAGCATTGGTATTGTAAGTGGAGATAGGCTAGAGATGAGAAAACTGAGGGTTTTAGCAAATTTGGTAGAGGTTACTGGTTAACATGGTTCAATTTTAGTGTCTTTAAATCCTAGTCAGATCTTACTTTGTTTTACCTTGTTGTGGTTAGGATGCAATCAAAATCTCTGGCTCTACGTTTCTTTCCATTTTGTTTTATTTCAAGTCCCAGAAGCAAGGAGAAAATAAGTTTTTCATCCTTGACCTTTGCTGGATGAGAGGTTTCCAATACTAATATGAGATACTGGGCACCTGCTAAGGCTGTAGCTTCCTTCCACCTCAAATGCCAAATAGAGCATAGTAAACTACATAGGTGCAAATGAGGTCAGAATTTCTTTCCTTCCACATATCTGCATTATTTCACATTGCTACATCTTACCCAAAGTTACAGAGCACTTTGAAGATGAAATGAGTGGCTAAACTACCTTTAACTTTCCCATTTAGAAGCAAAAATGTTCACCCAGGCTTGGGGTGACCTCCCACCTGAGGGGATGGTGAGGCCAAGGAGTAGTTGGGGTGAGACTGTCTGCAGGGCCCTCACGGGCATTGCTAACAAGATAAAAATATCCCTGAGCACAATTTCAAAAACAAAGAGACCTGTGTGATGCTCTTCTACCCAGCTTAGGACAAAAAGCCTGCATGCAGGCCTGCTCTGTGCACTGCTGTCAAAGTTAGCAGGGAGACAGTGTCTGGAGGAAATCCCTGAGGTGCAGGAGTGCTGCAGGGAGAGTGGCTTTCCCACCCGGGTGCGTGGTGGCACCAGCAGGCCCTGCACCCACAGGGGTGGCATTGCACAGCCCTGCCATCCTGCTCAAGTGGGAGCTGTGCTTCAGCTTTCCTGGGAAGTACTCAGGATTCACAGGCTGCAGCTTAGATACAGCTTCAACCACCGTCAAAGCACCTGTGGCCTGTTCCAGTGTTAAAAAGAAAGATGATTTTTTTTCTCCTTTTTAGAGAAATTTATTTTTGTAGCAGCTTTTGCATGGTACTGTGATACTGAGTAAACTGAGCATCTTGTTAGAATAGATCATGCCACAGCAGCTACTACTGTTGAAATGCATTGCTAGATTTTAGTGTGTCCAGCAAGTACAACCTGAAAGTAAGATACCTAGCACACACATGCACACAAAGCCCCTTCTTGCCAAGTATGACTTTAATCACTTTGATACTTGCTAAGTGCACAGCTATTCGCAATACCTACAGCATTGTCATCTTTCATCCCACCAATATAATTCTGATACAGTGAGATCACAGACTCATACGGTGATTTGGGTTAGACGGGAACTCTAAGACCATCTAGTCCAGCCCCCACGGCCATGGACAGGGACACTTTCCCCTAGACCAGATTGCTCAGAGCTTCATCCAACCTGGCCTTGAACACTTCCAGGAATGAGGTATCCACAACTTCTCCAGGCAACCTGTTCCAGTATCCTGCCACTCTTATTGTAAAACTTCTCTTCCTTATGTCCAGTCTAAACCTATCCTCTTTCAGTTTAAAACTTGTCCCTTGACCTATCACTACAGGCCCTGGTAGAAAGTCTCTCTCCATTTTTCTTACAGGCACCCTTGAGGTTCTGGAAGGCTGCTAAAAGGTCTCCCCTGAGCCTTCTCTTCTCCAGGCTAAACAACTCCAACTGTCTCAGCCTGTCTTTATAGAAGAGGTGCTCCAGGCCTCTAAGGTCTTTGTGGCCCTCCTCTAGACCCACTCCAAGATGCCCATGTCCTTCTTGTGTCAGGGGCCCCCAGAGCTGGATGCAGCACTCCAGGCCGGGTCTCACAAGAGTAGAGTAGAAGGGCAGAATCCTGTCCCTTGCCCTGCTGGCCACAGTGCTTTGGATGCAGCTCAGGATACAACTGACTTTCTGGGCTTTGAGTACCCATTGTTGGTTCATGTCCAGCCTCTCATCCACCACTATTTCCAAGTCCTTCTCAGTAGGGCTGTTCTCAGTCTCTTCCTCCCCCAGCCTGTGTTCTTACCAAAGGTTGCCCTGACCTACATACAGGACCTTGCACTTGGTCTTGTTGAATCTCATGATGTTCACATGGACCCACCTCTTAAGCCTGTCCAGATCCCTCTGGATGGCATCCCTTCCCTCCAGTGTACCAGCTGAACCACTCACCTTGGTGTCATCCACAAACTGCTGTGGATGCACCTGATCCCACTGTTTGTGTCATTTAACATATTACAAAGTACTGGTTCCAATACTGACCCCTGAGGGACACCACTTCTTGCTGATTGCCATTTGGACATTGAGCTGTTCTGGATGCAACCATCCAGCCAATTCCATATCCAGCTTCCATCCATCAAAGCCGTATCTCCTGAGTTTAGTGACAAGGACGCTGTGTGGGACTACGTCAGAGACCTTGCAGAGTCCAGGCAGGTGACAGCAGTTGCTCATCCTTCATTCACCAACACAGTCACACCATTGCAGAAGGCCATCAGAGTGGCCTGTTGGTAGTTTCTAGGATTCTCCTTTTTACCCTTTGTAAAAATGGTTAAGATGATACAACTGGAGTTGTTACCAAGATGCTACTCTTAATTTTAAATGCACTAAAAGCATATTATTGGCCCAGGACAGGCTGGCTGAACCTGGTATAAGTTATCCATCTTTCCCCATTATATCTGGTGCTTTCCTTATCACTTTGTTGGTTTAAAGTCATATTCAAGAGATGCTTCCAGCAGTGAATTGGGAGTGGGGGCTTTTATGGTGGGAAAACTGGGACTGAACCCAGAACCATCATTATTTGGTATCATTGCCAATCCCTTTCCGATCTGATTTTTGCCTCCCAATCCTGCCTTTCACTGGTTTCTTCCTTGGCACAGCCTCTGGGGCCTGCCCAGTCACTAGCAAAGCTACAGGAAGTTCTGCCTAACTAGATGGACCCAGCAATCTGTCCCTGTGGGGGGTGTGAAGAGTGGCTCCTTCTGGTGCAAGCCCAGAAATACAGACTTTTTTCCCCATAAAAGGTTATTCCTTTTTTATACTTTTCCTCTGTCCTGTCTTTCTTTGCCTCTGCATGCTGAAGTAGGAGCAAAAGAAAAGCCCAGGTCACTTGGACAGTGGGAGGAAGGGAGCAGCCCTGAATGGGGCAGCCATTCCCAGGGAATGAAGACCCCCAGTTGCATGGTCAAGCTGGTAAGCCCTGCTCTTGCCAGGGAGGTGCAACCAGGCAAGGTGAGCTTGGCATTCCCAGCAGGGTAGGGGCTGTAGCTCTAGTCCATGCTCCTTGCCCATCTCTGTTCAAAGACAAGCAAGGGGAAGCATCTTTTGCTTTCTCAGGGCTGGAGACTTCCTGAACACCATGGCCACTGTGGGGACTTTCCCATCTGGAAATAGCATGGCCTTTGGCAGGAGAGGGAATGTGGCCAGCGCTAAGCAGAGAGGGTTTTATCACCTGTCTTTAAGGAAGTTGTTTGATTAATGTTAACTCAATGCAGAAGGGTGCGGTGGCAATAAAACCAGCCTACAGCTGCTCCCAGGGGGTTCCAGAGACGGGCACTGGGAGCAGGTATCAGCCGTGGGATGGCAGCAAGCAGGGAACACAGAAAGCTCCTTTCTATTGTGGGAAGGTACCATTTGGCCCTGCTGGGATGGCAGCTCCAGAACTGTCGGCACAGATGGGTTGGCTCAGTCGATGCACAGCAGCAAAAGCTTATGGTGGTGACACGCAGGGGGAGGAAAGGAAAAACTATCAAGTGCAAAATCAGGTATTTTACATCTCTGCACTGATGGTGGTTGTGTCCCATGGACACTCTGAGGAGCCTCTGTACAGCTTCCCATGCAGCAGTTGTTCTGTGGTCCCAATTATTATGTGGCTAATGATTACAAGAAGAGTTTGTATTATTTCAAGTATGATGTACAGATAAGTGTAATATATTCCTGATAATAAATCCGTGCGTCAGTGCACCTGTGGGCTGACGCATACAGATCAGCATGTCCTGCTGTGTTTTCTGTGCACACAGAAACTGGGATGAATGGGAAACAAAGCAAAACCCCATTAGAGGGTTACCCCATTAAGGTAAAGACTGAAGCTACACAGTCATTAGCTTCTGGGTACCAGGGCGGGTCAGCTGGGTTACCTGACACTGGCTCACATGCTGTGAGTTTCCATGGACTCATTTTCTAGGATGCTTCCAATATGACTGGGGCTCCCAGAACAGCGATTGTGGTCTGCAATGTTTCCGTGAAGGTGTTGTGCTGCAGCATGTGGCAACAGGAATATTTCTGCCAGTGGTTCAGGCTCCTCAGCAAGCACCTGAACTCCCCAGTGTTCCAGTTCACTCAGTTTCAACACCCCAGCCCCTGTCCCCTTCACCCTGCCCTCCTGCTGAGAGCCACCAGGCCCCTGGCTTGTTCAGTGCAGATGGAGCTGTGGCAAGGACACAGGCTTCATGTTTTCATTGAACAGAAGCTGGTAACCAGGTAGGGAAAAACAGCCTTATATTTTTAGTACAATAGGAAACTTTGATCCTGAGTTTTCAATCTTGTTGCCCTCCCACCGTATTTTCAGTGCCTTTTGGGAGGCTGTGGAGTGTGTTGACCTTGTCTGTGTTTAAACAAAATAGATGTCAACTTAGTGGCTTTTAATATCTATATTCATCTCTTCCTGCTTGAGTAAGACTTTGTATATGCCTGAGGAGCAAAGGCTTGACAGATGGTCAAGACCCGGTGACTGGAACAGACTCCCGACTTCATTTTGTGGGGAAGCTGCACTCAAAACACACCCTGAAGTGCACCTGGGAGGCAATGAACACATTGCCTTCACTTCCTCAAATTCCAACCCTGCCAAGAAAAGCCTCCCAGTGTACTAGAAACAAGCCAAGATTAAAACCTTTCAGTGGGCAGAAAGGCTATAAAGTCTCTCTTGGAAACATCAGAAATGGTCCACAATCTGGCCATGTAATCCAGGAGATGGTCTGATTCCCCTTTCTGCTGCATCAGATGCCTGGTGAGACCCTGGGCAAGTCATGCAGGCGTCTGTTTGGTTCTCCAACTCAATGACAGGTACAAGAGCCCGTTGCTTCAACAGCAAGAGCCATGCTGACAAACAAAGATTGTCCAGCGTTCAGAGGCAGTAGTACAAAGGACACCTAGGAAAGCATCCATTCACATCGGGAAAGGGGATTTCTGCAGTATCTATTTGGGATGCTCCAACCCCAGAAGTGTTTGAGGTCAGGCTGGACAGGGTTTTGAGCAACGTGACCTAGTGAAAGATGTCCCTGCTGATGTCAGGTAAGCTGGACCAGATAATCTTCAAAGGTCCCTTCCAACCCGAACCATTCCACAATTCTATGATCTGTGTTTCAGTACAAGCTGAAGCATGAATTTAAATCATTGGCATTACTTGGGCATGGCTCATGTTCATGGTGCTTTAATAAGCCTTTTTAGGGTAGTGGATTAATGTGGCTAGGGAAAGCTGTTAGAGAGAATTAAAACAAAAAATCATTTTACAGCCAAAACCAAGGCATTGCCAACCAAACACAGACCCTGGTCTCAACTCCAAATCTCCTGCCTTTCACTACAGGCAGGCTCTGGAGGTGATCTCCAGCCCCAAAGGGAAAGCTCCCCTCAGCAAGTCAGACCCTAGAGCTTAGCAGTGTTTTCTGGGCTGCATGCTCTGCTGGGACTGAGAAGCCCCTGCACACCCCCACAGCCTCCCCTGGGCAGGAGGCAGACACCAGGCACTGCTCACGTATGAACTTCATGCCTCTGAGGATCCTCCTGTGCTTCCCTTCACAGGGCAGGAATGTGCTCCACCCGCCAATGCCAACCAAAGCATCACTGCCAAATCCTTTGCTAATGCCAGACACCCAGCACACAAAATTGATGTGGGGGAAGGAAAATAGGGCTCCACTTGCTATCAGAGCTGGCTCAGTTCTGCTGGCCACCCCACCACTACAGCCACACCACTGGTGATTTCTGAGGCAGAGAGGTAGGATGGCTCTTTGGAGACACCCATTGTTTTCAAGCCTTTGCAGTACTTGCACCACAAAGTTTCCTCACTAAAGCCGGCAATTCCTCTGTGGAGTGTACAGTTGGGAGAAGCACCTGCTGGCATTACCTGTGTGCTGGCGAGCGATCACTCACCTGACAATCAGCAGCCACAAAGCTTCCCAATATTTCACAGCAGTGATGTGCTTTAAAGCATGTGAGCACACAGCTAAAAAAAACAGTTAAAACAAAAAATGTAAGACCTGATACTTTAAAAAATGCAAATCTTGCAGGTGCTTTCTTAACCTGGTGAAATCTAGCGTTTGGTGAGAGCCTTTTTTTTTTGTGCGTACAGAGGGTACAGCTCACATAGGGTAAAGGATGGATCTGGTCTATGCCTGACAGTAGCACTGCAAAATCTACTCCATGTATGATCAGGTAGAATATCTGTGGGGAGATAATTCCCGGGGCTACTGAAAGAAGGACATTTGTGAGGCCTGGTTTCATAGCAGCATTTGCACACAGAAGCAGTTCTCTTTCTACAAACTGGGGAAAAAAAACAACAGGAGAGGGAGAGAGGGAAGCGCCCCAGATTAGCTGCCAGTGCTGCTGGGAGTATGCCAGAGTTGTCTTTTCATCTTGTGGTCCCTTTTAACTGTGCTGCTAAACAAACTGCAAGCTGCAGTAACAGAGCTGGGGAGGCCTGCATTCTGCTTCCTTTCCTGTATTACTGATTACAGGTGTAATCTGGTTCAGGATCCCCACCACAAAGTTTCTTTCACTGCAGCCATTCTTCAGTCACCCGTAAGCCAAACACAAGTCATTTACAGCTGTCTGAGCCAGTGTCTGTGTTTCTCTCCACTTCTGCTGAGGCTGTGTAGCTGGCTTCCACACTGTGCCATATTCCATAGGTAAAGTAGATGATAAAGCCTGTGGAAGCCAAGGGAGAGAGCAGCATTAGCTCTGTAAGGAAATAGAAACTGCTACGCACACCCACTGACACAAGTTACACCAGTGTAAGTCCAGCCATCCTCATGGTCAGCTTCTAGCACACAGCCACTACCTTCCTTAGAGAAAAAAAGCCATTAACACAGGCACCAGCCTTTAAAAGTCAATCTATCCCAGCCCCAAACAGGATCCTGATTTGAGCATTTCAGGCAATTCAGCCTCATCTACATGGCTGCTGGGAGCATCTTGGCATGCAGCTTAGCTTCTTCAGCTCCAGAAGCACAAGCACCACCACCTGGACAGCAGCTCAAGGCCAGCCAACAAGAAATGCTCTATGGTTTCTTGTTGGCAACAAGACCCATAAGATGGTTCATGGGTTGTTGTTTTGTCCACACAAAGGCTTCAAGACCCTTGAATTTGAAACAAAGCTTGCTACACGCTGCCTAAATGGCTTCAGTCAAGTCACCAGACTTGCCCAAGGATGATCCCTCCCTGGAATGCTACAATAAATTTATGGTTAACAAAATCTAGTAACTTTGAACATTTCTCATTCTAACTCACCTAGAAGCATCCAGATTGCAAACCGGATCCATGTGCCTGCGTCTAGCTGCATCATGAGGTAAATATTAACAAAAATACTCCCAACAGGAAGAAAGGGCAAAAAAGGTACCTGAAAAAGAACAGGAGACATGTTACATCCACAGGCATGATTAACAGGTAAGAAAGAACAGCACATCCCTTGCAAATGGGAAGTGATGGCTGTTACCAACTCTTCAGCTGCCAGATCTGAGAAAAGACAAGGTTAAACCCAAAAGAAGGACATCAGTCCACCATAGCAGGGGGATGTGAACGATGTTGTTCACCTGTTTTAAAAGCTTGTTTTGTGGTCTAGAAGGAGGCAAGGGGCAAATTTTAGTGGCAATACTAAAAACTTGTGGGGCAAAGGAAAGAAGAGTAAAAACCAAGGACTGTATCATGATAGGCACCTATTGAACACCAAGAGATGAAGCTAAGGGGAGTACCAGAGGAGGGACCTGAGGTCCAGCAGGTACCAAGGCAATGAAGCAATAGAGAGCAAATTATCCCAAGGCAAAGAAAACCAGAAAATACCACAGGAGATGACTACAGCTGTACCAAGAATGCCTTAGTGGTCTGAGAATCAAAGAAGAATGAGACAGTAAAGCCAAACTGCAAAAATAAGAATATAAAAAACAGCACTGGTATGCAAAGATAAAATCAAACAAGGCAAATTGTAACAATAGAAAGATCTCTGAATATGGTGGAACTAAGTGGAAAGTGAACTTCAGTCCTAAGGGAAAAGGAGATTTACAAAAACAAACAGGCTGAAATGTGGGCCTTTCTTGATTTAAGTTTTGGAAAAAAAAAAAAATTATGCTAAGTAGCTGCTCACATAATTAGAGAAAGGAGATAGGCACACAGAAAAGAAAAGAATATATTTATAAATTTGGCTTTATCAAGTCAGTAGAGACAAATAAAATTTCCCTAGGTGGGTGAGTTATGTACCCAGAGATTGCAGAAGTGATCTCTGAACTATTAAATAAGCAACTCTGAGAGCTCTTGGTAGACTAGTACAGTCTCTAAAGACTGGAGTAGGGAGAAAAATTACCTATTAAAAAAATACAGAAAAACAACCGGGAAACAAACAGATCAGCCCAGGATTTCCAGAGTGATTTTGGAGAAAAATCACAGTCAGGTTGTAAATGTCTAAAGAACAGCAAGGAGATAAGAAACAAGATTGTCAAGCATTGGAACAGGCTACCCAGGGAAGTGGTGTAGTCATCATCCCTGGAGGTGTTTAAAAGACATGTTGATGTGGCACTGAGGGACATGGCTTAGTGGTGGACTTGGCAGTCTTGGGCTAATGGTTGGATTTGATGATCTTAAAGATCTTTTCCAACCTAAATGACTCTGTGATTTTATGATTACAGATTTAGCTGTGACAGATATAATTTTTCTTTTTTCTCAGACAGGGTAGTGGCTGAGGAGAAAAAAAGGAGGTAAAATGTCCTGAGTGAAAGGTGAGCAGACTTCCTCAGAAGCAAGTTCAGAAAATAAGGTCTAGATGAGAATTCCTAAGTTTTCTGCTCCTGGACATTTCTGCTTCCACCTTTGGGACCATAACCCCAAAATGAGCTGCAAACACTACCTTGGAAAACTCTGGTTGTATTAAGTTATTAAAATCTGTGGATTTATTGAAAAACTTTAATTGAAGAGCAATCAAAATGAAAGCAGTTTGGAGGATGGAATTATAATCCAAAATTAATTTAATAAATTGGGGAGCTACCTGAAATCAGTATGATACAGCATGACTTGTAGGATTATATTGGGGGAAAAAACTCATCCCAGTGTTTGTTTAATACAGAAAGGATGGTGTGCTTGGAGAGGAAAACAACAGAGTTCCTCATACTTAAGGCTGCTTAAGAGAGAATGGTCATCCCTTAGCCTCCATGGGGACTAAGGAGGACATGAAAGTGCACTTTCTTAGAGATTTAGAGCCTTGGATCTTCACACACAAGTTTATTTCTTGGGTTCTTTCTCCTTCTGTATCCATGATCACATGTGGCCCTTCACAACCATCCCCTTTCCTCCAGTCTCTGTCTCTTCCCTATCCTATAACCATCTGCTTTCAAAAGCAGGGTCCTGCCCTTCCCTTCCAGCCACACCTCTGTAGCAGGTTCTGCCCTTTCAGCTTCTCCTGGATAGAAAAGCTCACATCATGCCTATATTCTATGCATGTCCATATGCATGTCCATATGCCCTCCTTCTGATACAGGCCAACACACACTTCCTCCTCCAACCACCTCCCAAACAGCTCTTTTCTAGCTACATGTCCCAGGACATTCACCTTAAAGGAGAGTTTGGTTTTGCTTTCAGGCTGTTTCCGTATAATGAAGATGATAGTGACAACAAGGATGGCGGCAATAATCTGTACAGTGTTTATCAGAATGTTTGGCTCAAGGGAAGTCAGGATACAGATACCCACAATAAGGAAACCTGTGAACAGACACCAAAGATTACTGATTTATTTTTTTTTTTTTAGATACAGGGAAAACCTAAGAATAAATCATAAGCAGGCAAAGCAGAATCTGGAAGCTCAGCAAACAAAACAGCAACTCACAAAAACCCTTACCATAACAGATATGCCTTTCCCACTCTACACCCCCACACACCCCATCTGTGGATTTCTTTTTAAGTCAGGAATTTAATCTGTAGACCTTCAGTTATTTTGGCTATTACAAAAGCTCATCAAAATCACATCAAGGAGGTGAGTTTTTCCACCATGGTGAGTACAAAGCCCTACCAGCTGACTCATTGCCCCAGAGACACACTGCCCAGCACTTACCAATGACGAAAGTTGAGATGTTCACCACCAAACCAGAGAATTTGGAAGGATCCGAATCTGTAGAACACAGTATGGCTTTGAGGGAAAACTTCTCCTCTTCCTCTGGCAGAAACCCAGCCTGTGACTCACTGGTGCTCACAGACTCGTTATTATCTGTCTCCTCTGTCGACCTAGCCATCTGGTACGCCAAATTAGGCTGCTCTGGTTGGTACCTAGTAAAAGGAAATGACACAAAGAGCCTGTTAGTTTGGCTTTTAAATGAGGCTACCACAAATTGAAAAGCCCCACAGACAGTCATGGCTGCACGCCAGACCTCTACAGCACCGGGACAGGCCTACGTCACGTCTATACCCTTCTGCTTCATGGGGGAATATGAGGAATGATGTCATCATGAAGTAAGCAAATATGGCCAGCTTTTATCACCTACAGCTTGGTAGTAACGGAAGTGTTTTGAAGTGGACAGTGCTCCCTTTCATGAATCCTGTCATCCATGTCACCAAGACATGACTGGGTGACAGGAGAAGGAAACAGCAGAGGGACAGACAGATGGTCATAACCAGGCCATTGTGTCATCTGTGGCAAATCAGCTCCTGCATTTTGGCACAGAGGTGGCTGAGCCAACAGCTCTGCAGCTATTGCACCCTGCAGCAACATTCGTGGTGCCTCTACTCCTCCATCCCAGACTCTTCTGCTAGCTTGCCTGCTGCCATAGGGAAGGAAGAAGTGAAGCAAGAACAGTTGGTACATGTGTGGACAGCACATTCAACACGGCTGTGACACACAACCATGTGGATCCACAAATAAAAATCTCTCTTCCAGCCTCAGCTCTCTGTTACAGAAGGTTTTGTCAGTGACTCAGCCACATATCTGACTGAAGGACTGAAAGTCACCTTAAAACTGTTCCTGTGGGGATGTGTTCACAATGAGGCATTTGTTAAACACTGAGAATTGTGAAATGCAGTGAAATCCTTGGGTCTAGCCACAGCAAGAAACTAGCGGCAGGATCTTGCAGCTTTGGAAACAATTCAGCTGCTACATCATTAAGCAGTCAAGGGGCAGACAAATCAGCTGCCCAGGCCACTACAAGACAGGCTGTTGGCTCTGCCAACCCATGATGGGGGAAATGCAGTAGGTACAGCAGCTTGCAAAAACAAATTAAAAAGCCATACTTAGCTCTGAGGAAAAGAGTAGGCTGGGAAATCAGGAAACTTAAGACGGACAAGGTAAATCTGCAAGAATTTTCAAGGGGCAGGGCAGAGAGCACAAACACAAAGCAATGGTACTACAGAACAGCACTGGCCCTTCACCTACTGCAAGACTGTTCTTAGTTCAGTGCAATTGCTGTGAAAGCCTCCATCTGATTCTGAATAAGTCATTCAACACACAAAGGTATTTTTCAGTAACATCTTCAGACATTTTTTTCATGAGTCGAGTGCTGTTGTCTGTAAGGTGCCAAGCACTGAAGACCTGAGATTTTTAGCTTAGGTTTGGGAAGATGTGGGAGCTCAGCACTTCTAAAAGACACACACTTAAGGCACTGATCCTGCAAACACATGCTCAGTTCTTTTCCTGCTGCTAGACTTCATCTTGAATCTCCTTTCAAAAGGAGGACAACCTGAAATTGTATCCCCACTGGGGACAAGAGTGGTGACAAGGAAGGCATCCAGGATCACACATCTCTCCTCCCTATCCCTTGGCATCTCTCCTGGGGCATTTAGAGTTGACCACAGCAGGACTGGCACGGAACAAAGGTTAACCAAGTTCAGAGGACTTCCCTGTACATCCAACTAACATAATCCCCCATGAGCTTAAAGAAACAAGCTCTTCACATGTCTGCAGCTGGAGATGTGCCCAAAGAAACTATGAGGGCATCTGACTGCTGTGCAGAATTCTCTCTGTGTGACAGAAGAGACAAAGCTTCAACATTCTTACCTCAGTACCAACACACAGGCTGCTACCAAGGAGTAAGCCAGGAGGGTCCCGATGGACATGAGGTCTACAAGATCTTTCAAGTCAAAGAGAAAGGCCATAACAGCTGTAGGACGAGAGGAAGGTGAGAGAGAAGAAAAATCAGCAACATGGCAGAACATGCACATCTCAGGAGGACTAATAATGATGCAGCACACATGTGACTCTTGCTCTGGACTTGGCAGGGGAGCTGAGGATGTCCCAAGACAAGGAGAGGCAGGCCTTGGTGCATGAACACTCTAAGCCCCCACAGGCTGTCACAGCCTCAGTAGCAGAAACAACAGGAAATGCTTACTACAGTAAATTCCACCCTGTTTGTCTCATGTGGGTATGTTCACCCAACTACCTACAATAAGCAGGGGTTTAAGCCACAACCTCATTGTTAGTCCCCCAGTGTAGCTGCAGTACTCCTGAAGTTACAGCTATTTCCTGGAAGTAGCTAGAGGGAACAGAGGATGGGCAGCACCTTGCCCTGGTGTCTCAGCTCAGCTGGAGTGAAACCAGGCTTGTGTATGCAATGGGACCAAGCATCAAAGAGGGCATCTTGAAGTAGCAGGTATCATCATGGGAGTTTCCAGAAAAAGGCTGCCATCCCTTAGGGATTACCCTGTTTACACACCCTCACCAAGTAACCCCAGCTGTACAGGACTTTGTATAGGGCTTTCAGAAGGCAAGTAAGTGGATAAAAGACACACAGTCAGATGTCAGGTGACACCAAGAGTCATATAAGAGTGTAGGGACCTCAGAGCTGAGCTTGGCCCAGCCTGTCCTTAATGCACAACCTGGAGCCCAACACCCAGCCCAACCTTCAAACTCAGCTGGCAAGAGCTGTCCCTGCAGCTTTGTGTGGGTTTTTGGTCATAGGCACGACTTGGATGAGACTGCAAAGCTTTTTTTTTTACTTTATATTGCTCTTTTCCCTACCCCACCATGGTCTGGACCCAAGAATACTTGAAGAGGAAGGTGCAGGAGAAGGAAGCTGTGAGGAGGCTCTGTGAGTCCCACTGGCAGGAGCTGAGCCCTTTCACAGGAACTCAAGAGCCCAGGGCAGCAGTCTGGCAGCAACTCCCCACCAAAGGCATTCTTGTACCCACAGCTCATCCTGCATTTACAGCAGAAGGTAAAGAGGAAGCAGCAAGACTCTCCTCTTTGCCAGGCATCATGACGAAGGGGGTGGCAGCAAGAACAGGGTAAGCTGCTCATCCTTGCTGTCTGGGAGGTTTAATTCCCATATTTGTGGGGAGCCAGGAGAAGGAAGGGGAGAACAGGATGGCTGCCAGCTGTGACTAACTGATTAACAAATGCCAGTGCCACAGGGGCCATCTGCCTGTCTCTGGCTGCTCTGGCATCTTCTGCAGAGCTGCTACCCACAGGCGTGTGGTGTCTTCAGCCAAGCCAGGCCAACAACCACAAGGATGCTGGGACACCACTGGCTGCCACCTTGCAGGGAGTTAATTACTTTTAAGGCTGGCTGAGCAGATAAAGGCAGTTCCTGGCATGAGACAGGATGGCAGCAATGAGCTCTGAGAAAGAGGGACAGGCACACAGCAAGCTACGAATGCTCACCCAGACTCTCCAGGGCATGCCCTGGAAATCCAGGACACCTTCTGGGATGTTATGTTCTGCAATATATCCAATTAGTAAGTGGGCTAGAGTCAGGCGGACTTATCTGCCCTGAAGATGAGCTTATGTCTCCTTTCCACAGATTTGTGCAAGTCTTTGGATCCTACCTGCAGTAGCTCCTGATGTCACTGTTGCAATTAAGGGAGTTTTTCTCTTCTCGTTGACTTTAGCCAAAAATTTAAAGAGAAGTCCATCTTCTGCCATAGCATAAATTATTCGAGGCATCGGAAACATGGAGCCAAGGAGACTATGGACACAGGAAGGAGAAATAATCTACTTATATTACCTCCTGCTGAGCACAGGCACACAAATGAAATCAAGTTTATGGCAGTGTAACTGTCGAACAGGTGGCTTTCGTTCACTTCAGCTTCTCCTTCAAGGACTCCCTCTGAACACCCATGTTACTGATAACTGCTAACTGAGGTGCAGCTCTACGATTTTGGATAGCTAAACTTAGCCAAGGGCCATAAAACCAGCCTGACTTTCAGGTAGTAAAAGAGCTATCACTTCTATGAGCCTCTGCAAGTTGCTTACCTAATTGAGCACATCTAAGTTGATCTGAAATTGGCCTTCTGAGTTCAGAAGGTGACATGTTCTGCCTCCAGCTTGCCCTGCCTCCCATCCAGATGCCTGTCCTGCAAGTAACCTGCAGACATATGGCCCTGGATATGGTATGCCCCATGCACTCCTGAAGATGCACCCTGCACTACCTGACACAAGTCTGCTCTCCATCCAGCAGGCTAGGATGTCTTGCACCCAAACTGTGTTTGCATTGCATAGCTGCCTTCATGACTTAGTCACTCAATCCAGATTTATATTCCTGAGATGCACCTGCTGGGTGTTCTGCTAAGATGGGAGTTTCTGAACTGATACTGGTCACCTGTTTCTCTGGTATCTATCACAGGATGAAATCCTGGTCCTTTTGAAGTCAGTAGCTCCAAATTTCATCCCTGGTCTCTGCTCCATTTTTCAGAGGAGGTGGAGATACATGTGTGCCTTGAGAGATGCAAAAATGAAGAGCAGTGCCTTACCTCGTAGAAAGTGCACACAAGGAACCGACAGCCACTGCATAATTGGCTCCATCCCAACCCACGTATTTAAAGGCATTGGGTAAAGGGCTATTGGTATCCAGCTGGTAGTAAGGCATCATGAGTGTCAGGGCAGCCGACACGCCAAAATAAGCCACAAAGCAGATGAGCAGAGATGCCACAATGCCAATAGGAATGGCCTTCTGAGGGTTTTTTACCTCCTCGCCTAGAAGAAAGGAATTTAAATATCAGCTAAATGACCAGCAAGAACTTTATCCCAGCCTAGGGCAGGAGTGCTGGCTGGGGCTTTCAAAGGTTTTGTGGGCACAGACGTGCTCTTTGACCATAATACTCCTCATGGCCTGCTCCATCCACTGGGAATACCCACAGCCTGTTTGCTCCCATTTCTGCTGCTCCTGTCACTTCTTCTGACACACATTCATGGAAGCCTTGTAAACTCAGGCACAGAAACAATCTGGATTAAAAATAGTCTTTTCCCCAAAATAGATCATCCTTCTATACTCCTTCTATCCTACTGATGGTGCACACTCAAGAAGAGTTCAATGATCACAGATGATGAAACAAGAAATTATTGTGCAGCTGTAGGGAAAATCCTTGGATGCCCATTTTAGTAGCATCTCCACCAGAACTGATACACCATGATCATGGCACCATAGGTGTCCAGTTCCAGAGAAAGGCAGAGTACCTGAAAGTCATATGAATCTTTGAAAATGCATCTTAGAAAAAGGACCCCCTCTAGTTTTTATGGAAAATTTTCAACAAACAAGTAGGAAAAAATGTGTGTAAAAAACCAAAATTCCTCAAAATTCAGGCACTGATCAAGTACAAAACAGATTTGCGTATTCCTAGTCCTACAAAACTGCTCTGGAAGCAAGAGCTCCTGAGGTACAGCATTTCAGCAGGATAAACTGATAAACATAGATCCATACACCTACAAGTCAAAAGCAGATGAATGTTTCTCCTACAAGGAGAGGCTCCAGGGCTGGCTGGAGTAATTGAGCACCTCTCAAACTCCTTGCTTAGAACAGGACATAGTAATCCTTTATCTGTCTGTGACGATTTCCTTCTCCCTCTGCTCCAACCGTTCTTGCCAAATGTGAAATTAAGGATAATCCTTTCTTCGGGGAATTAGGATTCTTCTTAGCCACAAGAAATATAACTATGCTTCTCTCTTGAAATGAGACCTCTTAACCTTTAGAGGTAAAAACTCCTCCTGATTCTGAGGCACAGCTTTAGGGTGCAGATTACTCCCCAGAGGCTTCTTCTTTCTTTGGATCTCTAAAATACTCCAAGCCATCAGAGCCTCTTCAGCTGAAGGCACTGAAGAACTCTGTCCCAGAATAACCTGTTGATTAAAGTATCATCTGGAGTTAGAGGCTCAAACCCATCCGAACCTGGGCCTTCCCTGTTTGCCCTAGCTGGTAAACCTGGACATGTTTTCTGTGGAGTCTGACCTGGTTAGTGTCGTATCTGACTATCCACAAGCTTGGGCCCTGCAGGCAAAGAAGAAAGGAGGAAGCTTGTGGGTTATACAGCCTATCTGCATGCCACAGCAGCTAGAAGTCAGCACTTGGGCACTCAGGGACTTGAACAAATTCAGCACTTTCACTATTAGTAGCAGCTGAGCCAAAAGCCTATTTTGAGCTGAAGTTCAGAGGGATGACAAATGCGGTGTCATGAATTCCCTATTATCAGCGCTCTGCAACATTACTGAAAGTCAGTCTACCGGCAGCCAGGTTCATAACCAGAATGAAGACATCTTCCCTCTTACCTGTAGTAGCAATACAGTCAAATCCCACAAAAGCATAAAAACACGTGGCTGCCCCTGAGAGGACTCCTTTCCATCCATAGGGCATAAAACCTCCAACACCGTAGAGCTTTTCTTCCTGTGTTTGACTGAAAGGCATGGCACTGGGTTAGAAGTAATCCTGCCTAGCTGGGAGGCACAAAGCTATTCACATAGCTCATAACAAGATCCAAAGCTGAAGTTTGAAGGATCAGGCTGTCCCTTTCATATGCTAGCATACAAATACCAAGCAAAATGCTAAGCCCTACCCACTGCTGAGCTTTGGACTGGCCTGCAACAGGCTGGGGAATGCACGGAATAAAAATGGTTCACGCTTTGTTCCCACCACCTGTTCTGTGGGGTGGATAAAAATGTCTTGGCTAAGACAAGGAGAAAATAGCATGAATATTAAAAATCCTCTCCTAACATTACTGCATGTGTGTAGATACACATTCATTCAAACAGAAGCTTTAGGAAAAGCTTTTGGAAAAGCTGAAGACTGAGAAACAGGTAAGCCATCCACTTTTTACATCAGATGGACTCAGACAAAGTGTAGGTGAGTAGACATAAGAGAGGAATGCAAGGTGCCATGACTGTTTAAAATCCACCCCATCTTCCATTCTCAACTTCCAAAGTCCTTATGCCAAGCTCATACTCAAACCATGCTTGCAACCATGAGAGAGAAGTGGAGCCTGGATCCTTGACACACCAAATGCTTTGGTGAGCCTTATCCAAAGCTCATTTAAGTCAGCAGACAAGCCCAGGCTGATCTCAGTGCACTTTGGATGGGGACCCCAGATCCATGTGCCTTGTGTTGAGTGACATATAACAAGCATACCCTTCAGTTCAAGTGATTTAGGTCACTTTTTCAGTGAAAAGCCTTTGTAAAGATGAATTAAGGCAGTTAAACTAAAGTAAATCCCAAATCTGCAAGTCTTCTCACATAAAAGCATCTGAACTCTCTCATTGCAGCTCTGCTGAGACTTAGATGAAAACTGGCCTACAAAAATAGCACAAGCCAAATGTGGATTACTCTGGAAATAATGAGAAAATAAACCCCAGACAGATTTTACAAAAATATTAAGTCCTACAGGTCAAAGAGCTGCAGCTATACTTTGAAACTCTTGCACTAATTGCTCCTTGCATGGGAATAGCAGCAGGGAAGGAGAGGGGACCTGTCCTATAGAAGCAATTTGTTTGCAGCAGGTTGAATTTTGAAAAGAGGCTCAAGAAGCGGCTTTTACAGAAGATAGATTTGACCCACACAATATTTATGAATCTCATCAGATTTTGTGCAGCTATGCTTCCTTGCAGGCCACCATAAAGAGTTTAGGTAGCAAGCCAGGACTGAGCTGATACCTGTGGAGATATTTAAAGGGCCTTATTCTGTGTTGTACAGTCTCAAGAAAAAATTAATAGCTTTGTCTTACTGGTAAGCCTTGTAAGCTCCTTAATTTTGATCTTGTATAGGATGACAGAACTTTGGCCAAAGAGCAAAATGTAATTAAAAACATATTTATGATATGCTTGCTGCAATGCATTAAAATCATCTGCAACTTGCCTTCACTTTGTTGAGGCGTTTGAGACAAGGTGTCTAAAAGGTGTAACAATGCTCGAAACATATTGCCCAAGTATTCAAAGAAAGTACACAGCTATACTTGGACATGGCTTCATACAGACAGGAGAGCCAGCCCAGTGTAGCCTTGAGTAGGACACTGTCTAAAGAGCTCTTTTCTCTCAACTTTGGACGCTATACTGGTCATAAGGCTAGAAATGGTCAGTCCTACAGCAGAGCCCACGATGCAGCCAACTCCTAGCACTTTCAGCCCATAGGAACAGCCTGCTTTCAGCAAACACGCACCAAGGACAGCTTTGCCTCCAAGGTATCTGGCAAAGGAGGCAGCCATCTCATTCACTGGTTTTCTAACTCGGTCCACAACCCCCCATTTAAACTTGCTGTTGAAAATGCACCAGCTTCTGAGATGAAAAGAAAACATCCAACCTACTTGTATTTGGAAATGCTATGGCTGGTGTTGTAAATGTCCTGTTCAGTCAGATTCCAGTTTTTAACAGATCCTTTCACGAAGCCGGAGATCACGACAAATCCAAGCACAAGGATGTTGATGCAGGTGAACACTTTGTTCACCAGGGCAGATTCTTTCACTCCAAAAGCTAAAAGGCCTGGGGAAAAAATGGCATAGGTCAGGTATTTCACCACCAGCAGCAGGCACTGGGGACTCGCAGATGTAGCTCAACTGTGTTCATGCTGTGCTCCTCCCAAATTATCACACTTTGTTTCTTCACAAATCCAGGCAGCTCAGGATTAACTCGCCCAGAAGCAGGATGAAGACTCCAGACTAGATATTACTGCTGCAGAATGTGACACACCTTCCCACCCAGCACGCCCATGTGGACTGTGTCCCTGATAAAGTGCTTTGCTAACACACCTTAACTACTCCCACAGCCTCCAACTCCATACAGAGACCTGGAGAAAGCACAACAGGTGGTTTTTCATGAAGGAACATTGTCTTAGAGGTCTTGGCCAAATGTAGAAGTTATGAACAACACTCAACTTTCCTTAGAAACAGGGAAATATGAGCAAGGAGTAGAATCCAGGAGGATTCTACCTCTAATAGCTACTTCTAGCGCTGAAGACAAAGAAGACGGTGGCATCTTGGGAACCCTGCTCCCACCTAAATCAGCAAGAGTTTTGCAAGTGAGTTCAGTGAGAGCAGGATTTCAGATTGATCTTAAGATCATTTATCTGGAGAAGAGCATGGCTACAGGCCTTGGCAAACAGAATTTTACTGAGGCATAGCTTGGCTTCTCAGGTTGACAAGCTCTCTTAAGTTCCTCTTCAAGTGCCTGATTTTTAAGAACTGAAACCTTTAACCCAAATCTAAGGCTGAAGGAGAAGTAAAAAAACTTCCTACGGGCCTGAAGAAGCACAACAGTGTTCTTTTACTGCTACTCCAAGGGACTTGAAGGAGCATCCTGTGTACTCACCTTTCCTTCTTTGAAAATAGGAAATAAGTTGACACTGCCATATCAGGAGTGTTTGATAAGACTGCATACCAGCCCATGAAAATCTGTAAGGTACCATTTAGAAATCTGAAGCTCAAGACAGTGCAAGCAGAAGTAAACTTGTGGTGATTATATTTGGGACTAAAGCTGCTCATTCAGCAGCTTTTTTTTAGAAAAGAATGGTTTGCCTTTTTTATTAAAATCCATGGAATTTGCTTCATGCAGGAGCATAATGCCACCTTATTATAAAGTAACCTTTACCATTTCACACCTCAGCAGTGCTTAAGTTAGGAGTTCTAAATTTTGTAAATTGTATATGAGGTGAAAGACCAGATTCTGATTTTAAATGAGAGCAATTCATATTACATACAAATGAACAAAGAGGAAAATCTCTCCCATTCAGATGTAATCCTGAAAACAGAGGGCTGCTTCAGCAGCCCTCGATGTAATCTTAGATCCAAATGCAAACCCAAATGCTAAAGCATCCCTTGTTTATGAGGCCTGTCCCTGTAAGCACAGCTCACACCATGAGAAGGCCATTCCAATCAGAATGGGAAATGTCAGGATAACCTTGCTAGTGTTACACTGCAGCTTCTGCGTGCTGGAAATCACAGAGTACAGAAGCGTAATTTTTAAAATTTGCCTAAACTTGGTAATGCTTTGCAAGATCCAGTTGGAGCAGAGGTAAACATTCTGAAGCATTTTGATCTTCCAAGTTGTCAAAACTTTTCCAATTTATGATCAAAGCCTTGGCACATTTTTAGAAAAAAAAAAAGAGGCGCAGACTGTCTAGAACACATTTATTTCTCTGGAGTCTTGTGTTCACTTTTGCAAATTGAAGCCCATATATATTTTTAGGAAAAAAAAAAAAAAGGTAGTACATGAAATTGTAACCAAGTCCTCTTTCTTTTTTCCCCTCACTTTCCTGGCTCAAGGCATCAAAAACTGGCAGATTATCAAAAAGGGAATAAGGTTGATAGAGCAACTGCATTAAACTCTTGTGTAATAGGATTTGTGGAGGGAAGGATTAAATTTCCATACCTGACTGAGGATAACAAGTCATCTTTTCTTTTCCTCCTTATATAAAATTTGATTGAAGGTTTTAAAAGTGGCTCAAAAAATATCAAGAATGCTCCCCTCTAATTAAAAACCTTGTAAACAGGCTATGCCCTGTGCTAACTCCACAGCAGCTATATAGGTCAATCTAACACTTGCAGCAAAGAAAAAGCCTTTAATATGTTGTCCAAAATAAATCAGGACTTCATGCTCATTCCAAAAGCAAACAATGGGATTACAGAAGGAGGTGCAAGACCCACAAATCCCTCCAGTGCCTCACCTGTTAGGATGACGATTATCACCACAGCAAAGATGTCTGGGTATTTTGCTAGCACTCCAGGGGCATCCATCGTCATGTATTTTTTACAAAATTTTTCAATGTGCTGCCCTATGATTTCATCAAATGTAGCACTCCAGGCTCTGGCCACACTCGAGGTTCCTGCCAGAGGACAGAAAGGATAAACATCACCCTTTGTAGCTGGCACATGTTCCAAACCAGGGGGAACCTTGTAAGGTTTTTCAATATGGAGGGCCTCAAAGCAACCATGCATGTGCTCCCAGGTGCTGGGAGTAGACTTTCCTCTCCATATCCAGCCCACAGCCTGTGTTTTTGCTTGGCATCTGCTCTGATGGTAACACACACAGGTGGTGGGCCTCAGACTTATGCTAAGCTGACAAGATGAGAAAAATCCTTTTAGTCAGGCTTCTTTGCAAACCTCAACTTTGCCTTAGATACTGCCCTGACTGACCTTTTCCTTACACCCTCAACAGGCCGACCTTCCCCCAAACCTGGTAATTTCTGTTACCAGAGAGGTCCAAATGTAATGCTGCCACAAGTCTCTGGCAGCCCCAGTTAGGTGGCTGCAGCCCAGGCAGAGAGACCTTACAGAATCCAGCTGCCCTCCAGCAGTGCAATGCTGGAGCACCAGAGCCTGGACCACACCACTTGCCCAGCTCTGCACTCTGGCAACACTCAGGTCTGCTCCAACCTCCAGTGCTAGAGCACATAAGCAGGAAAAAGACCCAGATACAATTTACGTGTTATCTGAGCATAAGTCAGCCTATTGCAGAATGCTGGTGATGATCACAGCAAGTGGCATAGCTCCTGCCTCCAAAAGTGCTCAGACTTCACCCTCTGGGGCCGCTGTTTGCTGTGGTTCAAGTGTGTTCAACTACATGCAGCTTTGCTGGGGCAAGGACTGAACCTGGGGTCTCAGGACAAGCAAGTTGGGGACAGTGTCTGGGCCATAAAAGTAATTTGAGAGAACTGAAATAGTAACAATAAAGAGCTACCACCAGACAGTGACAGCATTTTGTAAAATAAGTAGGTTTGGGTAAAAGCCACCTTCTCGCTCTCCTGTGTTTAAGTGGCTACTGTTACACTCCCAATGTCTTATACAGTACATACACTATATATAACAGCACCTAATTGCATGTTACAATTACTACTGTACATAATTACCTAGTTAAAAAAAGAGCTTGGCTTGGTTTTGGCTTGCAGAGCAGTTCCTCAGAGGATGCCATCAGGAGCCCCTTTCCACCCAGAACAGTCTGTCCTGCCACACTCACCTGTGAGTGGGTGTTCAGGTCCCAACTCCGGCACCTGCAATCCTGTCAAACAATGTCTGTGCTCACCTACAGCCAAATCCTCTGCAGCAGTGGTGGGCAGCACCTGCAGCACAGCTGGGAACACTCACCTGCCCAATCCAGCTTTGCAACAGCATAAAAATTAAGCTGCAGAACAGACCTGTTGGGAGACTCTTCTGTTAACCAGGACAGAAGAGTGCACAGTGTGAACACCTTTAAAGAGTTTGGACATCACTGCCACCAATTTAATTTTAAGAAATTGCAAAAGTTATCATATACCACATTAAAAATTTCAGCTTAGCCTTGGCACGATTTGAGGAAAAAGACTATTTTAGTGCTATTTTTTTGTCCTAGCTCTAATATTTTACGTTCTAGGACAGGAACACCCAGCTCCTGCATGTGTTACATTAGATGCCAGCTGCTTGGATGCCAGTTCCACATAACTATCAGCCATTTATCCAGAACTCTCTGTAACCAACAGGCTTGAGGGAGCAGGGGGAATCTGACATTCTTTCAACAATGCAGACACCTGGATAATATCTTGCTGTTATTAGAGAGCACAGTGCAAAGAGATTCAGCTTGTACCCAGGAGGATTTACTAGTTCTGGGTCAGCACAGCCTCACCAGATTGGATTTGGGTCCTGCCTACAGCACATAGATCCCAGGAGAACTGCAGAGCTCAGGTGCTGGGCTCGCTGCAGGAACAGGCACAGATAAGGAGGTCACCAAGTGCCAGGAAACCCCAGCAGCAGCTGCTTACCAGAGATGCTGCTACTCATCATACTACCAGCTCCCACCAGTTTCCAGTTCCTGAAATGCATCCCACAATCTGGCACAGTTCCCCAAATCCACAACATCCCAGAAGAAAGTTCTCATCAGATCCTGAACACCTTCCTCCTTTTCTCTAGACCATAACTGATCAGCTGCATGCCCATTTTTTTCTCATCACCCACCTCCAAGACTCCACACAAGCCTTCCCCCAAGTCAAGTCACTTCAATTAATTAAAACCTACTGCCCACCCATCCTTGGACCCCAGGATTTCTTTTTCCACCCTCATAACACTTCCTGAGCATATATCTGAGAACCTCAGCATGAAAACACCAAGCTGGTTGAGCCCGTTAGAGATGCAAGCTCATTTTCAATGCACTGCTTGGCATTTTCTCAGCAAGATTAAGAAAAAACTTGGCTTTCTGCCCCCTCAAGCCTTGGCTCTGAAGTGCAGCATGTGACTCAAAGGACTGACGTCTCGAGACATTTAGTGATGCCTCTGTGTGTGAGAGAGAGCTGGTCAAGCCTTGCCCTGGTGAGGCAGTGCCCTGCCCCCACACCCCCCAGCCTCTATTCCAGCCCGGCATTGGCACACCAGGAGCATGACTCCACTCCGCCTAACCCAGCTCCTGAGTGGCCAAATGACCAGAAGTCCCACCTGTGGGGAGGCCTCACAAAGGCCCAGGGTTTTTTAAGGTGGAGCGTAAGTCCAGCACATCTTGACCCTACCTTCCTCATGGAGTTGGTATCTGAACACTGCTGGAACCCAGGAGCTGGTAGCTATGTGTGCTTTTGTATGTCTTTTCTATCTTTCACTCCTTATTCTAATTCCCTCTTCTTGGAACATTTTGAGTACCTTAATATGGAACAGGTTTAAAGTTTGCTAAGTTGGATGGGCTAAATCAATGCTGTGAGAAGTGTTTTATGTTGACTGGATGTTGTACTAAGTTTTTTGCCAAAGTCTCCTGAGTTTTCTAAACTTTGCCAGTAAACTTTTGTGTTGTTTTGACCTCTTGAGAATATCTGGTTGGTATTTCTCCCATGTGTCTAACCCAGAGTACAGGAACCATTATAAACACTTTCAAAAGTCTCATCAAGCGAGTTGATTGGGGCCTTACAGTGGCACCCAACATATCTTTCTCCTCCATGCCCCAGAAGCTGCTGGGAGTTGTCCTTGCTCACAAACGGGGCAATTAGCTCTGAGAGAAATGCTGAGTGAGATAAAGAGACCTCCTATACCTCATATCCTCCCCCAGTGTTTTTCCATCTTAGCCGCCCTTTCTCACAAATTATGAGAAAGACAGTTTGCAAATACACATTCTTGACACAGGACTGAAATAAAAGTCACAAAGTTGTATTCAAACACATTCACGGATAGTATCTACTTATTTGTTACTGTATTTTCTGCCTTGTGACAATACAATGAGCAGTCAACTCTGAGATAAAAACTGAGGCAGTTGTTCAAAATCCATTATGAGGGGGGGAAAAAAAAAAATCTCAGAAATACCACTCTGAGCCCAGATCCTTGGAGTAGAACATTCAGTAGGCAAAAGTTTTCATTGTGCATTTGCAGAATCAGGTTTTGGGACAGCAACCACCGCTATGTCACTCATTTTGGTCGTCCAGTATCATGGTAGGAAGGGCCCCAAAACCAACTAGATGAAGGGCATGAAGGAGACGATTTATCATTACTTTTCTGGAACAGAAGAAAAATTACCAAGAAATCTGTTCAATTTATCTATGTGTAGCCTAAGCAGAGTCCATTTTAGAAGTCTGGAGGAAATCATACACTTAATTTTTTAAAAAGTATTTTTATCTACTCATTGCAGTGAATGTTATTCACAAAATAGCTACAGGACTCTGATTTCTTAAGGACATGAGTTTAATTGAATCTGGCTTTTCATCTTCTCTTTTTTTTTTTTTTTTTAAAGGAGGAGGAGAAGAGGAGAAAAATATTTCAAGTAACACACAGAGGAAAGCCAGCATGATCTCAGACAGGCAGCTGCTATGCCACTATGTTGTTCTTGATATGATCTCCAAGCACCATGGAAACTAAATTCCAAGGTAATGCTTACAGATCCCATAAAATGCAGTTAAAAAAAACCAACTCTCTTTAATAATTTAGCATACAGTCGGTTTTCAGTTTAACTAGCAAGCTTTCAGTCTCAACTGGCGAGTCTGTTGCAGCCTTAATTAGAGGTGTGATAACAAGCAGCCTGCCCAGAATGTGCTTGAAGAGACAGGAATCCTTAATTAGCAAAGTGTGGCTTAGTTTTAATGCATCAGCTGAGTTGCACAGCGCATGCTCTGAGCTTGATCCCGGGCCTCTCCTAGTGGGAGTCAAGGGCTTAGAAGGGATTTGGTTTGTATTTTCCAGAGACTGTGAACCTGCAGATCATCTTAAGATTAATTCTGCAGCAATTCACAAGACAAAACTCTTATCTCCAGATACTTTAAATAGATCCCAAAGGGACCAGAATTAATCCTTGATCAGCTGTGAGTACAGATGCTCTGTATAAAAGCATCTTTCTGTGAGCAGCTCCTTTCTCAGCAGAGAGGACACTCTTTTGCACCCTAGCAAGTGTGCAGCAGCCAGGGAACGCCAGAGGGATGAGGTGGAGATTCAGAGGAATTCCCAGCAGCAAAAAGCCCACATTAGGATAAACCCTCAGCCAGCAGCACACGACTCGACTCACCTCACCAACTGGCAGGAGCCACCAAAAATGCATCTCGCAGACGAGTCCTGAAATCCTCAGTGAGTGCGTGAGTGAAGCATCTATTGGTAACACAGGCACCCAAACAAAGGTGACCTTACAGACCAGGCTGCCACCTTGAACTAAAGCTGGGGTCTGGCAGCACACCCACCATACTTACCGATAACATAGGAGAGGATTAGATTCCACCCTGTGATGAAGGCCCACAGCTCACCCACAGTCACGTAGCTGTAGAGATAAGCTGATCCTGTCTTAGGAACTCGAGCACCGAATTCTCCGTAGCAGAGTCCGGCAAGCACTGAAGCCAAGGCGGCAATCAAGAACGAGATAACGATGGCAGGTCCTGCATTTTCCCGTGCCACAGCTCCAGCCAGTACATAGACACCTGCACCCAAAGTGCTGCCCACTCCCAGAGCCACCAAGTCAAACGTGTTGAGGCATCGTGAGAGCCGACTGTCTTCTCGAGTGCAGTCCACATTTTTCCGACGAAGAAGCTGGTTTCCAAAATTGGTAATTTTCTGACACTCCATCTTCTTTTTTGGGTCTGCAAGAAAGATGCTGCCATCATTATCCAGACCAGAATACCCTCCTACATCAGCATCACTGCACAGTTATAATGGTACAGCCCTGTTACCTTTCAGCAAATGAAACTTCCCATCTTCCACCTTTTTACAGGGCAAAATGTCTCCTTTAGCATTTCATCTGCACTTACCATGGGTAATTAAAATAAACAAAACTAAAGCATTTTCTACTTCCAACTCTCAGTCATGCTGCAAACCTTCTGCAATCCCAGGAGAGAGGCAATACTCGAATACAGCTCCCACCCCACTCCACAGTCACCCAGGCCACACACAAGTGGGCAAACTAAAAATGCAAATTCCATATTTCAGATTTCAGAAGGGTTTTCCTGTTCTGAGCAAGAGAGTACTTTAAAAGTGAATATCCCAGTTGCCCCATTTACCACACTGTGGTTCACACTGCAGAGAGCTTGTGGAATGCACAAACCCTGTACTGCTGGGATCGGTTTAAACCTGAGGATGTTGTAGGGGTGTATGTAACATCTCCCAAGCTGATGGGTACTCAGCCTAAGGAACAGCTACTCCAGGACAACCTCCTCTGTAAGATGTGCTGTGCAGACATCACATTTTCTCTGCTTTACTCTACAAATCTACAGGCTGTGTGGCCACAGCCTGTAAGGATGAACCTCATCTTCTATCTCAGACTGCATCCTCCAGCTCCAAGAGCCCCACCCTGGTATTCACACTGCACCATTAAGCCTGGCTTCAGCAAAAGGGCTGTAAAAATGTTTCTTCATTAATTATGCAAAAGGAAAAAGGTTATTTTATTTAGATGCAATGCTGGACTGAGGCATATGCTTTCCAGCAGCACACATTGCACACCAACAACAATACTATGCTGAGAATAACATGCAGGCAAAAATACTCCTAAATGCAATTTACAGTACAGTTCAGTGAGATTGGTACTTCATCAGCTGCAGCTAAAACCCAGCGTAAAAGGTGGGAAAATACATGCTAAGAAACTTAATTAACTGAGTCAACTGTTAAATCCATGCTTCAGTTTTATCACCACAGCATCAACTACAAAACCAAAAATCCTCTTCACTTTTCCAAGACACCGGTCATAAGTCCCAGCTTAAATCCCTTTCTCTTGGCTTTACACTAACTCCCCTGCTATGAGAAAGTAATTACAACTGCAGGAACAGCTGAGAATTACAAAGCCCACTGTGTGAGGAATTGTATCCCACCAACAGCTCTCAAACATGCTCCCAACAGACATGGATTTAGACAAATAAACACAGGTTTTAGGCCAATCTTACAAAACTCTTGTTTCATTAACTATGGGAGTTCCCAACGCATTCAGAGAGGGAAAACTATCTTCTCCCTTCAGCAGGAAGACAGGCATAAGTCTTTACCTAAGTGCATTTGTATGTCAGATTGAGCGAACAATCTCCTTCCCACCTGAACCTTACCCAAATCCATGTCAGCCAGGATTGCTTCTGGCTGGACAACTGCCCAGCTCTCTAAAGCTGGGACAGGGCAGTCACAAACTCTGAACTGGGTTAAATGGGCAAGAAGATTGTGGCACTGGAGTATCCCCTATGAATTCTGTTGCTTTCTAGGATGACACAAGTCCTAGGTTTTGTTTAACTCCCACCAGAGTAATGCAGAAGAGATCCCACTGCTGCCTTCATCATCCTGTGAAGATCCTGGCAATGGGGCTAACTCATCCACTCTGCCCAGCAGTGGTGCTGATTTACATTCAGCCTGAAGTTCCAGGAAATGGGAAGAATGCCAGTGCCATGCAGAAGAAAAAAATGGTGAAGGTACAAAAAAAAGCCCTCCAAAACAAAACAAAGAAATTCCTGCCATAAACTAGACCCAACTAAGAGCAACATACACACAAGAGATGCGTTAATGAATTTATGTTCCAAAGTTAGTGTGAAATGCAAGACCAGTTTGACTCAGAACCAAACTCTGAATTTCAGGACAAACACTGATCTATTCTGAGGTACAGAAACGTCAAGACATACCAAAGGACTGCTGCAAAACAGTTTACTTTGTCCTAAGTCAATATTTATGGCAAAGTTTAGACATTCAGTGGCCCAGACAGAGGAGTTAGAAGCAATACAGAAGACCACAGGGAAGGCCCAGCTGAGGCTATTAATAAAGACAGAAAAAAAGAAAGCAAGCAGAGATGGCCCAGATCAGGGAGAAGCTGAACGTTGAGCCAGGGAGGTCTGCAGAGATGAAGCGCAGCTGGACTCCTGTGTCCTTTGCACAGAGCCGTGGCCAGGCCTCAGTGGACCCCTGAGGCTGAGCTAGACCAACCAGAGAAACTCAGAGATTTTCCTGAGACATTTCACCCTTGGGAAGGCTACAGATCCAGACCTCCCCAAACCACAGTGACTTATGCACTGTGCTCCTCAGGATTTGCACCTCCAAGTTGACATCAGCCTTGCTGAACATAGTGCTGAACGTTTCTTATGCGGAAAAGCAAGGTGAGGGAGGAGGGTATCTTGCAGTGTTGGACCATGCAGTGTGCAGAAGGAAAAGGTTTGTGATGCACACTTGTTCATCAACGTGGGGGTTTCTACAATGCCCACACAATGCAATGGGGCTGAGTTAACTAGCTAACTGCTAGATAGCACTAATGATACACTTGCTTGCAGTGTGAAGTGACCTACTGTCCCCATGCACCACACAAAGCTCCAAGGAGGATGCACTCTGTGGTGGACAAAAGCAAAAGGCAGAGGTCAGGCTGTGCAGCCTGACATTATCTTTGTCCAGGGATGTGCTTCTAGGGTGGACCAAGTATCCCTGCAGGTGAGAGCCACTATCCCTTCTCCTTCCCCCACCACTGACCCCCAAGGAGCTGTGGATGCTAAGACTTTCAGGATTTGGCTTAAGGGCTCTTTTTCAAAAACATGCTACCTAACAATAATGGTAGACTTTTTACTTCTTACGCAGCCATTTACTTTAACAAAATCTGGTATCCTGCAAAACAAACATGATTTACTGGTTTTAGTTCTGCACTGAAAATGAAGGGGTAACTGGTACCCAATTCCCTGCCTTCTCACAGACACACATGTCATGAGAAATCACTTCCTTGGCAAAAACAGGGCTGGTGAGGGGCAATGTCCCCAGAAGAGGAACAGACCCTTGGTGCAGAGATGGAGGATCAGGGTGAGAACTTGGCAATGTCCAAGGGGGCAGGGGGACATACAATTTATTCATTAAAAAAATAACCTAGTGAATTATTTCAAGTTTATATATCACTCAAGAGTGCAATTTCATTTGGAAGTTCCCTTGGGCCTCTCTACAGGTGTTCACAGCTGTAGTACAGCCATCAAGAATAAAACAGAACTGCTTTTTATGGATAATTTGCTTAGAAGAGGGGCTATTTAATTATGACAGGCCTGGAAATTAAGACCAACATCCTGCAATTGGCTTAATGCCAGCAGACAGTGCTCATCTAGCTGATTTCCAGATCAAGATATCAACTCCCTCTTTCCCAAAAAGCATCTTAAGGTCTGAGCATCTCTGTTGTGAATAGAATACTTCCTACAGCCTGCAGGTAACAAACAGGGAGCTGCATGCAGGGCATAGTGCCACAGTTTTGTGGCCCTCACATACAGCACTGTCATTAATCTCACAGGCCACTGATCACCATCCTAAGCATCTCTTACATGTCTTCTTTGGTTTTGAAACAGCAGGTACCAAATCAACCTTTCAATTAAATTCACTGTAGCTTGACAAAGAGACCTTCAATGAAGACAAGTGGGTTTTTTTCAGGAGAACAATTTTTTTGTTTAGAAGGATGTTTAGCAGTACAGAGTCATTACACCTCTGCCCAAAACCTTCTCTGTTTCATTTGTTATCTTTGCAAGTGTATCAAAGGGTGATGTTGGTGGAGTTTATGATTTTTCCCCTCCTTAGAAGTTGCATCCAGCTGTGATTTTGCTTTCTGAAGCGGTCATCCTTGACTTTGAAGTGACCCTTTGTTCTGGGCTGGTTCCACTCCCAACCTCACTTGAAAAGATGAGCCTTTTTTTGAATGTACAGTCAGTAGTCCTGTGGCATAATGCAGTCCTAATAACATAAAACAATATAAATTATTCCAGAAATGTTACCTGGTAATACCTAACCACCTTCAAGATGAGGAAACTTGAATCTGAATGAATATAGATTAGCTTTGTTCTGCTCACACCTAGCTCCTCTCACCCCTGCTTTAGCTCTGGTTTTTCTGATAAGAAACACTGAGCTGCAAGTCCCAGCCACTCAGACCCTGGGTAGGAAATGGCTTCACCCCAAGGCTTTGGGTATCTCCATGTTTTGGCTGGAGCTGAGGTCTTTGAGAGTGGTGGGAAGCAAGGACACACCTAGGTAGCCTAGCAGGGTGGACCCTGGGCCAGGGGCCACATCCTTGGGTGAATCCTGTCCCACTGAAGTTGATGGCAAAACTCCCACCAACTTCAATAGTCCAACTGCTACTGGTACTTGTGTTTTATTTATAATTATGTTTATTACTTTTGTTCCCTATCCAACTTTTTGTGTCTTGACTCTATTGTATTTTCAAATAAAGTAAGATATTCTTCCTCCTTTTATCTAATGGTTAACATACCTATTATATCAGGTTGATAGATTTCCTTCCCCATTCTTCAAAACAAACCCATAATAAAATAAGCAATCTGCCATGTGGTTGACAGAAAAAAGTAAACTATAATAAACATCTGTCCAGCTAAACATAGAACACCATGTGTAAAACTAAGCTGACAGAGCACCATTTTACATAAGCAATACTATGACTTCCTCAACAATTACAAGTTGTTTCAACTTCTGAAACGCTGCTCCTTACCTATTTCAAGGCATTGCTGTTCCTGAGAATCTTCTTCTCCAATTTGCAGAAGAGCATAAAACTAAAGCTGATTACACAGAACAAGGAGTTTTCTACTAAGCAAAGAACAAAACCTAAGCCTAAGCTTGCTGCATGTCCAGCAAAGTCCCCAGACATCTCCTTGGAAGACGAGTGAGCAGAAATCCTCATTCAACATCGTCCCACATATATATGCTTATTCCATTTGAAACACGTGGAAATGTCTACTGCCATCAGTACCCTTCTCTCACAGCAAAGTCATGTACTGTGGACAATCTAACATTTGTTGAAGACCAAAAGGATGCTGAGGAAAAATATCCCCCATATAGCTGTATAATCACTGCTACAAGTCTGCAGAACAAAGAGCTTGTGGAACAAGGAGCTTGTGCTTCCACCAGCATATTTGACAACATGGAAAGGTTTTCACCCTATATTTTTAGTTTAAACATGGTCCCTGAACAAGTGTGTAGTGATGATGCCAACCAGTTGATCAACACATAGATAACAAACCCTTTGGGAACCCTTTCCAAAAGGCTGATTTTGCTGCTTCCGTCCCCAAGGCAGCATCATTCACACAAAAGTCCTATACAGGAAAAGAGGTGGAAAACATCAATTCCTACTACTGCTGTTAGCATTACAAGTATTTTTGGGGTGTCAGATTCAACTGCAGACTCCTAAATGCAAATGGTCATAATGTAAGTGACCAACTAGAACTCCTGAATGTTTTCTAAAGCATCATTCAGGAAACAAAGTCACCAAGGCACATCAGTCCTGGGTGTCATCCATTCCAGTATAAAGCAGGAATTGCGTCAGATATGTCCTTCCAAAATGTCTTGCCATGAAAATCTCCAATGTTTTATGTTACTCTGCAACAAGCAACAGCGTAGAGAAAAGATGGCTGCAGAAGATGCTGAGCTTTTGCAACAGATATTTGAGCGCCTATCTCTAGACTTTCAGAAGCAGAAGCAAAGGATGTGGCATTAGACCCTAAGTTTCATCTGGCTGTCCCCTTATCAGGTGTGCTGGAGAAGGCAGGCAGTTTAGAGAAGACGTGCTTGGGACAAGTGCTGAGGACCAACTCAGAGACTTTGACTGTAGCCATTTGCAGATGCAGCCAGCAGCAAAGACAGCAGTGAAAGCAAAGGCATGACCAAGCATTATGCAAAGCTGGAAGTTATCTCACTATAGCAGCAGCAATGGCAAGGAGTCCAAGCCAAAAGCCACCAGAGTAGCTGCAATTCTTTGCATTTGTTTCATTGTGCATGAAGAGATGTTGTCCTGCTGAAGTATTTTAACCAGAAAAGGAAGGTATTGTCTATGTGCTGTTAAATTGTTCCCTTCTTGATTATCATAATTTTATTTTTCTTCTTTTTCATATGTGTGCAAACATATGCATATATCTCAATATACATTAATCTAGATTACATCAGAGTGTATGTATATATATATACATATATGGACATTAATGTTATATTCTTTACCAATTTTGTCATTAAAAATCAAGATCAGCCACTAGCAAAGCATTCACTACTCAAAGGAAGGGAGCCATGCACTTAAATATAAATGACACATTAAACAAAGACACGGGCACACACAGGTGTGGGTGCGCCTTGTACACAAAACCCAATCTTACTCACCTGCTTAAAGGCACACTGCCTGTCTGAAGGGGATCATATTACTCTCCTTTGTTGAGCAGATCCTTTAACACCAGGAGGGAGATGGTGCTGGGAGACCAGCCCAATGTCACAGATGGCTGGGCATGCTGCAGGTTTCTGTTCCTCAGACTCCTGAGTATTAGGAACATTTTCAAAGTAGCATTGCTCACTCCTCTCCAGGTGTCTCATAAACCTAGAGGATTTATTCCATTGGAAAAGGGGCAGTGAGGTGCTCTCTATAATCCCTATACCACCCACTTACCAGTAATCAATTACTGAAAGGTGACCACCAAGCCCCATTGGACATGAAGAAGGTGCTCAATTACTGCCTTGGGAGAACATCAGGGTGCTGCAGCTCACCCACCTGCTTTCCAAATTGTCACGGCTCTGACTGTACCAAGGTCAGAAAATCCTCTCATCCCAGGACAACTTCCAAGATGGCAAAGACCATCCCTTTCCACAAGTTCAGAGAGGAATTCTCAACTTCCCCAAAATTTCAAAGCAGGCAAACTTCAGTGTTTTTTCTCAGTATCTGCAGAAAAGTTGATTTGGGTTATCTGTGACGATACACAAAATCCATTTTGAAATGAACAGTCATTTTTGACCAAAATAAAGGAGGAAGGTTCCTGCTGTGGAAGTCATGAGCAGAGTACTTCAAACACTCAGAATTCAAGCTTCAAAGTCTCCAAAATGGAAATTGTGATGCCCTTTCTTCTGCACAAAGCTCCAGCTGTGATTATCAACAAATGTGGCAACACAGTAAGCCATTCACCAGGGAAAAGGTTGGATAGGCATTAATTCCCCTACTGCAGAAACACTCACCATACAATGCTTAATTTGCAGTGGGGAATTTGATGTTACAATCACTTTCCAACTGCAGGCACAATGAAAGGTTGGGATAGGATTCAATACAAGATCACCACCACCCAAGTGTTGCAAAAACAGGTTAGAGAAATACCTTTTAGACTCACACTAGATACAGTGCACCCTGCCTCAAAGCAGGGAAAACTCAGGTGCAGCCAGACATGTTTGTTTTGGCAGGGTTAAATCATTAAACCAGATCTTCCTCTCCCCAGACTACTGCCTATCATCCCACAGCTGTACCAGAATAACCACCTGGGCGATCATGCTGAAAACAGCACCACTGAAACAAACTCAACACTGTGACTAGAGCTGACCAGATGGCAAGCTACCACAGATAGCAGCCAGGGCAGAGGAGAGGGATGTGACACTTTCCAGGATGGATTCCCATCTGAGAAGCACCATCCAGTGAAAGGTGTCTTCAGTGCCCTCAGCCCTTTTAGCCCACACCTCAAATTTCAGCTGGTGAGGATACTATCAGCTCAAAACAGCACCCAGATGTTTTGAGGAGGACAGCACCACATTTGCCATCCACAGCTCCTCAGAGATAAAAAGTTAAGGAAATGTCTTCCTGCCTAGCCAATAAAGGGCATCACACTTCTCTAATTACATGAAGCACTATTTTCTGATGAAAAAGCATCTAACTGAAAAGTCTCCCACCAGCTCTAGTACAGTCTCGTCAAATAGTTCCTCAGCATGACTTCAAATTACACCTTGCAAGAAAATTGCTTGATTTAACTCCCTCAATTGATCATAACACCAAAGGGGATCTCCACTGATAATTAAACTTCCCAAATGAAAGCCTGAGACACGCTGGCAGGAATTCACCTGAAACAACCCATCGCCCATAATCTGCCAGGGACTCAGCCTTGGTATTGAGCAGAAAAAAATTAATGCTCTGGGAAATAATATTTAATAAGTGAGCTTCTATTTCCTTAAACCCAGATAAAATGAAGACAGATCTTTGCTTAGCCAAAAGTCCTGGTCGTGTCATTCAGCATACAGCAGTTGTGGTCCTTGGACAACATTGCTCGGAAGAAGGTGGGAAATGTCCTTAGGGGATAAGGAAGTAAGTTAGACAGCAACAGAAGTTGGTTTGTTATTAAAACAATAGTGGAGAAACAAACAAAACATTAAGAGCCCCAACCTTCATGCAGAACAAAAAGTATCCTGCACAGACATGGGACACATCTAATCGTACTGACAGAAGAAAGGAAGGAGAAGGCTTCCCCAAACACTGTTATTTCACCAGGACGAAGGGCACAGCTGAATTGAGATTTTCAGGTGCAGAAAACAAGCAGATCAAAGTGGGTATAAATAATTGGATTTTGCTATGTCCCTGAGCAGTGGGGAGCAGATGGAGGCCAGCAGGTAGGTCATGGTGAGCAGTGGCAGCTCCAGCTGGAGGCAGGGCCATGAGGCAGCAGCAGACCCTGGTCACCCTTGCCAAGCAAGCCATGAGCATCCTGCCTGAGTGATGGGCTGGATTATGGACCTGTGGCCACTCCTATGGATCAGCATGTCTGCAGGTCAGATGTTTCTTGAACAGGCACACTCCCAGCACTGCTGCACCAATTAAAAAACTGTCCCAATTAACAAAACGCTGTCTCAATAAAAACTTCCTCCATTACCAAAAAGAGTACTGAATTGAAGCAAAAGGTCCCTTTACTGGGAAAGCAGGAGTTGTTTTTGTGAATGAGGTGGAAGTGTTTGAAGAGCTTTTTCAAAGGAAACACTCCGTAACAAACCTCAAAAGAACTGCTCACACAAGGCAGAACACAGCGTGTGCTGGACCCACACTCGTTCAGGGAGGAAGTGGAACAGAAATTTTAAGTGGTCAAGTCATGGGGCTCCCTGTGCCTTATGCCAAGGTGGTTGCAGGCTTCTGAGAAAGGTTTTGTTCTCCCTGGGTAACCGTGTATGCAAATTAAGCATTCAGAGTCAGGATGGATGGGGCTTTGAGTAACCCCATGGCAGGTGGATTGGACTGCATGGAGCTTCAAAGGTTTCTTCCAAACCAAACCATTCTAGAACTCTATGAAAATTCAAATTATGCTACATCACTCCTTTAGGCTTCTGCAATCAAAACAAAGCAATTAGAATTCATTTTTGTTAATTTAGTTTTTCCACTGATTTGCAGGCCATTCAAGGGCTTGCCCCATGCAGCATTCCAAGTGAGATCTATCAGCCCTGCACCCTGGTGTGGCTGTTGGAGAGTGACTCAACACAGTGGAAGAATTAAGAAAAACTTCCATTTTCTGAAGAAACCAAAGTTAGTTTCTAAATGAACACACAAGCTGAATTAAAAAATATATTACGACCTTCTGAGGGCACTTGCATGACTACAGACCTAATACTAAAGCATTTTGCAAGTATGATTTGCACCATACGGAAGAGAAGCTGACTGTGAAAGGAGCTAAAATGTTTGCTTTTAGATTCAGTATTCCCACATTCCAGACATGATTCAAGGGCTGGGGAGGGATCAGCTCCTTCCAAGCACCACATGCTCATCATTGCAGGCACAGACAAGCACTTCATACCCCTTGGCTGATGTGTGCAGACACATCCTCTCCTGCAGCAGAGAGGCTGCTGCACATCTGCAGTTTCAGGGGTGGCTCTTCCAAGTAATTCCCACTGTAAAATTCTTCAGAAAAGCCTTCCCCTGAGAGACAGTGCCCTGATGCATACTGGAATGATTCAGCAATGACTGAATCCTACCATCTGATCCAACTAGTACTGCCCATTGACCAGACACACCCCACTGACCAGGGTCGCTCAGTGCTGAAGGAAACAACAAGTGCACGACTTGGATGGGCCACTGATGCCTCAGCTGCCTTGAACAGCATGAGAAGCTCCCACACGAGGAAGCCCTAAATGAGGCAGTCTGGGTAGCCCAATCCAAGGCAGAGAAGCATTCTGAGCATCAATGGTGTGGCCACATCCCCACTGTAACTGGGATATGGCAATGTTCCAACTTATTGGGCAGTAAATGACTCCCTTTCTCTGCCAGTCCATGACATGAGCCTCACCAGGGACCGTCATTTTGTGATGGGAATTGGTTGTGCAGGTCAGTCGCAGAGCCTGGCTGCCAGGACTACAGGATATGCCTACATCAGTGTAGCCTAGACATACACCCACAGAAAAATGAGAGTGGAAGATGGTGCAAGGAGGTGGAGCAAAGGAGATAAAGCATGGGGCTATATGGAAAAAAATTCAGTCTCAGAAGTGTTTTGCAAATTATCCTACAAGCCATCACTGCAAAGACTTCACAGCTCCTAAAGTGATGGGTTTACAACAAAATGCCTCAGAAAACTGCATCTGTTTTAGGCATTTAAGTCCAAAGTAAGTACAGAGCATGGCAAATCATACAAGCATGATGTTTGATTAGTATGTCAGTGGGGTAACCAAACATTCCTATTTTCACACACAGATATCAGAACCTAGTTTTGATATATTCTACTTAAATAAATCTCATCAGAAAAGAGCTAAAACACTGATGTGGAATTAAATTTCACAGTGAGGAAGGTGTGGAGGATTTTTGCTTTGGGTAAATACTCTTTTCTTAGGCACAAGTTCACCATTCAGCTCTCTCCTGCTCTGGGACAGGAGAGCTGTTGTTTAAGAAGAGTTTTGCCTCCACCTAATCCAAACATTCAAGGCTGCTGATGGGGAAGAACTGGGGAGAAGAGGCATCCAAACACAGCCCAATTCATATTTATCTCAGAACGTCTATCAAAACTATAACAAAAGGCTTACCACTCCTGTGTCGGATGAGAGCAAGACTTGCTGAAGTTTGTGGGATTTTAACGGGCTTTTTTCCCTCAAAAAGCAAAGATGACACTGACCAGCCAAACTGTGAGCCAGACCACAAGCCACACATTTCAGATCTCACTGCTGACAATGCCATGCAGAGGGATCCTGCACCACCTCAACACAGGACTCCACACTGGGCAGCCCCAAGAGGGATTTGAGCAGAAAGCTGCTGCATGTGATCATTGAAGGAGCAGGGACAATGCAGAAATACCAGGAGGTAAGAAATGCAAAAAGTTGACAGACTTGGCCTGAGCCTAGCCATGAGGTCACTGCAAAATACACTGCAGATTCAGCCCCCTGGTTTGCACAAGGAGAAGCATTACTGTATAGCCACTCTTAACAGTTTATTTTGCCATCTGTGTGGCAGAAAGCCAGGTCTTACAACCCACATCTCTCCATGAAGAGAGCTAGTTCTGGCTCCCTTGGAAGCACAAGTCATCTTACAGAAGTAATTCACTCCTGTGAGCAAAAAACCAGATGTGTCATCTACTTTTTATTCAACCCCATCAGCGTTGTAGTTATCTAATCTGTAGGCTAAAATCTTACTCAGATTTCTGAATTTATTGAAATAAATAATAGCCACCTGCACCTCCCTACTCTTCATGCAGAAGCCTGGTCTGCTCCAAAAAATGCTCCTGCAATCCAGTGACAGAGAAGTGAAGCCACGCAGCACGCAGTCCTGTCAAGGGAAGTTACACTGCTCTCCTTAAAAATAATTGTGTCCCTATCAACAAAATACAGTGTTTGGAGTAAGTGTGCTCTTTTTATTGGCAGAAAAATTACTAATATCATCCAGTCTAACTTTTTATAACATTATTATATTTTTCCACATCATCATTCTGGCATCAAAGGAAATCATTCCTAATTATGTTTATGGGACTGGGGGAATACACAGAGAGACCTAGATATGACAGTCTAGGAGAAGTATGGTGAAATGCATAATGCAACACCTCTCAGAACATGTACAGCGATGTCTGTCCCCATGTCACTTACCTAGAACAAGAAACTTTGAAGTATAATAAGTTCTGCTGCTGCAAGGTGCTTTAAGTGACAGCAAGAAGGAAACAAACTGGCTGTAAATATTCTGCTTAGCTCCACTCAGCTGGGACTTGCAAAAGAAAATAGGTGGGTTTAAAGCAAGGTAAGTGAAACAAATGGTAATTACCATTTTCACCCCAAGGGTCTGAACAGGAGCATGAAAAGCAAAGCACTGCTGTTGTGTTTTTGATGGTGCTCTACACCATGCTGTTCTGCTCTCCAGGTATTTCCTTTGAAGGAAAAAACAGGTTCAAAAGTTCTCTAACATCTGTGACCATTTATCTGGAGCAGCCAAAGTACAGCAGTGTGGTTTCATCACTGATACAAGTTTCTTTGGGGGTCATCCTTGTGTTTCTTCACATGCCAACCAGGTTATGAGGGGCAGGATTCCTCTTGATTAGCTTCAGCCTGCTCCAGAGCAGACACAGGGACTTAGGGCATCATCTCACCCCCCTCTGTAACCAGCAGGCTAAGACAGGCACCTCCAGGCATAAACTTACCCCTTGGAGGAGAGATGGGAGCTATGGCCCTCCAGAGTTACTTGGTTTCCCTAGCTACTGCAGGGCTCTAGCAAACATCTACAAAAACTCCACCAGACTAATGCTCAAGACAGGGACTGCACGTGGACCCAGCTGAAGGAAAAAACACCTCAATGAATTTTGACAGGTCTTTCTGTGGACAGTTAATAAAAGGATGTGAAAGTCTCTGAATAGTCTTAGGGGTTTTAACAACTCAGACATGCACTTCTCTCAAAAGAGCAACAACTCCTCCTTACATTTGCTTTCCTCAAAAATAATAGTGTTTTCTGGAGAAACACTTGGATTTCAGGACTGTCCAAGCACTGATCCTAGAGCTTCCAGAGCAAAGCATAAACATTTTGCTTCTGCTCTTCTCCAGTTACTTAGCTGTTACACTTTTCACTGTATTGCTTGTGTTGGTACTTTTCCTGAACTATAAAGCTGCTAGAAGCCAAATTTCTGTTCCCATCTCACAGAAGTTCTCACTTCCAAAATCCCAACAAACACCTATTGTTTTTCTCCTCCAAGATGTAGCACCTCCACCCTAATCCATCTATCCAGCGCCTTCATTTTGCTCGCAGTGCCAGAACATTTTGCTCCTTTTTTCCAGCCAACTGCACAGCCAGACATTAGGTCGTGTCTAATGTACCTGTACTCAGCACAGACAGACATACAATGGTACAGCACTTCTGCACTTCAAACCTAGATCAGCCAAGTGCTGTATTCTTCTCAATGGCCTCCTCTCAGCTTTTGGAAGCTATAAGCATATAAACCAGCCCGTCCCTGCAACCTGAGACAAAGAGTAAGAGTCTTCAAATCACATATGTTACAGGTCACCCTGTTTTGTGAACTTTTTGGAGGGAGAAGAACAAAGTGGCATGCAGCAGCATCCTTTGCTTGGGCAGTATCTCACATGGGTCATCAACCAGCTGTCAGGCAGTGTGCAACCCCAAGGAAAATTTCATCAGCAACCTAATGATAAAAGACTATATTCTGGTTACCTGAGATAACTAATCCCTTCTGGAATATTTTCTAAAGATACAACACATTATTTAGTTTGTTAACTGAAACTGCTTTATAAAAGAGTTACTTCAACAAAACAACCTAGTTCTAAAAATTCAACAATGCATTTTTCCAATAGTTTAAGAATTTGTCACCTGACAAAAGCAAGCTACTGTTCAGCTTAAGGAAACAGTTCATTTATCAAATCACAGTAATTTCTTGTACAGTGCATTTACTCCTGCTGCATAGCTATCCCAATAAACCTCCTACATCAGCATTCCCAAATGAAGCTATGACTAGCATTAACAATGGACTGATTTTGCTATGGTTTGAAGCTTGTACTTTTTTTTCCCCCCCTTCCTTTCTTATTTTCCAGGATTGGTTTGGCTTACTGACTCCAGATTTCACAGTAAACAGTTTGAGGCAGCAGATTCTTTGGAAGCATGTTCTCCCAAGCCCTGGTGTCAGAATGCTTTACCCATAAAATTAAAAAGGGATTTTGCATGGCATCTCTTTTATAGCAACAAAAAGTGGCACTACACCACAACGTACAAATACCCACCAAACTCAAGGCAAACTCACCTTTGGTTTAATCAAGCCACCGAACCAACGTGGCCCACTGCCAACACATAGAACAGTACAGTTACCAGTGCAGACTTGTTTCCTTACAGCTCCAAGTGCATCATCTGCAGCCGTAAATGTACCCACATGCCTGATACCACCATTGCCTTTCACCTCCCAGACATCATCCTCACTGCTCTGTGGGCTGAGCTCTCTGTGCAGCATCCCAGACCACTTCACTCAAATACTGCTAACCAGAGTTACAAATATTTTCTAGAGAAACACCATACTATTTGCTTTGCCAGCTGAAACTTCAATGATATAACCTAGCTGCTAACTCATGTTAGCAAAGACCTACCAGTGAAGCAGCCTGTGCTTCCCAGCCTCACTTGAGGTGACAAAAATCTGAAGAGAGCTCTCCTAGATGTATCCGGCAGAAAACTGAAGCAGCAATCGCCTCTGCAGCTGGGATGCCAGTGAGCAGCTGCCAGCAGCAAACTCTTCAGTAGGCACAACTGCAGCCACAGACAATGTGCATGCACACTACAGCTCATTCTTCTCAGTCGTATTAAAATACCTGGTAATCTCTTGCAGTCAGGTCCACACACATCCACGTGAATCATGGCACACACTTTCTCTTTGACAGAATGTGTTTCAGGAATAAGTAAATTATCTGGTATGGGGCATTTTAAACTGCTTACCTGAATCAAAACTGGGGATAAACCCTAGTTAAACAAAAAGCTCATTGACATTATACGTTTTTAAACTCCACATTGGCTTATAATAAACTTTGTGCAATGGATGACTCAAAAAGGCACTAAATTTCAATAAAACATAGCTTGCTCAGTAAATAAGGGTCGTAATTAAAAGCAAGTCCTCAAAAGCAATATATTAAGTGAAATCCTCATCCTTGTAATTAAAAAATTAAATGGGCCACTAAGATCTACAAGGAAAGATACAAATGAATTACAAGGATGCAGAAAATAAGGCAAAAGTGAATTGGGAAATTTGTACAGCTCAGGAAAGCCTGCTAAGATATTTCACTGCTAATCTTGTGAAAAGGAACCCAAGAGTTACTCCTCATCTCAGAAAGGGGCAGGAGAAAGAAGAATGTAAGAAAATATGATGCTAAACACTACCATTAAGTAGACTAATAAATTTAATGTTTCCGACAATATAGCAATCACATGGATCTCTCAGAAAAAGGGTCAAGACATGGCACAGAAGGCACTAAGGAACTGGTATGATTTACAGAAAAATTGAAGGAGGGATCCTGTGTTGCTGTGAAATAATGTTTTCTGAACTGCTTTTCACTTGAATAGGAAAAAACAAAAACAACAAGACCAAAAACAAAACCAAACAGAAACTGAAAAATTATACCTAGAACCAAACATCTCACAGTATTCTATTTTGGAAACTCTGAAGTCAGGCACTTCTGATACCATTCACAGGATTTATGATCCACCACCTTGGTGATCTCCGGCAGCATCAGGGACCCTGGCAACGGCAGCAGCTGCCGACTCACCATCGAGGGCAGGCGGCTCCAGCCAGTGCTGCCAGGGCAAGAGGCATTAGATTTCTACAAACCACAACAGGAAGGTGGGAGCCCCAGCTCCTGATTCCTGATACCCCCAAACTGCCCAGGAACCACAGGCAATAGTCAAGAGTCCTGCAACAAGTGGGCCCGTCATATGGCAAGTGATAGCCCTCATGTTTTGTTTGACCATCAGACTCAGTTATGCCTTTTTCTTTCCCTTTTTCTTTTTTTTTTTTTCTTTTTTTGTTTCCAGTAGGTTTTAGTAGCCAGTAACGTTGCAACAACTGCACTAAGGAGGAAGTGCCCAAGTACCAAAACAATCCCACCCTTATGGCAGAACTGTCATAACTTTTTCCAAAGTCCTTGGGGTTTCCAAGAACCTCAAAAGTTTCTTGAGATAAACACTTAGACCATTCATGCCTTCTTTTATACTCAGTGGAAAGCAGATGAGTACATGAGCACGTCAGGTCACAACTCATTTATTTAAGTGTACTGGGCTGAGGTGAATCACGCCCAGGAATGTCCATCCCTCCCTTGGCTGAACACCTTGGACATGGATGAGTACATATACCCAGATGAATGCCACCTTCAACACCATTCAGCACATGACCGATTTTCAATGATTTTGACCCTGGGATGATGAAGGATGGGGCTATAACAGGTAATGAAAAAACCCCTAGGATACTGCCAAACAGACAGAGCACCCACCCTGGGTTACTAACTATGGGTCAGTATTGACACAGCTGACCCCAACCAGCTCTGCCTGAAGCACTAAAATAGCTCTCCACACCACACAGCCTCACAGTGCTGATGGTCAGTAGCACCAGTTTCTTCACATACAGTGTTAAGTCAACAGGACTTCTTAGCTCACCCTTCAGGAGAGGCAAAGGGGCTGTGTCGCATCCACATATGCCTCTGTCACCAGGATCAAGCCAGCATCTACCCAGCACATCTGCAGACAAAGTAACTCACACTCTTTTCCTCCTGACCCACTCTACACCGATGCTTTTGGCATCACAGATATGGGTCAAGAGAAGATAATTAAAGTTACCACTTTGTTTTCTACTCACTTAGAGCTGGGATACAATTGGAAGCGACATTTCTGAAAGGATATCAAAGTCTCATTAACCTGTCCTCAAGGTTGAGGAGCTTGCTAGAGCAAGGGTGAACTAAAGGTAGCAGAGGCAATAATTGCAATAAGACCCCTGCCCTCCTTCACTCGAACCATATTTCTCCCTCTTTTCTTTCCCAGCTGCTTTTTCTTCTTTTCCCACCACTCCTTTTTTCCCTTCCACTCACATACACTAGGCCATCAACTGTGCTCAACACCAGGCAGATTGGCACTTGCTCCTGTCATCTCAGATTCATGCTCTTAAGGTTGGAAAAGGACTCCAAGATCACCAAATCCCACCATTTACCGTGTCACACAACTTAAAGCAGAGACACAGAGCTCAGGCCCACCACCATGAGAATGAACGTTACCTGCCATCTGGCAAGAGATTACACAGGAAAAAGGAGGAAAAAAAAAAAAAAAAGGGGGAAAAAGAAGGAAAAAAAAAAAAAAGAGGGAGTGACAAATCTTTCAACAGTACACCTTGGAACTGGTTTCTCCAGTAACTGGTTAAAGAGTTACTAGCTTCCTCTTCCCTGAGTCAGTTGCTTCCGTTTAGAAAAAATATGGCAGGAATATACTCCAGGAGGAGTCAAGAGCATATTGCGTCTCACCCACACTCACAACTGAGCTGCTTGAATTAGAAGCCTAGTAGGCCTCAGACTTCTGTTACAGCCCACTCCAACAAAGAAGTGCCTTCTGAACACACCTCCTCACTGTTAAGCACAGCCCTACAAGCAGCAAGGCTCAAAACTTTACAAATACCACCAAAGTGGCATAAGTCGGGGACTAAACACCCATTAGTTCCCCTGCTCAAGAAAAGGCTTTATTTCGAAGCCAATGTGACCATCTAAAGAACGCATGTGATGGAGCACAGTCGAGGTCTGTCCCTGTCAAATCGTTCAAAATGCAACATACTCAAAATACTTGAATGCTAAGTAAATGTCAAGACTTGTAGCAATGCATGAGCTTGCTCCTGCTTTGTGCCAGGGTCAGCACTTGCAGCTATGGAGCCTGCGCCATTACACAGTCCCTCCTCTTTTGCATTAGATGGAAAGCTTGTCCAAAAACACGTCAGTTGGCTGCTGAAGGTAACAGAAGTCCACAGAGTACCTGACAGGTAAATTTGCACCTGTTCTTTCCAAGTTTTCATTGTATTTGCCTCTAACTTGGAGACAGCAGACACTCAAGCATCAGCGAGTGACTGAAGGGCTTCAAGAGGCATTGCTGTCCCACTGCAGAGGGTCCCACATGACACCGGCATTGCCATGTGTGACCACATCTTCACCACTTGTCCCCATGGCTTAGCAGAGTCCACAGAGGTGGGAAAAGGGAGGCAGGGTAGGATACTGCTAGTTCTGCTGATGTTGGACTACACGTTGAAGTTGTTGCTCGAGCACAAAGTAACAGCTGCAAATGACCACAGGGAACATGCTAACTCATGAACCTTCAGCACCATTATCATCTCAGCTTTCCTGCCCGTATCTGCAGCCTCTCTAGAGCTGCAACTGCCTTTCTATCTTGAGTCTATACAGCACCTACAAAAACACCACCTTGCTCCAAAACTAAGGTTTCTAGCAGCTGACACTAGAACCAACTAGCAATTCCATATGTAGTCTCAATCTTCCTCTCCAGCCTTAGCTGCATATAAATTTCCTCTTAATAATTTTTAGTAAGTTCCCCTTGCTCCACCCCATCTGCCACACACATTCACACATACATATGCAAAAAAAGATGAGAGGCACCTGTCAGCCAGGACAGCTGCCTGCAAAACGCTGACAAACCAAATGGAGACAAGTCCCTGTCCTGATCACAGGAGTTGGTTCGGGAGCAGCAGACTGCAGGAACTCCTGGGGTACGGGTCTGGCTCGAGCACTATGAGCCCTATGGTCGATACTGGCATTTTTGGTAAATTCTCAGTCTCTTTTGCAGTTTGACGAAGGAAGCCAAGCACAGCATGGCAGTCTCTCGGGAGCTACCCTGGACATAGAAAGGCCGTCAAGGACGGCTTCTCCTTAGCACCTGGGCCTTCACCTCCAGCACAGCACGTTCCCTGCGCCGCAGAGAAGACAAGCAAAAAAAAAGGGTTAGCTCGGGAGCAGGCACACACGGATGCATGCTCCCCAGCTCCGCGCTGGCCCTCTCCATCCCTGGCAGTTCCCTGGGGACATTCGCTCCGGCAGCGCCAAGAAAGGCCCTTCCCGCCAGCATTGTGGGGACGGCAGAGCGGCTGCGACCCGACCCGGCAGCCCGGGCTGAGGTCAGGCGAGGGGACGGGAGAGCTCCCGGAGGGGACCGCCCGGGGGCCACAGCAGGCCCTGAACGCGCACGCTGCGCCCGCCGCAAGATGGACGCGCCGCGTACGGCCCCCGCCCGCTCAGCCTCAGACTCACCCAGCCGGGGGGCTCGGGCAAGCGGCGAGGAAGCACAGCGCCAACCCCCACCTCCCCGCTGCCGCTTTAGATCTCCTACGCGGGTCCGCCCCAATGAATGGGAGGTGCTGTTCCACGTGGGAAGAGCCCCACGTGGTGCAGGGATGGGCTAGTAGCGGGGGGGATGAGGGGGAGGGGCTGATGGGTGCGCAAGCGAGCTCGCAAGGCAGGTGGAGGTTACCTGCGCGGGGCAGAAAGGGGCTTCCCAGGCCGGCTATCTGCCGCTCATTTGGCGTGGACTAAAAAGCTACTCGGTTTTTCTTTTCCTCCTCATGCTCCCTGGGAGTGAGAACTGAGGGGCTGGATTGTACTGAATCATCCATTCAGCTGTAGCGCACACCATGCTCTGACAGCTGCTGGCTTCTGCAGAACACGGTTGAGCAAGAGATGCCGGCATGAAATTGATGCAGTGGATAATCATAGAATCAATCAAGAGACTGTTAAGGGTTTGGAATGGACCTTAAAGACCATCCAGTCCTAAACTCTCCTGCTGTGGACAGGGACACCTCCCACTTGACCAGGTTGCTCAAAGCATTAGTCAATCTGTCCTTGAACACTGCCAGGCTTGGGGCATCCACAGCTTCCCTGGGCAACCTCTTCCAGTGTCTCGCCACCCTCACAGTAAAAAACTTCCTATTATCTAACCTAAACTTCCCCCCTTTTCAATTTTTACCCATTACTTCTTCTTCTATCACTACAGTTCCTGACAGAGAGTCCCCTTCCAGCTCCCCTGTAGGCCCCCCTAAGATACTGGAAGGCTGCCGTGAGGTCTCCACACAACCTTTTCTCCAGACTGAACAGCCCCTGATAAGGACAGTAGAACAGCATTTCACTCCATTGATAAGGAACAACATTTGACTTCTTACCAGGGACAGTAGAACAGAATAGCACAGCCTTGGAGAAATAAATAAAGGATGTAACTTAGGCAAACAGAAGTCATGCAAAACGCAAGCAGGATGCCAGCTCAGCTCTGCAAGGCTGAAAAAGTAGAAGTTAAGCAAAACAATGACACTGCATTTAATCAAAATCGGGAGTTGAAGAACAGTCCCCTGAACAGGACACTGGATGTTGAAGACAAACCCCAAAGAACCATGGAAGGACTTTGATAAGGGGTGTGACTATGTTAAATGAAGTCCAGGAAGGGGGGATAGCTAATGAATAAGTAATCAGTGTTTATGATAAAAACTGTACACCTGACACTCGGGGCATTGATTAGAGGAAATATCCTCCAAGTGACCAGCATGCTATAATAAAGAATGCCTGCTATCTAGTACTCAAAACTGTGCTAGAAAGTTTCTAGCCATCTGATTTCAGTATCACCCCAACTCTCTCCATCTGTCTTCACAGGAGAGGTGTCCCAGTCCTCTAACCAACTTTGTGGGCATCCTTTGGACTTGCTCCAACAGTTCCATGTCCTTTTTATGCTGGGGACACCAGAACTCCAGGCGGGGTCTGACAAGAGCAGAGTAGAGGGGGAGGATCACCCTCAGCCTGCTGGCCATGCTGCTTTTGGTGCAGCCCAGGATCCAATGATGGTGGACACTGGTGGACTTGAATTAGGCTTTTGACATAACCTCCCATGAAGCACAATACTCCCAATCAGGAAAATACACTGTTGATGAAACTGTCATGGCTCTCCCCAAAACTGGGGCAAACAGCCCAAAAGAGCTGTGGATGTTGGAAGGAGAACAGCATGGGGTCTGTGCCAGGCTTGGCAAGATCCCACTTCCATTACCATTCCTAAGAGACCACTATGGGGAAATTGTCCAGTGCACTGCAGGATGAGAAAGCATCTGAACATGAATCTTGAAGAAACTCCAAAAATAAAGTGGAATTCTAGAAAGGAGGAGAGTGATAGTTAAGGAAAGAAACCAAATAAGCAGTGAAGAACATTTGGCTGAGCAACAATTCAAATTGCATCGGAGGAGGTTTAGATTGGATATTAAAAAAAACTTCTTCACAAAAGGGTTGTGAAGCATTGGAACAGGCAGCCCAGGGAAGCGGGGGAGTCACTATCCCTGAAGATATTTAAAAGATGTGTAGGGACACTGAGGGACATGGCTTAGTGGTAGACTTGGCAGCACTGGGTTGATGGTTGGGCTTTTACGATCTGAGAGGTCTTTTGCAACCTAAATGACTCTGATTAGAAAGAGATCAGGAAATCACAGTGGATCCCAAAAGTCATGTGAAACTGCTGCATGGGACTATATGGTACTAATGAAATAAAAAATACTACCAAAAAGAACAGTATCTTTCTAGTAGAGCACCTTACTTGAAACATATGTAGGATGTAGAAAGTAATTATGAACCAATAGTGCTGAAATTGGAGTACTGTGCTTATTTTGACATTTAACCATAAAGAAATCCATCCACTTGGTGCAATCCTGAAAAAAATAAGTAGGAGCCCCATTCATTAAAGAAAAAAGTAAGGAATTGTTTTTCTTTTCCAGAACAAAAGTAGAGCAATAGAACAATCCTTCAGTGATTAAGAGGCAAAAGTATAAACAGTAAGGAAAGAAACTGTTGAATGCCAATTACAGCTGCACCATGCCCATTAACAGTTACCCATTGGAGAGACTGGAGGACATTTTGGGGGTAAGCATTCACAAAAACCCCTAAAACAATGTTTTACTGCTGTGTTTCTTCATCAGCTTCTCCATGTGAAAACAACAGCTATACCTGTCATGTTGCCATCTGCTTCTGCCTGTCACTGCTATAGAGCCCTGGTTCATCTCCTGTGTTATTAATAGATGTAGATGCATAAATAAGGGGAGTTGTGGTCTGAGATAAAGGCTCCTAAAATTGCTCTGGAAAAAAAGCCCCTCTTTTATGCCAAGCTGAAGTACCCAAGAACACCAAGTACCAATTAATAGGAAAAAAACCCCAACCAAACATTTCTGAAATTTCTCCTTTTTTTGCTAGAATTAAACTCCGTATTCAAAAATCATTTGCTGCACCTTAATCCTTCCTTGCTCCTTAATTAAGCAGCTGGTCAGCCTGTCCTAGTTAATTTTAATCTGTGGAACCCAGGAGTAGCATTATTCTCTTCTATCCTGGGCCTCATTTTGTTTCTTTTGACCCTCCTATTTGTTGGCTTTCTTTTTCTTGCACTGGAGAAGACAGTGAACAATTCATACCTACTTCCATGTCTGTGTTTTGCAGGCTTTTATACGTCTTTATGAAATATATATTTAACCAGATCTTCGTTTCTAGTCTGGGAGGATCCAGTCAACTTAGTCATCCTTTTCATGGAAGTTATTTTATGCTTTTGGTCATGATCAGTGCCCTCACTGGACCTTTTGCCATCTCATTCTAAGTAAGATACCTGAAGTGAACTAGCTGGTTCATAATCTAGAAAGACCTGATCACATCCCAGCTGTCTACTGGGAATGGTCCCTGGGGCATGCTATCATCCCAAACATGCCTGTGTGTTGTTCTAAGAGAGTGTTTAGTTGTTACAGGCAAAAACTGTGCCAGGGTGGCACCAACATTGTGGTGCTGACTCCTTCTATACTTGTAATTCAAACAAGGTGAAGGAACACTCATGGAACTTAATCACGCTTTTGCTAAATTTTTTTGAAAGGCCTTTGGCACAGTTTTCATCCATACCAACAAACAGTATCCCAAATAATCCTTAGACACAAGAGCTGTTAGGACAAGCCTGTGGCCATTCCCTGTTTACAAAAAAGCACCATATTTTGGAGGGTAAGAGAATTTAATAGTGTGGGTACTAACCATTCTGTTCCATAATAATTTTCTGTCTTCAGCAAGCTTAGTAGACTAACAAAAAAGCAGTCAATACAGCTGTTTGTGGAACAGTGCTTAGGGACACACCTTATGTTTAACTACCAAGCACAGATGTGGGCTGGATGTGTGAAACTAAGTGTGAGATGAATACTGCCTTGTCTACCACAAGACCATGACAGATAAGGCAGTGAGGAGGCCAGAGCTGCTTTGACTAAGCAGTTCGACATTTCCTGCAAAATTTATCAAGCCAAATGTGAAGATGTAACAAAATGTGTAAATGGGGAAATGCAGTAGCTCTCTACCAGTTTAACGAAAAAACAGTTAACTAGTGGTTAATGACCTCTAACAGTACATGACTGAGGTCACCCAAGATGTCCCAACAACATCTGAGTCATTTGTATCATCCCAGTCTCAGAGGCTGGACTTGTGTAACTAAAGAAGATGGGACTTGTTCTCTGTCTCTGAGGACAGGTTGCACAACACAGCTTACATCCATACAGCAAAACCTTCTTTTCCAAAACAACTCCATAGCAGGGTGGCCACCTCCAAACTGCTCACTGGGAAGAATAATCTGATGCTGTCCCATGAACTGTGTGCACGCATTTCCTGGGAGAGGGCTGTCTTGCCTAGACCATACCTGTAGCAGGAACTGTTTAACACCATGGGCAGTTGAGGACTGGTACACCATCCTAACCCCTCACCATCCTCTATTTGCTGATACAGGTGTAGCCTGTATCAGCAAATAGAGTAGCTCCAGAGAGGCTGGAGCTTTGTTGTAAACCTAGAACCAGACAAGACAGTTTTGGACAGGTGGCTTTGGCATTTCCTTATGAGCAGCTCAGACACCACACCGAGTTGTTGTAGATTTTAGCCCCCAGAACGTGACTTTCTCTCACTTACTAGGCAAAAGAATAAGACATCTTCCTCAGCATAGTACATTTTGTTCCCAGAGCTAAATTAACTTCCTGGCATCACAAGCCTGTGAACCCCCCTAGGTCTGGCCCTTGATGATCCAAAGTATGGTCCAAATACTGTGTTTGATCTCAGCCTCCTACTCTGTACACAGCAGCCCCACTTCCTCCTTTTTAAATTTTGTTTCTATTTATACAGTTAACAAACCTTTCCGCATTCATCTTCACAGATCTTTGCAAGGTCTAACTCAGCTTGACTTTTGGCATTTGGTGCTGTATTCCTACAGTTTTTGACCTTCAAAACATAGCTACATAGACTGACTGACCTCTTTATCTGTTCCCACAGACTGTTTACACCTAGCATCCTTCCTTGGACAGTCATTCATCCAGGTAACTCAGGAAAATGTCCTTGTTCATTTTCCCTTTGTTTGGCATTCTAGAAAGATTTTCTACCTCTGATGTAAAATCTCATACACCCTCATATGCAATCCCAGAGCTTGTCAAATTTATTAACTCCAGTCACTACTTTTCTTAAATTTCTTGATGTTTTCCCTGTGGAAAAATAAACAAACAAACAAACAAAACCCAGAAAGATCTTTTTTAACCTTTTCCCCATTCTGTTGAAATGCTACCAACACTCTGATCCAATTTTTCTTACAGTAACTAGTTCTTCTACAGCATGTTCACTACCAAAACTAAATCCCAAATACAGCCCCCTTTGCTTGTAGAGATACACAACTGTAATACCACATCCATTTATGCTTGAGTTTGCAACTCTGACTCACACTGAGCTGCTGCCCACCATGAGCCCCAGATCCCTCTCTGCAGGGCTGCTCTCCAGCCACTCCTCTCCCAGTTTATACTTGTGCCTGGCATTACTTCGTCCTGGGTGCAAAATCCGGCATTTGGACTTGTTAAATGTCATGCTATAAATCATAGCCCAATGTTCCAACCCATGTAGATCCCTCTGCAAAGCCCCCCATCCCTCAAGAAAGCCAAAAGCACCTCCCAGTTTGGTATCACCAGCAACCACAGTAATGGTGCACTGAACTCCTGCATCCAGATCATTGGTAAGTACAGGAACAGGACTGGCCCTAGAACTGATCCCTGAGGAGCACCAGTGGGGACTGGTCACCAGCTGGGTGTAGCCCCATTCACTACAGCCCTTTGAGCTCTGCCCTTCAGCCAGTCCTTCACCCAGTGCACCATGATGGTTTTATGTTCCATGTTCTTCCATACTCAGATCTTGTTTCTGTGGTCCTCTTACATTGCTCACATACACCCTTTGCACCCTCTTCACAGAATGGGTCAGGTTGGAAAGGACCACAGTAGGTCATTTGGTCCAACCTCGCTGCTCAAGCAGGGTCATCCTAGAGCACATGGCACAGGACTGCAACCAGATAGTGCTTGAATATTCTCCAGTGAGAATATCTTTTCTGCTGCTTCTCTTTTTTTCCCAGCTCAGTCGTTGCAGTACTAGAGAGCTTTTGGTATTTCTGCCTTCCTACCTGAATTAGAGACAGTCTCTTCTATAGCAGGACCAAACTGTGATGGTAGGGCTCCATGTGTATGCTCTGTACGGCAGGAACTAGTGGCCTTGCATCATTTCCAGTCTCTCTTGATAGCCAAATTCTTAACTCTCGCTCTGCCACTGGTCCAGTTGATGGTTTCTGGGCACTTGAGCAAGGTCCGGGGAAAAAAACCAGGCAAGCCACACCGCAAGCGAGCAGGCTGTGCCTGTGACCACCACTGCTAAGTGCAGCGTACATGATTAGACTGGACCATGCTGTGTTCAAAGGCGTGTTCACACCTTGAATCCCCAGGAACCGGTGAGGCAGGAACAGCCTCCCGCACGGGGATCAGCCCGGAGCCCAGCCCGGAGCCCATCCCGGGCCTATCCCGGGCCCATCCCGGGCCCGCGGCAGAGGCGGCGGCGGCGGCCCCGGGCCAGGCGCCGTCCTGCGGCGCCCCCGTGCGGGCGGCCGGGGCCTTGCCTCCCGTCCCGCGCTGCCGCCGCGGCCTCTCCCGTTCCCTTCCCGCGGCGGGATCGGCGGGATCGGCGGGAGCCGCCTCCAGCCCCCGCCCAGACCCCGGGGCTCAAGCCTCAGCTAACAGTGGGTGTGGCTGGGGCTTCACCCTGTCACCCGCCGGGCCAGACCCCAGGTGTGCGCACCCCTGAGGTCCCCAGGGTTTATGGGGGGCTCCTGTCACAGCAGTTACTGCCGGCTTTAAGGACCGACCTTTGCTCCCCTGGCTTGACCTCCCACCACCGAACCTTCCTCTTTCCAAGAACACACAAAGACATTTGGGCACCTAAATCCCCCGATTTCAGTAGGATGTTGGTACCTAAACATATGTGTAGGTCTTAATTTCTTTCACATTCCCCAGGCAATGTGGAATTTTTCACTGAGCTAATGGGGAAACTCCCCAAGAAACCCCCTACAAACTCTCCTTTATTGACATAAAAATAAAGTAAAGTGAAAACCCCAACCGTGTAGCTGTGGAGCACCTGTGTTCCTTAGAGGTGGTGGTTGTGTTTCTCCACCAGAGATTATGTTGCACCCACGACACAAAGCAATAAACATCTAAGTGGAAAACCATTCCCACTCAAAGACTGTGCTCTAGTGATGCTGGGGGCAGTTTGGCTGGCTTAAGTAAGATGGATGCAGTTTGCAAACTGCTGGTGGGGCTAATGCAGTCTCCCAAGTCACTAATGCAGTCTCCCAAGTCACTGAGCAGGGTGACTGCTGAGCCCTCCTGACACCTCCACTGTGAACAACACAGTGGGGCACTGGCTCAAATCAAATTATTCCGAGGCTGGTTCTTACTGCCATAAGAGCAGCCTTCCTGGATGTGGCCTGGAAGAAATGCTCCTGAAGGAAAAGCATCCTCCTCCTTATTTAAAGGTTCCCAAATATGGCCTGCAAAAGAAGCCATTACTGCAGCTTTTACTTGAACCTGCTTAATTATACCAGGAAATGCCTGGACTTTGACCCTCCTCCATTTGACATATGTCCATCTTCTCCCCCACAAACTGCACACCCTTTGGAAATACTCTTTTGGTCTCCCCATTGCTCCATGAAAAGTGGGGTCATTGCCCTCCGCAGCTCCTGTTCTTGCTGACACATAAGTGTCCTGTTTCCATCCAGGACAGAGTTAATTTTTGCAGTAGCCATGAGGAGGGGAAGCCTGGAGCTGTGTGGACGTGGCTGGGAAGTTATTCTATACCACCTAATGTCAGTTGCTCGGGGCAGTCTTCAAGGAGAAAGGGCCACCCTTGCAGGAAACTTGAAGATGACAATGAAAATGCAGCATGGAATTATGTGCATGTGGTGACTCCTGTTTAAGCTTGCCTAATGTGGCCCATTCCTCTTTGGACATTCTTAGTGTTTTACTATCCACTCCTAGGTTCATAATATGGCTTTATTTTAATGCACATATCTTGCATGCAATTCTCTAAGACTTTATGGGTTTTGGCTGCTGTTTATGCTTTTTTTTCCAGAGGAGTAATTATGTTCCACCCCAGTTGTGGTGCCATCTAGAAATTCCCCAGCCTTTCCCTCCCACAGGTAGCCTTTAATACTTTTCTCCAGAGCAACACAGCATCCTCCAGTCTCCCAGTAAAAAACCACGTGTTTGAGGCAAAACATCTGAGTAGCAAAACCAGAGGCAGCTCTGATCTTTGCCCTGTCCTCTCAAGACCCTTGCTGTCTCTGAAATGTAGCAGCGTGGTATTCGCTGTCTCCAACTTCCCCCACTGTGTTTCCTTTCTCAGGTTCTGGCAGAATTAAATTCAGACAGAAAATACCTAATCACCTTATGCAATGTTTTCACCCCAAACAAGCCTGGTTCTCCTGGTGTTTGGAAGCCGCAGAAGTGTTATGTGAAAGCTTGTCTCCATCACTGGGAAAACCCATGCCCACCACTTGGCCCGGGGCCTTGACCTTGTGCAGGGTTCACTGAGCCTGACAAGACCATTACTGTCTCTCTCACCATGGAGCCTCTGCATTCCTGCCCAGTGACACAATGACTGCAGATGTCCTGGGACTGCTGAAGCTCATGACAGAGCTCAGATCCTGCCCATCGGTGACCATGCGTAGCACAGACAGGAGGAGCACCAGGCTCTCACCCTTCCCTGCAGTCACTCAGTGAGGGGCGGCAGAGAATCGCTTGTAGAAATTAAGAGTGGGTCCCACTGCCTGGGGAAGAGATTGGTGTTTGCTGTGATACCCTTTCCTCAGAGGTAAGAAATTGATTCCTGGTAAGTTTAGCGTTATCAGGAATTGTAGCAGTTTTCCTCAAAAACAAAAAGAATGTTTTGACTCTTTGTCCCTGAGGAATGAGATATATGACATACTGCCCTGGAAGAGGGAGCACAGTGGGAAAGCACGTCTGGGAGAGCCAGCTGAGTGTGCTCTGGGTCTGGAGTGCCACATCATGAAAATCAAAACAAATCTGCAGCATTATAGGGACATTAATAGTCACAGAGATCTGCCTTTTGCCCTTCAAGGGAGAGAGCCAGGCCAAGAGCACTGGAGCTATTAATTGAGTCACATAGCAGTCATTTCTACATTTAAATGGTAGAAAGCTAAATATGTTCTGCAATCAGTCCTAGCAAAGGACACTGATGGGGACAGGCTCCTTTCAAAGCCTGACATTCAGCCACTCTGGGCTGCCTGACACAGCTCTGCAAGTACAGCTCTTTCTGCCTGGCTCTTACCAAGCTCTCTTAAAGAGAGCAGTGCCTTGTGCCTTTTTCTTCCCCAAGCCAAAGGTAATAGCAAGTAAGAATTGAGATGGTTATAACACATAGCTTCCAGCATAAATAAACAACCTCACTGATTTAAAATGTCTTATTGATTTTTGAGGTGTATGTGTTGGCACTTGTGCTGATATATCTGCACCCTGGACAAATCTGTCCTCTGGCTCTACCTACAGCTACCTCAGCCAACCAAGTGTTGCCCTTACAGCAAGACTTCAACCATTCTTTCAGTTTGTCCCCCTGAATGAGATTTGCTTACCATTTTTTCAGTCTCTGCATTATGCAGCTTCCAGGTGTTGCTTGAGGAAGATGAGACACATGTTTTTCTGTAAACCTTTCTCTCTGGCAGGACAAGCATATTGCAGCTGTCTTCCATTATTGTCACTTTGCTTTAGCCCAAGTGCTCTAGCTGGTGTCAGACCAGCTAGGTGTGCTGGCACAATCGCTGCTACTGTGTTTTCCCAGGTCTTAGTACATGAGAGGCAGAATTTAGGGGCCTTGTCTCCAGTTCATAGCCCAAATGCAGCACCATCTTTACCAGCAGTATGCTGGATAGCTGTTTGCTTGAGATGCTCTTTAAAAGACCTGTGAGGGCAGTCTCCATCCCTCCCCACAGTAAGAAACGATGGTTGGTTGGCCTGTTGAAACATCTGAGCTGCTGAATGCAAATTAAGCAGTGGTTGGAGACAAGCATCTCTCTCAAACAGAATGCAGAAAAACATGTGCTGTCTTTTTACAGCCTTACTGGAGACCTGCTGATGATGAAATGTAGAAAAATGTCTGGCATCAAGTATACCTTAAAGAAAACATTCTCTTTGCATAGTGAAATCACTCCCTTCCAACACATTTAGAAGAATCCTTTAAAATCTGTCCACCAGAGAGTTCTGATCTCTCCCTTCTTTCAGTCTCCTCTTTCTTTGGTTCCTATCCCTTCTGTTGAAATTTAACATGCAGGATTTCCCAAATAACAGAGACTCTGTTTCCTGCACATACACATTCCTGAATGCAACAAATTTACACTCACTTTGGTACTTATCTGAGCTTGCATTTCACACCCTTCCTTTTAAAAATCAGCTTGTGTAGTCTCTAGGGTTTACTGCATGTCTTGTCTTATCTATGGTGTTGCTGCCAGTGTTAATAAAGCTGTTTTTAGTACCACACCACTTTGGACATTTGTATCCAATTTTAAATAAACAAATATACAGTTTGGTCTGGGGCTGATCATCCATGTGTGCTCTGGACCTACTGGCAACCTTGGTCAATGCTGCAAAATGATGGAGCTGCTGCAGGTTTTGCGTCTCCTTCCAAATGACAAACATCATCTCTGTTTGTTGTGTCTGCCACAGAGCAGGTCCTTGTGCTGTGTCTTTTCCCTGAATGTCTTCCCTTTTTCACTGGGGGTATTTTCCATTTTATTTCACATGTGGTACCATGTACTGTGCAGTAACCACTCAGGACTAAGGCAGCTGATAGACGTTCTTCCCTTCAGCAGCACTGGCTTCTGAGCACTGTGTAGCAGAAACCTCACTAGAGCTCCGCAGCATGTCCTAAGTAGCTCTGGCAAAAGCCTCTGAAACACTGGTTTTGCTGAGGAATGCACAATCACAAGTCTTCTCTGGATATTATTTGCTGTGTGTTCCTGGGATTCCTTCCCCCTTTGCAGTAATACCATCTTTGCTCCCTCCTGCCAGAGGGTGCTGGAGTATGGACTTTGATTTATTGGCTAGTGGAGAAGGGGGGTTGCTGGGATTTTTCCCAGAAAGCACAGCACTTCCTCAGGCTAGTTTGCTAAAAGCTGAGTAGAAGCACGCTGTGGAGACCAGAGCAGATGGGCAGCTTTTATTTAAATGAGAAAATGCTCTATGGTGATGGGGGAGGGCAAGGGGTGGGGGGGGGGGGAAACTTGGGAAGAGAATGAGAGAGTTCTCTGAATGTTCTCTGCAGGAATCCAGCTCTAACAATGGCCCTGAGGTCTGGGTCCTCCCACTGCCAGATACTGGCTCCAGAACAATTTATTTCAAGGCTGGGGATGATTAGACCAAATGGAAAATAAGATTCAAGCAGTCTAGCCAAGGAACAGGCTGACAAACTCCCAGAACAACTCTGCTCTGTATTTAGTGGGCCAAGAGCTGAAAATATGTTTTCCTTCAAGCTGATGACTTTAAAAATGCAAAAGCCTAGAATGCTGAAGCTGGCAACTTAAATTAATATTTCATAAGAGACGGGATTATTTTTTTCTCAGCACAAGATTGATTCTATTGGCAAAGCTTTCCCAGCCCTGCATATCCCAGCACAACACAGAGAATTCACCAGCAGGTTTCATTATTAAATGTTACAGGAATTATTTTTATTTTTTGTGAGAGAGATCACTGGGTGTCAGAGAGGCTGTAGCTTGACACTGATTTGATTCCAGGGAAAGCAATTACAGCAGATACACAAACCAAGAACTCCAAGAAGCAGCAGGCGACATTGCAGGGTCCAGTAGTCTCCTAGGAAACATCAACCATGTTATTACTTGATGCCAACAGTTAAAGAAATATCATCAATAACCTGCATCTGCAGCAGCTTTTCCAAACAAGCTAAAAGCAGTCTGTACTAAGGAAGGCAAAACCAAACAGCTTTTGTATGCATTTGGTGCAGCAGTAGCTGCTTATTCCAATGGCTGAGGTAATAAAGGACACAAGGGCCATTAGACACACATCTGACTCTTGGGAGAAGAGGGAGTAAGTCACTGGAATAGAGAGATTTCACACTGAGAGAGTACAGTCTGTTCCAGGACTGTGATTGGAACAGATACTCCTGAGAAGATGTACAAATCTCTCCTGGCTCAGCACACGCCCTGCCGTGTTGGCTGGCAATTATATGTACCAAAGAGGTCCATGCAGCCAGAATCAGTATTCAGGACACCAGCATGGTTTGAGATGGTGTCCACACAGGAAGACATCTGTTGAGTTAAAACCTTTTAAATAGTGCTGCTGAGCTGTATTTAAGTGAAGAACTAGCTATGACAGAGGCTTAATGAGAATCCTCACTCAAGCTGGGAAGCTAAAGGCAATCCATGGCTGGCCAGCAGGCCTCATACAGTTCCACTTCCTGCAGAAGAGCTGCCTTACAGCACATGGCCCTGGTCAGAGCTGAAATGTGGTGTTTTGTTGTAACAAGACTTAAATCACTGACACCAATGCAAACAGACATGCCCAGCAGTGTCAGTGGCACTCGGATTGTCCTCTCTGCTTCTGCCTCCACTTCTCACACAGAGGACTCAATAAGAATTAGGAAAATTATCCTTTCTTTGTAGGTTATTTCCTATGGAAGTCTATCTGATACTCCTTGAAATTAACTCTACAAAATCAAGCTCAGGAAATGTGATGGGCCATGGCATGGTCCCAGCTGGTGACTTGGTTGTATGCCTCCTGGCTGGTGGGTGCATTCATGCTGGTGGCAGAGTCCTCTGGGTATGTCTGACAACTAAGAGATCAGGAAAAGCTGGAACACAACCTTTAGCCAGGCTAGCAGCTGGGCATGCACTTGGCCAGGTGAACTTGGTGCCAAGAACATGCTAAAATGAATGGTAATTTGTGGATATCACTCCCTCATATCTGAGCTGCTCTCTAAACACCCACTAGCTACATTTGAAGGTGCAAGCTCAGATATTTATTTTTGAAATTTCTTTTGCATCTAAGACATTTGGAAAAACAATTAGCCACCCACTGTAATATTCATAAGCATGACCTTCACCACATTGTAGTGCATGGCTTTATTGTCTGTATGCTTTGTGATCATTTGACCAAAATGCCATGACTGTTTCAAAAAGCCAGACTCATCTGAATGCAAGCAGATGTGGATTCACAAGAGAAAGGATTCACTTCCATGTCCAGTACTCCCCCGGCAAGAGCCAGCTGAGGACATCTACAGAGCATCACAATGGAGCTGAACGCTTATCTGGGTGTGACCAACTTATTGGAAAAAAAAAGGAATCCCAAAATGGTTAGTTCAATTTTTGAACTGTGGTACTTTTACTGAAGTGCAGAAAAGGAGGTGAGGGGTGGGCATAGGAGGAATTATGTTACAAGATGATCATTAGCTCTATTTAGAGCTCACCTGTTTTCTGCCAGCATAATGTGCCAATGCCATGACACGGAAAGAGGAGATCTTCTACTGAGAAAGAAGGATATGGTGAGACTGGGCTGATGGGATATGCCTCAGGAATGCTCTCCCACAGAGTGAAAAAACATCACCATAGGCTTCTGTGTAGCTCTCACAGCTGACCACAAGCTGATCTTCCTGTCAGGTTGTCCCAACTTGCTCATACAGGGAGTGCAGTGAATACAGATGTGAGTGATGAGGCAATTACCTTGTGGTCCTGGCAGCCCAGAGGAAGACTCTTGCCATGGCAGGTGCCCTCTCAAGAAGGCCAGTGCCTGAAGCCAGAGGCTGACTGATTGCAGAACTGACTGCTGGCTAATTAAGAGTGTGTTACCAGCCACAGATCAAAAGTTGGCTGAAACCTGCTCAGAAAAGCAGACTGATGAAACATGATCAAAGGAGCTGTGCCCTTCAGGACACTCAGTCTCAGCTAGGAATGCAGACAAAAGTTCACCCATCCTCCTGGAGAGCTGACAGAGACATATTTTCTGCTCATCCAAGAACTATGCGGGCTGAAACATTCCCATGTCCTTGTCAAAGAAGAGGAGCTGACTTGTTTCACCTGACCAGCAAATCATATTGTTTCATGTCTGACCAGTATCACACAGTTCTGGGCCAGCCACACTTGGTGGGGTTTATTCTAATATTGGTTTTAATCCCTTAAAGTCCATCTTTGTACTGCCAAAAGAGAGCTGACTTTCACAAAGACTGCAGCTTTAGCTGCCGTACTTGGAGACCCTCCTGTTCACAGACCACATTGAAACAGTGATGCAGAGTATGAGAGTCTGTCTAGCAGGAGCTGGTAGCACATACAAGGTATTATTGACTTTCTGTGTCCTACTGTGACTGTGTCTTTTCTTACCAGCACATTTATTCCAGTTTATCACAAATTTGTGTTCTATATATATATATATATATATTTGTCAGAAATATGAGAGTAGACAGAATAGGAAAAAATTATCAATATTTTGGACACCACAGGCCTGCTGAATACCAAATGGGAGAATGTATTCTTTGGTGATGGTATGTACATTCAGGAGTCAAAGAAATTATCATATCCATATGTTTATTTTCTATCTGAAAACTATGTGCTCTTCTCCTTACCACAACTTGTCTTGCCTTACCTTGTCTTGCCTCCTTCCAGCCACCCTCTTGGGGTCATAAGAAACAGGACCAGACCAGATCCTGACCTATCTGCCCTCCTACCTCATGACTATAAGGAGGAAACACAGTGGTGTGCAGCACCTCCCCTTTCCCAATGTGTTCATCACAGCCTGGCACATCTGCCTTTGTCACCATTCAGAATAGGGTGTAATCCCCTCCTCATAATTGCAGTTAAGTGGGAAAACATCCAACACAGATGTATCCACCCCCACACCAGTCTTCAGCATGAGAAGCAGATGTACCAGTAACCCCAGAGCCTTCCCTTGCAATGGTGGTCCTTGAAAAGTAGATATTCTCCTTCCTTGGGTATCCACTTGCCACAGTTTGCTTGGCAGGGACAGTACCCTATCCTGAATCTCTCCCCTGATAGACTTGGTGTGAACGGCTTTCTTTCTCATTCACTGACCACAGAATTAGGAGCTCCTGTGCCCAGACAGTTGCTTTCCATGGTTCCCTGAAGAATGAAGGAGGTTTAGAACTCTTATTTTTGTCCTGCATGCAAAAAAGGGCCAGGGCAAGGCTGACAAACAAAAAAGAAAACTGGAGTCTGTTGTATTTTTTCTTCATCTGGTCAGTGACTCATTTGGCACTGGTGTCTCAGAGCTCAAAATTAAAACTTAGATACGATCCAGTTTGCAACCCATAGAAGGAGGCATTTCCCTCTCTCTGTTCCAGGACTCTCCCAGTAGGCCACAAAGGGTTCAGCAGATAGATAGAATGTTTTCTGTGCTATTTATAATGAAATTATATTCACCACAGTTTCTACTGGGAGTTTTTGAGCTCCAGGTTTATTTCTTAAACAGCCACCAAAGATTTTATTGCCAGAACAAATAATTAAAGAGAGAATGGAGAACCTTGTCTAATGGATGTAAGTATCTCAAAGGAGATAAAATGATAGGTTTTAGTCACATCATTTTCTAGGGATTGTATCAGGAGATGATATGATCAATTATAGGGCAAATTTATATGAAGCAAAGGTTTTTAAAAGTTACACCTGCTTACCCATATCAGAAATTCCTTAAACTGCTCAAAACTAGAATAATCACCCATTAAAATAATTATCACTTAGAAATGAAGCATTAAAGAAAGGTAATAGGATGTGAGCTGTCAGCCTGTGTGATACACGTGTGGTTGAACTCTCTGGATGGATCCATTTCCCAGTTACAATGAAGCCTGTGCTAGGAGCCTTCTTAGACAGCCACCGATTTAGAAAGAACATCCAAATATAGCTCTATTATTCCATGTCTTTTTCTAAAAAAATGTCTGCTAATTCACTAGTCTCCAGGGCAGCTTCAGACTACCTGTACTTTGGAGAGTCCTGCCCGGTATTTTTGGTACATCAAAGCTTGAATTCTAAATTTGAGAGGAACTTGACAACCTTAGGAAAGTAAATTAAGCACATTGAGATGGGGAATGGCTCCATAACAGGAACAAATATAACAGGATGGAAGTGTTTCCCCTTAAGGAATTATATTCATAACCAGAACACAAAATAAATCAGCCCATGCAAAAGTAGAGCAATCAGCTCATTCCCCGGCATAGAGATAAATCCAGTCCCATGAACTATAGCTGTGTCACCCAGCTACATTCTCCCTGTTTTAAGCACCTCTGCATGAGGAAGGACAACCCCTCACAAGAGCCAGGTGCTGTCCTGGACCTCTCACAAGGCACCACTGATTTCAGAAGGCAGTAAACTCTGGATGGTGCTAATCGCACTGATAAAGCCATTACTTTCAGGGAACATTTTTCCATAGTAAAAAGCCCAAAGTCCCATTCTAGGAACTGAGATATTAAATAAGGTTCATGTCTTCACTTCGTGAATGATTCATGTAAGGAGGCTTTTTAGGGCTCAGAACCAATCGTTTAGCCTCTGCTTAATATTTTAAACTCGGAGAAGAGCTCATTTTTTGTGGGGGCCGGTAAGCCAGGGGTACAAGGGACAAAGAGAGTCTGCTGGTGAGACACTCTCTTGTATCAGAGATCCTCCCCAGGTCAAGGTGAACAGAAAAGGCTTCCCCCCGCATGCATTGTTCTGGTATGTTAATGTACCCCAGTTTTGCATTCTTGGTTGGCCATCGGCCGCCCCGCCCCCTTGCTACCTTATATGTTTCATATCCTAGAAAGTGCTCCACTCCAGGTTCCCCCCATTGGCCCTTGCCCCTCACCACTCCCCCAGAGCTTCCTCACTGGCTCCCGTTCCCTAGTCCCACCTTTGTACCACCCCCATGCCCTCAGATCATTGGTCTCTGAGGCTCCCTTCGCTCACGTACTTAAACCTGGACTCTCCATTGTTCTTGGTCTTCGCCTGTTGATTCCTTCGTGGTGTGGGTGCAATAAACCTCCATCCGTGGAACTCTAAACGGAGACCCTTCCTGCCTCTTTGCTGCCAACCCATCTTACTGAAGCTATCTGTGCGTTTGTGTGTGGACACGTGTGTGAGAGTGTGGCTGGTCCTGCTGAGCAGCTTACAAGATGCTCTTGGAAGACCGCTGCACCTTGTGCTCTGGCACAGAAGCCATGGAGCTCAGGCTAGTGATAATTTTTCTCTTCATTTTTTTGTTCTCCTTAATGCTTAGGTAAGCATAATATATGGCAATTTTCATGTACCAGAACCAGCTTGGCTTATCTCCTCTCCTCAAAGCATGTGTCTGTCAGAGACTTCGGCACAGGACTCCGCGTTCAATTACAGCTTCTGCTTTTCAGTTGTATAATCAAGACATCACAGAGATAAGTGGCTTAATGCTTCTTCCCATCCTTCACTTCCGTTCTCATCAGCCAGTCTCACCGCAGGAATAGCTCCAAAATTGGTCAGAGTTGTCCAGGTTGTTCTCCTTCCTCTTAAGTTTACTGGAAAATGCTTGTTGATTTGGGCAGTTTCACATAGGCCATTTAATGCATTTCATCTGCAACAGTGCCAAGAATCTGTTTGTATGAAGCCTTTTGTGTGGGGAGCTGCCATTGAAACTGGTCAGCTGCAGAAAATTTAAATACTCAGAACTTCATGAACTCCATACAGAAATAGAAGTGAATCTCCAAGAAAAGAAGAAAAAGCTCATTTTGCACAATTCCAAAAGAAACATTCCAGTATCTTGACTCAGTTGGAAAGTAATTAAGATAATCTGGAAATCAGATTCAAAATCTAGCAGGAAAGAAAGGCTCCCACTGCAAAGAGAAACAGCCTTGCAGGAGATGCTGATATATAACACATATTCTGGTGAAACTGAGAACAACTAGATTGTCTGTTTTAATAAATAAACCCTATATTTTCATTCATTTACTGCTCTGCCTGCTTTCTTTTCTTCTTTCCTTGCTTGTCATTGTCCCCTCATACACATTCCAGGCGGGTCTGCTGTAAATCCTTTTCGTCACACTGTCACACTAACTGACATTTCAAGGACATTTCATTTGAAATGTTAAGAAAAACAGTACTTTGCAGCCTTCCAGGAAGAAGCATCAACGACTGTCAGCATTTGAACTAAAGTTGTGCCATCTCCAGCAGGACCCAAATCCTGAGAAGCAACATCTGGAAACAGAAATATCAGAAAAACTTCTAAAGGCCCACACACAGTTTGGGTTCGCCTGTGGCACCACTTCATGGCAACAATTCACTCACGGCTTGGTGCTGTAATTTAGCACAAGCTACCTCATTACTTTTTGCCTGGCTTGTCTGTAGTTTTACCCTTCCACCTACAGTTTTGCTCATTCTTGGCATCCCTTGTTGCTTCCTCGGCATGCAGCTCTCCCCAGTTCCTCTTCTTCCATTATTGTTCACATCACAAACTCACTTAGAAGATTGCATTCAAAAATTATTGCTTTTGTAAATTATCAGCACCGGATCTTCCCCTGATGTCATTCATAGTAGTCCTTGACAATTAACAGCTCAAGGCTATTGAAGCTGCTGGGGAATATGGATTGCTGTTGTCAAACTCACAGTCCAAGTTCTTTGAGATAGGGCCTACAGTGCCAACAAGTAAAAATATGTATCAGTAGATAAAAAGATGCTGATAGCGTCAATATGGAGTCTAAACAGCAAGGAGGGAAAAGGGAAGCAGCCCTTGAACTATGAGACATATGGCAAAGAGAATAATCAAAGGTGACCCCTGGTAATGGAGTGTGTGATGTGGGACTTTAAAAGATTTGGAGAAGATGGCAGAAGCAAGATGGTAGAGCAGACCCTAAATCTTCGTGGTCACGTGGACAGAGAAGGTGGGTGCAGCTGTGCACGAGTGGAGGCCTCTGGGGACAGCTGTGCTCCTCTGCACCTGCTCAGTGCTGGGGCTCTGCTGCTGAACCCCAGCTGTGGCAGTGGGTGGTCCTACATGAACTAATGGGTTTATCATACACTGTTTTCTCTATTCAAGGCATACCATTTGCAAAACAGAAACATGATATGGCACAGAGTAAAAGCCCTTATTCAGTTTTGATCTGCTGGAACAGCAGTATTTGGCAACTGCAAAGAAGAAAAGATCAAAAAAGTGCCACTGTAGACCAGCTAGATACCTGTGTCTCTAGTTATTATTTCTCTGCTTAAAAAAACCCCAAAACCAGCCCAAGTATGGGATCCAGATTTTCTTGATCTGCTCAAAAGTCACTTCCCTGATGATGGATTTTGCTTTCTCATCATATCCTCTTCTGTGTGAATCCCATCCTTGTGATAGACCAGCACCAGCTGTCATGGGTATAAAAAAGAAGTGAATCAAGGACTGTCATTGTTTCCTTGCTCTCCATCACTATTCCCTCACTTGCTTTGTTTCTTTTTTTGGTTTGAAAAAGAAAAATCACACAATCGATGATATGCCAACCTGAGATTCACTTTACTGCCCGCCCTCTGCAATTTCAATAAAATTGTGGAATCACAGTCTTCAACAATATGTCATTGATGGCCTTTGGAAGTGGGACAAAAAAGTCAATAAAGTCTCATTTCTTCAGAACGACTTCTCTGTTGTTTTTTCATATTTGCCCTGTGGGATGTTTGGCAATTTGTCACACAAGCATACATAACCAAGTTGACTTATCACACACAGTTCTTTGAAATAACACTGGAGGAATTCAAGGATTTTACTTAACACAATATTGTGAAGAAACACATCAGGGTTCTGTTTGCATTAGCTTTAATTCCCTAATGTCCCAGGGGGTCTGTTCAGCTGGAGCTTGCAATTAAGCTAAAGTTGTTTATGCAATAATTAAGTTTTAATCATGGATACTTTTTAGAGCTCTGTTTGGGGTAAACCATTATTTAAGAACCTATGTCCAGATGAATGGTTGTCTTGGGTTAGATAAACATGTCAAAAAGTGACTAAGATGATACTGAGGGCATTTTCTATGATACCAACAATTGTCACTGTTGCCTCCTGTGGAGTCTACGTTTGAGAGAGTAATGAGCAATTCAAAGCCCAATTTTCCAGCATGCCCAGACCCTGCCTGCTTACGTGATCAATAAAGAGAAATCATCCAAACACCCTAGGGAGGTGCCAGTAGATTATGGTTTGAACCTCAGACAGGCTATATGGAACCATCACTGGGAAGTCAGAGGTCTAAACCACTCTTTTGGGTATCAATGTCATAGGAAGCATCTGAGCAGGACACTTAAGGGTTCAACCACCTGTTATGTTAATGCTTAGCCCTTAGTAGCACTGTTGGCTGGACAAGTTTGTTTGTAAATAACCATCCAGGTTGGTTTTATTGCAGATTGTTTCATTTTTACTGCCTGTGTAGAGCAGGATTCCAGCACCCTCTCCACAGTGAAAACCCTCTCTGCTGGCCTCCAAAGTACCTCTGCACTGGCATGAGGTTGTGAGTCCTCAGCATCCTACACCTGGTGCAGTTCAGTCCACTTGATTTGCACTTCCTACTGCAGTGGTGCTGGACACAGTATTTCCAGAGCCATCAAAGCAGTGATTCATGTGCCCTAGCAATCTCTGAGCCCAAAAGCACCCCCAGGCTTTTCATTTGGGAGGGAGCTGTGTTCCTGGGGACAACTCTACATGGCATTGGCTCTAACTGTGCGGGAACATTACTGGGCCAAATCCTCAGCTCTTGCTCAGTCTCTCTTCTGGGCTTGTTTACCTCTATAAATAACAAGCAAGAGAGAGACAGCAAGGTAGAGCAGAAACAGTCTCTGCCCTACCTTTGAACGATGCATGAAATCATAGCAACCTCACCCTCATTTCAGGCTTTCTGGTGTTACCTTAATAAAAATAATTATCCTAATTGCTCACTTTAAGTATTCCAGGTTGACAATAGTTGTGTCTTATAAATGAAAACATGAAATAAAAAAAAGTAGATGAAGCAACTAGTCTTAAAAAGAAAAACTTGATCTAAACATTAAGTCCACATCGCAGCAGTAAGACAACATGAAGAATGTGGCTGTAGCATCAACATCAAACACAAGTTAGAAGTATTTCTTTAGTACTAAAAGTTTCATCGGTTTCACAAGCCTTTTGGTCCTGTATGTGCCTTGATCTCCCCTGAGAAAGCCCATGTCTCAAAATGAGGGTTTTCAGGGTCCATGTGCCTCCATGCTTCATAGCACCTGAAGCTGGTTATAGTACCAGGGGCTATCCACATCCAGTGGAGAATGTCCATTCCTGTGAGTGAGACACTAACAACTTGCAAAGTTTGATGATATAGCTCTTCCAAATGGTTATTTTCTGCCAAAATCCTATTCATGACCTGGGATTGTTCAGCCTGGAAAAACTGAGGCTCAGTGGGGATCTCATTGCTCTCTACAACTACCTGAAAGGAGATTGTAGTCATCTGGGGTCTCTTTTCCTAGGTAACAAGTAACAGGACAGGAGGAAATGGCCTCAAGTTGTTCCAGGGGAGATTTAGGTGGAATATTCGAAAACTTTTTTTGTGGAAAGGGTTGTCAAGCACTGGAACAGATTGCTCAGGGAAGTGGTAGAGTCACCATCCCTGGAATTATTTAGAAGATGTGTAGATGTGGCACTGAGGGACATGGTTTAGTGGTGGACTTGGCAGTGCTGGGTAATGGCTGGACTTGATGATCTTGAAGGTCTTTTCCAAGCAAAAAAATTCTGTGATTCTATTTCACCTTGAGGACCACAGCAGAAGAAACAGACTGCACTGCAGCAGGAGGGTGTGCCCTGGCAGAGCAGTAGCCATGTCTGCAGTAGCCTGTGGTGACAGGGGGAGAAGCTGGCAGAACAATGAACTCCATGTGTCTCTGCTGTGGTGCAGGCCTGGGGTAGGTCTGCATGCCCTACATTGACATGGCAGGTGGAAAGCCTCACTTGAAGACCTGATGAGCCCTTTGCCTGCTCTGCTCAGCCATGCCCAAAGCAAACAAAACATCCTGGAATCAGCGTACACTGATGGAGTGGGCATTCCAAGCCTCGTGAGAAGGCCTGAGAGAGGCTGTGAGCACTCTCCTCACGCCTCAAGGGCAAGCATAGGAAGGCTGAAGAAGCTTTCTGCACTGTAAACCGGTGCTGGCACAGAGCAAGCTGATAGCAGCTTGCCAAGGGCGCGCTTCAGCTGGGTGCTCACCGAGGGTCCCACAGGCTCAGAGCAGCCCCTGACCCAGCATAAAGGGCCCCACTCCACCTCGGCCTAAAGGATGGCAGCTTTATAAGCAGCACTAGGTGATGTGGCACAGGAGGCAAAAGCAGGTTTGTTTTGATGAGCCAGGAGTCCCATCAGTCCCCCAGCCCTCAGTCTACTGGGGAATTTTCATTAGAAAGCAGAAGTAGGGCTTATTATCCCTGCCTTATCTATACACGTCTGAGTCCTGACTAGTTGCCTTGCTGCCACTGACCAAGAACATTGAGTGCATCTTGCAGGGGAGCCCCTCTCTGGGGAAAAATTTATGAGTTCCTAATTTTAAAGCACAGGTTTCTTGAGACTTCGTCCTGTTCTTGCTTCTTTCCACAGTATGTCACTGCCAGGATGATCCAGCCGTGTAATAGTAGAGTAGAGGCTCCTATCTAAATTTCTTCCATTGTGAAAATTCAGGCCATGACATACCTTCAAGAACATATCCCTTTATATAACTGGTGATGCTCTGATGTGAGTCAGTCTGTGAATCACAGGAGATACACCTAGAAACCCAACTAGACCATGTTCCATTCTGTATTGTTAAAGAACTATTTTTCTGTAATATCAAATTACTCTATCCTTTCAGTTTGTTACTTTTGCCCTTCCCTCTCCCAATTACTTTCCTTTTTTCTTAATAGACGTTGCTTATTTGTCCCTGACTGGAGTCATATCCTGCCACAAGTCAATGTGCCAGTGCATTCCCCTTGTCACTGGACTCAGGGGTGCATGTGGGACCAGTGGGAATGCTCTCTAAGGCTGGGATACTCTTGGTTCTCATGAATGCTGCAGCAGTGCCCAGAAATGCTTGCCAGGAGTATGTAAAAATTGCACACAAGTATGATACAAGTATGCTTTTAAGAACTGCAGTGTGGAATCCCAACTGGGGCTGTTGTGCAACCTCTTTCTTATCCTAAAGGGAAGCTTCATGCTGGAATATTTTGCTGCAAAGGGCCTAAAATGTAGCAAGGAGTAAAGTATGAGTGCCCCATCACACTGAGGTGCACAAGGACTGCCTGTGCTGGGGATCTGTGAGCCATGAAGGAAATGTCTCCTTGTGGTTGCATGGCTGGGTCCAGACAGGGTGAGCCCACACAAATACATGTCTGGGACAGCAAACTCCTGGCCTGAGCAAGTAGCTCTGTTGCACATGAGAGCAGAAAGTTGATTTTCCTGGTGGTAAGTATAGTTTGTCCATGGAAAGCAATTCTCTGTGATGCTGAAGTGTGGAAACCAGATAGAGAAAAAAACCACTAGAGATGGCAAAAACTTTCTCATGATTTTTTTATCCAGTGGTAAATCAATTTACATTCAGCCCTCTTCTGGCCAAGTTTTCAAGATGAACTGGCACAATCACGCTGGGGAGGGAGAAAAACAGTTTTCCCAGAAGTGTTTCAACATCCATCTTTCCATCTCTCAACAGTTAACATACCTGCAGAGTGGAGTTCAGCTGCAGGAGGAAATATCCTGTTCATTTGATAGATACAGATGTCCAAGTAGAGGAGTCCACTCCTGCCTAGGCAGAGGAGCCACTTGGGCATACTTCTGCCAGGGACAAGCCCAGGGGGGACCAGGCTTATCTCATGCTGCAGGTCCAGTAGGACTTTGCTTTTCCACTTTTGCAAACAATTTGCCCAGACCTGAGTTCATTTTTGCCTGCAGGTTTGGAGTCCTCTCTCAGTGAGGTGTCCTCTCCAGTGAAACGAGCAGTTCCAGCCTTCATGACCACATTCAGCCAAGCTGCGAGCCCTGTTCTCCTTTCTTCTTGGACTGCTTTTGTGGGCAAAACACAAAGGAACATGGATACCTTTACCCATGCTGGATGGGCTCCCTGTCCCTCCTCATTCTGCTGAGCTGGTGCTTTTCCCAGGCTGTGGCTGCAGAGGGCAGGGGAGGGGGCAGACATGGCTGGGCAGCAGAGGGAAAACAGGGAGTGTTCGAGCCAGAAACTAAAACTAGTGAGAGTAACTAGCACTGTGCAGGAGCTGGAATTTCCATTTTTGTGGGGAATTCCCCAGTTTTGCAATGGGCTATTATTCTTTGCTGAATCAAAACCAGAAAGTTTTGGAATTTCCTATAAAACTAAACTTGGGAAAGACAAGTAGATCCTTTCAAACCTGTCAAAGTGTTTGTTGTCAATTCAACAACTGACAGGGCTTTTTTTGTATTAATTTCAGAATGTGTTGCCTCACAAAAGAATAAGCCAAGTATTTCACCATGCAAGGGTTGAAGCAAAGTAATTTTATTACTTTAGCGCAGTGCTTCCTTCCTTGCTTCCAGGATTTTATTCAGTCTTTTTCTCTAGATGTTCCCTTAAAAATTTCCCTTAAAATGATACTTTCTCCTGGAAAAAGGAATGATACTTTCTTCTGTTTTATTACTGCTAACAAAGCTAAGCAATTGCAGCCATAAGTGTGTCCCTGGCACTTCCTGAATCTTGAAAAACAGCCCTATGGAAATAAAACAGATGCTTTTCCTTTCTCCTAAGTTTTCTTGAGTGCCACCTGTCCTGGGAGGGGCTGGAGGTATGCCCTGGTGGCACCTCAGAAGGGGACCAGCACCAGCTTCCCTCCCATCCCAGGGTCCTCGCCAAAGAGAAAGAGGGACAGACAGACAATCTATTGAAGGGCTACAACAGCTCTTCAAGCAGGGACTGAATTAAAATTTGATGACTGTGGGAGCAAAAACAAAATTCAGGCTCTGAGCAGCTGCCTTTGACAGGCTGACAGCTTAATCTTGGACAAAAGCAAGCCTTGATGGATCTATCAGCCAGGCCAGCTCTGCATATGTATTTAGGCTACATGTTTTTAGTAAGAAAAATATACAAACACCTTATCCATGTCCTTAGTTTTCCATAAATCACGATCCTCCTGCAGCAAGGAGGTCCTGCAAACCCAGATGCCCACGCCACAGAGTGCACCTCACCTAGTGGTGGGAAGGAAAGAAGTTCATGTCTCCCCCAAGGCAATTGGTAGAGTGAGATGCACAGCCTGCACCGGCTTGTGAGGTGCTGCTTTTATTTAATGAATTTTAAATAACCACGTTCTCACTTGATGCACTGATTCCCACCCCAGTTCTCCCTGGTAGGTGTGCACAAAGGCATGGTCCCCCTCTGGTTTTGGTGGGTACAAGAACCACTGCAGTGTGAGCCATCCTGTTGGAGGAGGAGCACTCCTTCAACAATGTAAATCCAAGTTCTTGCTTTCTTTTCTTGGCCATATTTATTACTTCAACTAAGTCATTCCCATCTGAATTCCTGAAAGCCAAATATCCTGACCTACCTAAGGCACTTTTTTAATCTTTATGGGAAAAGCAATGGGATCATTTCTTTGTATAGGTGCCTTTGTGTTTGTACTAACTGCTTTTCTTCATTTTAATTACTCATTTAATAGCCACTGCCCCTTTGCAGCTACCTGAAGTACACTTCAAAGCTCCAAAACATAAGCTAGGTGCATATACATTTCAACACAAATTGAAGCAAAGATGAATCTCAGAAAGCCATAAAAGAGCTGCATGGAAAATCTTCCTAAACTATCCCCACTCACAGCAGGCAGCTGTGATGCCCCATGGTTCCTCCCTGGTAGCAAAAAAACTTTGGGAGAATGGTGCTCTTCCAGTATCAGCCCCTTCTCCAAGGATTACAGTGGGATGTAGGTGCCTAGATAGTCTGAAGACTGTTATTTCACAGGTTTCAGTGAAATATTCAAGCCTGTCCATGAACAGCTTCCACCAAACACACTAGGGACCATGACTGCACTCTGGTGTCTTGGCTGTGAGTAGAGCTGGAGGAGAGTGCTGGATCTTAATCCTCTCCCCAGGATGTGACAACTACTTCCAGCCCCTTACCAGCTGTCCCAGGGACCAGCAGCACCTCCAACACCTGGGCAAGAGGTTCTCTTTGGATGGGTCAAGTCGAGTTTTAAACCCTTCTGTGAATTAGTTGAACCAAGAAAATGATGATGGCTTTCTATTTTCCTAGACCATCAGCTCAATAGAAGTTTCTTTCTACCCTGTTGGTCTTGAAGAAGCCTCCCTTGTCTTAAAACCATTTATCTGAGTTCTGCTCTTCACTGCTTGCCCCATACTCAGCATTCTTCTATTCCTAGCACTCCCATGTGCATTGCCATGTAAGGTATCTTTTAGGCGACATTCCTGACATGCATCCAAGTCATCTCAGCTGTCTTTCCCAACACTTCAGTAGCAGGGCAGCTTCTATTAGCTGTTTCCCTCATCACATCATCTTTTATTTTCTGCAGCTCTAGCCCAGCTGGCTTCTCTCCGTGGTCCCCATTCCTGAGTTGCTGCCGTTCTCATGCTCCACATCCTGACCCATTCAACAAAGCCGTCTTAAACGCACTCATTCCTGACTTTGGCACAATGTTGGGAGTGCACTGCAGTCCTTGCAGTTTCTAGAATTGTTCCTCTTCTGGTGCCAGTTTCACAGCTCTAATCACTTCCAATAGTTCTCCACCAGGTTTTTCAGCTTGTCCTCCCTTTCCACCTCCCAATTCAATCTTTGCCTCTTCCTGTTGGTTTCATTTGACATAATTTTCACCTGCATGCTGAGCCTCTGTCCAAACTTTCTGATCTTTTGGTCCCACCTTGTCCATTATTCCTTGAAGACCTTTTTTCATCAGTGGTACCAGGTCACCAAGAGAGCTGAGCTGGGAAAGTGGCAATGAATAATTTATCTGACGGGTGTAGCTCCTTTGTGTGCCATGGCATAGCTGTGAGCAGCTTGTGTTTCCCTGGACTGCTTCCAAATCCTAGACCCATTTAGAAAAGTCTCTTAATCACCAACAGTTTTATTACTCACTCACAGGCTCGTCAGCCTGGGGGAGGCCAAGTCTTGGCTGTCACCAAGTACCATCAGCAGCTGGGTCTTGCACCCGGGTCCAGCACTGGTGGCTGAGCAATTTTCGCTCTATAGATGCCTTGCTGCTGATGCCTTCCACTGGAAGAGGCAGTTGAGAGTTTCCCCTAGGGGTGGAAAATCTGGTTCCCACACACCTGTGGAGGCAGCATGGCCATTCCTCATCACTGAACATGAACAGCAGCATGGCTGGTCTGGGCAAGTATGTGTGGCAGCTGGCTCCCAGAGGGATTTTGAGAGAACGTGGGGCCAAGGGGCTGTTCATGTCATGCAGCTGGGAGCCCCACCCAGCTCCCATCATGGGACAAACTCCTGATAGAGACTTCTCCATAAGGAGCTGCATGGGCTATCAGGTAATTTTAAAATCTAATTTCATCACCGGTTAAGTCAGAAGAAAAGGTTGTCAGGAAACTGAATAGCACAGGGAGATGTCTGACTCTCAGAAATCCAAGGATTATTCAGGGAAGCCTGTGTGCTGGCCACTCCTTTGCTGGCCACTCCTTTCTGAGTAATCCTTGCAATGAAAAATGGATATATAAACTGAGCCCAGCCCTTCCTCCCCTTGTAACCGCGGTCACAACAGACTGACAGACAGACAGACAACGTATGCAAGTGAGAGAGCGTCGCATGTGTAGCTAATGGGTTGCCTTCATTCCCTGCAGGGATGGGATTTTATTCCCTTTTAGCTTCAAGTGCTGTCTTTGCCCAGTGGGCTGCAGCGGTGATTAATAGGAGGAAGAAGCCCATTGACCCAAACAAAAGCCCATTACAGTAAATGGATGCTGCCCATTGATTTTTCTGCAGCCTTCCTCCCATGGTCCAGTGAGAGATGATTTCCCTAGAGCTGGTCTGCAATGCTGCTGCAGCTTGGAAACAACTTTGGTTGGGACGGTGAGAAGTGGAGGATGGCTCAGATCCGCCCCCCTTTGCATCCCCACTGCCCCATGCTTTGGCCCCAGCGTACCATGACATTGTTTCCATTGAAACTGTGGGTACATACAGTCACCCCACATTACTTTCCGAAATCATCGTAGTGATGAATGCCCGTAGAAGAGGCTGTGCAGGCCCTGGGAGGGGGATGCAGCTGGGCATATAAACCCCCTGGATGTGGTAGGGTTTACCCCAGGGGTCTGCTTCACAGCTCACTGATTTGGAAAAGCTCAGGAAGGGAAAAAGGCTCCTGAAAGAGCAGTCTTGGCAAAGGAAGGCTGCTCCTCTGAGGGGTCTGAAGGAAGCACAGTCACATCATGCAAACAGATGTATGCACAGTTGACTCCATCAGCTGGGGTCAAAAGGACTTTCAGGGTTTCAAACCTGCGTTTTCTGGCATATCCTCATCTGGTTCACAGGAGGCCACCAGTCAAAACCTGGTCTTTTTTTGCCCTTGAAAACTTCACTGTCAAGTGGAAAAGCTTCATTGTCACATGGGAGCCTGGAGTTCCCATCAGTGTCGGCTGGCACAAAAGCTACCACTCCAGACAAATGTAAGCTATATGCAGCTTCTACATCATTGCAGACAACAAACTATTTGCCTGGCTATTCACAAATTGGAACAGGCATAGCTCTAAAAAGGGAAGTAAAAAGACCAATGGGAACAAACACAAATGCTAAGCAACAGCAGAAAAAATACTTTAAATATGCTGAATACCATCCTGGGGCTGTTTTCTCTCCAGATGAAAATAGCTTTCAAGTCTCTAAATATTGGCTAGATGTTAGGATACAGCAAAATGGCATCTATAAGTCAGAGTAGGTTACTTTTCACCTGGGATGTGTTAAAAATGTTATTATAACAGTCTAGAGAAAGTTAAGGTTATTAAGCCACCGGCTCTTGGAGCTCAGTCTGCAACACAGCTTTATTCCCATAAAACCAGTGATGTGGCAAAGCAAGCCCTGGTAATATCTGAATGTTCTTCCCCCTGCAATCTCACCGTGAGGCTTATGATGCTTGGCAGCATAGTAGTGTGTTTGAATTTACAAGATTTGGAGTTATTTCAGGGTAAAATCTCACAAAGTTGTTTTTTTTTTTTTTTAAACAAGCATACATGTTTGAAGAGTCAGAAAAACAGAAAAGGGGATAAATGAGGCAGGAGTTGCTCTTAGTTGTTCAAAATATTGAATTGAAAACAGGAAAACTCTTCCTCGCCGCACTCCATCCTCCTGCAGCATGGAGTCAATGAACCCAGGGTGCCCTGATTTCAGAGAGCACATCCAGGGGGGAAAAAAGGAGCATTTGTCTCCTTGTTCTGTGCCAAGTGGTGCCCTGGCCTCTGTCTGCCATGCTTTGGACTCACTGGCAATATAAATCAGGATTTCCCAAGCTGTGGTCGAAGCCTATGCAGTAGGAGTTGAAATACTGAGCATGTGGCTGCCTAAAGGCAGGCAGAGCCCTGAGGCAGGGGCAGGCAGGGAGGGAGGTGCAGGGCCTGGCTCCTCTGACCTCACACAAAATGCAAATGCATTGCCCAGATTTGACCACAGGGAAATAGGGGGAAATAATTGTGCCCCTCAGGCCAGCCCCAGGCAGCTTCTCCCCCACCTCTGCCTTTCCCGGCTGTCTAGCTCAAGCTCCACTTTGCAGGCGATGGTTTTGCTGCAGATGGCAGAGGAAGGAAAGACAGATTTCCTCCAGAAGTGGGTCCAAAATCTTATCACAGCAGAACTCATGTCCTATTTCCCAGCTCTGTCCCCAGCTGGCATCCATCTACCCAGCAACTCCAGTGGGAGGCAGGCCATCTCCACATGCTGGTGTCATGCTCCCAGCTCCTTGTGTGGCCGTCAGTGGATCACACTAGCAGTGATTAACTCAGTTCACACTCCTGCCCTCCTGCTCTGGGTCTCCAGACCTCTCACCCACCCAGCCATCCATTACTCCTCTCGTCACCCGTATGATCTTCTCCCTGCTGGGACCGACACCTGCCTGCCGGATTGAACAATGGCATCATCAGAAGCTGCAAGCAGAAAGCAAGAAGACCCAGCTTGGGTGCCTGGCTGGTGAGACAGATGCCTTGTGTGAATTTATGGACCTCATTTCCTTAGAAATGTAAGCTATGCTAAGTGTTTGTGCCGTGACAGCAGTGGTTTCTATGATGATGTGAAAAGGTTGCTCTGGGCTCACTGCACGTCCTGGGCAACTGAGAGCAAAAAAGGTCAAATAATACATATATCCAGCAATCTGTTAATGCAGACTTTCTTCTTTCTATGGCTGACAAAGAAATCCATCCCTGAGCACAGAAGCAGAGTCACAGAAAATAAGGATGGAAAAGCCTTTAAATATTAATTCAGCCTCGTGTTCCTCAGCTGGCACCCACTGCCCCCAACCCAACCCCAGAGTGGGGGTGTCGGACTGCTGCCCAGTGAGTATGCATCCACACTCCTTCCATGCTTCTGCTGGCTTAGGGAGCCTTCCAGAGACATCCTCATGGCCAGCAGGCCCTTCACTCATTACAGCACTGGGTCCCAGCTCACCTACTGCCCATGCTTGCTCAGATTCCTTGAAAAGAGTCGGTTAAGCCTCGTTTAGCTGGTCCTCCCTTGCAGGAAAAGCTGTGCACCATTTGAGTCCAGGACAAAGCCTGCTCTGCCATTTTTATCCATCTTATTTGGGAGAGGAGGCAAAGAGGCCTGGAGCAGTAAGGCTGGGGTGCAGGACTCGTCCATCCCTTTCTAAGGGACAGCACTGCTGCCTGCCAGGCTCATGCCAGGCATTATCTGTGGGCTGTTTCTGACTTGAGGAGAAGAGCAAAACAATCATTCTGTTGCTGTGTTTCCTTCTGCTTCATCTGGCAGTGGTCACAGCAGAACAACACAAACAACATGCAGGTGGTCCCCAGCCCAGATTCCCCCTAAGCTGCAGCTTTCTGCTTTCCTCCTCTCATCCCCCTTGACAGAAGGGACACCCAGGGCGCTCCCTAAAGAACACACCTACAGCACCACACAGCAAAGATGAGTAGGGGCCCAACCCATCCCCTCTACCCCAAGGATAAATGATGCCAACTCTCCCTTTTTTCCTTGGAGGAAGGCACAGGAGGCTTTGCCCTACAAGGTGATGACAGACTTTTAGATCTATGGCAGTAAAAGAGATCAAAACATAAATTAAAAAATACCATTAAGAGACATGAACAAGACCAGCATCTCCTGTGTCCAGACACAGGGTCAATAGGCCAGTGCAGGAAGAAGGATGCTGGGGTGTGCTAGTTTGAAAACAAACCAGTGGGAGGCACCAAGTCAGAATAACAATTTAATGGAAATTAAAGAAAAGGGGAAAAGAAAAAAAAAGGTAAAAGAAAACACTGTCAAACTGACAGAGTCAAGGTACAACCTGACACCCTGTTAGGCAGGGTGGTGGTAGCAGTCTGGTAGAATGGTGGCTGCAGTCCTCTGAAGCAGTGATCCTGTAGTAAAACAGTCTGCTCTTCCTCAGGAAGTCCAATGGTGGCTGTGTAGCTCCTGCCCTCTGGAAATCCAGTGGGAAGCCAGTGTCTCTGGTGTTCAGCCTCAGCTTATATCCACGATGGGATGCTTGGTTCCTCCCTCTGGGTGGAGCATCTCACAATGGGGTAACGAGTCATGAGGCAAAGTGTTGATTAGGCTCATTAACAGAAGATAGTCCGGAGGGAGTTATCTCTGAGTCATGTGGCAGGACAATGATGGGCAATTAACAGAAAGATAGTCTGGGGGGAGGAGGCAAGGAAACACTGCCCCACCTGATTTCAACAGCTGATGGGGATGGTAATAGAATACACTGCAACCCAGGACATTATCCACCCCTTATTCTATTACCATCTACATTATCCCAAATCAATACCTTCTTAAACTCTAAAACACACATACATATATATATATATATATATATATATATATATATATATATATATACATATATATATATACACAGTGAAACCTACACACTGTTCTCACCTAAGATTAGGTCTCCTTGTGGTACACAACGGGTTTCCCCATCTTTCTGCATTACCCACCAAGTGCAACCAGGTCCTTGAGCAAAGACAATCCCACGGATGGGTTTGTCTTTGCCTGAGGTGGGATTAATCCAAACAGTCTTTCCTAAAATACCTCTCAGGTGTACCGCAGGGACTCTATCTCCATCCACTGTGTGCAAGGGTTCAGACTCGGCAGGACCAGCTCGATTGATGGACCCTCAGGTATTGACTATCCAGGTGGCCTTCGCTAAGTTCACTTCCCAATTTTTGAAGGTCCCCCCACCAAGTGCCTTTAGGGTAGTTTTAAGTAGTCCATTGCAGCGTTCAACTTTTCCAGCAGCTGGTGCATGATAAGGAATATGATATATCCATTCGATACCGTGTTCTCTGGCCCAGGTGTTGATGAGGCTGTTCTTAAAATGAGTCCCGTTGTCTGACTCGATCCTATCAGGGGTGCCATGTCTCCACAGGACTTGCTTTTCCAGGCCCAGGATGGTGTTCCGGGCTGTAGCATGAGGCACAGGGTAGGTCTCCAGCCATCCAGTGGTTGCTTCAACCATGGTCAACACGTAGTGCTTGCCTTGGCGGGTTTGGGGAAGGGTGATGTAGTCAACTTGCCAGGCTTCACCATACCTGTACTTTGACCATCGTCCACCATACCACAGAGGCTTCACCCGCTTGGCCTGTTTGATTGCAGCACAGGTCTCACAACTGTGGATGACCTGTGAGATGCTGTCCATGGAAAGGTCCACCCCTCGGTCACGGGCCCATCGGTATGTTGCATCTCTCCCCTGATGACCAGAGGCATCATGGGCCCAACGAGCTAGGAATAATTCTCCCTTGTGCTGCCAGTCCAGATCCACCTGTGATACTTTCACCTTGGCAGCTCGGTCTACCTGCTCGTTGTTGCGATGCTCTTCATTAGCCCGACTCTTGGGTACGTGCGCATCCACGTGTCGAACCTTCACGGTCAGCTTCTTTACTCGGGCGGCGATGTCCTGCCAAATCTCAGCGGCCCAGATGGGCTTCCCTCTGCGCTGCCAGTTGGCCTTTCTCCAGCGATCCAGCCATCCCCACAGAGCATTAGCTACCATCCATGAGTCGGTGTAGAGATAGAGCCTCGGCCACTTCTCTCGTTCAGCAATATCCAAAGCCAGCTGGACGGCTTTAAGCTCTGCAACCTGACTCGATCCACCTTGTCCCTCGGTAGCTTGTGCAACTCGTCGTGTGGGGCTCCATACTGCAGCTTTCCACTTTCGATTAGCGCCTACAATTCGGCAGGAACCATCAGTGAAGAGGGCATAACGTCTTTCAGTCTCCGGTAGCTCATTATATGGTGGGGCTTCCTCAGCACGAGTCACTTGCTCTTCCTCTTCTTCAGAAGATAATCCAAAAGTCTCACCTTCAGGCCAGTTTGTTATAATTTCTAGAATCCCAGGGCGATTCGGGTTTCCAATACGGGCACGCTGTGTGATGAGGGCGATCCACTTGCTCCATGTGGTGTCGGTGGCATGATGCGTGGAAGGAACCTTTCCCTTGAACATCCAACCCAGCACCGGTAGTCGGGGTGCCAGAAGCAACTGTGCTTCAGTGCCAATTACCTCTGAGGCAGCTTGGACTCCTTCATAGGCTGCCAAGATTTCCTTCTCTGTGGGAGTGTAGTTAGCTTCAGACCCTCGGTAGCTTCGGCTCCAGAATCCCAGTGGTCGGCCACGAGTCTCACCAGGCACCTTCTGCCAGAGGCTCCAGGACAGACCATTGTTCCCGGCTGCAGAGTAGAGCACATTCTTCACCTCTGGTCCTGTCCTGACTGGGCCAAGGGCTACCGCATGAGCGATTTCCTGCTTGATCTGGGCAAAGGCTTGCTGCTGTTCGGGGCCCCAGTGGAAATCATTCTTCTTGCGGGTAACCAGGTAGAGAGGGCTCACGATCTGGCTGTACTCGGGAATGTGCATCCTCCAGAAACCTATGGCGCCTAGGAAAGCTTGTGTTTCCTTCTTGCTGGTCGGTGGAGACATCGCAGTGATCTTATTGATGACCTCGGTGGGAATCTGACGTCGTCCATCTTGCCACTTTACTCCCAGGAACTGGATCTCTTGGGCAGGTCCCTTGACTTTGCTCCTTTTGATGGCAAAGCCAGCTTCCAGGAGAATCTGGATGATTTTCTCTCCTTTCTCAAACACTTCCTTTGCTGTGTTTCCCCACACGATGATGTCATCGATGTATTGCAGATGTTCTGGAGCCTCACCCTTTTCCAATGCAGTCTGGATCAGTCCGTGGCAAATGGTGGGACTGTGCTTCCACCCCTGGGGCAGTCGGTTCCAGGTGTATTGCACACCCTTCCAGGTAAAAGCAAACTGGGGCCTGCATTCTGCTGCCAAAGGAATGGAGAAGAAGGCATTGGCAATGTCAATAGTGGCATACCACTTCGCTGCTTTGGACTCCAGCTCGTACTGAAGTTCCAACATGTCCGGCACAGCGGCGCTCAATGGTGGCGTGACCTCATTCAGGCCACGGTAGTCCACCGTCAGCCTCCATTCTCCACTGGACTTACGCACTGGCCATATAGGGCTGTTGAAAGGTGAATGGACCTTGCTGACCACCCCTTGGCTCTCCAGTTTGCGAATCATCTCATGGATGGGAACCACAGAGTCTCTGTCGGTGCGGTATTGCCGGCGGTGCACTGTTGCTGTGGCGATTGGCACCTGTTGTTCTGCAACTCTTAGCAGTCCCACGGCAGAGGGGTCGTCTGAGAGGCCAGGCAATGTACTCAGTTGTCTGATATCTTCTGTCTCCACAGCAGCTATCCCAAAAGCCCAACGATGTCCTTTTGGGTCCTTGAAATATCCATTTCTGAGATAGTCTATGCCGAGAATGCACGGGGCCTCCGGGCCAGTCACGATGGGGTGTTTCTGCCACTCGTTCCCAGTTAAACTCACTTCAGCTTCCAGTACAGTCAGCTGCTGGGATCCTCCTGTCACCCCAGAAATAGAAATGGGTTCTGCTCCCACATACCTTGATGGCATCAGAGTACATTGAGCACCGGTGTCAACCAAAGCCGTGTATCTTTGTGGGTCAGATGTGCCAGGCCATCGGACCCACACAGTCCAAAAGACCCGATTCTCCCTTTCCTCTACCTGGCTAGAGGCAGGGCCCCTCTATTCCTGGTCGTGTTGCATGTTGCTCCCTTCCGGTGAACACGTTCCTGAGGTCCCTTCAAGAGGATCGGTCATATTATCATTCCGGTACTGTCTGGAGTTCTGTGTGCGAGAGACCGGAGCAATATTGACTCTAGATGCGCTTCTTGTGGTAGTTGTCCCTCTTTTTAGTTCACGTACCCGAGCTGCTAAGGAGGAGGTGGGTTTTCCATCCCACTTACTCATGTCTTCTCCATGTTCCTGAAGGAAAAACCAGAGGTTACCTCGTGGAGTGTATCCTCTCTCCCTGGTTGGGGGTCGCCGGCTCCTAATGGCAGAGACTCTTGTTGGTTCTGGTGAGATCTGGTAAATCTCTTCCTTAAGTTCCTTTTTCAATTTCTGATGGCCTTCTTCAATCAAGCTCCGGACTTGCTCAGCCAAAAGACTTGTTTCCACGGATGAGACATGGGTGCGAAACGGGGCTGTGACGGTGTCCTCGTAAATCCTCAGTTTGTTCACCAAGACGCCCACCCTGTCCTCGCCTTCCCTCCATTGCAGCGTTGCCAGATAACGGGAGTATATCTCTGGTCCAAGGCGTGCGAACCTCAACCACATCTGTGACGTGCACTGGACACCATCTGGGCTCTTAGGAAATCTCTCATCTTCTGAGAAAATGATCTCCAGCACAGCCAATTCCCTCAGGCACCGGATACCTTGTTCCATTGTGCTCCATTTTCCTTGGTGCACCTGGAGGTCTTCTTTACAAAGGTACCTGTCCCTTACACTTGTAAGCAGTCGCCGCCAGAGGCTGAGGGTTTCTTGGGTTCTCCCGATCCCCTGGTCAATGACCACATCCCGGGACAGAGATCCCAGTTGCCTGGCCTCACTTCCGTCCAGAATGGTGTCATTGGCTGCAGCGTCCCAGATGCGGAGCAGCCAGGTCAGGATAGACTCGTTTGTCTGGCGGGTGAATTCCCTCCGCAGGTCACGCAGCTCACCCAGGGATAGCGACCGAGTGATGATCTCTGGCTCTGCCTCTTCTGCTGGGTGCGAAGGTCCTGCTGCATCCTCGTCAGTCACTATGCGGACTGATTTGCTTTTTGATTTCTTCTTCTGAACGGGGGCAACTGCAATTGGTTTAGGCTGTTCTGGTTCAGTGATGGTTTGCATGGGGACGCTGACAGTGCTTTTGGTTCCCTTCTCCTCTGTGTCAGTCTGCGTGGACATGGACGCTGTTGTCTTGCGTCTGGGTTCTTTCTCCTCTGTGTCAGTCTGCGTGGACATGGACGCTGTTGTTTTGCATTTGGTTTCTTTCTCCTCTGTGTCAGTCTGCGTAGACATGGACGCTGTTGTCTTGCATCTGGGTTCTTTCTCCTCGGTGACAGTCTGCGTAGACATGGACGCTGTTGCTTTGCATTTGGTTCCTTTCTCCTCTGTGTCAGTCTGCATAGGCATGGTGTTTGTTGTTCTGCTCTTTTTCCCTCCCTCATCCTGAGGATGCTGTGCCATAGCTCTGATTCTAAGCATGGTGAACATGGTGCAGGCTGTACAGAGAAGACAAAGCAGAACTGACAGCAAGTTTATGCCGTCTTTGACATCCAGAGGGAATTCAATATTTTCAAAAACTGCTGTGCCTGGCCTGAAAGGCTGGAAGAAACCACTCTCTACTCCTCCCACCAGGGGCTGGGTGCGATTGTTGAGGAGATCCCAGACATAAGAGCCCAGACTAGGACAGCCAAACAAAACTGAGTATATACTCCGAATGGTATTCATCGCCTCACAGGTTATTATGCTGTAGACATAATAAACCATTAAAGCAATTCTCATACCATTCCCTGGTTTTAACAGGAGTAATACTACAGGCAGGTAGTTCCCCATGTGAGGAAAAATATAGAGAGCAAGATACAGTACCCATGTAGACAAGCTGAGCACCATGGTGAATAGGTTTCCGTTAACACAAAATTGTAATTCTGACTTTCTCTCAGAGCTGCCCGACGTTGGGCGCCAAATTATGTGCTAGTTTGAAAACAAACCAGTGGGAGGCACCAAGTCAGAATAACAATTTAATGGAAATTAAAGAAAAGGGGAAAAGAAAAAAAAAGGTAAAAGAAAACACTGTCAAACTGACAGAGTCAAGGTACAACCTGACACCCTGTTAGGCAGGGTGGTGGTAGCAGTCTGGTAGAATGGTGGCTGCAGTCCTCTGAAGCAGTGATCCTGTAGTAAAACAGTCTGCTCTTCCTCAGGAAGTCCAATGGTGGCTGTGTAGCTCCTGCCCTCTGGAAATCCAGTGGGAAGCCAGTGTCTCTGGTGTTCAGCCTCAGCTTATATCCACGATGGGATGCTTGGTTCCTCCCTCTGGGTGGAGCATCTCACAATGGGGTAACGAGTCATGAGGCAAAGTGTTGATTAGGCTCATTAACAGAAGATAGTCCGGAGGGAGTTATCTCTGAGTCATGTGGCAGGACAATGATGGGCAATTAACAGAAAGATAGTCTGGGGGGAGGAGGCAAGGAAACACTGCCCCACCTGATTTCAACAGCTGATGGGGATGGTAATAGAATACACTGCAACCCAGGACATGGGGCCATAGCAGCAGGCAGGGAAGGGACCAGAAGCCCTTCTGAAACTTGCTTGGGGCAACTTCACTTCAGTGAAGCCCGTTCAGGAGCCCAAATGCCTTCTTTTCTTCAGAGCTCAGCCGTGGCTCTGCACCACTGCACAGAGATCAGTCTCAACAAAGTGTACTTCAAAAATAGATGGGCAAAACCCAGGGGCGGTTCCTCAGGCAGGGAAGGGGCCGCTGTTCATGGCTCCTTCGCTTTACTGCAGCCGGCGTGCTCAGCGCTGCCGGGGACGTGCGTGGCCACCCCTTTGTGTTTCTCTGCAGCCTGCTGGTGCCGAGGAGGCAGCAACACCGCACACAGAAACAGGGAACAATACCTGCAGCCACCAGAGTTGGCCGTGCCCTTCTCTGCAGGCAGAGCGTCAGCAGCCAGGCTGCCTTTCTGATCTGGAGCAGTCTCTGCCATCAGGAAATAGCCAGTAAAATAAAGGTTTGCATATGAGCAAAATACACGCCAGGATGAATTTCCTCCCATTTTATCCCTGTTCTTCGTGGTTTATAGGAGGTGAAGCACATGCTGCACCCTGACACTCCTGTGCTGCCTTCAGGATGCTCTCCCATGGCAGGAGTATGCTCATCTATCAGGGCCAGACAAGGGCACACTAACAGGCTTTCTGTGTTCCTGAAATCACAAAAGAACACATGTCCTCTGCCAGGAGTCCCAGTTGGCTTCTGTTGAAAACCAGGGACGTCAGAAAATGGAAGTGGCTCAGTTAAGTGGAAGGGACAGGTGGAGATTTCCTGGTGTTCAAGCAGAAGCCCCAGCTGAGGGATTTTGCTTTTCAGCCAGAATTTCACCTGACAGCAGCCATCCTCCTGGCTCCCCCTTTGACATGAATCTCATTCCTGTAATTGGATAATTATGTCAATTATGAAGGTGAAGGAAAATTTTTAAGCTTGTAGGTGCTAGTACGGCTTCCTGGAGCCAACCTCTCACCACACAGCCAATACCTGTGGCTCGAGAAGCCTTCTGCATCAAGGATGAAATTCACCCCAGGAGAGACGTGCCAGAACAAACCTATGTGAGCACACAGGGTCTGTGGTTGGGGAAGGGCCAGGGCTGAGCTATCACCCACTCATCCCCTGCTGCCTGGTTTGGAGGTGCCTCTGGGTCTGTCTGAGCCCACTGAGGCTCAGGGCTGCAGTGGTGGGAAGCTGCTGTCTCTGTCCCTGGAACTCCACCGTGTGTGGCTCTGCTGCATAAACTGCTGTGAAATAGATCAATTTCTTTTTTGCCCTTTCCTTACAAGCAGACAAGCAAACCATTTGACCCTGTGAAAGCTGTGGTGCGTGCCACATGCCCCAGTCCGTGTCCCTGCTGCGGAGCCTGGGAGCAGCACTGCAGGGACTGGCAAGGGCAGAGAGCTGAGGGAGAGGCAGCAGCCCTGGTATGGGGCGCACACCCAGGGGGAACTGAATGGAGCTCCGGAGGGTTTTTCCCGGGCATTCCATGAACATTATATCAAAGTATAATCTAAAGTCATCTGACTCCAAAATCCAAAAACTCCAAATCCAGCTAAGCAGTAGCCAAAACTTGTTAAAGGGAGTGAGTGTCTTCAGTCACCTCTGCTGCCCGCTGCAGGATGGTGCAGGAGTAACTGGGAGTACAGCACAGCCAGGGACAGGAGGGGGATCCAGCACTGCCCCCACCTGTACCTTCCAAAATAAACAGTGGATTTCCACTGCATGGGCTTGTAGTGAAGGCTAGGAGCACTTTGGGTCAATTGTAAAGAAGGTCTTTTTCATTCATCAGGAATTGCATTCTTGTTATGCCACCAATGGCAAATGGTGATATGGCAGGGGCTGGAGTGGCAGCATGAATTGCAGCTTCCAGGGACTGGGCTTTGCTGAGACAAAGCAGGAAAATGCCTTTGAACCAGCAAACTGAGCTGGAGCATGGGAATTCAAAGGTTTCTTTCAGTGCACCCAGCTCAACCGGCAAAGCAACGAGCTCAGCAGTCTGCAGCAAGAGCAGTGAAGTCTCTGCAGATAAGTGATCTCAGAAGGACAGGAAGGAATGTATTGATTTAGGGGCTTGGAGACCACTTTCATGCAGAGGATGCACAGGAAAGCCAGGGCTGTTTAGCAGGAGCTGTACAGGTTTTTTGGGGTTTTTTTAAGCTATGAGATATCTGCCAGAGGAAAAAATGGCCTGGACAGGAAACAAACTGCCTTCTACTTCTGTCTCATTACCCATGTGTTTTTTGGCAGAATCACCTGAATTGGAGACCCTGTTAAATGTAAGAGAGAAAATAAATTACCCTTTTCAGACTGACCTTTCTTACATTTACCTTAATGTGGATTGCCTGCCTCACTCCAGTCGAGAAGGCAAAAGCTTTTAAGTATGCAGGGGTCCTCACCACCTGCCACACAGAGCCACCATCATTCCAGGCAGGGCCAGAAAGAGGCTTTCTCCTCCTCTTTCTCACTGCATGCACATCACTGTTTTCCTCCTCTGTCCCACCAGAGCCTCCCCAGAGGATGCTGCAGCTATCCTGCTCCTCCCATCCTCCCCAGGGCCACTTCAAAGAGCAGGACTGCCTTTTCCATAGTGACAACCCGTTTTGTACTTCTCCCTGGTTTTAAGCAAGAAGGTTTCTGGAAAAAAATTATGAGTAAATAGCTTTTGGACCTAGCAGTCAGCCACATAATTTGATATCACTGCTCACACTGGGGCCATTTTTAATTGAAGTATCTCTGGGTGTTTTTGTAATTGTCAGGAAACTGTTTGGAGATAGATACACACCAAACGAGTCTGGGGCTGCTGCATGTGTGAGAGGGTAAGTAATGCACCAGGCTATAGTTTGTAGCTCCAACAATGGTTCAGCATTTTGTTAATCTTAGGACCCTTGGATACTTCTGGCAGGGGCCTCAGGAGGTCTTCAGTCCAACCTGCTGCCCAGAGCAAGGTCAGCTTTGAGATCTGGCCAGGACACTCGGGGTCCTGGTGTGTCCTGTAAACTTCTGAGGACAAAGAAATAGGGCACCCTCCCTGGACAACCCACTCCAAGGCCTGGTCACTCTCACACTGGACATTCAGTTCTGTGGCAAAAGGGTACTTTCAGCCTGACTGCCCCCAGGCAGGCAGTCCCCTGGTCTGTATCATTGCAAAGGGACAGGGTTTTCCTAGGTTTTTGTCCCTATTGAATTTCCTGATGTTCCTGCTGACCCATTCCTCCAGGATGCCTAGATCTCTCTGAATGGCAGCATAGTCATAGAATCATGGAACCGTTAAGTTTGGAAAATACCTCCAAGATCATCAAGCCCAGCCTGTGACCAAACACCACTGTGTGAACTCAACCATGACACTGAGTGTCATGTCCAGCCGTTTCTTGAAGACCTTCAGGGATGGTTACTCCACCAGTTCTCTGGGCAGTCTGTTCCAATGTTTGACAATCCTTCCAGTGAAAAAATTCTTCCTGATGTCCAAACTGAACTTCCCCTGGTGCAGTTTGAGGCCATTTCTTCTCACCCTGTTACTAGTTGCCTGGGAGAAGAGGCCGACCCCCACCTGGCTACACCTTCCTTTCAGGCAGTTGTAGAGAGCAATACAGTTCCCCTGAGCCTTCTTTTCTCCAGGATAAACACCCCCAGATCCCTCAGCCCCTCCTCATAGGACTCACTCTAGAACATTTCTCAGCTCTGGTGCCTTTCTCTGGACTTGCTCTAGCACCTCAATGTCCTTCTTTTAATGAGGGGCCCAAAACTGGGCACAGGATTCAAAGTGTGGCCTCACCAGTGCCATACACAGGGGGACAATCACTGCCCTGGTCCTGCTGGCCACACTATAATGACAGATCAGTCATTATAGTGTGGCAAGTGACCTCTGTTGCCTCTTCCAGGTAATTGGTGGCCAATGTTTAGCAGGACAGGTCCCACGATGGCCCCTGGTACTCCACTTACTGGGCTGTGGGTAGAGAAAAACCCATTAACCTCTGATCATCCAGACAGGTTTTTGCTTTTACTCCAACACAGCAGAGAGTAGGAAGAGGATGGTAAATCTGAAAAGCTGGTCTCTGCTGGCACTACTGATTTCTCCTCTCCACAAAGTTTGTCCTCTTCTCAGTAATTATTTAGAAGCGTACTAACAGTAGTCTTTGTGAGATCAGTAGCTTCCTTCTGAAGAGAGTGGACATGACAAAGCTTTAGGAGGAATAAAACAGAACCTGTGAAATGTTACTATAATCGTCTGGACAGATAAAAGTGTCCTCAGGTCCCATCCATGGCTGCATCTGCACCATGGGCAGAGGAAAACAACAAGCCACCAAGAGAAAGACTGCTCTCTCCTTCTAGCCCCTTGCAGGAAGTCCTTAAAGGAAAACTCAGGGAGGGGAAGACTGATCCAGCCTGCCGACTTATTCAGATATCCAGGGGGATCTTCCTCCCTGAGGGATTTGACTCTGGTCTTGAAAAGGACAGAGATATTCTGCATTCAGAAAAGGGACAAACTCTTTCACGGGGAAACTTCCATCAGAGCTCTCACCATGTTTGGTACACGGGCCAAATGCAAAAAAAGTAATGACTGGAGTTAACAGAAAGCTTTCTGTGAGCTACTATGGGAACAAGACAAGGCCACATTTCTCAGTACCTTTTTCTTTTTGCTTCTCCTCTCTACTGGCAGTCCTTGGAGCCCAGCCAAGTCTGTTTCCTGTGCTCCTCATTTTTCAGCATACACCTAAAAATCAATAGCCTTGCACTGGCTGCTTCTGTTAGTGCATTATCATTTCCTGCAACAAGGATAGCTTGACAAAATGAAGTCTCAGCTAATTAAAGATGGTAAAACAGTTGTGTTGACAACTGGGTCTCCAGCACTCTGTAAGCCACTTCGAACAATTTCTTCTGGAGGAGACTCCAAGAGATCTTGGCTTCTTCATGAGTCCTTATGCAGTTGCTACTGTGTGGTGTTCAGGTAGGACTCTGTCCCCCATCCATTAGGAATTGCTTTGATTTTAAGGATGCAAGTGTCATCCAGGTTCAATGGGATGTGAGCCCTTTGCATCACTGTTGACACAAAGGCATGGAAGGCTGCATCCACATGCAAATTTCCCATCTGTTAATGCTGAAACCTCCCTCATGGCACATGCAGTCCTTCATGTAAATGAGAATCAGCTTTTCTGATTTCCAAAATGTTTTCAGCCGAACAGGTGTCTGCTGAAAAAACAACACACAATTGCCAAACGGCTCCCAAGGGTTGACTAAGGCAGCACAGTCACAACTTGGAGCCTTTGAAGGGAAGGGAAAGAAACTGTGCAGCAATTTTCAGTTTGCTGATAAATCCCAGGGTAGTCTGGGCAGAGGAGGACTAAGCAAAATCTATCTGGCAGCTGTAGCTCTCAAACAGTCCAACAGGCCAGTTAGGCTTGACAGATTTAACAGAGCAGTTTGCACAGCAGCATCATGTAACACATGAGCTGCAAGTATTCATATAAGGTGGATCCTCAGGTTTTCAGACAGATGCAAAAAAGCACTGAGGGACCAACAAAGGAGTGAAGCTAAATAGGGTAAAGTCAGTACAAGCTCCTTTCCCATCTGCCCTTTCCCTAACAGGGATATTATGTCAACTTAGAGTTGTATTCACATGCTCACAGAAAAATCTCTCTTCCCTCCTTCTCAACACATGGTGAATGCAATCCTGCAGCTTGGCATAATCCAGATGCAAAAAGCCCAAAAGAGAGGATGCGCTGGAAGAGGAATCTAAGAGCCTGGCTGTGAAACCGCCGCTGGTGAGAGCAGGCAGCTGGTTTGGTCCCCAGTGTACCAGTAGGGTAATTTACACCAGCCCAAACTCAGTCACCTGCACACCAGCCCACCTTCCCAACTGTAGTCTAAAGCCTTTGATATATGATCTCAGAGTACAGCAGCAGCCTCATTTCCTCCCTCCCCGCGTGATGTGTGTGATGCAGCTCTCAGCTGGTTTTGCCGAACCTTCCCAGCAATTGCTTAGTAATGCACCAGCAGAGCAGCTATTGCTGTGCAAACAACTGCATCATAAAGTTGCCTACCTTGTAGGAGGAAAGGAGATTTATTTCTGCTGCTGCAGCTTGGCCAACCAAATCCTGTAGTTGCCACTTTAAAAATGACAAAGAATATGTAAGTACACAGACCACTGGTACAGGATCTATGCAGAGACACAAAATGAGGGCATTATCATAGAGTTTTCCTAAAGAAATTCAAAGACCTGCCCATTCATAGTTTCTTGTTAGCACCTGAAAACCTGGCAGCCTCATCCAGGGTGTGATTGAGAGCCAGAGGTTGTGACCTCTGCCTGTGTCCATGCTCAGGCCAACAGTCCCAAAAGGGAGCAGTGATGGAGTAGCCATAAGAAGGAAGTACTTCTTCTCACCACAGCAGGACTGATGGTCCAGTGTTGCCAAGATGTCATGCCACACAGAAAGGTGATTTGTCATGTTGATCAAGTGAATTCAGTGCTCAAAAGAGGTGCAAAGAAGGGACATCACACAGGAAAAGAAGAAATTTTTATTGAATCAGATTCCAACATTGTGGCTGGATTTTCAGTCTAGAAATGAATAATAGCATCTATTACAAGCTTCTGCATCTTTAGTGTGTCATACACAATCTTTTCCAGTTTTCAGTAGAAAAATGCTGTTTTCATTACAAAACTAGGACCAAAAGTCAAGCTACTTTTGCAGTACTGTAAAGGTGACTAAAAGGGCCTGCTCTGGTAATTATCATTTGTGAGACCTTATTTTCATCTTTAAGAAAATAACCAGTAAGCACAAATACCCTGGTGCAGGAATGGCAGCAGGTACAGGAGAGAAAGTCCTGACCTGCAGGCGCTGTGAGTCCCTTGTCAGGACCTGAGACGAACGTCAGAAATAAAAGCCACAGCCTCAGCTCCCCTCACCAGTCACTTCTCTGCTTCCTTATAAAACCAGCTCATCTCTCTTGGAGCATTTCTTAACACAAAGCTCTTTTCACCAGTAGAAACTGTACTTCTGTAAGGAAACAAGCTCAAGAACTGCAGCTGTAATGGGCTATCAGATGTCGAAATTCAGCACCTGTATCCAGGGATCGATATAGCCTCCATATGACAGTCTGCAAAATCCCAAAGTGCTGGAGGCAGCATTGTTTACAAGCAGCCTTTCATGGCTGATGCTGAGACACTGCGGTAGCCTGCTTGCTTTCCCAGCTGAGTGGCACTCAGCCTTTTTCCTCCTCTTCCATTACAGTGCTGCCTTTCGCCTTGGAAACTGGCATCCCTGACAGCAATGCTGCTTCAGGGGAGTTGAACGTATGATCTCTTTCTCGTTCCACAAATACTTCGTTTCAGCTTTGGCTCACAACCCTTTAGACTTATTTGGCCTGACGGTGCAATTAGGGATGCCCACATTCCTAATTTAACCCTCCTTATGCAGGTGAGTAGGGCTGAGGCAGCTCCACCACGCAGCTGCTGAGCCCCTGCTCCCTCCTCCCACACCGGTGCCAGTGGGGCTGGGGCTCCCCGAGACTCTCTGGCCCTACACAGGGCCAGGAGCTCTTGAGGGCAATCGAGTTCCATTGTCTTCTCACTCAGCAGATAATAAGCTTCAGTCTGGGATTTTGCAAATCCCATTGGCTATCTTCAAAGAAACATCTGGTGAGTCAGGGAGTATTCATCCCAGGGGGTAGGGACTGAACCACCCACATTTAAATACCTCTCAGTGTCTGAAAAGGTGAGTTGTTGAATGCCAATTATGTCATGCTCTCAGAAGCTTCATTATCTCCAGGCTCTCGTGTTTGTCCTAATCCACCAACATGAAAATGTCTTTTCTCTGCATTTTTCATTTTTTCTCCTGAGAAAGGAGAGGTGTCTCTCCCGGTTTTGGAATCAGCCTGCAGGGACCAGAGGAACCAGTCAGGCTTTCCCTGGCAGCACCGATATTCACTCTAAGGAGGATGCTAGGAATGTTTGCTGTCTGTGGCCAACTCTTCTCTCTTGGAGCACAGGGGAATACTTACACCTGCCCTCCAGGCAGCTATTTTCAGCAGAACTGTTACCAGAGCTGACTAACTTCTGCACACTGGTTCCCCTTTCCAGGAAACCGAATGAAAGTTCTTTACTAAATCAAAGGGGAGCTGAGTTAAAGATTTAGATACCACAACACCAACCCAACATCTTTAAGACCAGGCTCCTTCAAGCAGCCCATGAACTTGTGCATGCAAGCCTTGCCACAGATGGGATTCTCCCATCCATGCACAACCCTGCATCACTGATAACCCAGCCCTCCTCAAAGGCAGGGTGGGCGTTTGGCACTTACACAGGCAACAAACCACCACACCTTCAAGCTGCCTTAATTTCCAGAGGTAACAAGAGGCTTCTCAGTGCCTGGCTGCAGTCTCCAGGGGTTAACCATTAACTTTCAGGTGAAAAAGAACCGCCAGGCACACATACAGTATCTAACAGGAACAAAAGCCTCTCGCCTTTTAACCACCAGGCAGAAGAAACTGTGTCTTTGAAAATGACATCCCCACATCCCTGAAGCCCAGGGGGAGGCAGCAGCTGCCGGCCCAATGAGGCAAAGGAAACCAACAGGCCTAGGCCTGGTACCCTGCAAGGCCTTCTGGAAGCCCAGGTTCCCCCATCCCGCTGGTGGCCGCACACCTCCAGGGAGCTCATGGGAGCACTGGATTCCTGAGGAGTCAGCAGCTCAGGCATGGGTGCTGGATTTGGGAACAAGACTGTTCCCTGGTAGTCAGGTTGAGCCATGCAGCACCATGGTAATCAAGGTCACTTCTCGAAGGGGGCTGGAAGCACAGATGAGCAGTTGTGCAGCCACAGGCAGCTGGCAGAAGTGATCTGCACTGACTGCACCTCCCCAGCAGCTCTCTGAGGACAGGGCTGCCTCAGGCTGTCCCAGCCCTGCAGGCACATCCCAGCCTCCCAATCGTGAGCTCAGGATTATTCTAATCATTGCAAACCTTGAGATGGTAAAAGGCACTGGCAGCTGAGCAGCCCCAAGGCGAGCTCCTCCCAGGGCAGCTCGGGGTGCTGAAGCCAGGGCCTGTGATCCCAGTTCTGGTCCACTGTGACAAGGAGTTCCAGCAGCAGAGAAAAGGGAACAGAGCCAGGTCCCAAACCATCCCCGCAAGCTCTCTTCCCCTGCCTGTTTGCCATGGTCCCCAGGGTAGCCAGCACAGCACTCACCTCTGCAGTAGGGGCAGAGCTTAAGGTGCTCTTGACCCACACCTACTCCCATGATTAGACCTGGGAAAGCACTCCAGGGGTTACAGCCTCCCTGCTGCAGGAGGGCCAGTAGCTCTCACCAGTTTGATCACCACTGAGGTTCTCTGCTGCAACACAGCCTTACCCAAATGAAAGAGGCAGACGCGGCTGGAGCTGGGGGTGGCCAGTGTCATGAATGGCAGGTCTGCACTTTGCTTGGAAGCTCAAAGCATGTTCCTCTCCTCTCAGCAGTTCAGACTACCCATCAACAACCAGAGCCATGGAGGAGTCCTGTCTGCAGGCCAGAGGAGATGGCTGCAGCGGGATGTTGCATCCACACTGCCAATGTTTTTTCCAGTGGACTCAGCTCAGTGGAGCAGGTGTCTGGTGGTGATCCCTGTCCTCTGCAGCCAGAAGCACTAGGCTGGAAGAAAATCAGAATGATGTGATGCTCAAAGACCTTGGTGATGAAGCCAGAGAGTCACTGCTCAGGGCACAAGAAAAACAGAGCCTGAGGCAGCCTTCGTATCTGTTTGTTGAGAGCAGACCCTTCCTTGGGATGCTGTCAATCAGGGTGACAGGAACCAAAAGATTTGGCTGGCATTGATTAATTAGTGCAAGAGTGCAAGAGAAGACTCTTGCCTATTTGCTTTCCAGAGTACCCATCAAATTCACTGAAACACAACTCAGCTGGTACAGCCCCATGGACTTGGTGGAGTCCCCCATTCTGGACACCTGCTGACTCGCCACACTGACATTTCATCCCACTCAAGACCTTTGTGCTTTTCCTCTCACATGGTGGGCACAGTTGTGGTGATGACTTTTCACCTGGTGAGGCTGCAGGGCACCCTGGAGCTCCCTGCCAACTCCAGCAGAGCCGTAATCTTGGCAGCACTGGGGATTAATGAGCCTTATTGAGGGACACGTGAGCTGCACAAATTAAAGAACTGAAATCCAATCTTTCTTTAATTTAGCCAGCACAGGTAACAGACAGATGAAGGTATACACACCAGTATGTATTTCCCTCATTCTGGAAGTCCAATATCATCCATCCAATATAGAGTTGGCTTCCAGTACCATGGATTTTTTAAAACATTAATTTTCCAATCTAACCTCTACAGGCACTTCCACTCTGTTACTCTGCTCCCCAATGATTGGTGCAAGATTCTATTCCCTTTTTTTGCCAGGCAACAGCTGAAAGTCTCATGAAGTGACAACTTGTCACCCCCTTCTGCCTCTCATTCACAACCTGAGCTACTTCACCCTGGCAGTCACTTGCTGACTGTGGGCAGTGGTCACCTCTTTCCCACAGTTGCTCTTTCTTGCATGGGTAGCTGCTGGTCAGTTTATTTTGACCAGACATTTAATGGTTGATCCTATGGTAGGCACCTAAAACTTCTCCCATTGTTTCTTCCTGATTTTTAGTTCAATGAATAGATGAAAGTAAAAAAGGAAAATTGTTGTTTCATCCCACTACCTTGCCTCTATCCAAACGAAATAGTAGTTGAAGAGTATTTTCTGTTAGAAGAGTCAAAACATTTACTACCTGTAAATTCAGCATCCTTGGAATTGATAAAAGCAGGGTGCCTGCATCTGGCACCACTCAAGAGGCATCAACTTGTGCCCCAAGGAACTGTAGTTCACATTCTCCACCAGCTAAAACACAGTAAATTATTCCCTCAAGCCTGCTTCAGGAAAGCACAAACATCCCCTTGAGTCTGACCAAAATTTCTTCTCGGGAAGCAGGACGTTTGTAGAGATAAACTCCTGCTGGAGTACACGATATGCTGGCCCTGGAGCTCACATTATGCACTTGCTTGTACATAATGGAAGTGGTAACATGCCAGAAGTATTTTTCCCCTAAAAGTTGGGCTCTTCACTGAAAGGTAACATAATGTCTGAAGGACAAAAATACTACCTTGTTGGGAAAGAGTTTGGCATACTAATGTTGCTAATTCTGGAAATTCTATCAATTTTCATTGATAAAATAATCCATTTTACTTTTATATCTAGTTCAGCTGTTCTCCTCAAATTCTTTCTGGTGGCAGTGAGTGCCATTCATTTAATGAAAAAATGTTTCTATCAAATCTGAATTTGTCACCTCTGCTTTACAGACAAATGTAAAAACTGGGCCTATAAAGCTAAAAGACAAAAATAGAAGTTCTCCATCCATTTTCTCTGTGTTAAGCATGACTGTAGCTATTTTAACCTCTCATTCTCTTCAATCTCTCTGTAATATTTCTGCTGACTCATTATTTTTGTAAGCATTTTCAAAATCCTAAGGAACTTGCAATACAAAGTATCTGCCCGTGATGCCCAGAACTCAGACCTGGACGGACGCAGGTAATTTCTTTCAAAAGTAAGAGTTGTAAGAGTACTTTGCTTTCTCTACCTATGCTGTCCTTCACATTCCAAACTGCAACCTCATTGTCACTGTGATCCTCTCCGTGAGCCTGATACGGTATCATTACAGTCTAATTTTTTTTGTGAGCTTGACTTTCATAACCTTCATTATTTTCTATTTCACTGGTCATTCCTTTTCCAGATTAATTAAAATACCCAAACCCAGACCCTTACCAATTAAAAAAAAAGCCCAGCAGAAGTCAGTAATAAACTATTGGAAAAACCCAGAGCATAACAATTGCATTTATACATAACATTGCAATTACACAGTCTAGTGTAATAAATCGGCTCTCACATTTTAAATCTCTTCACAGGTATGTACACGTGGCACAGAAGGACAAATATGCCTTTATTATCTGACTTTATGAGGATTGTTATCAGCTTATTATCATGAGCCATATATTACCATCAGCCTCTTGAGTAACAACAAACCTTTTATTGTGCTCTGAAAATAAGCTTGAAACTCAGAAGCTACGGCCAAGACAGGGTATCTAAGAAGAACCTCGGTACTTCAGCAGAAATAAAGGGGGTAGGAACTCTCCTTTAAGAGTCTTAACAGATCTTGGCATTTCCTCTGATTTAGGCACAGAATTCCCCCTGGTTTTAATAGTGTAACTGCTGTTAATTGTCTAAATGCCAATTTACACAGGACATGCAATTCAAAATCTGCTTAAGCTTACCCACTCAGCATAAATTTAGCAAGAGTGTTTTAGATAGAGAGGTATATCCATCCCTCTATTTGCTTTTGGAAACGAGTTTTGTGTAAGAAATCTTATCTGAGCACACACAGAACTACAAAATACATAAGCTTTACTTCCCTGGAAAGCAGCAGCAGCCACTCCTGATTTCTGGCTAGCCCAGAAACACCTGCCTGCCGCCTTACCTGTGAGAGAGGAAGGAAGTTTTTACAAAGTGCGGTATGTTTCTCTTCTAAATTAAATCATTGTTCCTTCTGCTGCAAATGCAGTGTACTAAGGAATGGTATCCAGAAACTGCAGAGATCAGCATTGAATTAATCTTGATGCAGCACCTTAGCAAAGCCTCTAACATTACAGTGGCCGCACTTTCTTCCTCCAGCAGCTGAGCTAATCCCCATGACTGTTTCCACAGTCATAATTTTGCTATCCTTTAAGAGAACAGAAGTTGTAGAGTACTTTCATTGCTACCAAGTATTACAGACTCTCAGAATGGGTCAGGTTGGAAGGGACCCCAAGGGGTCATGTGGTTAAACCTCCCTGCTCAAGCAGGGTCATCCCAGAGCACACGGCACAGGATTGCAACCAGGTAGTGCTTGAATGTTTCCGGTGAGTGAGGCTCCACAACCTCTCTGGGCAGCCTGTTTCAGTGTGTGGTCACTGCACAGTGAAGTTCTTCCTCATGTTCAGGTGAAACTGCCTGTGCATCGGTTTCTGCCCATTGCCTTCTGTCCTATTGCTCAACACTGCTGAGCAGAGCCTGGATCCATCCTTTGACACCTCCCTCTGGATACTTACAGACACTGATGAGGTCCCCTCCCAGTCACTTCTTCTCGAGACTGAACAGGCCCAGCTCCCTCAGCCTTTCCTCATAAGAGAGATGCTCCAGTCCCCCAGCCATCCTTGTTCTTCTCTGTTGGATCAGCTCCAGGAGCTCCATGTCTCTCTTGTCCTGAGGAGCCCAGAACTGGACACAGCACCCCAGATGTGCCTCACTAGGACTGAGTAGAGAGGCAGGATCACTTCCCGTGACCTGCTGGCACTGCTCTTCCACCCTAATCCACTCCAGGAGACCAATGGCCTTCTTGGCTACAAGGGCACTGCTGGCTCAAGGACAGCCTGTTGTCCACCAGCACCTCCACAGAACTTATTCCCTCAGCCTGTGCTGGTGCAAGGGGAAGAACTCTGCATATGCCTTTGTAGAATTTCAGACAGTTCCTCCCTACCCATCCCTCCACTCCGTCAAGGTCCTTCTGAAGGGCTGCACAGCACTGCGGGCTATTGGCCACAATATTACTCCTCATATGTGTGAGTGTTTATGATTGATAACGCACACACAATGGTACAGGAGACAGATGTAGTCCCTTCACAGTATTTCAGAATAAGAAGGGCTCCAGATCATCCTCTCCTTCCCTTACTTCATGACATCTATTAACTCATCCATAGGGAGAAGATAATTTCTATCTAGCAGTGAAAATCAAATGCCAAACTCTTCAGTGTATTATCAGACCATCCAACAGCCTGACCCTGAAAAGACTTAGCTTTAATCTTTTTGCGCTGCTAGTATCCACTTGACTCCAATCAAAGTAGAAGAGAAGCATATGTGTGACCTTTAGCAAGGCTGGGAAATGTGGGATTAAGAGCTACTGCTTTTGTTTCAGCAAATACACAAACCACAATACAAAGCATACAAGGAAAAAAGCACACATCTTTTAGCAATCCCCCTGCCCCAGTTTTCCGCCTGCCTCACACCACAACAGAAATGCTCTTCCGGGGCAGAACTCTGACCATTGTTAGGAAAATTCAGGCAAACTGTTCTATCCACTTTCTGCAGGAGTTATTTTGGCATGCTTTAAATGCCAGGCAGTATTTAAGGATTTGCCTGGACATGTGCATATATGGATCTTATTCATCTTAACTAAAGGGGACTCCACATACTTTGCTACAGAACCTCACCGAATACTTTAACTAGAAGCTACTGGATTTTCATGTATTTATTCTAAGTACCTGACTATTTTTTCAAACCAGGATTACATCTCATGCATTCGTTTTTCAAAATCAATTTGAAAGACTTGTTTAACTAGCCGAGTATGTCCTGTCTCAGACCATTTCTTTTTCTTGTGCTGTCATAGCCATTTCCCATCTAAGTCTGTGTTACTTGGGTGGTCAGCATTTTGGAAAAGGGAAGTCTATCAGACTTTTTTTCTTTTTAAAGAAGAAGGTTTGTGTCCCTACAGTTTCTTATTTAGCAACCACACTGCAGAGCAGAAGGAAATGCCCCCCCTCCAGATTCACTTTGGTAATGAGCACGTAATGGTGTGATCTCAGTTCCCAGCACCTCAAGGGATATGTGTGTGCTCTTTGCTATCAGTAAATGAAGGTTCAAAAACTCACAGTATGAGCACACGGCTCCTGTGAGGCACACAAGGGTGTGACACAGCTGCACATTTGCAACTGCTCATGCTCACATTCCTCTTCAACAGAAAAAAGGCTTCCAGGCCACTTATGAAGTAAAACAAAAATTGAAGTGATAAATCCCTTTAGCATTTTTCAGCAGGTGTTGTGCCCCTCCTTTTTTTTTTAAATAAATAAAATGGAGTCCTTACTTAATTTCCAGATTAAGAAGTACTATTAAAAGCAGTTACAGACCCAATTACAACCCTTGAAACACCACTGAAATGCACTACAATATTCTTTTATTTAGTTTACAGAAGAGTCTATCAGTACAGGTTGCAGAAAGAAAATGTTTAGTGCTATTTACAATTTGTTTTAAAACTCTGCTCTATACAAATTTAATTCTGATCAGTATGAACAATATTTTTGTAAATCTACTGCATATAAAGCATTTCATCAAAGCAGTAACAATGAATAAAATAACCTGTTTACATTTGAATGATGCCAATCATTCGGAAAAACGATTACACAGAACATCTGTAAGAGTTGTGGACACTTAGGTACAGAACACAATGTCAACCTGTGACTCAGTTTTTTAAAGGCTAAAGCTATTTATATGGAATATTGTTCTATTATACTACACGCCAATCTATATTTAACCTCTATAGTTATGTATTTTATAAGATCTTTATTAAATATATTCTACACATATTTGTAATTTCACCCAGGAAGAATTCCTCCCCAGTGAAAAAATATAAAATCTTTTATACTTTTTAATTTTTATTTATTTTTATTTTTTACAGGTTTAGATGAAACTAGCTCATGCTTTAGTGCTGTGCAAATTTCTTTAGCATATCAACATTTAAATTATTGATATGAAATAAAAGAATGGCATCCTTTTCAATTATGTACGCCTTCAAAAATCAGCTTCTGATTTTAATACCATTGCAAGCACTAATACCAAATGCAGATTACGTAAAGAAACAAAACTAGTACTATGGCAGAAGTTTTTCTTTTTGCTTTTTAAATTTTAATAATTCTCTTGAAATCTCTAATGAGTAAGCATGACACTGGAGTCTAAGGTACAGATGAGAAAAATGACTGAAAAACACCAATTGCCAATATTCAAATACATAAAATTGATTAGTAAATGATGTTTTCTAACATTTATGCACGATAATAAAAGCCTATGAACTACAGGAAACTACCCCTCCCATATTAAGGCTAGGAAATGCACTCTCTGCACTTGTTTGTGCTGTCTGAATAAGCACTCAACTAACACACGAGATCGGAGTGCACACAGTAACAAAAAAATCAGTTTCATCAGCCCTCTACAGAGTGCTTTTAAATTACAGGCACATAGTATTTTTTCTTTGTTGCAGTGAAAATATATATAGTTAGACTTGGTTTAGTTAGTATTCTGTGCCAGTTTGGCCACCGAGGTTGACTTAGGTAGAATTGACTTAACAGTTTTTCCTTTGATTTGGCCATAAGTGAGATTTGTTTTAATTATTAATATACTATTTTCCAGTGTTGCATTATACATTGTGGGTTATTACTAGATGTCTCAAATATTGTTAGAGATTGTTGATGAGAAATATACTGTCAACCATATTTAGTGCAAATTGCATCTAGAAAGCTTGACTGGTTAGATCCGGTTAATGCAGATTTTTGTGGTAGCAAAAGGATTCCTCCTATGGAAAAGAAAAAAAACCTTTCTGGAGATTGAATTCTTTCAAAAAGTGATGTACTCTAAGATTATTCAACAAACAAAAAGGAGGAATTGAAAAAAATAAACAATTAAAGTGTTCATAGATCTTTCACTTTTTAAAAAAAAAAAAAAAAAAGACTAATGAGACAGTGTTCGTGTATTATTTCAGTTCCATGGATTTACAGACAGGCTCTTCCTACAGGTGTTTGAAGCAAGGTAGGGCCTCTTCTATTCCAGCAGCATGAAAGACAAAGACTATATTACATCACACTTAGCAGGTAAAGCTAACAGGGTTTACAGGATTACACAGCAATTGCTTTCTCCAGTTTTTTCACGGTTCCTTTGACCTGCAAAGAAGAAGGAAGTTTTACTTACATGCCATTTCTAAAGCAATGAGGCTGTTCTGTGTGAGAGTATACTTAATACAAGTCTGTTCTTTACTATTTTCAGTAAAAAATATTTATTGTTATACACATGCATACATAACTGAAAGATAAATCAGGACTAGATTTTCACAATAAAAACAAGAGCTTCTAAGGTCTGAGTAAGTTTCTGCACTAACATAAAAATGCTAAACCAGAAAGTTAATATCTTAGTTTTCTATAAACATGTACAAGAGCATTCCATTGCCTTCTTCACAAAAGAGCACAAGGACTTGACTTTTCTCTATTATGAAATACTCAAAAAGCCTGTAAGAGACCTGACCACTTTGCCATGTACTCGAGTAAGAAATTCCTCTAATGCCCTACCTTGAGAGTTTGGTTCTGGCAGTGTCTCTCTAGCCACCAAATGCATCACTGTTGTTTTGCCAAAAGGAAGTTTTAATGCTGCAAAAGGAGAAAGGGAGAATAATTAACACATTACATCAGTCTTTTTTTCTCCCAAATACCCAATTGAAACTAACTGTAATTGGATTAGCACCTGTTCAAAAGTTCATACTGTTGGGTTTGAACTGCTTACTGGTTGAAGTTCAGTAAATCAGGGACTCAGGGCACGAAAAGAATCACTTAAAACACTGCATTCTTAGAGACATGATATTCCTGTTAGGAAACTTAGCCTTCCTCTTCTGAGTAAAAAGTGAGGTGGGCATTCATGCCAAGACTCAGGTGTTAAGCATTCTTTAATAATAAGGATGCAAAAAAGTTGCTAATTCAGCCACCAAGTTGTTATTCCTGAGATATCAAAACACTGAACCTCTACTGCAGAACAGATTTTCCTAAAACACATTTTGATCCATGACACAGATTCTTTGAAATACAAAATGTCTGCATCTTGCCTTTTAATACTAATCTGTAACATCAGCTGCATGTGAAAAATATCAAATTTAAAGCTTTTTAAATTAGATACAGTAGTTCTCACAGTGCTGCCTTTGTGAGCTTTAGCAACACAAAATTTTAAAAAATGGTCCTTTCCACAATTCCCTCTGCTTGTGTCTGAAACTAAAATGATAATTTTTACATTCCAATTTAAGTATGCAAATACATTGTATACTTAGAGTATCTTCCTTGATTGTTTTTCTGAGAAATACAAGGCAAGGATGCTCTAAGTTTTGTCCTTTCCACCTTACAGTGGAAAAAAAAGTCGGTGATAAATTTAACAAGAATTTAATCCTTAATACAAAAATAATTCTGATTTGAGTAGAATTTGTCCTATCAAACTCAAGTTACAGCTTTTGTTTTCACATACAGTGAAATGGCATTTTAAGTGAATAGATGAATAATGAATGGCCAATAAACCTGAAGGCAACTGAAGTGAAAAATGTCTCTGTTTTACACTACAGCACAGATTAAAGATTCACTAATAAAAACATAAACCCAGTATTTAGTAATTAGGTGTATTCAATACAAGCCTCGCTACAAGACTGCTATTAAAATCATGTTTGTTGCCTACATATTTATTTGAAGAAATGCAAATTATGATTAAAACACAGGTCCAAACACAGGTATAAGCACAGGAAGTGATACAGAACTCCACAAGATTCTTTGAAGCAGCTGTACTTTGGGAATAGTGATCTCTATGGAAAGGCAAATCTGAAAGTTTCTTAGTTTACTTGAAGCACTGCCTGTGCCTGCAACTAGAAGCTATTGATAGCTTGAAGTCTGACAAAGATGATGTATTTTGAGTACTTGGTACCATGACACAACTGAAAAGTCTAACAGACTGTTAATATGCTCTTTGCAAACTCCATGGAAAAGGATTGTCTTCATAACATAAACTCTTGAATTACAAAGTAATCACATTAAGAACATCTTTCATAATATCAACACATTTCAGGACACTTGATTAGTGAGTTGTGGAGATTAACTATTTACAGTAATCAAGTAGAACTATGCTAATATTTACATCAACTACTTTCAGCTACTAGTTTGCACAGCTTACACAAGTTCTTGCTAGAAATTTCCAGCTTCTTGTTTGGAGCAGCATGACACCATCTGAGCAGCCTAACCTATGCTCAGTAATCCTTTCTTGCTCTTCTCTTTGTGCTTTCACGCCTTTCTCTCACTAAAAGCAAAACTGTATTTAATTCCTTTCCCAACTACTCAATCCCATTGTTTTTCTGTAGTTTCTATTGTCAGAACTTACTTTTCACCCCCTTTTGGAATGTGGATGGCATATGGCAGGTTGACTTCCCTTCCCCAATAAATAAGGAAGCAAATGCTGCTGATTACCATTATCTACCAAGAAATGGAGAACTGTTGATTATGTATTACTTCCCTAATTAATATTATTTGAAATGCAAACTGCAAAACAAATATTTAGCTAAAGGATTAAATTTCCTGTTGGAAGCTGAACAACAGACTGCCTTGCTAGGCAACTCCCCAGCACTTTGCACAGGTAGGACACAACAAAACAGTGTGGCTCAAGCCCTGCAGGCAAGAGCAGCGCAGCTTTACAGAGGGGTCTGTTCTACCCTGCTTCCAGTGCCATTAGCTCTGCTGTTCTTGTAGTGACAGTCCATTCAGAGAAGCTATCAAAAGGGATGCTTTCTTGAAAATAAAATTTTTCACTCAAAACCACTTTCTCCTATCAATTTCTCATTTTTGAGCCATCTTAGTTTATAGGAGTCTCAAATTCAGAAGCCACTACACAGACACGTAAGGTAAAAGTGAACAAAAATGCACTCCAGTTAAAAAAGAAAACACCAAACTGTTTCCTTGGAAACTTTTGTGTCACTGGATGATAAAGTGATTTTCAGTAGGTCAAAATTCCAGTCAATATTTCCTAATCACCTAAAGCAAATATAACACTAAGTGCTATAACTCAGTCAAAGAGAGCTACAGCTAGAAAAGCTTAAAGAAAGTGTATTATAATAGTATAAGAAACTAAATATTGTGTTTAGCAAGAAATTTCCTCCCTCCCCTCCTCCACCTCCCTTTTAAAGGTAACTAGTTCACTTAGGGCTACCTCTAATGAACACCACAAACTGAAGTAAGGGTCTTTTCAGGCTGTTTCATGAATTCCTGTTCCCCTTTCAGCTGTGTAATCTTACTCCTGATAACTTCATTAGTACTGAAGTTAAGCCAATGTTTTAGGGATTCTTTTTCTTAAAACAATACAGCAACAAAAATATTTTTGAAAAACACTAATATACATGTAAGATCCCTGGGGTAAAAACACGATGATTAAATCACAACGCATGAACGATTAAGAATGAACTAAAATGCCCTGAACCCAAGCAAGTGTTCAAAATTCATAGACCTAAGTTAATGCAAGAGTCAGCAGCATGCAGATATTATTTTTCAGCTTAACTCATTAAATAATATATTAAATACATTAAAAAAATATTTAACATTTTCTTAGGTTTAGACAAATGTCATTAAAGGGAAAAAAATACTGGTGGTGAAGAGCAACACTCAGATGAATGGCGAAGTAAATCCCATTTAACTATCCTTGCCTGGAAATGTAGGGTAAGACTAGCATCTTTAATTGCAGAGATGATCCAAGACTTAACATTTGTCTTTCAACTCTACTCCAACTGCTACTAGCTGCACTCACTGTCACCTGGTGAAAATACAAATTAAAGAGTGAATAAAAATTTCAGAGTTCTTCCAGCTGAGCTGACAATGATCTTGTTTGTATATATAGAAGCATTAAAAATTTATATATGTGGAGAGTAAATCTATTCTATAAGTACATCACTAGGCAACACTGGGAATGGTAGAAAGTGAATCAATAGGTGTATCATCCCAGTCAATTCTTCATGGAACATCACCATAAGCAGTCCAGAAATACTATTTTCAGATTCCTCTTAATTTCAAAACCATTTCATTGGTGATTATATTATATTATATTGTCCTTTCTGTATTGCATCCAGGTACCAAACCATGAATAATTTGAACATACAAAGTAGGAACATTAATTTGTTTTTAAACTGGCACAGAATGGAGAGGCTCATAATGTTTAGTCACTGATACAGCTGATATTCCCATTGGCAAATGCTACCTACAAAAGGAAAGATGACTTAACAAATGTGTGTCACACCTCTATCAAGGGTTCCCACCAAAATGCGTAATTGTGGGGAAACAGTTGCCACGAGAGGGCACAGTTGAATTACATTTCCTTAGCAAACGCAGTGAAGCCATTTACTGTTGTTTTCACATAACTATGCAATTGTATCCCTGGGAGAGCACTGGACAGCAAGAATGCTTCCCCTCATTCTCATTCATAGGGTGTCTTCCTGCATTGCACTAAGATTTAAAGTATTGTTTGACCAATTTTCATAAAGTTTATCAAGCATTTTAAAATACTTCAGATATTTATTAAGTAGCTTGTCCTGCAAATGCAGTGTAAGAGAGGTGGAACAAAATATTCCATTTAGAATGACAACAAATAAAAGCAGCACTACAGTTTCTTTGTGTGAGAGGAGGCTTGACTTAGCAGGTAGTACCTCGCAAAGTTTAACAACTCATGGTAACAAGATGGAAAAATATGCAATAAGGTACAATGTCACTCTATGCACAAGAAAAACAGTATAAAGCAAGCCATACTGTGATCTTGAACAGTAAAGTAGTATTCACTGAACCATAAATAAATATCCCCTTTGCCTAACTGTAACATGTATAATAAAAGTTATTTTCATACCTCCTAATGTCACGTTGCCATGAAGAAACCTCCCTTGATAAATAAGCCGCAAGATATTTGGACTGCTGACTTGTTCTTCTTCCCAATCTGAAGAGAGAGAGAATTTCCACAGTTACATTGTGATAAAAACATCTTTTGTTATTTCTCTCACCTTTACCCAGGAAGAAAATTGGGAACAGGACTCTTTTGCTTAAAACACTAAAGAGAGATCACAGGCTGAAGGTACAGGAAGGTAATTCAAGACCAGCACTCGAAGTCTATTCCTGAATTTATTATTTGACACTGGGCATTCAAACACGTAATTTTATGTCTGCAAGTATAAATATTACTGATGTCACAGACTGCAGGATATATTTAGCACATACACAAGTCCTAAAGAAAATATTTCATACATGCAAATTGCTTCCTGGTTCTTGATACCCAGGCCATTCTGAAGTTTCCCAAGCCATGCTCCCCGTCACCAGCTAACTGACTAACTGGAGCTGCTCTCCAGCAATGGGAAGCTGCCGCACACAGAGCAAGCGCGCATGTGATGGGTCACTTGAAACAGGACTCTGAGATCACAGCGCTGAAAAAAGCTCCGGAGGCAGCTCAGCACCGTTCGATGATGGCCAGATCCAACCAGTTCCATGGCTGGAGGGGGCAGGGACCTGAGCAGCCCCCGACTGCCACCACAGAGCCAGAACAGAGGCTCTCTCAGAGCAGACACCCACCAATACATTTTAAGGAGCTTCCCCAAGGCTGATCCATGGATGTTTTTATATGGCAAACCGTGGTTCGAAAAAAAGCAAGCATGCATTTTCCTATAATGCTTAAGCCATCATAAATAAATGATAAGCTTAAATGGTCTTTTCCTACTCTTTTTCCATTCCCTGTCACAATGTGAAGAACAACTAAATATGCACTTTGCTTTCAGAACAAGTATCATAAAGCCTTGAAATGTTGAATTTAAATGGTCTCTCTGGGAATACAGTGTCTTCTGTTTCTTAGATGACCAAATATCTGGCAACAGTTGTTCACAAATGTTCTCTCTTTCTGCTTGTAGTGTTTATATAGCAAAATCAATATTCAGCAAGGGATCAGGACAAGCCACAGAAACCAACCTGTTCACTGGGAACATACAATTAACATACGGGCAGTAGCAACTGGCACCACAAAAGGAGAGGAACTGAAAAGGATAGAAGGGGAAGCATTTGAAACAAAAGCCATGGCTGCAGAGCATACAGAGAGGCATCTGGTGCAAAAAGCAAGCAGGCAGAGACGTGGGCAGCAGGAGCCATCTCAGCCCCAGACCACGGCGGGGGCAAGGCACCAACAGCAGAAGCTGCAACACTCCCAGGTGCTCCCACGTGCCTAGTTTGTAAGATTAGATTAAATTAGGCAACCAAAGCTATTTGAATTTCAAGTATTTCCACTTAGGGTCTGATTCAATTGTCTTGCAATTCAAGCACATGCCCATTCTGCTATGCTGTGAAGTGGGCTACATTAAGGATCTGAATTATCACACTGCTACCATAACAGTTTTATTTTTTTTTTACTCCATACAGTCTGAACTCCACTATACTGTGGCTGTAAAGAGCAGAAATCCAGCCAATTGACAGTGCCATAATGATGTAAAACCACAACCAAAAGAAGACAGACTAGATTTTGGCACAGGTATTTTCTCACTGTTAAGCTGCCAAGTTACCCATCCTTTTAATTTCTGCTTCTTGGCTGGAAGTCTGAAACATTTCTTTCTGACATGAATTCAAATTTTAATTTCCACTGATGACTAAATGGGCCAAGGAAACACTGAATCTTTTTTTTTTTTTTTAAAGTTCAGATAATTGGTCTACAAGAAAGATGTTAATATTATTTAGAAGAAAATGGGGAGGGGAAGAAGAGAACAGGTAACTATCTAGATGATATGCATTAAAATAAATTTGGTGTTTTCTACTGCAAATAAAGAGATCCTTAATTAAAAACTGTATTGCCAAAAAAGGTGGGGAGAAGTTTGCCTTAATCCTGCCAGTATGTGACTGAGGTTATTTCATCCCTTTTTTCCCCCACAAGATCATGACAAGTCAAAATGGTGGTAAAAACAATTGCATCATCTGTGTTTCAAGGATACTTTAGTCCTCATCAAGATTTCTCAGTCCTGTGGCAAAGAGGAGCACTCTCAGTCTAAAAACAGCTAATGGGCTAATGCTTGTGAAAATCTATATGATATTCTGAAGTGAGGGGGGGGGGGTTTCTGTCTTTTAAATTGAGACTATTCTTCTTTGCAAATTAAATATTCATCAAAATTTAGAGCACTCCCTCAGGACAGCAAGTATTTGAACCGAGGTTTCCATGTCTGGTTCTACTTTTTTTTAAGGAAGAGACTTTAAAGTCTGGGTTTCTTCCCAACTCTAAACTCAGAATCTGCAACTTTCAAGCTCTTCACAAGACTCTGAACATGACATCATGTGCTCAGGCATAAACTTGAGTAAGAAAAAAAAATCCAGTTCTGCCTTTACTAATCCAGATAAATGTACACAAAGAACATTTGGTTATGACAACTATGTTATAGGCACACATTAAAAAATGTACAGCACAGATGCTATGTTAACCTATTTTTTGAAGTGTTTTACATCTGTATCTAATACTTCAGAAGACTTAAAACCTCCTCTTTCATTACATATTTTACTAAATACATAATACTGCATCCCAGAAAACTGAACTTTTTTCCTGACCTCAAAGAACAGTTTAAGGCCTAAAATACTGATTATCAACATTAACTTTTTGGCATAAACGATCATCCACCATATGTCTTTGACAAAAGCACCACAGAAACAGATAGTGCAATGTTTTAGTTTGTCTAAATAGTAGTCTTTTTAACATCAAAACAGTAACCCAAATGAAGTCCTGTACCAAAAGAAGCATTTTCTTTCATCGTATGTAATGCTATGTCTGTGTTTTGGCTATTTTCCCATGAAATCATAGTCGGGGAGAACAGAACCACTTTGTTTTGGGGAACTATTCACATATGTGAATACACATCTTAAGTTCTCAAGCCCATTTTCCAAAGCCAGTATTCCTGCACGACACCAAGTACATTCACATAAACAACATCCAGTCTTTTAATGTCTCTTAAAATGGGCTTTTATATTTGTTTTTTTCCCTGGAAAAATATCAGTATTACAGATCCTTTCCAAGATAAGGCAGTAAGGAAAAAGTACTTCAGACTCAATTTCACTAATGCATTCCTGTGACTTCCCGTGTTTTATTTCAGCTGTCCTCACATAAGAGGTTTTATATCTCCAACATTTCCTCACACTTACTAGATCCTCTAACATCAAGAAAAGTGTTGAAAGATAGGGGGAAAGAAGTACTTCAATTTGGGGAAGCAAATTTTAGAAATAAAGTAGGAAACAGTCCTGACGTCTAAAAATCTGCCCAACTGAAGGAACTGTGAAAAAGAAGGCAAGACAACTGTATTTCTGCATAAATCTTTGTCCAGATAGTGAATAAACACACTTAATTTGAATGTTGAGCACGGAGATCAGTTTATCGACACTTTAGTCAGAATATACAGCAAAGCTCCTTGCTCACCAGGTAAAAAGCCAAAGCCACTCAGCTACTCACCCATTGGCCAGTTGTCATACACATGTTTTGCAATATCTGCAGCAGAGTCATTCGGTGAAAACAGGAACTCTTTTGTTTTCCCGCTTACCAAGATGAGGCGCAAATTTATCTGGTAAAAAAACCCCAAGACATCAATATTAGGAAAGCTTACAGAGAAGACTTAAATTTTTTATTTTTTCACAGGTACTAAAAAATTGTTGTTGGTTTTGGAAGACTGATCCAAATGACTTGAGAAAACAGTTTAACATGTTAACATATGTTAAAAAGAGGGTCAAAGAGGTCAGTAAAATGTTGTTCACATACCCATAATCTAGGAAGATTAAATTCTAACAGCTGGCATTTTTGATTATAAACATCGGAAGATTCTGTTAGTGATTGAATCAACTGTGCCAGTAAAAAATAGCTTTCAATAGGGTAGAAACATATTCTAGCAAGGACACATAAGCAACTCCTGAATGAAGAGGAAAAATACAAACCTGAAAAATTAACTTAAATGGAGAGCATTAAAATACCAAAATCTGCTCCTGAATAGCCTGTGAGCCTAAATAAAAGCCCTAGAACGCTCCCTCCCGATCTCAGCCAGTGCAGCTACAAAACACCAGGGAGTCAGACAGCATCCTTCCTTGCTCCCAGCTGCCACAAAGTTTGAATCCCTCTGCCAGTCTTCTAAATCCAAAACTTCGTCCCACCACTTGTCTTTCACTACAAGCAAAGTGAGGTCCACATGCAGCACAGTAATAACATCCCACCATAATTTTTCTTTGGTTAATTTCCTCCATGTAACCACCAGCACCTTCAGCCATAATTTTCCTCTCTTCTATTTGCAAATTACTGAATATAATTTCTTTTCCATATAGCATTAAAATAACACACATAAAGAGCTCAGTATGACACTATTTACAATGCAAAAGAGATTAAATTTTGGCTCCTCAAGCAACTGTTAGCAAGGTCACAAAATATGTTTGGGTAGCTAGCACTTAGCAATGCCCATGGCAAGCAGGAGTCTAGCTGCTGTTGTACTTCGACCTACAAGCCCACATTTCATCAACTTGCAGTGAGACTTCAGCAGACTAACTGCTTGGATACTTTTTTCCAAGTCACACTCTCAAGCTGTGGCTCTCACTTTAAGGCAAGCTGCAACAAAGCTTTCTTTGTTGGAATTCAGTAAACTGTTTTCTACATCAAATACCAAGTGAAAAATGTACAGCAATGTCCAAGTTTTCTAGACTTCTTGAAAAGATCTCAGTGCATCATATCCACCGAACATGACAGCTCTGCCTCAGCTACCTACTCTCCACTTACTTCAGAAGGTCTTTAGGCAGCTCGTCTATTCCCTCTTGAATGCTTTGGCTTGGATTCATCCTACCTATCTTTAAGCACCTAATGGAAGTATCTCTATCATCCAGCACACTTCAAGGTCAATGAAGGAAATGACCCCTCCTAAAAGCAATTCAGTCTCTATTTCAAAGTGTAGCAAGTATAAAAAGAGTGAGCATAAAAGGCTAGGTTCTCCTCCCTGTCCTCTTACTAACACCCTTCGGAAAAAACAAGTTCTCCCATTAGCCCAGGAAAGCAGCCAAGTGGCAGCTGTGTCTAAGAAAGCACCATGGCCACTCCAAGAGTATCACTGCATACCAGGAAATCACAAAAAAAACTTGAAGGAGAGAAACTGAGGAAATGCTGTTTAGTCAAAGACAATTCTTCATAAAATTCAGAATACATTTGGCTATACACATTAAAGTTTTGTTTTCTTTGAAATTTCCACAATGATTAAGGAATTATTTTCAAATTGCAACAATATTTAGCAGAAAAAGCAGATCAAGTTCTACAGTTCCTGTTTACTCCAAAAACCTGACTACTGTGATGAACTACAGCTACAAAAATTTGTTGGACTATGTTCAGGTGTTGTTTTGCTTATATTTTCAGTTTCAGTACTTCCCCTCCCTTCACTGTCTCCATTTGTGTATGTATAGACAACACTTATATATAGTTCCTTTAGCCGGACTACCCTAGATAAGCTCTTCAAGCTTTCTCTAGTGAGACACCTATTCCCTCTTTCATCCTAGGAGCCTGTCTCTGCACAATTTCTTCTATTTTCTCCTCAAACAAATGACTATTTCTGAAGCATATTAAATGATATCTCGCCAGATGCTTCTGTAACACCACCAGTAATTTCCTCTGTCTACTGAAAACATCTTCTGTGACTGTGTCCCAAGAGCACATATACCTTCTTCGTAACTGCACCACACTGTTTGCTCAGTACTTTTTTGTGCCCTTTTCTACTTTGATCCTTTCAATTATTCAGCCTCCAAGCTTTTATCTTGCCTGTATCACCCTAAAGCACACAGGTCCAAATTTCATCCCACTCCTATTACTCCATCCCTCAGAGAGAAAGGAGGCTAGGTGTGAAGAAGTATTCTGCATCATAAAGATGTTTCAGATTTCCCCCATGTCTGGGCACCAGACCTAAGAAATCCCCCCCAAAGTTCTTCCTCTCTACATTACGAGCACTTTTCAAACTTCATGTCATCAATGAATTCTAGCAGCAAGACGTCTTTACACTTACCTTTGTCTTTAAATGACTCAGGAAACATCAAAATTCATCTGACAGTTGGTTCATAATGAACCTAATAAGAAGCTCTCTCTGAGCTGCCTCCCCCCCACCTCAGCTAGGTCCTTTATAGTAGGCTCACAGACACACAGTTTTTCTAATACATTTTAATTTCTCCTATTTAACCAACAGTTTGCAAAACAGCACCACATCAGTTACTAAGTACATATTCAGATGACACTACAAAAATGTGCATGTAGAAAGTAAGTTCTTTTCATCTGGCTTTTGGAAGTGCTGTGTACTGCATTTGATTCCACTCTCTCTATACTTCATTATCTTTAATTATTTTTTAAGCATTAATGCACCTTATTACAATACCAACATACCGCCAAAAATTTAGGAAATTCAGACTGCATCATGAACTGTTACTTGTACTTGGAATGGGCTGCCTGTTTAAAAGAACAAACAAACCAACCTCAAATTTTCAGCACCAGTGCCTACTGTCGCCTCTTCCCCAGCAGCCCATGTGCCTCTCACTCCAATTCCCCATATCCATTTTCTATACCCTAACTGGCTCATGAGACACCTTCTTAGCTTGCTCCCTCTGGCTAAGCAGTTCCCAAACTCTGAATTTATACCGTTTATGTAAGGATTTATTTTGTTTCATCTGTGTGTAGTTTACCTGTGTTGGGGGTTGCCTGGTTTGAAGACCATAGCACTTTGCAGGCAGAAGACATAATACCAAACCATGCACTCCCTAGAACTACCTGATTTGGATCCTACAAGGAGATGACTAAAAAAAACCCCAAAAGATTAGCCCTGCTCAGCACTTAAAAGCATGATTATGGCACTGCATTAACATAGAAGTGAAGTTCTTCTTCTACCATAACATTAGGGAGACACATTTCTTTTTATTCTCATTACTGACTTTTGAGATTACCAGCCACACTAAAGTGAATACAAAAAGGAGATGAATATCACTGAAAAATAATCAAAACTAACTTGGCTTCCTGAAAAATTTGATTAAGTCATATCTCTGCAGTTAATATACACCAAAAAAATCAATATAAGCTACATGGCGGGGGGAAAAAAAGAGTGAAAAATGTTAGATCCTTCTTTCCCCCTACCTCTCCAAGAGTTCTCATTGCTGAAGAGCATTTCTTATAGTCTTATTGTGAAATATACAAGGCACAGTGAGATAAGATAATCATTTTACAGGGTATATTACAAAGTATGTGTAAAATGCAGGATATATATTTTCATTTTAAAAAAAATCACCACATATCAGCAGAAGCCCAAAATGAATTTTTAAGTCAATCAAGCAGGTGTTACATCAAGTGCAAAGAAACAGCTGTTCTAATGAAAGGTTCAAGTATTTTCTTATTTATAGTACAGCATGCCACTGACATATTTAGTTTGCATGTTTCTCTCTCTCTCTCTCTCTCTCTGTATATATATATATTTATGTTTCTTAATCTTGACTTGAAGGAATCTTAGTCTTGAGTTGTGCATCACATTACCCCAAAGGGTTTGAAGCAAATAATCCCACAACTTGCCTTCAAATTTAGAGTCTAATCTCATTTCCCTCAAAAATATTGGGAAATTTAACTACTTGCAACTGCTATACTACTTAATTCTGCAAACAAACTATAGGGTATCTGAAAAAAATATTTCTGGCAAAATTCCAGAAAGCTCAGAACTAAAAGAAGAAAGAAAAAAAAAAAGAGCATATGTGTATATACATTTACTCAAAGTGTAGAAAAAAGTCTTGGCTAGGTAGAGAAATTTTGACACAAAAGCATCAAATTATAATTTTTCAAGTTAAGAAAGGAGTCTTAGTAATCTTAGCTATCCTGTATCCTATTTCCTACATTAAAAGCCACCAAGGAGGTTGTATCTGTACCCACTGTAACCTTAAAATCCCTCCACCTATTCTTGTCAAGTGTCTTGGTCTCAAGAGACTTCTGCAATTCTCAGGGCCTTGAGAAGTTCGTTCTTCAACCGGGGATGTTACAACAACTGTCCTGATTATGGTTTTTCTTTTTTTCAGGGTACCAAAGGGAGTTCCAGCCTTTTGCTACAACCAAGTGATACGGACCACATCCTCACACTTCCGCATTGTAGTACCAACTGCAACGTTACTGCTGAAAGCAGTCAAGGGCAGCCAGAGTATCAGAAGAAGGATTAAATACAATTTGCAGACTACATCCCCTCTGCACAGTTATGTAATAGCACATTCTGTTTGTGATCTCGAGCATGCAAACCTCACCCTCTCCCTCCCACCCCAATCTCATAATCACAGCTCCAGTAACTACCCCATCTGCTGCACTGCATACACAATAAAAATTTTCAGTGTAGATTATATTCTGAAAAAAAAACAACCCACCACCAAACAGAAAACCACCCCAAAAAAATACTATATTTATGAAAAGATTATAGTAACAACTGTGACCACAATTTTTGGAAGAGAAATTTGGGTCACATATATGCTGACGTAGAATAAATTGTTTTTTCTTTGTTCTAGGCATGCAAAGTTTGTTCATTCTTAAAGGCATACCTACAGAACATCTTAGTGCCACAAGTGCTTCTAATTTCACAGCTAATGTTAAATAACTGGGAAGTCACTTTAACATTAATAAACATTGTGTAGGGTGTAAATCTCATTTCTTAATGTTTCACTGACTTCCCATCTATTCAGTTAAACAAGTTACTTTGTTATCAATTCTATGCTCCATCCAGTAGCAGCTTAAGATTGCTCCCCATCTTACAATTAAAACGCAGAGAAGGAAAGGTGTCATATCAGCACATGCTATGCAGCCCCAAGTTTAAACTAAGTACTTTTCTTTAGCTGTTTTAAGATTGAAATACATACACAAAACAATTTTTTCTTCAACATCCAATACACTTACTTTCTAATTGAAGTTCATTATTGTAAGAAATAACTTGGTTCTCTAAAGACACATTAAGGTTTCCTAATGGCTCTAGGCCAAAGAGAAACCTCCCAGCTCCACTTTTGTGACTGAATTCCACCAGATTTACAAACGAAGTTGAACCAAGCCCAAATAACAGTCTAAGCATCACAGCGGCATCACACAAGCCAAGTCAGCAGGGACCTGCAGGTTCTAGACACCAGGTCACTCCTGGAAATGCATCCACCTGAATATAATGAAGAACTTCAGTTTTTACATGCCCTGGAAGGCTGTTGTAGACCCTGAGCTGCTTCACTGAGTGGTTTCTTCTCATTCCCAGCTTAAATTTATTCTTGAATAGGTTACATTCACTGATGCCCCACCTACATCACGCTTTAGCCAAAAAAACCTTGGGGTTTTGACAGCTTTCTTTTGCATCTGCAGACAAGGACACACTTTGCTAAAATTAACAAGCAAAGGTTTTCCTCATTAAAGGGCTGGCCCCTGGTGGGAACACTGTCTTCAAAGTTCTGAAGCACGTCAATAGAGATTAAGGTAACTGGGCTTGGGTAGGCCTGGAGGGGACCTATTAGCAGCCTTCCCACGCCTGAATTACCAAAACAAGGACCTCTTTACTGAGGTCCAAGACAGAAGACCAGTGGACAATGGTCATAAATGGAAACAAGAGACTCTGAACTATGATAGGGTAAAAAGTTTTCACCCTGAGAATCTCAAAACAGTGGTCACTCAGAGATGCTCTGGAAGCTCTGGCCTTGTGGATTTTCCAGGTCCAACCGACAAAGCCCCAAGCAATCCAGTCTGAATTCAATGGTGACCCTGCTTCCAGTAGGAGCTTGGGCTAGAAAATTGCTCAAGGTCCTTTCCAAAGTGAATGATTCCACAATCCACTTTAATCCATATCTGCTTTAGTTTTGTTTAAACTTTCTTAAGTATGCATAATTAGAATGATACACAGTATTTCAGGAATTTATAAAATGCTACTAGAACCTCCTTAAATCAACTGCAAAAGCCTCTCCATTCTCAATACAAATACCACAACTGTCTTACATTTCTAATGCAGTAATCTTGCAATGCTCTTCTCTAGCCCAGCTGTTTCTATGACATAAGCTTTCAAGCTTGCATTTCAAAATACAGCTTTTAACCACCCATGATGTACAGGATATTTTTATTTTAATTCAATTAATTCTGTTTCTATTAATTCAGTCTTTGGGACAATCCCATCTCCACACAACACCACAATCATCTTCTACACTACTCATCATCAACAAATTTCATCAGCATACTGATTTTCCTTGTCCTAGTGGCATAAATGAAAACATTACAAAGACAGCTGGTCCCAAAATTATCTTTAAGGAATTCCACTGAGCACGACTGACAGCCTGACACTGACATCCTGAACACTGTACCTTACCATTTTCTCCACCCAAGTCACACACTCTATCAAACCCTGCCTGCCGCAACTGATCTCTTCCTACGCAATATCAACTACTCACCGAAGTCCAGACAGATTACACCTCTTCTGCATTTCCCTCGTGAAAAACACTCTCCTTCCAAAGAAAATTGGCTGATGAATCTGTCATGATCTAATTTGGATAAATAGAAACCATGAATTTTATTCCATTATTTCTTCTCTGCTCCTTCTCAGCATCGTTCCTGAGATGGTTACTCATCTGTCAAGTTCATAGTCTCTCTTCACATCTTTTCACTCATCTAGCATGCAGATATTTTGTAACTTAACATCTTCAACCTGAAGAAATACCAAGCATGCAAATTCCTCAGATACACTCCTTATTACTAATCCAGTACATTTAGTTTAATCAGTATCTGCCTCCTTGAAACCCAAAGCCTTTACATATACTCCTGCTTTGTTTATTCTTCCATTTGATTTTAACTGTATCAGCTCATGGTCATTGAATCTAAGTCATTTCCCCAAGCAGCCTTCTGAAGACTTCCAGAATGTTCTGGGAATTTGAGACACATCCAGAATAATAATATTAGCTCCTTCTCAGCCAAGAAACTAGCTGGTAGAGGGATTGAGGTGCACAGGGTAAGAAAGTAATAGAGCAGAAGTATAAATCTGCAGCCCAACAGTGCAAGCATTCTCAATGAGACAGAAGAGATCCTTGATCCTGGATTCTTCTTCAAGAGTAATTTGGTAAAATAAATAAAACTACAGTTCTCATGAATCACACTTCTAGACACCTATTTTCACCAGATACTTCATAGAAAATACAGGCAACTTAACCATACTTCCCCAATTGAACACCTAAAATTTACACTTGGCAACACTCAGAACCCCTGTATTTAGCTACAGCACCTTGCAGTACCTATAATAAATTTACTTTGTATCAGGAAAAAAAGATTGACATGGAACATGAGAAGAAACATAAATTGTCCATGTGAATGAACAAAGCTCTGAAGTGTCATTGCCAGCTGCGTCACTCATTCAAAGCCACCTCGCTTGTGAAAGTAGGGCAATCCCAACACAATAGCAGGTAAACGTGACAGCACCCTGCGTCACTCTATTCAAGTCTAAGGTGAACTTCATACCAGTTCCTATGACATGCTCACCTTTAGATTACTACAAAGTGAAACAAATATGGTTTTATGTGCAATGCTTGCTCAAACAAGGAATGGCTAAGGCAGCTTTCCACTGCTAAAAATTTATTTAGCAGATTTCAGAAACTTGAAGTGAAAAGAAAGAGAAAACCAAAAAAGAGCATAAACAAATTTTATTTAAAGGGGGAAAAAAGCAAAATCCTACAAGCATTTAACTCAGTAGCTATGATAGAACTAGCTGTTTCTATGGAAACCATGACACTCTTGAACTTAAAATCCTAGTGCTTGGTCACACTTCATCCATTTCCTCACTTCAATTCAAGTAACACAGAAACAATGGCAATATCCTCCTATGAGTTCCAGGGTTATGTTTTCAGAAGAAATATCTAGGAAATACTGTCCTTCAAAATAAATTAATACAGCCACTATGATAAATAAGCAGTAAAATACAATGGATTTCAGTCAAGTTTACATAGTGTTTCCTTTACTATCCTATTTGCATTCCTGAAACAATTCTGGGTTGGTTTGGTTTTTTGGGTTTTCGTGGAGAGGGATGAGTGAACACAACACACCAATGTGTCTGCTGGAGCTAATTAAGAACTAAGAATTTTCACTGAAAATCAATTTTAATAAGACAGTAAAACCCGAAGAATAACTTTTTCTTACAACATACTGGTTCTATAAGCAAAAGATTTTTTCATGATTTAATGAAGTACAACTCCACCATGGAATAATTTCTCTCCCAGAAGTACAAGAAAACTGAGGCAGTCCCTTACCTGAAATAAAGCAAGTGATCAAGTACCTGGTCTTCTCAGCTCAAACGGAATTTTGGCTACTATATCCCAAGTACATACTTTAGTCATAAACCATCTCCTGCTGCCCCCTCAAGAGAATTCACTCTGACAGGGAAGACTCAAAGACCTACTCTGATTATTCATCAGCCATAGTCAGGGCAGTTTCACCCTGCACATGTTATAATTGTTTTAGTCCATGATGATTGTAATGTGCAAATTACACAACACAGAAAACCTTTAACTTGTCTTTAATACATGTCAGAAGACCAGGAGACTTAATACAAACAGATAGTAAAAAATGCAGAAAGTAAATCATGTGGCATTCAAGTTTGCTATTTTCAAAGTTCATCCTTTCAACTCAGTCTTACAATAAGTTTATTTTTAGTGAGGAATAAAGTGACTAAAACACAAAACAGAGAAATTGATACACTCAGATTAAGATCAAATTTAGGTAGAGACCATTTTAACAATTGGTATCCCACACTAAACCAGTCAATTCCAAACACAAGAGTGGAAACAGTAGTAAAATTGCATCAAATGCCAATGCCCACAAGAGAAGTTCGTGCTTGCAAACTGAACCAGTTAGCTCTGCTCAGCACAACCACAGTGAGAGGGTTTGATAGCTATGGTAGTTTACAGCCTTGTGGCACTGTAAGTAGCTGTAGCCACCTTGACCCCTGAAGGTACCATAGAAACCAACATGTGGTGGTCAGACACCGATGTCTGACAACACACTTGGTTAGGGTGAGAACCCATAATCCCCTGGTTTAGTGATTTGTGCCTTTTAAAATGATTGGTTAATGTTTCCTCCTCCCTGTTTTATGTATGAAGTTGTAAATAGTAGTTTCCCTTAGTTAACTATGTATTAGTTCTAGAACGTTCTGTACTCCTCGATATCCCATTGGTTACCTCCCTTATTCCCGCCTATGTGCTGTTCCCATTGGTTTCCTCAGTTTCAACCCCGCCTCCTTCCCTTTGTCCCATTGGCTGTATCCCTTATCCCCGCCTTTCCATCCCTCAGTATAAACTCCCTGGACCCTCGCATATTTTTGGCTCTTTGTCCTTAGTGCCTTTACGTTAAGAAACCTTCCCGTGGAACCTATACGAGGAGTCCCCTCTCTCCTTCTTTGCCTCCGCCTGCACACCTGACAACCAGCCCAGGAGTAGCTCCCTCGGGTGAGGAGCTCACCCTCTATCCCTTTTGTGTGTGAAGCCGCCGGAACCAGAGGGTGCAGCCAGACCTCTGGGTGTCTTTATTTTCCTGGCTAGTGTGCCCTCACAGCCTCTGTTCTCAGGAGAGACTTGTAAAACAGGAACCACGTCATCCTGCTGTGACATATCCTGGGGGTCGCTGGCCTGTAGTACATGGAGTTAGAGCTGAAACTCTTAACACAGGCGTTTGTATGACTTCTTCACAACCTACATATAATAATAGCAGAGAAGGGCATTCCAGGGTTTCTTTCTGAAGTGGGAAAAGAGTGTGAGTAGGAGAGAAAAAGAGAAGAAGGTGTCTGTTTCTAGATTTCAATCTCTGTCTCCCTAAAAATATCTTTTAATGACACACATCCCAGTGTTTGACTCCAGAATTTAAAAGTGAAATCAGTGTGTACCATCTGTGTTACCATTCTGCCATCTCTTCCCAAGAGCTGCCCCTGGATAAGCCCAACACCTTGTTTTCACCTTCTCCTATCAAGCTGATGTTTGAAGCTTAGAAGTCCACCACACAAATATGATTAATGATAATTCTAGTCACTTAAATTTGGATTTAATTCTGATGTAACTCAGTAATTGTTCTAATGTGCTCTGTAGAGAGAATATATATGCATTATTTTAAAATATTATTTAGGACAGTTCAATGGCAACTTTTAAAAGACCGATGCAAGATCACAAAGTCTGTGAACACTTGCATTGTGAAATGCCTAACATCTCCAATTTGAAAGTGAACACTACTGCAGCTGCTAACAAAGGAGAACATACAATTCCAAGGAACCAGTTCCATACATAAGTACTTTTTCCAAGTGGAAGTGGCAGACAGATACTCTCTATCCCTTCATAATCCCCAATCAATTATTTTTTTCTTACCTTTAACCAACTTTGTAGGGCTCAATTTGATTTAACCATGTATCTACAAGATTATCTAGATTGGAAGGTATTACAATTGTACAACCCGCATAGGTCATACCATAGACAAAAGTGAAAGTAGTTTTCATCCAGTTATAGCCTGGATGAAAACAAACATCAGCTTCAATTTGACCAAAACTGAAGCTCATCGAGGGGAAAAAAAAGTGAACATAAAGAAAACATTAAAAACACATGCAAAAATGGACATTTCAAGGAATCTGCTATTTAAAAAGTAATCAAAACAACTATAATTGCAAGCAGCATATATTCATGGGTGTCACCTAGTTCCACATCCTAATTTTCAGGAGAAAAGTTTGGGGGTTTTTTTAATGTTTTTTGTTTGTTTTTAAACAAAGTTTTAAAAGATGATTTTTTATATTAAGTTACCTAAACATTATAAAGATGCACTGGGCTCTCTGCATTCCTGATCTAGACTTTATTGCAGAAGTCCAACTGCTTCTCCCTCTGCTTCTGCTTTCTACCATGTGAGACAGGAACAGCAACTAAGGATCCCTTCAGTGTATACATTCATGTACATGAACATATACATGTAAAGACACAAGTAAGTAGCCAATTCAGAAAACCTCTTGGGAAATCTTTAAATAAGGGGAAAAACCTCCATTTATTTAAAAAACTAAAAAAAAAAAAAACCCCAAATATAAACCAAACAAAAACATACAAACCCACAAGAAATCACCCCACTATCCAGGAAATGAATGGTCTATTCCTTACATATGAGAGCATAAAGATTCATGAGATCTTACTCATGAAGATTACAGCATGAGATGATACTTCTCCTCAGAAGCAAACTGATCTCCAAAGCAAAGCCTATTTTTAAAATGTGCTACTCTTCAGGTCCCCAAAAAGGGACAATGACAACCAAGTACAAAAATAGCCTGATTTGGAGCAGAAGAAAAATAATACAAGAGAAAGGAAACAACCCAACCTTCTGGATTCAATCTTCTCTTTTCTCTTGCACTAACTGTTGCATTATATGTTTTTTAATACAGTTTACTGTGCAGTACAGAAAACACCACACTGTGATTAAGTAGGCAATTATAGCTAAAATAAATATTATTTGCCATTTAAACTAAACACAGCTTGAAAAAAATATAAGGAAAAAAAGTCCCTCCATAAAGATAAATAGTGACATGGTCCTCTGAAAGTCCCCTCATATCAACTCTGAGCTATTAATAAGTACACTGAGTGAAAAAAAACAACAACTTCCCTAAGGTTTTTCAGGACCTACATCCCAATGGAAATACCAGCAATAGGAGGTCAAGTTTGCAGCTTCTCACTTCAGAGTCACATTGGAACTCTGCTGACAGGTCTTTTAACTTGGTCAGTACCAAGGTATTAAATTTTTCCGGCCTTGAGAGTCCATGTTGAAAAGAAAATGGAAAGAAATCTTAAATATCTTTTAAAACATGAAAGAGGAAAAGAGCTGCACCTTGACTTACAGATGTATTTCAGTTCACTTGGGTGGGAATACCATAAAATTAAATTTTTATTAATAGCTACCAATTCCTAGCTTCTCTGGGCTTACTGTGTATCATGGCAGTCAGCCAAAGTTTTGCCATTCCAAAGCACTATATAAATCACTGAGCTGTGATAATTAAAGGCAAGAGACAGGGCATTATATATTTTTGTCTCTGATGCAAAATATCATTCACATTTTAATCAAAGTGGGTATCTCAGTGACCAGAGAGCTCATTTACTCTTATCAAAACCAAGCAACTCAGATATGAATGAGAACACAACCTCTTCTAATTGTTTTCCCCCTAAAATAGCCCAGAGTAAACACTGAATTATGTGATAAAAACCAAGGATTTTCATGCTGATGCCAATTTATTCAGAATGCAACGCTTCAAGAGCAAACAACTTGACTTTGACCTCTGCCTGTGCTTCTCAGAACAGAATAATGAACACTCTTTCTTTCCATTCTTTCCTTCCTCAATGACTTACCCTTAATGTTCAACAAAAATTTAAGCCATTTTTATAGAAAGCTTACATGTCTTTCTTCTATTTAAACATTATGGTACTAATGCATCCCCAAGCTAAGCTTGTTGAAGTTAACTCACTGAAGTTAATGGAATGACATCACAAGTAAGGTCTGATCCAGTTATTTACTGTGCTCTGCATTCACTGTTGGAACACTAAAAGGCACAGCTTATTCACCTTTGTTTCTGAAGCCAGTCAAGTGCTTGTGCTCTTCCAATGAGCTGGCAGTCTAAGAGTAGTTCTTACCCTGTTTCCATCATGATGAGCACTAGCACATCCAGACTGTCTATTGATGACTAAAAGAGTTAAAGCTGCCCTTTCATTTTGGTCTCCTCCTTTTCGGGAATTGTTAAGCCTTCTAGAGTCAGAAACATACAATTTACCAGCTGTTAACTTACCACTCAACTTCCTTGGATGATCTAGTTCCTGAAGCAGTATCACTTTATGACTACCTCATGGCTTTGTGAAGTACTTGCTCTTACAGTGCGGGGATTACTGCAACATGCATATCAGACAACGAGGCCCGTGGAAAAGAAATATATATGGACCGATTCCTGATAGATGTTTCAGAGATGTTTATTTCTCCAGCTGCATGGCCGGGGCTCTGCTGAGGAACTGCTCAATCACGGGACCCGAGGGTCCTTGCCCGCGCAGGGAGCACAAAACAACCAATGGGGAAGGAGGCTGACCAGGGACAGGGAAACCCCATGTCTGTCGCCTCAGGGCCCCTCTCCCAGGACCCCACGGCAGGGGGGAAGGGACTCCAACATTTCACCCATTTATTTTAAACAAAAAGAGATTTAAAACTTAACATTGAAAACAACTGGATAAACATAACAAGAACAGTTTCAAAACAAAACAAGCCACCTTCCTGAGTCTTTAAATGTCCAAACAGATTCTCTGGAACATCTTAAGGCTGACAGAAGGGAGACAGGACTCTCCAGGCATGCTTTGTGGGGAAACTGAGGCAGGAGAGGGTTTAATTTCTTCCCTCCCCCTTTTCATCCCCCTCTCAGCATCAGAGAGGAGTTGTAGGGAAAGGGAATTGTATAGGGAGGCCATGGGCTGAAAAATGGATTTGGAATACACTGGGGGTAATAGGATATAGGGTAAAAGGGAAAGGTGGGATTAGGAGGGGCTTATAATGGAGATACTGTCTTACATGACTACAGTATTTAGCATATATACTGCCTTTTACAGAAACACCATCAGGCCCAGTGATCTCTGCTGCTTGTAACCCTTTTCTACCTTGCACAATTTTGAACTCTATCATTTCTCCATCTCGTAACCTTGGGATGTATTTTTCAGGGTTATTCTTTTTAATAGCAGTTCTATGAACGAATATGTCTTCTTGGTTGTCACATCTTGTTATAAAACCATAATCTGTTTAACATTATACTATTTTACGATTCCTAAAACCGTAGCTACGGTGATTTTTTCCTTTTTCTGAGTGGCTGCTGTTTTCCGTCTCACTGCATTTTCACTTTCACTTGCTCCCATATTGGAATTGTCGGGGCTGCTTGTGCCTGCGCGCTCTTCCCGGGGTCGCATTCGGGGCCGCGCGGGCCGGGCCGGGCTGCGCCACTCAGCTTCCTGCGCGCTGTCTCCTCTACTCTCAGCTGCGCTGCCACTGCCTGGCGCTGCGCCCCCGTCTCGGCCGGGCCCCTGAGCGGCAACCCCCCCGCGCCCTGCTCCAGCGTGCATCTCAGCTAGATGTGGCTCCGTTCCACCACCGCCAGCCACCGCCCGCACACCGCTCCTCTCGGTCGGGCATTCACGGGGCTCGCTCCACCACGCGCTGCGCAGGGCCGGGTGGGCTCCCGCCACGCCTCACTCTGCTGCCGACGCTGCGGCTCGCGTCGCTCCGAGGTGGGAACTGCCTCGCTGCTGCTCGCAGAGTGCTTGGTCCACATGGGCGAGGTCGCACGGTCCCTGAGCCAGGCTTCCCTTAACCAGGACACAGCTGACATTGCTCAACAGTCTCAGTAATTAAATAATAGTCATGAAAATATTCTTCCATCGGCATATATTTTGACTCAGAAATTAACTGTGTCCAAACGGTATTCTGAAAGTCTTTGGTGAGAATTAAATCCCAAGAAACATAGAAAAAGTTCTTAAACAACCATGCCAGGAAATGTTTCAGTTCCTTTTGAGCTTGAATTAAGCTAAAATTTACAAATCGTTGTTCAAGAATCTTTTCAAGTTTAAGATAAATGTCCGTATGCAGCTCTGAGAGCCAAGAGTCTTTCCACGGTTCCTCCATAGTTTAGATATGGAATAGCAAAACAAAAACAAGAAGAGAAATCCAGAGTTTCCAGAGTTTTCTCACAAATCAGTCGCTTAGGGATGGGGGATCGTTCTGCCTGCATTTTTCTCCACCATTTGTTACAGTTGGGGTACTGAAACACGCTGTATCAGACAATGAGGCCCGTGGAAAGGAAATATATATGGACCCATTCCTGATAGATGTTTCAGAGCATGGCCGGGGCTCTGCCGAGGAACTCTCAATCACGGGACCCCAGGGTCCTTGCCCGCGCAGGGGAACACAAACCAACCAATGGGGAACGAGGCTGACCAGGGGCAGGGAAACCCCGTGCCTCCCCCCCAGGGCCCCTCTCCCAGGGCTACATGGCAGGGGCTAGGGCCCCAACAACTTGCCACCACAGTAGGCAAGTCCTTCCAAAGCAGACTGTGTCTGCCTGGCAAGGTACCTTAACCTTTTTCATCCACACAAGAGTTTTCTTCAAAGAAAATCAGATTTTAGTGAAGATGGGTAAAAAAAATCATCTATAAGAAAAGCTTTTCAGAGCTGTCTTCTATTTTCATTTGTCTTTTATGTCCAGAGCCTACACAAAAACCATCAAATTACATAAAAATGCTTCATTCCAGCCCTTCAGGAAAATCTATCTTCATACAAATAGCACAAATTTAAGACCCAATTGATATTCAGGCATCTTCTATGCATAAATATCCTCTTGGTCTAGGCTCTCACTAAATCCTTACCACAAGGAGAGAATAGTGATGCCTTCTTGAGGGCAATACAGTCTTTTAATCAGTAGTGATTATAAGCAACACCAGTCATGGCTCTCAGTTCTTACTGTATCAACAACTACATTATAACAAGCCATCTGCTCTGTGTCAAAGCAGTGAGTAAGGTTGGCTTCTGTGAATCTGGGGCAACATGTGTTCTAGCTTGCATCTTAATTATGGTTTGCAAAACGCTGCGTACGGACAACCACAGAGGTATGTCACTGACAGCTCCCCAAGTAGCTATGATTCTTACCTTTAAAGCAAAAAGGAATTAGTAATACGTCCCTGAACTTACTTCTTTCAATCTATATACATAGGCAACAGGAGAATACATAATTTAATATGCTTTTCTTCTCATACATTGTGAGTTTTGCTAGAATCACTTTAGACCTAAGTCGTATTCCAAATCCTAAATTTTCCTGTCCTTATGTTTTTCACACATGTGCTCAATACAGCTAGTACACAGGACTCGCCACCTCCGCATGTCCAAGTCCTCCAAGAACTGGAGATGACCTGACTCTTCTCATTTTTCTTTCTTGTGTACTCAGACTGTTAAGGTTTTTAGGATAGCTATTTGTTATGCTTGACATATAATATTACTTCCAGGATACAGGGGAGACGCTGATTTAAAATTAAGAGTATTTTATTTATAGTTCCACAAATGCTATAATAGATTTTAAAGACCCTCTAACCCTCTATTTTAATTAAGGAAAAGGCATGACAGTCTAGCATCAACTGACCACATTATGAAAAATCTAACTGGTATATAACTAGCTATTGTTAGAGAAGAATGATTCCCCAGACAATTACTAAACTTTTGTAATTATCTCAATTGAAGCCTTACTTTGATATTACAAGAAACAGAATAAACTCTCACATAAACTAACAAAACAAAAGGCTGTCTTTCTTATTGGGGTTCAACATGATCAACTCAAGAACTGTGGACAGACATCCATGTCAGCTACAATGAGATATATATATATATATATATATATATATATAAAGACATTATTTCATTAGAGGAAAGAAAGATGCTATAGTTTTGCATTTCTTGTTGTGACATAATAAAGTTAATGGGACCATGCTTTTGGAGAGAAGAAGATAAGAATAGAATTTAGCAAGCTCTCTGTCAGGAGACACAACATCTGTTAGTATTAATCTTTTTTTAGGGAAATATGTACGTATATATATATTGGCTGAATGTGAATTCTGTGCATACAACCTGATGCTAACAGTGTTATGGTTCAAAAGTTCCCAGTTATCAGGCAAGGATTTCCTAGCTAATTACCAAGTCAAAATTACAGCACAGTAGTAGAATTGTAGATATAACCACTTCTTACAAAGGGTCTAGCACATACACACAAGACAGCCTAGAAAAACACAGCTGCTCTATAGGAAGAGAATGAAAGTCCACATAGTCAGTTCTATTCCATTCTTCCCTATCACTTTGGGAAGACAAATAATTACACAAAGCTGAAAGGAAGATCTGGCATTTAGAAAGGAAAGTGTATTTGTCATACAAAACAGCTATCAAGAAAACTATTGTGTTAAGTTGTGCATGGCTTGGGCAACTATTCAGCAGAGAGTCAATCAGCATCAACCTGTGACAAGTAATACTGTCCCTTACTGGTGCCAGACACAGCTATGGCATCATCCACTTTTCACATTCACATTCTCATTCAGAAATTACTTTTCAGCAAACATAATGAATTCTCATGTGCATATAACTATTTCATTGATTACTTCAACAAGCAAGACTTGTAACAAACAGCCCATCAAATCATACAAAATAAGTGTTGTATGAATACTATGCAGTATTTACACAACATATCAAGGATCTGAAAAGCTGGATAAGCATACATTACAGGACACTGTCTAAGAGCTAAACATCACCACATTACACAAACATTCAATCTTGTCATCTCATCAACGCATTTGTTAGTCTGTCTGACAGGTGAGTACCATGTGGGACAGTTCAGTTCCCTTTTAATCTGTACTGTAAGTGATGCTCAAAAAACTTTTTTTTAAATTCAAGGTTTTTTAATAAAGCTTGAAACCACTATAAAGCAACTAGACAAGGCAGTGCAAAGAGGAAGAACAAAGGAAATGTAGAAGTGGAACAAGATGACAGCTACAAAAACTTGTAGAACCTGGAAACTGTTTCCTTGGGAAGAAACCAAACAAACAAATCCAAAGCAAAACACAAACAGAAGATAACTACAAACAAAAAACCCACAAAACCCCAAACCCAACTCAATTCCAGACTGCAAAGAACACAGGAATAACATCGGCAAGGGAAACAGAACAGCAGCAAAAGGATGAAAATCAAGAACAGTGGTGATGAACACAGCCTGGAACGAGACTGATGGCCACCGGCTACAAACTTTGTAAAGCTATGTGAAGCCTATGAGGCTCTAAGCGATGAAAAGTAACTGGCCACAAATATTCATGGCCAAGCAATTAAAAATAAGTGAAACCAAGGTAATAATCAATTGAGTCTCCTGAGTTGCAAACCTTTCCAAGAAAGAGCCGTTAAATACACCTAACATGATATGCCCCAAATAAAAGCTTGGCCAAAGTACCTCTGAGGCAAATGTTAAGAAACTTTTAATAAAGTATCAAAGTTGCATTCTATCCTGGCAAAAACATGTTTCACATTTTAATGACTGCAGCACAGAGAACTGTAACAGACCATAAGCAAAACTCCTCTCTTCAAAACCCACGGTATTTTGGACCTTTCCAATACATGCCTCAAAGGTAGGATTAAAAAGTTTAATTAGCTTTTTATGCAAGTACTGAACCAGCTGATCATGTTCACCTTCCTCCCCAAGTGCGTCAGTAAGTCATCAGGGTACTATTTGCTCTCTTGAAGAAGAGACCATTATCATGATTACCTGCTAACAGTCAAATCTCAAAACCCTTGGTGTCATCTTCTCAAAACAACGTAGGAAAGGTCGCATGAATGCTCTATGTTATGCAGCCTAGACCTTGCACTCTTGTACCCATCCACACTCTGGAACTGAGAACACACCTGTTCTCCATAATTCATCTTCTTTTCTTTAAATGTGAAGAAAATGGACTTCCTCCATAATAAACTAAAATCCTTACATTAATAAATGTGATCTTACTTACACTACACACATTTATGTACATTATACCAGGAAATATAATAGATTAACAAAACAGAACCGATCTTCAATACACTAAGCATCAAAACAAGAATAAGTTTTCAGAAGAGATAAGTCTCCATAAAGATATGATCTGAAACTTCAAAACAGTGAACAAACAGAAGTGCACATAAGAAAATAAATTAAGTAATAAAAAAGTGACTATTGTTGCTAAAAACCACTAGTTTTTTAAGCATTATATACATACTGAGTCAATCTGGTTGCATCTTAAGAAAAAATAACTCATGCAATGCCACTGTGAAAAATTAAGACAAATTACCCACAGAATTCAGTTTCACGAATAGTGAGAATATTAGTAATACATACAATACTAATAATTGGTGCTTTCACAAAGATAAAAGAAAATTGAGACTATTTCAATCCTACATTCTAGAATGCTTGTCAGGTCACAAGTTTAAACTTCTCATAAACTTCTGAGATACTTCCTTTGCAACTCAAATATTATTGGCATTTTTACAAAAGGCACCTCTATCTTTCCCCATTAAAAATGCTGCTAAATAAACAAAAGAGTAAAGTCCACATACCAGCAAGCACTTCCATAATTATTAATTATAGTATTACTTCTCAGTATTAATTCAACCTATGGAGAATATTAACTTGCAGATGAAGCCTTATTTTATCACAAATGTATTCTGGATATCTCAGAGAAAGGAGTAAAATTTTTATGGAGAGTCTCATTTCCACAGTACCATAACTGAAGAATGTTTTCCTGCCTTCAATGACTGGTTTTGGCTCTTGAAAATTAACAGCTCTGTTTGACATAAAGCATGACAATCATTTTCACAAAGATTCTTACTAAATTACATCTTTTGTCTCATTAAAACAAAGTAGTAAATTCCACTGAATACTTACCTCGCACATCCTCTGTGTTCTTGAAATCTGACCATTAATTTGCCTCACTGTCCAAAGGCAATTTATATGGTTATTAATTCCTACAGCATTTCCCCACCCTTTTACCTCAAAAGAAGGATTAAGCATGTTTTTCATGTCCGAAAAGGAAGTAATTCAGCACATGGCATACCCAATTTCGGTCTATTTTGAAACATTGTATTTAGTCAAGAAAAAGTAACCTTTCATCCCCAAAACAGCATTTTTATCCTTGCATATACACGAAGTTCTCACTTCTCTTCAAATTTAAGGGTTAATAACAATTCACAGCTACTCAGACTCCATTATTTTCTCAGGTAATGTTTAATAGTAAACATGATTCATAATATGGTATTTCCACGTATAGATAAAGTTGAAGTCAAATACAAGTGCACTAAGGTGCACACTGGGAGGTTTGAAAAAACATTGACTTTGATCTTTCTTTAAATAGTGATAATCATTACCAAAAAACCATACATTACAGAGAAAACACATTTCTTCAGAACTCTGCAAATTGCAACATAAACCCAAATGTTTCTTGCCTACTAATTAATTCTTTTGTGGTTTGGTAACAGAGGGAACTTGCACAGAGGGAAGGTACTTGCAATAAGCTAAATTACTATAGGGACATAAATCAAAATAGTATTTTACCCTACTCTGCTTCACAAGCTACATTCACAGACACTCATTAGTTAAAGACTTCCAAAGTTTCCAGAGGAAAATACAATGGTAAATAATACTTCCTTGTTATTATACTGTTTGTTTCCTCAAGGAAGGAAGTGTAACTGACATTAAAACCACAAGAGACGAAGTCATTATGACTCTTAGTTATTATTTTTTCCCTTCTCCCAACAAACTGAGCTCTGAATAGATGCTGAGTGTCCACCACTGATTCAACAGGAGAAGTTACAAGTGAGGCCTCTGCACCATTCCCATGTGCTTGGAGGTGGAAGTTTGACTTGCAGCCCCCCAGACTGCTGCTTCTGCTGCCTCCTAATAACAGGCTGAAGCCAAACAGATTCTCCTACAGAGCTGTTACTGCTCTATAGAAAAGCATTAAGAAGAAAACCAAAGAGAAATATTAAAGATGACAAGCTGCTAAATGGACCCCCTTCCATTCCCTTCTGTCTCTCCAGAATCACACACAGGCTGTCATATGATTTGTCTCCTGCACATAAACGAGTGCAGACAGAAACACTAGGAAATACATATGGGGAAAAATTATCCTATAGGCAAAGCAGCAAGATGAACAGTTGGAAGCATAAGTTCATGACAACAGACCAAAGGTGTAAGCCTCAAATTGAGAATTTTGAAAACTGTACCGTACCTGTGCACACTTGAAATAGTTTTAGTTAGACATAATGTCCCCAGAAAGGGGTGTAAAAGTACCACTCTCAGTACATGCTCTTAGTTTGAGCTTAAGAGAAAGAACAACATATATTTTTACCAGTCTTCCACAAGCAGTGGTTCAATGTGCAGAGAACCGAACTGAACAACCAGCTTCCAAAATTAACAGATTTTAAAGACCTTATGACTTCTGATCCAGAGTGCTTAGTAAGAAGAACAATTTGTAGTTATTCCAACAGTACTTCAAGAACTTCAGTATATTTTTATGGTAGCTTCTTTTTCTTTTTTTTGTAACACTTAAAAAGTGTGCTCTAGCATAGAAACTCTATTACTAACCAAAATGTTTTCCCCTTTGCACATGGTTCAAGTATGAAAGCAGTACAAAACAAAGAACAAATATTTAATTTCTTGAAATACCACTGATTGTTTCCCTTTCCAGAAAAGCATTAAGTGCTTGTGAACTCTAAATACGTATCTTTTAAGGGATTAGATACTTCTATGTAAAATAAAGGGTTAGAGTTGTTTGGGTTTTTAAATGGCCACAATTATTTTAATTGCTTCAGAAACAACACAATTACATTTTTGTTGTATAAAACTGCACGTTGTACATACGACTCCAATCTTTCCAGAAAACATTTTTAGAGAAAAACAGACCCACATTCACTGCATTACTAACACATACAGATATCTGTAAAGATAGTTAACACTGACTGAGGTTTTCCATTGAAACCTTCTGCACAGACTACACTTAATATTCTGAGACCTACATCTGTGACACTGAGATTTTCAACTCTAGTTTTCACTTAAGATAGGGTTTGCTCTGTATGTCCAAAAGGAGGGCTGGAATGAAGTAACTGCTTCTGAAAAAAGTAAAGAAACAAGGAGAAGCACTTCCACTTATTTTTAAAAAGCAACTTTTTAAATTTAAATTAAAGTTTGAAACAACTGTATTAATACAAATGGAAAGGAACCTAAAGGTCCAGTGGTAATGTTTGAGTGATGACTATCTGCTCTTGTGAGACCGCACATGGAGTACTGCCTACAGTTCTGGTGTCTCCAACAGAAGGACATGGAGCTGTTGGAGCATGTCCAGAGGAGAGCCACGAAGTTGATAAGAAGCTTAGAGCAGCTCCCTTATGAAGACAGGCTGAGAAAGTTGGGGCTGTTCTGCCTGGAAAAGAGGAGGCTGTGTAGAGACTGCACAGTAACCTTCCAGTACCTGAAGGAGGCCTACAGGGAAGCTGGAGAGGGACTCTTCATCAGGAACTGATAGGACAAGGAGTGATGGTTGCAAACTGAAAGAGCGGAAACTTAAGTTAGAGATTAGGAAAAAATTTTTCACTGTGAGGGTGGATGAGGCGCTGGAACAGGTTGCCCAGAGAAGCTGTGAGCATCCCAACCCTGGCAGGGTTCAAGGCCAGGTTGGATAAGGCCTTGAGCAACCAGGTCTGGTGGGAGGTGTCCCTGCCCATGGCAGGGGGGTTGGGACTGGACCATCTTTAAGGCCCATTCCAAGCCCTTAATGTTTATGATTATCTAACAGAGCTACCTTCTAACTCAAGCAAAGAAAATTAACCTGTTTACAGTTATCTTGGAAACTGTATCAGAACACAACATTCAGTCTTTCCTGAAAGAGATACATTTTAAAGGGAAGCTTTGCAACAAGTCATCCTTTGCAGAAGTCATTTTAGCTGACAGCTTTCTGGTAATTAATTCATTGGCCCACATTGCTGTCTGTAGCTTAGGTTTATTTCCTAGTTCACAGTGAACTAGATGCAAGTAGATGAAGAAGTAAATACTATTCAAGAGACCAACCATCCACAACAATACAGGTAAGTATACAACACTGAGGAAATCTTTCTATAAGCATTACATATCATATTCAGCTTCTCTCATGAATCATCCTATACAATTAACTTTACTTTTTCTAGGTGGGTGAGTTCTTGCTCCTTAGGAAAAACAGTACAAATCACTAGAAAACACATATTACATCACCTTTCCTGTTTGACTGGAACTTGTCAAGAAGCCAAAAACCAGTTTACTCCCAGAAGGTGAACAAAACCAGCAAGAAACCATTCTGATGACTGTTTAATGCCTAGTAATCTGCTGTGATCCTGGATGCTCTTTGCTCTCTCCACCTCTTACTATACTTCAGGTTCCTATGAATTTTCTTACTTATTTTCCTAACTTTTCCCCCTTCCAGCACTGTTTTCTTCTCATTATCTGCACCCAGTCCAAGGTGACTCATTTGTGTTCACACATTTATTTGACACTATACATTGAAGCACTTTTCCTCAATTTAGTCTCTTACACATGTGACAATTCATTTCATCTGCAGGTAGCTCAGTCTCAGCACAATCCAAAGTAAGCTTGTATTTTGCTTTCAAACGTTTTCCTGTGTACCTACTTCTACTTGTACTTACTACTATTGTCCCATTTTTCTGACTTCTGTGAGTAAAGCCAGGACTCACTCAGGAGCACCTCACAATTTTCAGTTTGCCTCAAATATTATATTTTCCCCTTATGAATGTGGACAGACACTGTCCACCGTTTCCTTACTTATCTGTATCACAACATGGCCTAGAAATCAAAGTCTAGCACACTTAACTGTTACCAGAATAAACAAGCTGCCCGTTATAACTCAAGGTTGACAAGAAAATACAAAACCCCTACAGACAAACCACAAAGACGGCACTGCTCACTATTATTATGCTCAGTGGTCTTAGACTAACACCTATGTGTTGTCAAAATCCTTGCAGAAATTTGAAAAAGATATTCAACAGGTTAAAAAAATGGAAAATATTAGTTTTGCAATAAACATATACAATACTCTTTCTGAACAGAATGACCAGTATGGGATAAAGGTCAAGATGTACTCACTGGATCAGTAAGTGCACGTGCAGCTGCCAGTGAGAAACAAACAATCCAGCAGTAAACAGGAGTGTATAATACAAAGATAAGCAATCTATTTTTCATGAACTAGGGAAGAAAGAGACAGTGAATGGACATATTAAGAATGCAAACATTACGTGTATTATCTTTGCAGATCATTCTGAAAGCTCATAAAATGAGTCAGGGAAAAGAATACTGCAGCAACTGGAAAAAAAAAAAACAATGAGGAGAACCTGGACAGTACGAGCTATAGGGACAAGAAAATGTAATTTACTTTGAGTTCCTATGAAAGAAGAATCTGAAAGCTTTAGATGAAGATCTTATTAAGCCATCTCAATCACACCCATTCAAAAATGTCACCCAGATTTTACAGGCCCAAGTGATGATCAGAAAGCTGATACTGCTCATGTAACCAGAACAAAGGTAAAGCGAACAGCTTTAGGCCCAGTTCTGCTCAAGCTAATAAAAGATGTGTCAGAGGACCAGAGGTTTTGGCCTGGACAAAGACAAGCCTGGACTAGAGGCTTTTACACAAACCCAGCGGCAGATGGTTCTCTGTGAACAAGGAAGCGCTCGGGAAAGTCGAAGCAAGGAGAGACAAAGCAAAGATGGGTACACGAAACACAACTGAGCAAAGTACCAAGGACAGAGTGTTCTGAAACCTCTACAAGAAAGCCTGGAGTGAAGGAGTTTGAGCCATCTAAAGCAATAAAGACACTGCAGGAAAAAAAGAGAAAAGAATGTTACAGTATCCTTGAGGGACAGACTTCCTCAAATCCATTATAACCCCAAGGCTGTGATTTATTGGCAATAGTGAGATATATACATACAGCTCATTTAGATGTTAGTAACAAGTGCATTATTTAATGAATATTGGACACAGACATATAATGTAGCTGAAGACGACATTTCTCTTAAGGATTTATAGGCACTAGAGTGGGCACAGAAGTTGGAACAAGTTTTGAGCCTTTTTGAGTTGTTCCTAGTAGGACAAAAACAATTGAAAATTACACCACATAAAATTGCAATTCCATCTTCAGGAAAGTAATACAGTACTTGTATTAACACAACAGAAGACATTCTCTGAAGTATATATTAAGATGTTCCAAGGAAGTGATTAAAAATGTTCACAGCCCTTCAGGACTTAAAACTCAGAGATTTAAAAAAAAATTACAAAAATAAAAAAATTGAAGAGCCTCCAGGAGAAGCAACTACATAGGGAATATAAGACAAAAAGACAGCATTCCTGTCAAGATGGGTTTCAAGAAATAAAGTATGCCAAACCATCTGGATACAAGAGGGAGGTATTCCAGATTGAATCTTAATGTAGATCAGTTTACTGTAACCCTCTCTTCCATTTCTGTAGTTGTGTTCTTTACATCATTTATGTTTTCTATTTGAAATATTATAAATATGGTAGTGGGGTTAAATTTTATCTAAACCTAGATTTAAGTAAAAATAATTTCAAAGTAAACCTGAACACTAAGGACATGAAGAAAGCTTATGAATGAGTCAAAAAAGTTTCATATAGATGAATGTAAAAGAAACCATAATGCCATCAGTATTCCCCCACCCTGTCCCCTAACTCAAAACTTCTCTTGTTCCCATTTATGACTGTGAACTGTCATTCACTCTCTCACTCTTTTAATTCAGTAAAGAGCCTGGATTCAGCTTTTAGACAACCTCCTTGTAGATACTAGGAGGCTGGTGTAAGGTCTCCCCAAAGCCAGCTTTTCTCCAGGCTGAAGTCCTGTTCCCTCAGCCCCTCCTCATAGAAGTGCTCCACCTCAGTGGTCTCTGCTGAACATGCTGCAGCTGGTCAACACATTTCCTCTTTCAGTGCAGTACAGGAAACACTGCTCAAAGCTGGACACTGTACTCCTGATGCAGTCTACTGAGTGCCAAATAGAGGTGAACGTTCACTTCCCCTAATGCCCTGGTTTATGCTCCTCCTGCTATCACCTGGGTGCTGTCAGCCTCCACTCCTGCCAAGACACTCTGGCAGCTCATGTGTGGCTCCCAGACAGTCAGTACCCAACATACATCACTTCTGGAGGTTAGTCCACCTCACGTGCAAGACATCTGTTCTTGCTGAATTTTCTGAAGCTCCTGCTGGTTCATTCCCTTGGCTGACTGGGTCCCTCTGCATGGCAGCCCTGCCCTCAAGCAGGTCAACTGCACCTGCAGTTTGGTGTTCACAAGAGTTCACAAGGCAGAAGTGTCTCCTCTTCCAGGTCACTGATAAAAGATATTAAACAATCTGGTCCAACAACAGAGCCCTGCAGGTCTGCTTGTACCCAACCTGCAGGTTGGAAACCAACCATTAGGCACGACCTCTCAAGTTTAATGATCCAACCATGAGTTCCCTGTTTAACCAACCAGCCTACGGGCTCATCTGTTCGTTTTCCCCATTCCTGAGATGGACTATCTCTGTGCTTAGAGGAACTGGAATCTGTAAAAAGCCCTGATGAAGAAAGCTCAGACAAGGGAAGCTTCAGCAGCTTGGCAAGGGGCATGGCACAGTTTCCAGCTGGCACTGTAGGATGCTGCAGTCTACAGGATCTCCACCATTATCTAATTAAAAAAAAAAAAAATCCTTCTGTTTCTTCTCCCACCATATGTCTTGTCTACAGAATACCTGAATTAACATTGTTTTCCCCACAACCATACCAGGGATGTTAGGGCTTTCAGGTCAGGCAAAAGTCCAGGGAAGAAAGGCATGTCTTATCAGAGTATTTTCAGTTGTTAGTATATAAACCTACTTAAAAATTATTCTCATTTTAGTCATAATCCTTCCTTGGCACTGAGAATTAAATGTGCATTTAATATACCAATCCTTGGATCTCTTCAGAAAGACAAAAATATTGCAGGGAATAAATATCTGTTCAAAAAGTGATTTGGGATTTGAAGATATTTTTTGTGCTTTTTTATGATTTCTTCCTCTAACTACTATGACTATGAAAAGTTCATTTTTTAATTCATTAAAACAGCATAAGACATATCGTGGCCCATATTTGAAGAGAGGAAAAAAAAATCCCAGAGTGTCATTTTCATTAGAATTACAATGTTCAGAAGCGTCACTTTCCTAGAATACTACCCAAATCCTTTACAAAGCTTTATGGGTGGTTTGGGCCTTTTCTTAGGTCATAATTTTATTTCCAGTATTGAAATTCTTTCTTTGAGTGACAGGCGTGGATTTTTTTTCCTGTACGTGAAAGGATCAAAACAATCACCAGGTATAAGCAGTCACTTGCATTCCCTTGATATGCAAATACTATAAACATGCTTTTCTTCACTGAGCCATTGCCTGTTCACACCTGGTATTGGAATGAGAGAGAAACACGGACACACACGAGCAGTCACAGAGTGAAAAACAGTACCCAATATACAGTCACACCACCTAAAGTACTACACAACCTGCTGCAAGGCTGACACTGCTTGATAGCAGTCAGATGAAGGTACTGTAATCTAATGTGACATTATCCTGAGGGGCACAGGTCCCAGTGGCCCTGCAGGATTAAACTGTTGTGTTTTATCACTTCAGAAAATGGAAGGGCTTTTCAGAAATAAAGCCAGGGGAATAGACACTCAAATGAAAAAGTTTGTTATATACAAATAGCAAGGTACAGCAACAGTGTGGACATTCGAGTGAAGCACAAGACAGTGAAACACACATCACATGTTTGACCAGACAGGGACAAAATCACTAACTGAGGCCCCTTTCTTAGCTGATAACAAAAGCAAAGAGCAATACTCTGCTCCAGATCTCCCTCTTTTCCAGTAAGTAGTAGTACCAAATTCCACCAGGATGCATATTTCAGAGATGACAACTTCTCTTGCAATATCTGTTCTCAAAAATTTATGAAACACATGCAATAAAGCATTTAGAGAACAACTTAAAACACAATTTCCACATCTTTCAGTATCACTGACACCATTTAGATTAAATAAGGTATTTGCTGGTTTCTTTTTCCCCTTTTTCTGTTTGTTTCTTTCAGTAGCCTGAATGTTTAAAATAAAGTTTAAAACAAAACCAAAAGCAAGCAGCCAACCAACCAAAAAACAAAAAAAACCCCCCAACCTAACACATTAAATGAAGTATTTAAGTGAACAAAATACAGGTTACTATACATGTAAGGAACAAAAGGTTAACTTGTGACCCAGAAAGTTGGATGGGAGAACATAACATTGCACATACACTTTTAAAGCACTTTTCCCTGTTACAAACAGCAAAAACAGAATAAACCTTTCCTTGTTTATTGTTTTTTGCCTTACAAAAATCTGATCAACTGCTCCTCTCCAAAGTTACACACACACAATAGCCCGTTTAGCATTTGGGAAGAATTATTTTCTTTGTTCCTATTTAGCAATCTCATTTCAACTGAAGTGTCTTGCTATTTTTAAGTCCCTCTTAACCCAAAAAAAAATTACTTTCCTACTTCCACCCAAGTTACTGAGATGGCCATTTTTGTTGGTATTTCAGGTAAGCCTGATTTTCAATACAAATCTATACAATCACAACCATTCCATCTTCAGATGAGGGCAAACATTTAAATGAAGTCAGAAATGCAGAATGATAGCCTATTTTGGTAAAACTTCAGAGGTATCTCTTCAAGCTCCTATGTATAGGCAAACTCCCTATCCACCACAGATGCCAAATCAGTCATGTATGGACTTTAAAATACAAGGAATTCTGATGTAGTTTGGTTTCCAAGAGCTAAAGTACCTAACAGCATTTTTACCATTTTGATGGTGGCAAGCTGCAGCAAGGGAAATTCTCACTGCCCATGCAGATACAACCTTCCCAGTGAAGGTAGGTTAAGCTCTGGTCCTAAGAGGCTGCAGAATCAGCATCTTTGGGCACGGCCAGAACTCAAATGCACAAGGCTCAAGCAGCATGATCTGAGGTTAGCCCTGCTCTGAACCACCATCACAGCTAGCTCTGCTTTGGGCTACACACCTTCAGAGGTCTCTTCTAATCTTAAGACTCAAAATCTATAAATATGGATTTTCTTACTTTTATTTATCATTTGTATTAAATGCATTGCATGTATCACAGCACTGGTAAACTGAATAGAGCTTCAAAGTTCATGTTTGGCAGCCTCATCAACAGTTTTAAGCCCAGCTAGTAAGTTCTGGAAAAATGATTTATTATGGGTCTAGAACTATATCTCTGTATAACAAATTCTGACTTACAAGTTTTCTATGGGACTCCAAGAGTTAAAAAGAAAAAAAATCTTTTATTCTACCTTAGCACTTTATACTATTACTTCACTACTACAGCTGATAGCTGAAGGGCTAAACAAACAAAAAAAACATTTTACAGGAATAGGTGAACACCCCCAATGCCTCCCACACACATGCAATTACAGTTTTATTAAAACTCATGTCCTCTCTCAGACCAACAGATTTTTATTGCTACAGAAACACTGTTTCTCTGACTTACTTCCTCCCCCTTCTCCCAAAACAGAACCTGTTGGGAGATGAATGTCTGACAAATATGGCACCAGGAATATGAGAAGAGAGAAAGCATATATTGTATCAGAAAGGTATGAAAATGAAAGAAATTTATTTCCTAAACTCTCTTCTTGGTTATTCAATTCCATCAGAAGTCTACAATAGGAATAACTACCTAAAATGAAGACTATTTAGGAATTCATGTGCCTTTCATTATTAATATATTCAGTTCACTAGATAAAAAAAATTAGAAGAGTGCTTCTGTTTTGCCTGACAAGCAACTAATCCTTTAAGCTACGTTCACCGCTATGATCCGACTTGGAGATTGGCATTGTCTCAGTACATTGGTGGTTACATGAATGTAAGCAGGCTTGGATCTCTAACATTCAGCCTGCTGGTCTTTTCATTAGGCGTGTGCATTTTCTGTTACCTCTGGACTTGTGTGAACACAGGCTATCGATAAAAGGGATGCTCCCACTCTCTCCCCTTTGCTGGGGTCAGATCTAGTGACCTACTATCATCAGATGACTGGTAAGCTGGACATATGGAAAAGCTTTGGGGGAATTTCTGGTAGATTACTGTTCCCTCAAATCACTCAGTGGCTAATTCCTCTGCAGGCAGAAGGACCACTAACTAAATCCTGCTATAAGGACATGGAGGAAACATGGCCAATGGAAGGCAAGTATTACATGGTTAATCATGTACAGACATGATAACTAGATGGGAAGGTAAAGGGAGAAATAGATTTTGTCTACTGGTTCATGTGGAGACATTCAAAACCCACCTGGATGTGTTCCTGTATAACCTGCACTAGGTGAGACCCTGCTTTGGCTGGGAGGTTGGACTAGATGATCTCCAAAGGTGCTTGGTTTGGCTGTCCACTTGCCAGGAACACAGATAAATGGACTGTCTTGCAATCATCTTATATACTCTGGCTTTAGCTACAAAGCTTCCAGTGAGATTTTGAAGACAAGGGCTGGGGCAAAGGAGATTTTAAAAGCATAGATTTGAGGTCCTTGATCTTCCTAGAATAAGCCTCCGATGAGCTGGGCCAATAAAGTTAAGCCAAAGCAAACAGCAGAGACTGGATGCAATTAATTCTCAAATTCAGTTTATCCAATTCACATACACATAAAAGCAAAGCAAGCATTTCAAGTATTTTGATACCATAGCTTGATTAGTAGCCCAGATGTACTCCATACAATAGCAACAAATTCTTGTTTCCATTTCACATGCATATCTATAGTTTGGAGAAACAAATGCTACTCTATCAAGCAAAATGCTTGATGCTACTCTATCAAGCTGTACAAAAACAGTGCTGCTGTTCTGGGAAGATCAGAAAATGAAGCTGGACAGGGCAAGAATATATTGGGATATTCATACATAACATTGAATGGAGAGGTTTCATGCTTTTAAGTGGTGCAAACGTGTAGCTAACACAGTGATGAAGAATAAACAAATAAGGACTTCTGCCTTTCCCGGCACAACAGTCTCACCCTGACTGAACAGAGAGAGCCAATGAAAGGAGCTTTGCCACTCTGAGTGATCAGACACAGCACACAATGTATTTCATGGAAATCCAAATCAGAAAATACAGTGCATTGCCTCAGGTAGCTTCTTCAACTGACTTCGGCTCAATTTTATTAAGGCATTATTTTGCAATTTTAAAAAAAAGCAGAATTCCTGTGGAAGTCAGAATATTAACTTCTAAAACTATGTTTTAAAGCCAGCTCTAAATTGCAGTCAGCAAAGAGCTGGTTTCTAATTCTAAATCATTTTCTGCAATTCTTTTTTTTTTTTCCTGAATACAGATTGTTTTGCTGCAAACTGAGCAGCAGAATAGAATGATTACCTGACCTGCAATAACCTTCTTTCCAGGCTTTTGTAAATACCAACTTCTTTCCTTGTCTCATCATCCCTTATATAAATTATAATCAAGCACACAAACAACATAACACTAAAATCTGCCAGGTCACCCTGACACCATTACAGAATAGATCTTTTTTATTGTGAAGACAACACTCAAAAACAGAGAATGATTTTAGCAAACTCTACTGGTCTAAATGACCATCCCAAGACACTCATGTAAAGGAAAATAGAGTTCCAAAAAGCTGTATCATCTCACAGGGTCAGATAAAGCAAGGAGAGCGCCCGACAGATTAAGTGAACGCCACGTGGGCTGGATGTCAATAGGATTAGAGTGGACTTTGGTTGCCGCGAGCAAAGACTCCACATGCCTTGCAGAGGGGTCGCTGCGAAGGCACATGGCTCGTCCTGTGGGGCAGCTCCAGACCTCAGTGGGAGGAGATGAAAGCCAAACCAGAGGAGTGCAACAGGGGAAAGGTTTCAAATACATTCCTCAGCCAGAGACTAAATATAAGGAAGTGTCAGACAAGCTATTGGAGTTTCAGATCAAAATAAAAAAGCTTTTTGTCAACTCACAGAAAGCCTACTGTGTTATTCTTAAATGCACGCCTCCATCCAGGCAACAGCACAAAATGGACAGCTGGCTAAACCCATCCAGAAAAAAAATAAGCTTCTGGTGTATTTAACAGATGGTGACATGGGTTATGAAATTGGTCTTTGCCTCAGTCTCCAAATATTATTTTTAACATAATTGAGATATAATATTTAAACACCCTTAGAATAATTCTCAGATGAAACAAAACTAAGCACTTACTGGAGTGCATGTATGTATATAGATTCTATCCTATTCCACATTTCTGTTATCTGAGAATAAAATCTGTGCTCACAAAAGTGAGGAGTTTTAGGGTTACTTTATTGTACCTAAATATCATATTGCTTAAGAAAAAGAATTACAAACAATTAAAAATTTCCCCTCATTCATATAGCTACCAAGTTGTCTTCTACAAAAATGTTCTGGAATGTAATGCCATGCAACCACATGCAATTTTCACAGAGAAAATAGTAATGCTGTTAATCTTTGTTTTATATCACAAGATTTGGGAGGGGGAAGGAGATTTGTTTTTTATCAATAACAAAGATCATTCCCTTCTACTCCTACAAAAATCAGTCTTAACCTTTTCACACGGTACAGGAAAAAATGAAGGTGTCCTCTCAAAAAAAATTGGTTTAAATTAGGCATTTTTCTTAAACTTGCAAATAGACTTCTGTCAATCCTGAGAACTCTTAACCAGCAAATTTAATGCCACAAAAAACAAGCTCAATTTGGGCTCAAGCTGAAGTAGCACAGCCCCATATTTCATCAATTTAAAAGGAAAGCAAAACACGGAACATAACTACTTAACTGCAATTCTTTATTCTAATGTTTAAAAACTCTGTTTGAACATGTCTAAGTAATAAATTTGTTCATTTACAGTGACTTGACCATCCCTGAAAAAGAAATGTGAATACACACTAAGGGAGGTTTAGATTGGGTTTCAGGAAAAAAATGCTTCACTGAAAGGGTTGTCAAGCACTGGAACAGGCTGCCCAGAGAAGTGTTGGAGTCAGCATCCCTGGAAGTATTTAAAAGATATGTAGATGTGGTGCTTGGGGACATGGTTTAGTGAAGAACTTGGCAGTGTTGGGCTAACAGCTGGACTTGACCTTACAGGTCTTTCTCAACTTAATGCATTCCATGATTCTATAATTATTAGACTTCCAACATTCAAATATCTATCACTACAGGTTGGGCAGTCAATTCTCCCTAAATATGTAGTATGCTGATGCTACAAATGGACAAGCTACGTACTTCAGAGCCTGCATCAATTACCTAGGCTGACCTCTCCAATACATTACATTGGGTGAAACATTCTTTTCACATTAAAATTAAACCCTAGAATTTAACATTTAATAAAACACTGTGCACATTCTATTAACAGACATGTAACTCTTAAACATAAAATAATTTATTCATCATCAGTCTTCAAAGAGAAGGAAATAAAATTAAACGAAGACATACAATGCACAGATTTAGCAATATAATGCTTTCCAAAGCATGGAAATCCAGAACTATGTCACAGCTTTATCTTGCTGGTAATTTTCAGCTTAGTTTGAAAAATAAAAAAGTCATTTAAACAAATCTGCCTGCATTCAACAATTATGATACACTCATCCTCAAATAGAGGCTGTATTATAAAGTATAACAGCCCATGTATCACAACAGAAAAGGGATGAAGATGAACAAATATACTTGTGGGCTGATAATTTTTTGCTCCTTTAAAATTCAAAATTATTTTAAAAAAATCTGACTCTTCAGGTCACGTGTTATTTCCAGGGTTCCTGATCTATCAAATTCTTTGTCCATTTTTCACTGACCCCACAACAGAATCTGGCCATACAAAAGAAGTCTGCTAGAAACAAAACTGCAAAGTTTAGTTTTGTCAAAGGAATGAAGACTATATTTGGATATATATCTATTTACACAGTTACCATGTGAAAATTCCTCTACATTAAGTTCCTCAAAACATGGTGCATAAGCAAAGTAACTTTCTTGATAATTTATGCTGGAAAGGTTCCATTTATGATCATTAGATTTCTACTTCAACTTAAAAAAAACAAACCATAACCAGCAACAAAAACACAACAAAAAAACACCACACACACAAAACTAATGTTTCAAAACCTAAATTCAGACAGAAGTGCTAATATGAAACACAGCATAAAGGCTTCACTCAATCTGTAACTCAACCTTCAGCAGTACTTAAGTATCAAAAGCTGCCCTCCAAAATATAAATGGAAAACGTATTTATCAAAATATAAGTATGAAATTTACTCCAGTATCCAACTGGAGAAATTGTATTGAATTACTAGGGCAATGATAACAAGCTTCCCTGCATTTATATCTTATATAATGCCAAAGAATCCTCATTATTTAATTATGTAAGCATAATTTTTCAACCCACTCATATTAATTTCTGCTCTGAGGATATGAAATATCTTGCAAACATTTCAGGTCAAATGTCAAAAGAGACCTGTCAAGCTTCAAGCAGTAAGCTTCTTTCATGTAATCTAATATAAAAACCCCCAAACTAATCCATATCTGACTTTTTTTGCAAGATTCCATTATAAAAAATTCAGTTATTAAAACAATGTAGCATTGGTATAGGCAGTGTTCTTTCTCTCCTGGCTCCAGAGCTGTGATTACACACCTATGCAAAAAGACACCACATTTCTGCTGTGATTTTTAGAACAGTTCATTCAAGTCCAATTTTATACAACAGATTATGATGAGAATAGATAATGCACTTTAAAATTTTTCAGAATTACCCCAAATTAAACTGCCCAATTTTCATTTGCTTGATAACTTACATTACTTTTAAATTTACTGTGCTAATGTGTATAAATTTCCATTTTCTTCTTTTTAACAGGCCGTGTGCAACAGCTTAGATGGGATCACACTTAGCAAAGATCTGCAACCACACTGTACCTACTTCACCACCACAGGCAGCTGCACACTATTTCCATACAGTTGTAGTTAGGAGCAGATCTGCTCCATTCAAACAGCAGAAATGTATTTTGAATCCCGGAAGATTTTCTTTCTTTTGCAGTGTTCACATCTGTAGGTGTGAGAGTTTTCTGTTGGAAATAACAAAGCTGGTAGAACTGTGATTACCTGTAAATTGAAACATTTAATGATCTTGAAACATTACTTAATGAATTTAAGCTAGGAAAAGACAACCTACCTAAAAATCAGTATGAAAGGATTGGAAATGAGGTTTTACAAAGCCCCAACTGCTCAAAAGAATTACCTAAATATATACATCTAGTGCTATTTCCAGATGATGTGAAATATTCCCTTCATACAAAGCAGCTGCATCTCCTGCAGGGCATGGGTCTCCTGCAGCTCATGTGTCATTGCTGCCTGCCCTTTCTGGCCATCCTGAGAACGCTGGCATGTGCACACTGGCACTGGATGCCATGTTTAGGCAACTGAATCATGTGCTTGAAGCACTATTGCTTTAAAGCCTGTATTTGGTACGGTAAGATTTACTTTTGCCAAAAGGTGAGATAATGTTTACATGGACACTTCTCAACAGTTTTTCCACCCAGCAAAGTAACACACACAGCTTCTCTATCTCCACTCAGCAGCATTTGGATATGTTTGTGTCTGGAAGGCAGAGGAAGAGTGAGGGTGTCCTTCATCAGAAACCTCTTATCATGTGACAGACTAAAAGCTTAATTAAATGGAATTTTATCACTCCAAGCACAACCTATGCATGGTAAGAGAAATTTGTTAGGATTCCTTGACTGTTTCTTGCAGCCCATTGTGCTTGTACAGCAGATTACTGTCCATAAATAAGCCTGATGGCTTTGACACTGTTATGTTCAGTGTCTGTACCTTTATCACTACATGATTGTGTAATCATGATTTGTCTTTCCCTTTTACTCCTTTCAGCTGCTACCACCACCCATCCTACAAACTGGTACAGCACTCCAAAATGCCTACATTGACAAGTGAATGCCATCTTATCCAGCAACCCAGCAAGAACTACTTTGAAACAATTCAAGAGACTTCTCTTCCCTATCCCAATGGCTGCAGAGACTGGGGTTTGCCAATACAGCTTCCAACAGAGCACCACAGAACAACTGCTCTCTTTATCCAAAAGTTAAAGATAGGACAAAAATACAAGACTACTATATTTTTGGATTTTGAATAAGTGATTTTTGCATAGAAAATTTCAAATTGCCAAGACAAAGAGCTATGGGTCTTCCTAAAAACTGTATCCCATTTTTTGGAACATGTTACAATCCAATTTTACAAGAGAAACTATGATGTGATACAAAAGACAGCAGAAAATGCTGTGTTCATTCAAGTCTAATTCTCTCTCTTCCATTTCCTGCAAAATAACAACTAGTCAAAGAAAAGAAAAAACAACTTCAAAACTGTACTGCACCAACGACACCAATTTTCCTTCCCTCTGGTCTTCATTTCTATATGCTAAGAATTACAAGATAGAACAAGAATTTTCTTTTTTTTTTTCTTTCCTGAAGAGAACAATAAAGGGGAACAAAATCACCTCCAAACCACAAGTTCATTATAAATAAAATTCATAACCTAGGACACTTATTTAAGCATCAAAGTCAGGACTGACATGCAGGAGCAGAATCAAGTATGAAAGGCAGCAAACTATTTACCTACACTCTGCCTTATCTGGCACTACTCAGCACACTCAATTATTCACTTTGGTGCCTGTCTGTTGGTTGTGGGCTTTTTTAAAGCTGACTTTGAATTTCACCAAGCAGCATATTTGCAGATAAAGGCCCTGACTGATAATCATTCTATGCTCTATGCTTAGGGCAAACTGTCTTTCCTGCATTTCATTTCCTGGAAAAAAAAATTAATACAGAATTTAAAGGAGATAATTTAAAAATAAAACTAAATCCCCATGTCCTTGAACATTGGAAACTACTCTGGATTTGTCTTCTTCTCCTGAGATTGTTTCAGATTTAAACTGAGGGAATGCTATTTAAAAAGTATGAAGACGAAAACTGACAGATATATTAAGTCAATATTTGACAATAAAGTGCTCAGAATTACTGCTTTATTGAAAAATCATCAAAACTACATCAACAAAACCATGCGATTCTCAACTAATAAGAGTGGAAAGAAATACTAACATAACCCTAAAAAACAGCATCCCCATATGCATTAGCCTCAAAACTTGCTTTTTACAACTCCTTAACAAATACAGTTACAACCTTTCTCCAAATGTTCTTGGGAGCATCTCTCAATGTATAAATATTTTGTTGTCTTTTGCCTGATTTTAATTAATTCTCTGTCCACAACAAGTCTTTTGAAATAAACTCTTCACATCAGCAAAGAGCATGCTGGTTTAACTGAAATGCTGGTACAGTGATGTTCTGAACAAATGAGACTGACAGGCACAGAAGATGCACCAGAGCGGAGCTGGCCTGAGAAATTTCAACAGAATTTGACTAAAATATGAAATGTCATTTAAAAAAACAAACCACAAAAAACCACAAGAAAATCTTGGCCTTGTTTGAATTTTGACTCACTGCAATTCAAACTGTAAGATTTTATTCCCTGTAGCTCGGCTGCAGAGTTATCTAGCATAAGAGCACATTTGAGTGAAACTACATTACTACAACATCCACCATTTTTGAAAAATAATAACCTTCTTTATAAAAATAAATGGATTTTTTTTTAAGTACTTGTTAAGAAGACTAGTATCACAGGAAGGCTGAAGATTAAGACTTCTCTTCTGAAAGAGTTTGAACAGTACAGGAAGATAAGATAGCAATCCAGTCTCTGAACAATGAGGAAGCGCTGAATAAGGGGAGGGGTAAAAGCAAATGGTTCTGGAAGAAGAGACAATTATGCATTTACACCACAGAATGGATAAATATTGTTAAACAGTCAGGTATTTAGGACCCGTTGTACTTCATTTAACAAGTCAAGGGAGTTCCCTCGATATGGGTTTTCCATGTATGCCACAGACTGCGCTATGGTACATATACCACACTCACAGCAGCAAAACATAAAAGATAAAATTGAAAGCCACAAAAATCTGTACTGAAAGACAATCTCAGCTTAAAAATGCCAGGCTCTTTGTAGAGAGGTATTTCAGCCTTCATAGTTAACTCAGGGAAATTTACAGCTGCACTTCTGGAGTCCACCCCTACCAAAACTTCGCCCTTAAAAACTTTCCACTCCTTACTCCGGCAGTTAGGTGCAAGGAGCACATATGCTGGGATCATCAAGTGCCTGCATGGGAATGCTGGAACAAGAAGTATTGTGCAACTGCACTGCAGCCCTCCCTAGGGATTTCCCTGGCTACCCCTTGAACCACCTTCTCCCTTCCTAATAAGAAGAAACAATTCAAAGGTGACCCTCTCCAAATTAAAACAATTTTGCAAGTACCTGCTGCCACTTTCACCAGAGCCCTCATCACAACTTTGCTCACAGTTTACAAAGCATTCCACCCACTACGATGGCTATTTTGAACCTCCAAATAATTTCAAACATATGTAATTTGAAAAAAAAAAAAAATCCATTTGCAGACTTAGATGAAATCCTAATTTGTATAGAAATATACTGGCCAGATGCAGTAAGCAGACAGGAATCAACCAAACCCAGTTCCAGTTTCTCTTTATTAAGAGCTCCTAGCTATCTTGCCATTAGTTATGAAAATGAGATCCTCAAAACAAAGTCAAATAGCTCAGTAACAAGCTGTTCTCTTGGTGCCAGACCTAGCATATTGCACCCAAAAACCCCAGTCTTATGTCTAGACAACTAGAAATACCCACTAGCATAATTATTTTTTGACATAAAAGCTTTCCTTCCTACTTTCTTGAGATTGAAATGAACTAGCATAGAGCTGAGCTTACATAAAATACTTAACATATCTTTAAATTATACAGGTGGTCTTTAAAACACCTTTTCTTGGAAATCCACAGCATGAAGAATACACATTACGGCACATTTTGGTACAAAACTTTGAATATTCATGTCAAACATTATTCCACTTATCTGTTGTAATATGGGTAGTGGAAGTTACTCATTTTGTCTTGGACTTGATGTTAACTTCATTACCACTGAATCATATGGACTCAGCAAATGTGGATTTATTCCCCATACCTAAAATATTTCAATAAGGCTTTTTGCAAGCTTGGGGTTTATTGCCAAAAAAATACCTATATAAGTATGCAAAGTATAAATCACTAAAACTTGCGAGTCCAATAAAGTTTGTTTGCATCACAGATCAATAACCCAGATTCAGAAGTGAGAGCTAAGCTTTCACTGTCACACCACACAACTGTTACGATGCACAGATTAAAAGCATATAAATTCACAGGCCAAATTATGTAAATATTCAATTTAATATGCCCTAAGTAATGTGTTGTGCATCAAATACAACCACCGAGCACTATTCCAAGAACTAGTTTTATTTTGATGTTACTGCCCATACAAATATAAATTCTATAAATAAAAGAAAATACTGCAACTAGGTATTTCGGAGTTTAAAAGCACACAAAGGCTTCTAGATACTCTCTTATAGTATATAAAAGGTAAGCATGCCTAAAAAATCTTGGGTACTATTTAATCTTCACAGAAATACTGAAAAGAAATGCTATTTTAGAAGAACTATTTTATAGTAATGTAATTAATAATAAGCTTCTTGAGACTTAGTAGTATATGCCACATATATTCACATGTAGATTGGCACTAATGTACTTTTAATAAGAGAATCCTGAATTTACAACCTCAGCTATGAAAGAGTTTTGACTAGCACTGCACTTCACTATTTTATCACTATTCCATTATTTCTCTATATTAAAAACGTATGTCAGATTAGGTGGTACCATCTAGAGTATATATTAAGTATCAGAAACAGATTATGGTGATGTGGATCTCGGCCAGACCACAAAGCATTACAACATCACAACTTTGCTGAGGAGATACCAACCAATGCTACAGTATATGGCTTTGAAGTACTGTTCTTTTTGAGATGAAACACGCTGTTCTTCTCAGGCTCAAAGAAGAACACATAAAGCTTCCTTCTGTTTATTTTGAAACTGGTACCCCACTTTTATCAAGTGCTTGAGATAATTTCTTATGCAACATGAAACAGTTAATATTGCATAATGAAGACCACAAAAGAGCTTACAGAAGAACTCAGGACTACCTTTAAAAAAAAAAAAATAAAAAGGGAGCTTAGCTTTCCTTTCCATCCAAATTGTCAACAGATTCACAGACTAAAATCCAGATCCTCAGCTGCAGCTAAAAAGCACCCCAGTATAAGCCCACCTTTGTTCCTCAGCAGTGGTCCAAGCCCTTGACATAAATTAGACCAGCTCTCAGAGAGACCAAAACCATCACAGCAGGTAGACACCAACACAAACACTTCCAGCTTGCATTTCCTTGTGTGAACATCAAGTATCATTTTGATACCTCCATCCCACTGAGGTACAGATTCCTTGTCAGGCAGTAGTAAAACAAACCTACCAAACTCCTAGACTGAATCTCTGGTTTTACTTGGTTAATTTCTATGGGATACATAAAACTCAAGGAGTTTCTTGCTCGCTTCTGTCTCCATAACAACAGTGTCATGGAATAAACTCTCAGCTAAACTCTGCCACAAGTCTTCCATTTAATGCTAAACTGAATCTCCCAAATAATTTTAAGTAAGCAGCCAAACCAAAACAAACCCACAAATGTAATCCTGTCACTGGCAAGCTATTTTCAGATTTCTTTACAGAAAGTAAGAAAAAAATTCCAAGACACTGATGGCAGTGTTGGAGTTGTGCAATCTGCCAAATCTTCATTTTACACGAAGTTTCTATCTGTGGAAAATGTACACTATTTTTTTAAATCACATTCTACCATACGTGCAGAGTCTTACTACAAACTGAGAGCAGGTCTTCACTGTGGATGGTGTAAAAGCAGCAATAAATTTCTCCTCTGTCAAGGAGCTAAACACAATCCCAGTTAGCAACCACAAAATAGACCAAATTTCCACAAATATGTAAGAGTTGTCAGCTGCAACATTTAAGTATTTCTGCAGAACTACACTTTTCAGGTTCAGCAGACCTACAAATAAGAAGGTCTTAACTTTTTCTTTAAGCATTGCTCTCAAAACCAAACAGACCTCCTAAATAATTTATCTTCATTGTTAGGAAGCTTTTATAGCAACTTTTCTCCTACTTCAAATTTCTTTTCAGATATGGAAGTGCACAATGCTATTTGCAGAACCTCAGCTGATGTCTCAGAAACCTTTCTTTTACCAACTCTTGGAAAGTCTTGATTATTCATGCATTTTTTCCTCAGTCCTTCCTTACAATCAGCGCTTTCAACACTTAGTAGTACATCTGTGACTTTATATTTGTCTGGAGGTATACCAAATGAAAATGTTTCAGCCATTGCTTTAAGATGTTCTGCAACATATGTATAACTGAAGCTGTCAAAAATTAAAGACTGTCCTTCTAGAAGAATTTACAGAATAATTTTTAACAATAATTGAATTCCAAAAGACAGATCTCTAAATTATGTGAAAACTTGTGAAGAGCAGGAGTCTTGAAGTTTAGATTTGATATTAGCATAATGACATTACAATTTCGCATTTACATGCTGCTCATTTTCCCACGCTTCTAAAATGAAAACAGCACACTCAGTCATATCCCTTTAATAATTATGATGAGCTAAAGTTTACCCATGCAAAATTGTGGCAGGAAAGGCTTACTACTTTAGTAGGCTCAATTAATTGCTGTAAAAACAGACTTAATGTGAAAAAGAATACTGATCAGCAGCAATGTCTTTCACCATATTCAGAATAAGAAATAACCAACCTAGTGGATCCAATACTGTACTCAGAAGAGACTGAAAAATAAGCTGAATTATCTCTTTTACATAAAACCACAAGAATGATTAGTCACATTCCAGATATTTCTGGATTCCTGCAAGCTGGTGTAGACTCACAGGCTCAGTCAGAACTGAGGTCTCCATTCTGCCCACTATTGCATAAGCAGATATAGAGACATCTCCAAAAGTTTACATTCTGAGTTTTACTGAGTAACTAAGCTGACTGACCAGAAGTATAAAACAAGTAAATCCCACTGACAGTTACTGTGACCATGGCTTTCAACATTCACAGAAGTTATACCTAGGAGGAACTCTCAACTAAAAAAAAAATAGTAAAGCATACCTGTAGTAATTTTGTTCACAGTATCATGAAAGTATTGCTTACCAAGTCCACTGCAAGGACCACATTCAGACAGGCTAAGTTCCTACTGCAGCCTTAAGCCAAATCAAGGAAGTGAGATACGGGCTTCGACTGATCGAAAATTTAGGTTTAGATATGCAGAAAGCAGTCACAAGCTCCATGGTGAAACCTGACTTTGTCCCCAATTCCACATCTGAGAGGTGCAACTTGTCCCCATTCAAGCCCTGACTGACCTATCCAGTCACCAGATGATGTCTGCCAATTTTTTAACATGCAGAATTGAGCATTCCTGATGTAGATATGATCGTTCTCCTACACTCGCGTATACTCAGCATTTGTTTCTTGCCTCTCAATCCTGCTGGAACCTGCCAGCAGCTACTTCCCAGCATTCCCAACATGGGAGGAGTTAAATCTCCTTCAGTATACATCCCCTCCAGTATTTCATGAAGTTAGACAACAAAAGCAGAAAAAAACCAGTTCAGGTAACAACAACAAGGGTGAGTGGCAGGAAGGAAGAAACAGTTTATACCATCAGCCTACACTTCCATCTGAAGTATAGAGCTGCACCAGGGCCCAGAGTGAGGATCAATCCATCCACAGGCTACAGCTACTCATCCCCAAAGAAAATGAGATTAATGTCATGCAAACATTGTTTCAGAATATGTCAGATATATTAGTAAGTTACAAAGTTTCTACAACAGTGCCAGACCTAAAAATGTCAGTTGTTGCTAAGGTGGTTTTTTTTGGTTGTTAGATAAATAGGTAAACCATTTTTTAATCTGTGAAACAAAAAAAAGGTGGATGGGGGAAATGATAAATACAAACCATTTTGGAATATACCCAAATATATACACACTGAAGATGAGCTTTGGTAGGTTTATCCCTGGCCACTGCTTCAGATAACAGAGAAAGTTCATTTCATTACAAGAAGTACTGCAATATGCTACAAAGGCTCAACTGGCTTATATATTGGCTCAATATATAAGGAGTCAGAAAGAAGCTTCTTCAAGCTCTTCTTTCTAACACAGATCCCACCAATTCCTTCTTCAAGAGGAGAAAAACAAACCCAAAACAAACACTGATAATGGCAAAAGATAAGCTACTCATTTCTGTTACAATCAGCAAAGAATTGTGGAAAAAAGGGAAGGAAAAAATATCCATACAGAAAAACTCAGTTAGCTATTTTTATCACAAAATGTAATGTATTAGAACTTTCAACATGTGGGGGATACAAAAATACAGAGAAATAATCATACTTTTATTGCTAAAAAAATGTAAGGGATGAACTTAAGACTATTATAGACAAAGTCTACTAGGAATACACTAATTTTCAAAACCACGAAAAGGAGCTACTGAAGGCAAAAGTAAAAGCACTTAAAACAGAAGAACAGAGATGCAGGACTTCTCACATTTTGTTCTGATACATTAAAATGCTATGGTGAACAAATTATTTTCTAAGTTCCGATCGTATTACAACACTAATGCACCTATTATTCTTAGATGAAATCGTTTAGATTGAATGATGGACAACAAAACTCAGCTGCCATACAACCAGCTACTCCTTTAAGTCTCTCTCATCTGCACCTTATTCTTGGATGCCAAAATTCCCTTAATATGTGTTAAAAAGGAAGTCCCTATATATGTTCAACTATTAATCAACATTCTATATTAAATTTCCTAAAAAAGAAGATGCACATACATATTTCCACTAAAGATGCTGACACTAACAAGGCGTGAACTGAGCAGGGTTTCTATTAGTTATTCTTCTTCCACCTACTGCCCCCTTTAAACACTGGCCACATACAAGCATTTTAGACCATATACTCCACGCTCTTTTATGTCTGCAAATGTCGCACACCAAACATTCAGTTTTCTTAAAAGTAATCTCTCCCATACCACCTACATCTCTTAAGTATAGCATATGGATTGAAGAGCTGTGCACATTAAAAATTAAAACCTTTAATTGTTTGGTAGATTCCAGCATTTTGCTGTTTACCAAATGCAGAAAAACCCAACAAACCAACAAGAAAACAAACCAACAATAAAAACCCCACCATGAGCTAAAAGCATCACCCTCTGTTACAACTCAGACAGGAAAATAATTGGATCTCCTAGAGGTCATGCAAAGAACTGCCCAGAAAGAAAGTGCTGGCAGAGCCTTTTCATACCTACATAAAACACACTGACTACAGGAAACGGTGGACACCGTTAGTACTTTTTAGTCATGCAGGCGGCTTTCTGTGGACTCCTAAAATCCCTGAAGAATTCTAACTATAAGGAGAAATATCACAGGCACACAGAATACAGAGAAGAAGCTTCCCACATTCTGGTGATAACTCCACTAAAATAAAGGGGATTATTCAATTGAGTAATAACTTCTTGACTGAGCATAAGTTTTTCATAGATTGCTTTAAAATTGTCAGCTACAGTGTTTAAACAAATATCAAACCATTTTCATTTGGTCCACTCAAAAAGCCAGTGTGATTAATTTCACAAGTCCATAAACCACTGCATGTCTATTTATCACTACAAAAGAAATACAACTTGCAAACAGCCCTGCTGTTATTCACAGTCAAACTCTAACTGCTACCAAATGGTAAAAATGATAAATTACCTGATTAAATTACTGAACATAATCAGAGGTGCCCTGCTGCCACTACATCAGTGCTTATGTGAAAAATTGAACAAAATTAGGCTCTAGATACGCAGTTTAGTCTTCAAGAACTGCCCCAGACATGTCTAGTCCTAATGAAGTTAATGAAACTACTCAGGTAGAGAGGTCAATATTAGCAGGTTTCATTCCAGGAGTGGAGTTTTAAGCTGTAAGTAGCACACATTGCTAAGGAATAATGCACCACAAACTTACAATACCCGGAATGTGGTGTGTCACTATCCAATTTATTAGTGGAATGCAAATTATAAAGTACTGTGTTAATTATTTAAGAAGTGATGTTGAAATGGTTAGGTGGTAAAAACTGCTGTAGTTCTGGAAACAAGTCAACTCAATGTCAGAGAACAGGAGACTGAGTCAAATTATGTCTACTTAGAAATACAAAGCTTACTGAAAATCAGATCATTTACTATGAATTTATGTATAGCAGATCATTCTCAAAGGTGGGACAGGAAGACAAATTAACATATTTTTAAGAAGCAGCAATTATAATATTATTATTATTATGAGCAGGTAAATTCATGAATCTGACATAAACAGTTTCAAACATTATTATTATAATACTTATGTAATTCATAGCAGATTTACTAAGTAAATGGAGTCTTCATAAAATGACACTCCATCACACTCATGCCAGCTCCTACAGAAATGGGAAATCAATTTTTTGCAAATGCAAATTACACAGTGGGTGGGTAAGAGAAATGCAAACTGCAAAATCCTACACTAAATAAAAACATATATAAACATGGTGACAGCCTGGCAAGAGCTCCTCTTCAAATAGCTAACGAATGGCAATCCCATTTTCCTTCCTGAACGAGCTCCTTTCAAATATGGAGGATGGTGACAAAAGGAGACCAAAAATGAGTTTTCAAGTAATCTTTTCATAAAGTAATATTTATTTGTTGTAATTAATAACTGGAATTTCTACAACACACTTCAAACTTTCAGAGAGAAACTGCATCTAATAATGCAGAAACTAAGAGAAAAATGATCCCATGACAGGCCAGAAAATATCTATTTATTTAGTTAAATTCTACTGACATTGGTAACATCTTCATTCAAATGTTTTTGTAATGACTCAGTATTTAAACATCACTATGTATAACAAGCTTCTTCCTGATTTGAATAAACAGAGTAGCACTAGGCCCAGCTATCCCGAGCAGTGGTATTCTCATTACATTGTAGCAACAGAAGGAAATAGTTTCCATGGAAAAAATTGTATTTTGCCTATCTTAAAATCTGTGTACTTTGTAGAAAATGTCAAGCATTACAAGCCTAGTGGCAGCACCGGGACTCCCAAGCAGGCAGGCCCTAGGAGGAGCACGGAGGTGGCAGCTCAGCCCAGGGTGACAGGAAAGAGGAGTGTGCTTCATGTCACAGTCAAGGGACTCCTCCAGGCAACTTAAAAAGCAGCACTGAGATTTGCACCTAATCCTCCACAGCCCAGGCGCGGATTTCTGTGATATAACGCTAGACAGACACGTGCAGGAGAGAAGGGGGTTCAAAAAGCTCTAACAGTCTGGGAGACACTAAAAAGAAATACATGAAAACTGATAGCTGAAGAGCTTATTGCCTCTGAGTTTAAATCCTTTCATCGCTCTTTTCATCCAGAGGAGGTAAATTTTATTTATAGTATTTGAGAAAGGCAGGGGGAAGAAAAAAAAGAAAAAACCTGTAAGCTTATAACTGCTGTTTGATCATCCTCTGTATCTTACTGTTTCTGCTTTTTTTGGTCAAAATTCACTCATTGTGACTGCTGTACAGAAGCTGTGAAGGAAACACTGAAAGCAAGCAACTAAACAGATACCATTATTTCAATAGCCCACTTGCCATACATATCCCAATTAACTGTACATCAATCACTTAGACAAGGGCTACTCGTTTTCATTGTTATCACTACCGGGGCAGGTTTTACCCGCAAAACAGAACTTCATCCTGAAATTAAAAAAAAAAAGCATAGACAAGTCCTCTGCTTTTGGGGAGGAAAAAAAGTACCTTTAAATGTGAACAGCTGTGTGGAGATACATGAAAATATTCTGCTGTGAGAATAAAGAATTAACATATCAAACTGCAGCTACAAGTTCGTGGGTGTTTTTTTCCAATTAAGTGACTTATGAAAATATATCCTGATTTATGGAAATGCATACAAATGGAGAAAGTCGTGCTGAACGGAAGATTACCTAGCAGACCTGATTCACCCTACCTCTTCACGCTCTGTTATATCTTCCTATTTTAAATGCATCGAGCCGAGTATCCAATACAAGCTGAAGTACAGTCCGCCATAAGAAGTACTAGGAGTGCCCTTGAAAAATGTCCAGATTGCAGCTAGTGCACAAAGGACCTCGCCATGAAAATAAAGCGCATGAAGATTTCTCTCTCGCTGTTGAGCCGGCAGCAAGTGAAGAGATTAACTTCCCACCAACATCGGAAGACAAAGCGTTGGCAAGACACAAGCCAAGTTTAAGAGGTTTAGAAAGAAAGAAAGGAAAAAAAAATTAAAAAAGAAAGAAAGAAATGGGTCGAGCAATTCATCCCGAATGCTCTGCTTCGTATTTGTCTCCCCCACAAAAAATGCTCGACTGAGCTGAAGAGCCGTGCCACACGACCCAAGCGTGAGCACTCCGGTACTGACTGCCATAGGTAAGGGAGCCTGGCATCCCCCTTCCCTGGCTACACGGGAGGCGACGCTGCAGATCTCCCACTCCACCATCAAAAAGCGAAGCAGAACCAGCATCAGGGGCGGGAGGGAGAAGGTAATTAACTGGGAACTTTATGTTCCTTAAATATGCAACCAAGACCTTTTTTTTATTCCCACGGCCCTCTTCTTTCCATGTTCTCTGTCAAAAGCAGGCTGAAATAAACGTTATTCTATAATAAAACTATTAAATAAACAGTACAAGACTCACCATATCAGCTGGAACGCTGCTGGACATTTTGATGTTACCCTAAATGGCTTAAAATCAACTTTAAAAAAAAAGAAAGAAAAAAAAAAAAAAACCAGAGCAGCAGCACCAAGAGCAGCCTGCCGGAGATCTTCAAGATGCAAAACCGGTGTCAATATCGGAGGCAGCAGCTTCCACGTCCCCTGCGCGAAAGAGAAGAGGTGCCCGATAAGCAGCGGGGAAGGCGGCCGGCTGAGGAGCAGGAATATCCAGGGGCAGCGGTGCCGGGCTGGACCGGAGGAACCAGCGGGAGACCAGAGATGGCAGCAGATCTCTGTCAGCGGCGGCAGCAGCAGCACCAGCGGTGCCAGGTAGACCAGGCAGCAGGACTACACCGCCACATGAGCTGCGTGTGGGCTTTTTCCCCCCTTCTCTCCCTTTGCCTTCTCTCCCAGCCTCGACAAATGACGACGGGATGATTCACACGGGATAATAGTGCGTCCAAGTCACCTCCTCAGTCGGCGCAGGCGACCCGGGCACGCAGGCAGGACCTGGCTCCTGCCCCGGGCGGCGGGGCAGGGAGGCGGGAGGGCCGGGGTGGGCCCGGGGCCGCTGTGGAGGACGCCGGGCTGCGGCCCCCTCTAGGCGGTGTGCGGCATCCAACAGCGCCCGGCGGGGACGCGGGCCGGGGCGGGAGGGAGGGCGGGCGGCCAGAGGGGAGAGCCCTCCCCCGCGGCGCTCGGCGGGGGCCGGGGGGCGTTCGACGGCGGCCGCCTCCCGCAGCCTCAGCTCTCCGCTCGCATCGCCGCCGCCGCCTCCTCAGCCCGCCCTCCCTCCCTCCCCCGCCTCGTCCGCCGGCGGGTCCGGCCGCCCCCCGAGAGCCGCGCTGCGAGCCGGAGGTGCCGCTCCTTCAGCGCGATCCTCGCCCGCAGCCGCCCCCTGTCATCTTCGGCTCAAGCCAACATGGCGCCTGCCGAGCCGAGCGAGGGGACGCGGCAGGGGAGACACGGACCCTCCGCCGCCGCCTCCGCCACCCCCGCTCCCGCCGCGTCACACGCCGCCGCCCCGCGCGGCACCATGGGGCTTGTAGGCGGCCAGGGCCGACCGCCGCCGGGGCGGGGCCACCCGCCCTCCGCAGGCCCCCGTCCCGTCCCGTCCCGCCCCGCGGCCGGAGCCTCTCGACCCTTCCGCGCTCCTGCAGCTCGGCCGGGGCGGCACCCAGGGGACTCCGCGGCACCGGCTCCCCCTCCGGGCAGCAGAGACGCCCCGACCGTCACGTGAATGGGCGCTTTCCCCCTGCGGGCGCTGCAGCTCCCTCAGGGGCGTCGGGCGCTCCCCTCACAGCCCCTGCCTCCCACAGCGGGTGCCGTTCCCGGCGTGTCGGCCCGCGCTGTCCCCTTGGGCGGCTTCCAAAAAAAAAAAAAAAAAAAAAAAAAAGTAATTGCCATAGAATGTTTAGGGTTTGGAATGGACCTTAAAAGATCATCTAGTCCTAACCCATCCAGCCACTAGACCAGGTTGCTCAAGGCCTTATCCAACCTGGACTTGAACACTGCCAGGATTTGGGTATCCAACACGTCTGGGAGAAACCTTTTCCAATGCTCCACAGCCCTCTGAGTAGAGTTTCTTCCTAATGTCTCTATTTCCCCTCTTTATATTTGTATGCGTTACTCCTTGTCCTATTACCCCTTGTTTTATCATTACAGTTCCTGACAAGAGTCCCTGTACAGATTCCCTGTAGATCGGCTACATATTCATGTTAACTGTTTTAATTGTTTTGCACCCCAAATCTTCAAGTTTGGGCCTGTACATCACGTTTTTGTATTTCTCATTCTCACATTATTCTTTAGGTTTTTCTTGAGGGTTTTTGGGTTTTTATAATTATTTGTTTGTTTCTTTGTTTCCCAAATTGTGTCTTTTTAATAATGAAAAAAAAGCTCCTGTAAGATTCACAGTGCAAACAGTGACTGCCACCTTGGAAGCACCTGGAGAAAGGGCACTCCCTCATCATGTCAAATGCCGCTTCAAAAGCCACCTTGCTTCCTGAAGAACTCTGCATTTTGTTATGGATCCAAGTTATCAGAAACTGTGTGTGCAATGAGTGTTTTATCCCTTATTCCAGGTGGCTCCTGGAGATCAGCATTCAACAAAGAAAGGCAGTGCCTGATGAAAAGTGCACTGCAGCTCAAATACACACAAAAAAATCCACACAAGGCACATGTCTAATGAAGAAATGAGTTGGGCTTTTAAGAGGGGTGTGGATAAGCACATTCACATACCAATACTGTGAAACTGTCCAAGAAAAAAAAATAAATCAAGAAAATCAAGCAGATGGTGACAGATGGTTCCTTTGTGGACAAATCTCATGTAAAACCACAGGAAATTAAGACATAGTTGTTCCCTTTAATTCTAAAAGTTCGAGTCTGCCTTTCCTGTTTTAGGACTTCATACTGCAAAGGCAACCCCTGACAAGACACTGTCCCTTGCAGGGGTTATAATTCTTTATTTTGTACTCTGCCCCAAAATAGTACAAAAGTACTGACTTCAGAAGATAGATCTGACAGCAAGAAGTCCTGTTTGATGCCAGGGAAAAAAGTTGGGGGCCAACAGATGTGGCTCTACATGTGTGACCTCTGTGAGGATTCTATACTGTCACATTGTGTGACTTTAGGCACGTCACTCCCTCTCTTGTCAGCCTAATTTACTTGGATGGTACATTTTTGGGAGTCAGTGGCAACCCCAATCTCAGTCAGGCCTTCTAGACACCAACAGGATAAAAGGTCTTGTGTTTGTGGGAGTAATAGCAAATTGTTGAAGCACCGCTTACTCTTTCTCTGACTGGATATCCTTGAGGAACAGAGAAAGTACCAGAGGAGAGTTAAAGAGATGAGACTTGAAAGATGGGTCTCCATTTCAAACATTATGTATTCTCAGGTATCTATGATTTTCTGATTAAATCAGTGACAGACTAAGAAATTATAACAGATCTTGCTTAGTAGAGTTTATACTTAGAACCTTACTAATGTAGGCTTTTCCCTGAAAAACAATCAATCAATCAAACAAACAAACCCCAAGAAACTTATATACAACAGTTTAATCAGCATCTTAATATCTGCTCCAAGGCCGTCCTGCAGACCAGCCCTTCACTCCTCTCAGACAGCAGCCCTGTATAGGTGCCTCGAGGTGATCCAGGTAATTTAGGAGGTGCCCTGCCCATACCTTTCCTGCCAGCACTCTCATAGCAGGGGCAAGAGAACAGGCACCACAACTGCTTTACAGGCACTGCACATCACAGCTGTCTCCCAATGTAAGCTGAAATTGGTGGCAGCACAATTATGTCCTTGGCCACTCTGTGACTGCTGAGGTGCATGGTCCTTCCCACCTCCTCTGCTACAAGCTGGCAACACAGATAGCAGGGCTTTGTAATCCTTTGCAGCTCACAGGGTGGATTGCCAAAGATTATGTGGAAATACCCTTCCTCTGAACATCAAGAAGTCCATGCGCCCAAGCAAGTCAGGCAAGTAAAGACAGCAACAAGCACAGGCAAACTGGACAAGGGGTCAGCAAGGCAAGCAGGCAGCAGCAGGGCACATCCACTGCACTGGAGATGGCCCTTTTTAATATTCAGATGGAGGAACTCTTCTGTGGTACACAGTGATAAACACATCCATAGGACATAACCACAGGAAAGAAACCAGCGTGATTCTATGGGTTTTGCTTTTTTCCCTCTCTCTTAGCAGTACATGAAGAGGAAGGATCATGTGTTGGTGAAGCAGTGGGGCACAGGAGGAGTCAGGAGTCTTGAATACTCTGAGTTCTTGGTACTTTGTGTATGCAGTTGACTTGGTCAGCTTTTCTGCCAAATGTTGTATAAATGAGGATCGGCTCCTCTCTGATACACAGCTGTACTGATCAAGAGATGTCGATTACCTTTTTAATGATTATTATGATTACCATCTATTTGAATCTACAATTATGACTGCTGGCCAGAATGCTCCAGTATTAGGCACAGCACAGTGTAAGTACATATCTTGTCCTGTCCTGAAAGGTTCATAGTGCTGGGTTTACCCAACAGCTGATATTTATATCACATTCAAATGATTATTTTTTCCCCTGGCTTTCTTCTGTGATGACCAAACACAAATGAATGGAGGATCTGGTAAAACTGGCACATGCTGGAGAATGTTTCAGGGTGATTTTGTGATGGCCAAATAACTAAAAAGAGGTGCTGAATGATGATGCTGGTAGAAGTTGCACTACTTATGATGACAGGGGTAGAACCTACCAGTTTTGTAGAGGTGAGGTCATGTATTTGAAATGCAGGGTGGTCAAATATAAAACAGAAAACCAATCTTTTCTCTTTGGGATGTATTAAGAAATGCTGTTATGATAGTATTCATTTCACATTTGCAGAGAGAGGAAATGAGAGTTGTGGTCAGCAGTAGTTGTCTGGAACAAGGGACCCTGCAAAAGCATAACCACAGGCTGAGTCTGGGATCAGCTTACAGATAAATCCCAAGCAAGTGCTACAGGCATACACATCTGAAAACGAATCTTTTCCACATCCAAAGATCAAGGAAAAAAGGGGAAATGCTGTTCAAGAGGAATGCTAGCAACATAGAAAGCTTAAAAGGCTATTTTGTTTTTGGGGCCTAATCCTGTACTCAGATGCACAAATCTTTTTTCCATTAAGTTTCCTTTGCAGAACTGTCATTTGAATTTAGACATCCGGGTACAAAATAATTCATCATCATTACTTTAGCAATTTATGGGGGAAATTGATGAGGTATACAACTGATACTTCATTCCTCATTTGAAAAATATGCCATGGCACAAGTAGAATTTGGCTGTTCTGTATTCCCTTAGAGAGGAATTGTGCCAGGTATCCACAAGTAGACTGGGCTGAGGATTAAGCGTTTCATGGCCATCAGTACTAGTTGAAAGCTGACTCTGTACTGAGACATGCTTAATAGGAATAAAAGGTCTGTTATACTAAATCAGATTAGTAGTCCAGCCAATGTGATATCCTGTCTCCAGCAGTGGCCAGCATCAAATGCTTCAGAGAAGGACACACAGACTCCCACAGTGGACAATCATGTTATGATCATCTTGTTTGCTAAGTTTCCACTGCTGCCAAGGCTGCCAGAGAGGCTGGTTTATGCCCTGGAGCACAAAATTTCATGTCCTTTATAGCCTTAATGGCAGCATAACCCATTGTTAACATGTGAGAGCAATTGCCGTTTTTCAGAAGAGCAGCGCTCTCTCCCGAGAGTTGTTATTGCTGGGGTTGGAGACCAAGTCGAACCTACATCCCACGACTGTCATTAAAAGCTCTCAGCTCAGTACTGTCTTCCAGTGTTTTCTCTTTGTGAGCTGCAAAGGATTACAGGAGCATCTTCAGGAGAGGTAACACACCATCAGGAAATTTCTTTTAAGGCGATTTCTGATTTGTCTCCAGATTTTTCAGAGCACCCTGAGAAGGTGAAAGGCTCCCAAGACAAAGGGTTTAATTCTTTGGGGGTTGGCTGTGGGACAGATCAGGATTCTTTCCCTCTCTGGCAGCCACAGCAGCAAGATATCCAGGGCAGCAAGGAACACACTGGGTTACTCAACAGGATACTTTTAGTACCGCTGTAGAAACACGTGGCTTTTTTTTTTTTTTTTTTTTTAACTCTTACAGAGCCAAGTTTGCATTCAACTCAGTATGAGTCAGTCACACTGAACTCAGGTGCCTTACAAAGAAGTGTTCAGGCAAAAAAGCTGCACTGGAAATGAGGGCTGGATCCCACAGAGTGCTTGCCACCCGCTGTCTGTACTGCTGGTTTCTCGTTCTGGCCTCTGCAAAAAATTCATATTTTGTGTGTTCAGGTTGGTTTGTTTTTTTGTTGTTTTTTTTTTTTTTTACTAAACTGACTCCTTTCCCCTTGGAAGAACATTGATTTTTGCCTGTTTGCTGCTTCTGTGTCAAGCCAAACCAGCATGTGGGTCCTATCAGCCTCTCCATCAATGCCAGCAGGCTTCTGGGAATAGCATTCCTCAGTGCCTCACCTTTCTCCGAGCCACAGGAAGGCAACAGAAGGACCTCTGAGATTTTGTAGAGTTTAGAATACATGCTGCCAGGCAGAATCATGGTTTATTTATTTATTTTTTAAGTTATTCATCAGATTGATCTTGCTGGCAAATAAAAACACACAGCCAGTTTAAACCAACTCACATTGTTCCTCTGAATGCCCCAATATGCTTTAAGGGTTTATTTCCTCCCCTCACATCTGCAGTTCCTGTGTACAAGCAGACAACAATAGGAAACAACTGAGTGACACTGCGTGCCCAAGGTTACTCCTGACCTTCCTGATGCAGCTGAACCAGGCAGGAACCGTGCTCTGCCAATCTAGTGGGTGTTGCAGAGATATGGCATAGTGGTGTTACACTTACTGATGTCGCAAATTATGTCAGCTAACTTCTAAGAGCAAGGGTGAAGACTGATAGAAGAGGGTACAAAGGTGGAATAAGAACAAGAAGCCCCCTAGCCTGTTTTAGAGAGTACTCAAATCACCAGAGTTCTGAAAGTGGTTTAACTATCTGTATATCTAGGAATTAAAGGATGCATCTGTCAAGTTCCTACAGAAAAATAACCCTGAAAACAATTGGAAGAACTCCCTTATTTTATAATATATAAGAAACAGGAAGGAGAAATTTTAGCAGAAAAGCTTCCATCCTGGATCAGCTTCCTGACAACGAGGGGGAACTTTAGGGAGCATTGAGGTAACACTACATTTCTGAACTTGAGACTTGAATTTAACAAAACATAGCAGTAAAATGCTCTTTAATATCAGGAAATAAATATGGGGAAACAAAGAAGTCCTACACAACTGATTGTAAGGGTTATGGTGGCAAAACTTATTAAAATTTGCCTGAGAAGAAGGAGGTCAAAGATCATGAAAAGTGCTATATCAAATTAAATGACAGCTCTGCAGAAAAAGGAACAAGAATTTGTGGCTTTGGGGAATGACTGTTGCAAAACTCAAAGCTGCAAAAGAAATTGTCTGGAAAAAAAAATAGAGAAAAATGTAGGGTTAATGTTCAAGAGAAAATATATTAAGAGGACCAAGTATCAGTCTTAGACTGATCAAGGATGTAGAAGGAAAATGGCTTTGTAAAACTGTTAAACATGAAAGCTAAAGCTCAGATTGCTTGTTGGTGCTACCAGGATCCCAGCTATTGTTTGTGCCTCACAGGAGCCACTGCAGCCCAAGGCTGAGTGTAGCCTATTAGCTGTGCAGAGCCAGAATCGGCAGGGACCTTGGGGTACCAACTGTGTTTTATCATCCCTCTGTCCTGCTGACTGCAGCAGGTTATTTTTTACACTATTAGGCAACTAAGTTCATTTTTTGTTCCTGTAAGGGTGTCTAATGGGCAGCTAAATATTAGTGAGCTCCCATTATAGCTCACATTTACTACTTATAAAATAGTACTAAAAATACTAAATTGAAGTAAGAAATCTTTTTTGCTTCTTTGATTTTCATGTCTGTTATCTGTACTACATTAGAACTACTCAGGGTTTTTTAATTTAAGGACCTTCATATGCCTGTAATTTCAGGCTGTTACGTATATGCATGTGTATATATACTTAAACATATGTTTATAAAGCTCTCAATCTATATGCACACATGCATATTAATACTCTGAACACTTTTTAAATTAGCTGAAGCACTCAGATTACATGCAAATCGAATTGTATACTACTTGAACTGAAACAAAAACCCATCTCAGAATTTGCACTGAGGAGTTAATTGTTGTTTACATAAGTTATGTCAATGTAATAAAATATTTTATTTGCCTTATTTTCTATCATTCATTAGTCTTTAGATGAGAAACAATATCTGAATGAAGCAGTGTCTAGAAATGCTATTTTTAATTGGCTAAGGAGATTGGTTGACCTCTGGTAACTGGTTACTGTTGTTGGGGAGACTCTCCATGAGTGGTGGTGCATTGTTTAAACATAACGGGACAATAGTCTCATGTCATCCATAGGATATGGACACACCAGAGTTTTGTGTTTCTTTTACTTTATTACTATACATGCAAGGCACAATCAACAAAGACTTCCTGAGGATGAATGTTGTCAGTATATGAAACACTGAATAACTGCTTTTTGTTTTGATGAATGTCCCCTTTCTTTCAGATTTAAAGGGGAAAATACAGGAAAAAAATAGCTCTGGGGAATGGAGTCTTGCAGATAGGATTTTTTTTAACAGCCTTTGGGCTGCATTAAATTCTTACAATAATTTTATATGATTTTGACTCCATTGATATAATCTAAATGATTCCAGGCTTACAATATGATGTTAGGGACTGGGCAAATTAATAGGAAGCTGAATTCCATGTCACTTTCAAGCTCACAGTCACTTGGGTCCTGAATGTTGCCAGTGTTGGGATTGATTTTTTGTTTCTCTATTTTCACTTTTGCTGATCATGAGCATGAAACCCAGGAGAGCCTGATTTCATTCCAACCTCCCTTTCTCATGCCAGTCCCAGGGCCTCTGTGGACAGTAATAGGTATTTGTGTTGCAGAGACAACTGCTCCTGAAATAGCCAGCACTAGTAGACTTCTAATTGGTTTACTGTCAGCAAAAGAGCAACAGGATCTGAAAGACTGAGTGGGCAGGTTTTACCATATTTAAGTTTGTTCTATATATGTGTAGTTGCTTTGAAAGAGCTTGAATAGTTTTTATTAATCTCAGTTTTATTAATTTATTAAAATTATTTTAATTAAAAGTTAAATAAAAGGAGGCTGTGTCAGACATCAGTGTTGCTGCTCGCTTATGTTGTGTCTGTCATTGCCCACGGGCTGGTGCCTTGGGTGCCGGCTGCAGTCACAACAGATAGATGAGGAGCAATAGTGTCAATTTTTGTCCGTGTGCAAAAACTTAGGCTACATTTTCAGATTCCCTTTATCATAGCTCTAAGGGTGGGACTCAAGTCATCTAAATCTAGTCCTCTAAAAATATTGGATTTCTTATCTCAGTTACTTTTCCAGCCTCCATCTGTCATCAGTGGAGCAAGGTATGTCCATCACTTTGACCTCTTAGATAAGATTCTTGACTTCCTTCTGTTGGCCATTTTAAAAGCCTGCACAATTAGTTTAGTCTAGATGCTTAATTTTTATACAGATGAAGATAACCTTTGTGATTTCTGTCCAATCTCTCTCATTTCTCCTCACCAGCATGGTGTTTTCTGCTCCCCACTCTGCTTAGCTGGAAAGTTAACCATGATTTGATGCTCAGGGCTTCTCCACACCAACCCATCCAGGCCTTGGCATTGTTCATGCTCCACAGTGCTGAGATCCGATGCCAAGGAGGCTGCAAACATTTATGGAGGACCTTCAGCATGAAAGTAATACCACCATGGCTCGAGTCAGTGGGCGCAGGCTGAGGGAATTACCTAATAGAGGCAGAACTGGTTACATACTTAAGCAGGTGCACAGACTTTGGCAGGATCAAGGCTTAAATAATAATTCCCTCGAGGCAAGAAAATGTTCTTCTTTTGTTTCCTTTGCAGCACAAAACCTTCTATTGTCACTTAATTAACTCGGTTTTCAAACTGATGAATGATGAAGTAACTTTGGGAGTGTTACAATCATGGCATCACTTGAAACGCCTCAGTGCTTTCCCGAGAGAGGTGAGAAGGTTATGGGCTGCCTGTTCTGCTACTCGGTGATCACAGCATGTGCTCTGGAATCTGTGACATCACGTCCTTGGGGCACAGCCTGGCTGCTGTTAAACTGTATGGGCAGGATCCCATTACCCAGGTGAGAGTTGCATGAGGTCTGAAAACCTTTCATTTTTCCAGAAGGATCCTTATGTAGGACACCGAGGACACAGTGAGGGAGCTGATCGTTAAAGGCTTGTTGAAAAAGAACAAGAAGAGGACACGAAAGCTTGGAGAAAATATGCCTAGATCTCTTTTCCTTCAAAGATTTAATATGGCTTGTAATGTGTGTATGCTTCCTAGCTCACTGCTGCAGATTTCTCTGTAGAGGCTGCAAGAGGCAGTTGTTAAGCAGACTGGTTACACAGAATATTAGAGTATGTCAAGGGTATTAAAAATGCCACCAAACAAAGATCTTGTTCACTCACCCTGCCCTTTCTGTGACAAATGACTGCAGTAAAAGTGAACTCCTGCTTTTCCTTGTTTATGAAACACCTCTTCCCTTTTGTATGAAAAACTAATATTCCTGTGCTTTAGAAAGTGTATAAGTGGCAGTTGGGAAAGCGGGTGAAAGCTGTACATTAGAGTGGTGGAACAAGGCAAGTACTGAAAAACAAAAAGCTATTCAGATTTTCTTTTTTCCCTAAAAGAAAATGAATGAAAACTCTCATCAGACTGAATTGTTCCGCTCCTGATTACTGTGTGTAGCATGATGAAACAAAAAATGCATTTCCATTTTAGCTTTTGCAGGCAATATATGCCTGCAAAGCTTTTGATAAAGAACTGATTTTCAAAGCAGCACATTCCTGTAGGCTGTCAGTGATCCAGCAGAGTTCTCATGCTGCTTTGACTTTTCCTCCTCCCAAGAGTATCAGACCTTTACAATTCTTTCTAGGATCCTAGCAAATTTAATAATATAGGCAAACTTCTCCACAGATTGATTTTGGATTTACAAGGCTCCTGGCTGTTTGCTTGCATAGATGTAACCAAGAGGCAAAACCCACACATCAGTCTTGAAAAAAAACAACCTCATTTACACAAAATAGATTTTACTCTTCAACCTCTTCACAACTGAGACTGGCAATGTATCACACTTGGCCATAAACATTTCTTCAGGAAGGAACTGAAATAAGCCAGTTAAAATAAGATCAGCAAAGCCATCTCCAGTAATACCATCTGGTGACTCTTAATCACATCCGAGTCTAGAATTTTGTAAATATGAGTCAGGTTAAAAAAGACATGCAAAAAACAGTATGAGCAGGGAAGTGCAAGAGCATTAGCTAAGAGTAGCTTGCAGCCTGTAGGATGGAGAAGAGCAATAAAGAGGAACATGTAGCAAAGCAATTCATAAACTTAGGGACTAAGGCAATACATTCTCGTTAAAATGCAGACGTTTACCAACACTACCCTGCCCGTTCTAACGTCTGGTTTGGGCTTAGTCCTTATGTCCCACCCAGGTTTCAGACAGGTACAGAGGAGAAAGATCAGTGCAGAGTTGAGCATCATGTGTTTGCCATGTTCTCACCAGCACCAGACTGTCCCTCCCCTGCCTAGTGAGCCACAGCAGCAGCGTGTGTCCTCCTGAAAGTACGTGAGAACCCATGAGCCACCCTTGTGTCAACTGTATTTTCTAAGCTATTGGCAATATTTTGTAGGATTTGAACTTTTGTATGTGAAGTGGTGAGGTTTTTTTCTTTCCCACATTTGTTTTTCCTTTTCTGCAATTGAACCCTAAATAAACAACAGCCTGTAGCAGCTTGTATCAAGAGTAACAAGAATGTGGGTGACACCTGTACTGGTTTGAAGAAACAATTTAAACCGTTTTGTTATGAAATCTTCTGCAAAGCAATTCTTTTTCCTTTTCTTTTTCTTTTTCTCTTTTTCTCTTTCTCTTTCTCTTTCTCTTTCTCTTTCTCTTTCTCTTTCTCTTTCTTTTTCTTTTTCCTTTTCCTTTTCCTTTTCCTTTTTCCTGCTGGCATGTATTGTTAGATTCAGTTTCATTTCACTGTCTGCAATACCATTCCTTCTCCAAAATAAGCATCCAACTGATGCATCACAGGCTTGCTGTATCAGGGAATGTTGACAAATAAATAAATGTGCTGATTTTTTTTGGCATTTATGCCTTTTATTCAACCCTCTAAGCTAAAGACAGGTGATTTCTTAAAATGGATTTACATGCTAGCAAATATAAATAAGCACTTAAAGTGACAGTAGAGATGAGATCTCTATAGACTTGGAAGTTATTAGAAAAACAATTTAAAAGGTGAGAGCAGTCTTCCCATTTTAAAAATATTTTCCAATTAGTTTAACAGGATTTGATGCAGTGTTTTACAGGTTGGTGAACGAGTGGCTGAATAGTTTGGGCAGCATGTGTCTAATCTTGTTGTTTTCGTTAAGCAGCTAGCAAAGTGTGCATCTGTCTCCTCATCACTGACCTCCATTCTCACACACTTTCTTTTCCTTCTTCGGGCAAAATATGTTTGCACATGCTTAATCCCAAGAACATCGTTAATCCCAGGATGTTTATGTGTGGAAACTAAGCACAACTTTTCAGTACTTTATTGGCCTTTGCTGAGACACACAGGGACATATCCCATAGGAATCCATCCACTCCTGGGAAAGTCACTGCTGAGTGCTCTGTGCGTGGGGCTGACTTCTACTGGCCAAGGGTAGGGAGATGACATCTTTTCCCTGTGGCCATAAGGCAGCCATTGGGTCATGCACAGTGTGACCTTGAACATCAGGCTTAAGCACCTGCTCTGGCGACTGAATTCAGGAAATTAGTGAACTGTTCAGGTGGTCTGTTCTACATGTCAAGCTCAAGTGGTTGGTTTAAGTCCATCTTAGATGTTTCAGCATGGTTTCTGCTTGTAAGATCTGTAGTGTGGCAGGTACGGGTGCAGCTCTTGTTTTTTCTCATGTTTTCAGACTGAGTCCTGGCTTTGCAGCTGTGGAGAACAGGGACTCTGAAACACCCTTGCCCTTTTCTCACACAGTAGGTGAGCAGATCTGTCAGAAGGCCCATGGGGATAGTCTCTTCCCATTTGTGACCTTAACTCACTATCGGAATTTGTGTAAGGTGAAGCAATGTGTGATGGATGCTCTTGTCATGTATTGATCACTTAAATCCTCTTGAGAGAGTCTGGGCATCCACTGCCTCTTCAGTGGTACTGCAGCCAAGGAAAAGTACTGATCAGAGAGGTGAACATAAAAAGATAAATATATCAAAATCTACATTTATAAAAGTATATATGTGTGTGCATGAGTAAAGTCAGTTGTTTCTTTTTCCCATATCTATTGCCTGCAAGTGCTATTACCTGGTGCTTGGCCCTTGGGACATTTTGCATGGTTGTAGAATTAATTGGCATGTTTACTGGGGTCTTCTAGTGATGGACATTTGGGGTATTTTGGTTAAGAGTTAGTTTTATGGGTACTCTCACTCATACAGAATCAGATATACGTGTGCAAATAAAGCAAGGAAGGATACAGTTACCTTTATGATTAATTTGATTGACAAAGTATGGGAATAGAGAGTATCTTTGTCCTTGTACAGGACATGTTTGTTGTTCTTCAAGCACTTCTGTGAGCAAATGAATATGTTCAATTAGGTCCTGTAGAGACTTGTTGGCTAGTGGCATAAGGAAGCTTGTTTCCAGCTCTGCAGGGATAGCTTTTGTTAATCTACCAAATTAAGTATTGGGTAGACTTGTTTCATGAGCAAATGGCAGAGGACATGCCAAGACTCTTTTCTTTTACCCTCCTTCTCTCAGGTCTGTGACCACCCTCTCTTCGCTGAGGGGGAACCAGAATTCTGTGTTCTGAGGGATCGGTACAAACATTTCCTGACATAAGAGCCTGTCTCACATCAAACACCTCCCTTGGAAAATACTGATGTGCGTTAGAAAAAAACAAACCAAGCCAGAAAAAAACCCCATCTGTTAGTTTCTTAACAGGTTTCACATTTGTTTCAAGCATGCTGGTCAAAAAAACACACCCCAACAACATAATCACATGGAGAAAATACCACTTCCTCACCTCGGAGAGAAGCCTTCTACAGCAACTTTGAACACTTTGGAGTGGATTCCCCTCAAAGCTGTCTGAAAGGTTAGTGTTTACCTTAAGATTCAAATGAACTACAAAGAAAGGCAGGAGCAGAGGGCAAGCCATCCCATCTACTCTGGCAGCTGTCTTCAGAGGGGTGAACCATATTTTGGCAACCCATCTCTCCTCTGACCAGACAGGCAGCCAACTTGGCTGGCTTAGATTAGATGCCTGATTCCTGAAAAGCTAAATTTAGGTGGTAGGAATCCCAACCTTACATTTTTAATCTTAAGACAAAATGAGTGGCTGTGTGTCCCCCAACAGAGTTTATTGATCCTTTTCCAAAAATCCAAGCACTTCATGTCATGCCAGATCAATTTTGAAGACTGGTTGCCTTTCAGTTGAGATGTGGTACTGTGGTATTCCTGCTGCCAGAGCATTCCTGCCTTGCAGATAATGCAAAATAAAAGGAAAATGCCCCTCCAGCTGCACGCTGAGCAGTGAGAAGCCTCAGGCTGAGAACAACAGAGAGCTCAAGTGATTTTGACCAGTATATCTGAATAAAAGAACCTTCATAATATTTGAACAACAAAACACTTTACTGCTCTTAGAACAACAAACCACTCTGCACACAGTAGCAAAGCGAATTACTACTGTTGCTAGAGCACAGTGATATCTCAATAAGGGATCCATGTCTCACTTTTCCAGCATTAATCACTGGAAATTCTCACTGTACCAATAAGCTTTGACTTGTACATTGTGAAAATAATGGTCTCACCTATACACAGTGAAGTCAGAGAGAAGGCAATGGCGCAGAGCCACAGGTAGCTTGTATATCCTCTATAGGGAAATCTGGCAATGTATCCTTATACAGAAGCTAAAATACTCTGCTTGAAAATAAAGACAAGAGCACTCAAAAGCCATTGGTACCATTGTATTTACTGCTTCTCACTTTGAAACCAGAAAGGGCTTGTGCCTTTTAAAAATCTAAACACACAGAAAGCAGAAGATGTAATGACTTAATTTTGTAATAAGACCCAGGCACAGGAACCCATGAGGATTTTCTTCCTGATGTTGAACTTCATGTCTCACACCTGGAGAGGCCACATGCTGGCTTTGGCTCCCAGCACTGTCCCCAAATGCCTTCCGGCTTGGAGAGGAGAAAGCCTTCTCTGGTTACCTTCAGACTTGTCCTTGGACTGCAGGAAGAGAGGGAAAGGACAAACCTGTGTTGGCATCAGGAAAAGGCTATTGTCTGAGCCCCTTGCTAGAAAGTGAGTGCACAGCACTACAGGCAATGCTGGGGTATCCTTTAGCAAAAATGTAAGTGTCTGCAAAACCATTCCTCTCTCTGGAGACAGCAGCACGAGGACCATTGCTGTTTCTACATTCCTTCAGGGATGCTCTATAAAATAGAGAAGGAAACATCAGGCAGAGTAAATATTACCAGTCCCACTCATCTCTGCATGCACAATGAAAATCGTGTTTCTGCTCGTGAATGAAACAAAAGTCTCATGGGTTGGATGAAGAGCAAGGAAAGAAAATGTAGGAGTACCCAGAGACAGATCCCTGTAGACACAATGCTTCTGGAGACATGATCATAAAGCTGGTCTCATCCCTGGTTATTTCCAGAGCACATGAAGTTCTACTGCAGCCAGCCCAAAGCATGGTTATCTGTATCTGGATGGATTTATTAGTGTGCCAATCTTCACACTTACAGTCATGAGCCCAGATACCCTCATCTTTTCCCTAATTCCTTCCAATACATCAGTGACAGGGAGGGGAGAAACAACTACTTTCAGAAGAATAATTGGGCTAAGCCCAAAGGTGAATGCTGGATTAATGTGAGCACTATTTCACACAGAGTAGGGAAGAAAATGATCCTAAAGGCCTACAAAATTCCTGGTGCAGTAATCTCAGCTGCTGGAAGTACCTATATGTTTTGAAGTGACTCCTTGCGTTGTCAGAGCTGGACTTCATTCAGGAAAACAAATTACTGTTTTTATTCCAGCAGCATTCCATCCCGATACCAAAATCTTTTCAGAGAAATGCTCCTCTCTTGACTTTTATCTTTGCATGTGGTACAGCTTGTGCAGAGAGGCAAAGGACACGGCCATGAGGCAGAAAAGCATCGATGTTCTGAGGTGCTGCATGAGAGCACCCAATGTGGGTTTGCTCCATTACCCACACAAAGGAGGTTCCAGGCTGGCCTGGCTGCCAGAGCCAGGCAGGGTAGGTGGGGCAAGGGCATAGAGGGGGTCCAGACCTCTATGCAAGCAAGGATAAGCAAGGATAAATGCAAGCTTCAGCCATGCAAACAGAGGCAAGAAGCTCTTTGCTGAAAGTCATTTCCCCTCTTTCAGCATTGCCAGCTCCTGACATGTCACCATATGCCTTGTGTGCAATGGGAAGGGAAGCTGGTGGAAGTGATTTCCTTACATTTCTGGATCATTTCAAGCCTGAACAAAAGACAAAAAACTTCTGATATTGGATTCCTGTGTCTGATGAACCCCTGACTTCTCTAACTTGAATAAGTAGTTTAATTCATAGCAGCACTGATGTCAGTTGGTGGTGTTGAAGTGTTGTCATCACAGCATCGTTCAACACAGGATAGGAAGGTGACCGGGAAAAACTGAAATTAATAGCGCTTTCATATGGCCTTCCTAGAAGAGTATGAACAAAAAGAAGTCATAACTGTAGAGGAAAAATTGCAGTGTCTGTATGGAAGGGATTCATTCTGCCATTTGCTCTCTGGATCATTATATTTGCTTTCCATCACCACCATCACCCTTTTACTGCAAAATAGTAACTTTTCAGAAACGTATTCTCCATTGACATTTCACCTCTATTTCATTCGCTCAGACAATTTGAAGTGACTTGGATAACATTTAGTGAAAGAAAACAGCCTGAATCAGATCAAACATTCTTTTCATTGACAGAACACTTAAAAGCAAACCAACAAAAAAATATATATGAAATATATGGTTAATATCATCATATGTTCTTAATTTTGTTGGGTTACTAAATTACAGGGACTTCAAAAGGAGACATTATATAAATCCTGTGTGAACATATGGCATTTTTTCCCCTTCTGAGATTGCAGGCTGAATCTATGCAATCCTGTTAACAAAATGAGCCTTGTCGTTTGAGGAGTAGTGCTAAACGACAGTTGTCAGTCATCACTAGGTACCACACTCAAGGGACATCTTGATATGCCTGTGACAGACAGATTAGATATTGTCTGGAGAGGGTTGTGCGGCAGCTGTAAGCAAGCCTAGGGGAGAGGAAATGAGGATTTTAAAAAAAAGAGTGAGGAAATCAGATACAGCTTTTCCAGCCCCTGATCTCTGGAGCAGATGAGTCTTCTGCTCAGGTATGAGGCGTGTGTATCTGCAGTTAATGGCTGGATGGGAGATGGCTGCTGCCGTGGTTTGACTTCAGTCACCCAGAATTGCAGCCTTGTTGTGATCAGACGTGGAAAGATGAAAACCCTCTCTTCCCCCCAGATCATTTGCCATATAATCGGCTTCCTTCCTGTTCTTCAGTCTTTTGCACTGAGGGCAAATGTAATCAGCACAGCTACGTCTGAGGCAGAAAGAGACTGAAATCATTTGGCAGTTATGACTTTCACTGCCAGCAGCAGGAGGTAGTGGAGGGATGCTGCTGCCCATCCTTGTGCCCTGGAGGGGACCTGTTCAGTGCCAGCAGAGGTTCATGAGCTGGCACAGGACCCTGCTCCCACTGCCAGAGACGCTGAAGGCAGCCCCACAGCTCCCAGCTCAGGTATACCTGTAGGGATTGCCTCCCAAACAGCTCTTTGCCTCACTTGTCCTTGTTAGTTGGCAATGTGGAAACCAAAGAGATGCAGGGGTCAACTCAGGAGTCTATGCACATACTGCTCTCATGAATATGTGCTCTGTGTCCATGAGTGACCAGAGACTGAGCCTGTCAACCAGAGAAAAGGCTTTTCCTGCATTTCTAGTAATAGCCACAAGGTCATTCAACATGGGTACGGGCAGCAGGAGATAGGATTTGGAATCTCTGCTGCAAAAGTCCTTCATCATTTTTTCAGCCAAGGGTCAAGTGAGACTGCAGAGCGAGGAAAACAAATGGGACACCAGCCCCAGGAGGCCTGATGCAGGAGGCCAGTGGAGGCTGCCGAGACAGCAGGTTGTAGCAGACGTAATGCTGCTCACATAAAGCTGAGCAGAGAAACTGCAGCGCTCTGGGGCCTCTAAAACTGTTCCCTGCTGCCTTGCTGGGACAGTGGTGATGATGGATTACACTGGCTCTGCTCTGCAGGATGCCCAGCCCCAGGAACACTGCCTGCTGCCTGCTCCTGGATACCATTGATATCTCAGGAAGCTGCAGCCGGCATCTTCCACAGTGAGCTGCTCCCCAGGGACCAACCCTCTGCTTACAGCAGCTCTCTTCTCTTTTGAAGTCAGGAAATTCCTTGAGGATTTGTAAGGTGCAACACACCTGACTTAATACCTTTAGTCTTGATCTTCATGTCCAGAAAAGCAGATATGAACAGACACACTACAGAACAAAAAAAGTTGTATAAAAAGAAAGTAAATAAGTGACCTTGAACTGTGGAGGAAGCAAGAGAAAATTCAAGGTTTAAAGTTAATTAGCCCTTGAACTCTCAGGCCCAATTACTTCCAGCAGGCTCTGACATTTTGAAGATTAATTAGGGAGTTTGTTGTTATGTCTCACAAAGGACCACCGTTATGCCAAGGAAAACCTACCTGCTTTCTGCACACAATGTCTCGAAATTCTGCAAAAAACTAACTAGGGACCTTTGATAAAAGCTTTCTGATTGTTATAGCCATTATGAGGAAAACTCTCTATTTATACACTGAAATAAACCTGGGACCTTTGAAGGGAAGGTTTAACTCACTGGATGATGATTTTAAATACTTGTAGCTCCTGGGCAAAAGGTCCTTATGTTCCTCTGCTTCTTTCACAACACTCTTGTTGCATCCAGCATAGATTATGTTGTAGTGCTGTGCCCAGTATATATATCAATTATCTAGCAGATCTGTGCATGTTACTGTGTACCTGTCACTGAAATCAGCCTCCTGAATGATTTCTGAGCAGCAGAAGTGCAGCCCCACAAATTTGAGTCAGCAGCAGCCTCCCGCAGCAGCAAAAGCAAACCATCTCCTGGACTGGACCAGCAAGGGCATAGCTGGCAGAGCAGGGAATGGGGTTCTTACACTCTTCCATGGAGTCCATGGGCCTGGTGCAATTTTGGTGCCCCCAGTTCAGAAGACACCTTGGAAAATAGGAGAGGATGCAGCAGATGGCTATGATGGTGCTTAACGAGTTGGAAAATACAATCTAGGACCCTGTTTTCAAGGGGAAGTCACAGCAGCTAATCCCCAGAAGCTCCTGTCCTTTTCTGGTGTGATATGTTTGCTAACCCTTTGTTCTTCCCCAGGATAGACCGGATCCCTGCAGGGCTGGAGGGAGAGGCCATGTGCTGAGCATTCTGCTCACCGGTGCAGTGAGCTCTGCAGCAGGGAGCCAGGATTCTACCTGCAACTTTGTCTGTCTCATACCATTTAAAATGTTGTTGTGAGCTTCATAGCAGATAAAAAGCCCTCCCTGGCTCACAACAAAGAAAGTTTGAAGCTTCGATGTAGTGAATCATGGATAGGGTCCTTCAGAAAAATTGGAACAGAAAAAAAAACAAAAGAAAGGAAAAGGAAATGAAATCCCATTTTAGACACAAAATGGTTTCTGGCTTACAGCCATGCAGATATTTTTAACATGTCCATCAATACAGTCTCTGTGCACAGCAACTGACTGATCTGTGACTCTCTATTCATGCTTCCATCTCTCCCCCAATGACCAGAGGGTGTTTTAAAAGAATGGTTTGGTCATAACTTTTTATTTTCCTTTATCATCAGGGGATACTTATGGGAAAGCTGAGCTCTAGAGAAGTGGGACCTCTTGCCAGAGAGGTGGTAGATGTCCCATCCTTGGAAACATTCAAGGTCAGGTTGGATGGGGCTCTGAGCAACTGGATCTAGTAGAGGACGTCCCTGCTCATTGCCGGGGGGTTTGGACTACATGGCCTTTGAAGGTCACTTCCAGCCCAAACTATTCTATGATTCTCTTGGGAGGTGGTTATTTCTGTGGTCCATTTGATGTCCACTGGTAGGGGAGGTCCCATGGCCATGGCAGAGCTGTGTGCAGCAGCCAGTCTCCTGCAGGGGCCCCCTCAGCCCCAGCACAGCAAACTCAGGGGCTGCTGGGGAACGTGCTGCCCAATCCGTTCCACCAAGATGAGAGTCACCAATAAGCTCCTCGTCCTGCTGAGGTACATGCTTACAAGCCAGTGCAGCTGCAAGGCAAGGTCCTGAGGAGGTTAAGGCTGGGACTCATCCTAATCTCCTTCAGTCATCCCAAAATTAAACAGCTAAGCCAAGTTGAGAACCTCTTTTTTAAAATGTTCTTTTTAGTAGGTTCTCCCAAAAAGCACTTCATCTCATCCGAAGATACATGAGATGATTCACCCTCCATCACTTGTAGGGAGAACCTGTGGTATTTGTAAGGCCTGGCCCCAGAGCTCAGGGGATGACCCTGACTTAGGTTTCCTGTTTCTGGGAGTTAGACTTGAAACTTTAAAACCCTAAAACAGAAGTGCTTTGCTCTCCTAGTGACCCATTCAAGGTCACGGAGTTGGCAACCAGACCAGGAAATTATGTGCCCCAAACACAGGCCTGGCTTTTTCTCACATGCTTTTCTAACCATTTTCAAACCTAGCAGGGACAGATCAGGAAAAAAAAAAAAAAACAACAAAAAACCAGCCTGAGATTCCAAATGCCTTCTAATCTTCCGTATCATCAATGCTGTGGTCATAAATACCCACTGAAACCAACCCAAGGATGGTTTTCCATTTCGTCTTTCAAGGTCTAATTTTTTAAAAGCCAAGAGGAAAACTAGTTCCTCTACAGAAAACAGTTAATCGTTAACGGTACGTGCAAAACATAACACGCTTGACCCTTTGACATGGTAGAAGCAGTGTGTAAGTGGAGGTGACAGGATATATTGGCTTATGCTTCTCCCAGACAAATCTGCCTCACTGTGGGAAGGGAGGAATTGAAATCTTTATCACCTGAGCTTAGTAAGGATGTTGATCTTGAAAGGGAGAAATTGGTTATTTTAAGGCTGCTAGCTTGTAGCCACTTCAGTAATTCTGCCTAATAAATGCAAAGTCATTCATGCCTTGTGGTCGATGTCCAGTATCAGACAGGGAAGTGCTTAGTCAGCCTTATTTTGCTGACTCACTGACTCAGCTTTTGGAGGCACAGCCCATCTTCCCTGGGCAGTGCTTTGCAGGGAGAAATGCAGGAGCTGGCAGGCAAGCAGGCTGGGATCAGCATCCAGCATGGCTCTCTGTCACCTCTCCGGCACTCAGAGATGCTGCATAAGAGATATGTTCCTGGATCCTCTTGGAGTCTGACCCAAGGCACTGAGTACCCTCAGCTCCTCAGGTTAGGAAAATGTAAGGATGCTTGGCATATTGCACATCCAGCCATTTATTTCCCGGGAATAAAAAGGGCAGCATTCCTTCATTAGGTTTTGCAAGAACAGGTCTTCAGAGAAAATCAGTATTTATAAATGTATTTTGTAAATTCACTCATCAAGAGCTTTGCATCTCTGGGCCCACCCGCACCTAAAAAAGTATCAAAAATTGAACAAACAGATTTAAAAAAAAAAAAAAAAATAGAATAGCAGACGTTTTTCTTGGTTTCCCTGGCCAAGGCGTTGAGAGTGGCGATGCCATCTGCTGGCGACAGAAAGCCGGGTCCCCTCGCGTCCCCGCAGTTCGTACAGCACAGCCTTTGCTGTCACTGTGATGATTTTTAACAACGCGGTGCTCAGCCGTGGCACAGGGTGGGTGTCCCGGTGCGAGGCTGCGGAGTGGGATGCTCAGCCGTCTGTGTCACGGGAGTGACTAACCCCTTGGGAAGCAGCGGTCTGTACACGTGCTGTCACCAGGTGTAAGAGGGTACATCTGGACTGGGGGGAAAGGGGAGATGCTGGGCAGGAAGATGCTCTCTCTGCTCAGGCAGTTCCACAGGCACTGTGGTGATGTATCCCAAATTTTTCCCTCTGTGAGCCCCTAGCACATGGCTTTGCATCAGTAGCAGCTGAGATCCTCCTTGGTAACACAGGAGCTCACAAGGAATGATACAAAGAGAAACTCAGAAACAAGCCCAGAAGTAGGGACTGGAAATTATGATCCTCCTGCCCCGCCAGGTCTGCTGCCCACTCAGCAGTGTAGTCATGCTCCTCTTCTCCCCACTCCTGTGTCTGGCTGTCTTAGCAGAGGGAAGTAATTTCAACAGCCATATGGGCCCTTCCCTGACCTTACAAAACATGTCCAACCAGGTGAGGAATGTCTCTGAGATGTTCACAGGAGCTGTAAAGCTTATTCCTGCACATCTGCACCAGCTGTGCTGGAAGGGAGGGTGGGGAGCATGTCTGTGCCAGGGCCATTCCTGTCCCATGGGCACACCTTCTCCAGTCTCCCAGAGACCACAGGAACCATACAATGTACTCTTTGGCCATCAGATCATTTTGGCCAGAGGCAGCCCGTGCTGCCTAGGAGTTCATGTGTCTGTGCATTATTTGCCCAAACACACACATAGGGTCAGAGTTGGGACTGAAGAGGCTTCACCTCTCATCTTGCCCTGGGAGGGCTTGGTTGTGCCTCTCTCCCAAATGTTTTGACCAGAGTGTGTTGCTAAAAACCAGGGGTAAGTGTAAGAGGTAGCCTTGGAGAGGCAAATACAGCAATTGCAGAGCTAAGGAAGATTTGACCCTATTCAGTTTGCAATGCCTTGGCACCTAGAGTCTTCCCAAAGACTGTGCAGTGCACTGTGAGATGTAGCTGAGGGGCAAGGGACACTCTGGCACAGTAAATGTGTTGCAGCTTCTTTTTCAGACCAAATAGTTCTGAAAATAATATTGGATGGTAAAATGCATACAAAAAATCTGTAGCCAAGCTGCCAGCCCCCAGACAAGACTAGGAACTTTTGAGAGGACTATCCAGGGGTTCCAATCTATGGTGGAAGCTGAAAAAAATCCTGGGTCATTCTTCCAGACTTCTTGGACGTGACCTTCACCTTGAAGGAGTGCTTTGTGCTGAGCACCACAGAGCTGAATGAGAGGAAAGGAGAGTGGGGTGGCAGAGCCAGGGGAGGAGGCAGCCCTGTGCAGCCAGTGGACAGTGCCACCATGCTCTTCTGCTGGGTCATAAATGCAACAGCAGTGGATCTGGAGCATGAGACTCCAGCACAGGACAGAGGGCAACCCTCACAGCAGGGCAATGCATGCCCCTGGCCACCAGCCTGCTGCTTTTCACAATGGTGTTGAGACAGCTTGAGTATTCTGAGCCCCTGGGAGCTGAATGCCTGGTTCTGCCTTTGCCAGCACCCTCCCAGGATCAGGGTGGCACAGAGGAAATGGAAGAGAAAAACAATCTTTCATGCCTGGGCAGAGACTGGCTGATCTCAAGAGGAAGTCTAAAAAATAGTTTCTGATTTAAAACACCCTCAAACGATTTCTTACCGCCCTTTCTCATTGTTATGGCTGTGATTAATGACAACAGGCTCCCACCTGGCAGCTGGGATAGCTGCTCAGAAAAGTGAGAGGGAGTGTGTCAGGTGGAGACAGCTTCTTCCAGGGCAGCCAGGCCATAGCTTGGGCACTCAGTGAAGACAACCATTTAAGCTTTCTGTGAAATAGCAGCATCTCAGCTGTGACTTCTGCAAAGATCTGTATTGAGGATTGGAGTGTGGTGACAGCCCAGCTGCTCCAGCACCATATATGTACCACTGGAGCTGGGATGGCAGGTCAGCCTCTCCAGAGACCGCTATCAGTATGGCTGGCTGTTAATTCTGATTGAAAGGTACCCTGCATAAAGTCACAAGATAGAAAACAGGGACAGGAGAACGGGCATGAACCATTTAATTTCCTGCCTAACTCAGCTGAGGAAGCCGCAAGAAGAACTTGCCATTCTTGGCCGTTTGCCCCAAGGCTGTGTGCAGCTGGGGGAAGAAGAAGTGAAAGGAAGAGCCTCCCACTTGGGTTCCGGAGGGAAGCATGGTGCTGACAGAATGCAAAGCTTTAGTCTGCAGCAATCAGGCCAAAAATGCACGCAGTAGGTAACAGCCCTAAGGCAGTCCTGCCTAACTGTACATGCAATGAGAGCATACAGTGCCAAGGGGATCTGAGCTAATTGCCCTTCTTGCCTGCACTCTGACCCTGGGCAAGTCTCTTCACCTCTGTGCTCTCAGCTGGTCTGCTCAGATTTCAAAAACTCCAGGCTTTCCCCACATGTTTGACACAGTGCCTTGGACTACTGCAATCCCACTAATAAATAATAAACTGGTGGTGAGACCTTTTGCAATGTCCGTCAGCCCTGACTGAGCAAGCCAAGCCCCTTATAACCTCACTCTCCTTGAAATGTTTTGTTTTGTACACTCTCCTTGACATGTTTTGGTTTGTACAGCTCTTTCTGTGAAGTAACTCCTCATTGTGGCATCAGAGACCTGAAAAACCTGGCTCTGGAATCAGGAGCTCCAGAAACTTAATCCTTCAAATCCTGATGATCTGCTTCATCATGTCTTAGAAGCCAGGCCTTGTGTCTTACCTAGAGGTAACTTGATTGTTGGAAAAAAGTCAGATCTCAGTTATTATTTAGTACCAATTAATGTATTTTCTCAGTGGTTTATCTGTTATTTTCTCCTTTGTCATCCTTGTCTTAGTTTGTATAAATGAAAGTCCAGAAGGACTCTTGCTCCCTTTTGATTAATGGTAGTTCCTTGTGCTTGTTAGCTGCCCTCATCTCACCCATTTTCTGAATGTTTCTGAGTTCATTTAAAAGAAAACACAGTATTTTATTTGGTTGTGGTGGGTTGACCCTGGCTGGATGCCAGGTGTCCACCAAAGCCATTCTGTCATTTCCCTTCTCAGCAGGACAGGGAAGAGAAAATGTAATGAAGGGCTTGTGGGTTGAGGTAAGGGCAGGGAGAGATCACTCACTAGTTACTGTCACAGGCAAAACAGGCTTGACTTGCACAAATTAGTTAAATTTATTACCAATCAAATCAGAGTAGGATAATGAGAAATAAATCCAAATCTTAAAAACACTTTCACCCCACACATTGATGCTCCCTAGGCTCGACTTCACTCCCAAATTCTCTACCTCCTTCCCTGAGCAACACAGGGGGACAGGGAATGGGGGCTGTGCTCAGTTCATCACATGTGGTTTCTGCCACTCCTTCCTCCTCAGGGGGAGGACAATTCACTCTTCCCCTGCTCCAATGTGGGGTCTCTCCCACAGGAGACAGTCCTCCATGAACTTCTCCAAATGTCCTTCCCGCAAGCTGCAGTTCTTCACAAACTGCTCCAGCATAGGTCCTTCCACGGAGTGCAATCCTTCAGGAACAGGCTGCTCCAGTGTGGGTCCCCAGTGGGGTCACAGCTCCTGCCAGCAAACTTGCTCCAGTGTGAGCTTCTCTCCACAGGGCCACAGGTCCTGCCGGGAACCTGCTCCAGCATGGGCTTTCCACAGGGTCACAGCCTCCTGTGGGCATCCACCTGCTGTGGTGTGGGGTCCTCTGCAGTTTGCAGATGGATATCTGCTCCCCCAGGGAGTGCCATGGACTGCAGGTGAATCTCTGCTCCAGCTCCCAGAGCACCTCCTCCCCCTCCATCTTCACTGACCTTGGTGTCCGCAGGGCTGTTCCTCTCACACATTCTCACTCCTGTCTGGCTGCAGTTGCTGTTGTGCAGCTTTTTTCCACCACTTCTTTGACCTGTTATCCCAGAGGCACCACCACTCTTGCTGCCAGGCTTGGCTCTGGCCAGCAGCAGGTCTGTCTTGGAGCTGGCTGCCATTGGCTCTGTGGGATATGAGGCATCTTCTCAGAGAAGCCCTGTACCCCTCCTCTGCAGCCATGCTAACCTAATGCATCAGTTTGTAAATGTATCTAGTGGTATATAATCACTCTGGATGCAAATAATGTGTCTTACACCACTTCATGACCAGATGAGTCATTTTCTGCTGGCATGCTCTAAGAGGTGATACCCAGCCTAGCTCAGGCCCTGGTGTGCAGCACACTGTACTTGGAGGAGGCACTGGCTGTCCCAAGACCTGGAGGCTCCTTCCACTAGGGCAGAGTCTGGTGGGCTCCAGCAGATGAGCTCCTGCAGCTCTGGCAGGCTCTTTCCCAGCAGACCTGCCCATCTCTCCGCAGGTGCTGCCATGCTCCGAGGCTAGAGCAGCCCTCAAATGTCGGAGCAAACTCCAGCACTGCCATACAGTCAAAAACCAAGCAACTCCTGTCATGCAAACAGGTGGAGGATGTGGAAAACCCTGGCATAGCCAACCTCTCTGAGACTCTTTTCTTTCTAACCCAGCAATAATACTGTGGAATTCAGTGAGGCTATCCCATCTCTGAGAAACCCCTCATTAGTGGGAAGGACAAATGAATATTTACTTTCCTCCAGGGACAGAAATTATCAGCAGAGATGGATACAGCTGAATTGACATGGACATGCCATTCTTTCTGCTGATGACCAGAGAATAAATGGGGTCACTGCAGTCTCCTCCAACAGCTGTATCTGGGGCAGCAGAAATCCTAGGGCCAGGGTGAGCAGGCTACCAGACCTTTATACCAGTTGTCAATATAAAACCAGATTTAAACTGAGGAAAGTTGGAGGAAAAATCTTATGGGTGGGCAGGAGACTCCTTTCCCTGGGAGTCTGCTGGCCTGGAGGTGGCCACCAGCCCCAGCCAGGGCTTCAGGCTGGTCTTTGAGGTCTCTGGGTCCTTGCTGCATCCCTGTTAGCATTTCTCTACTCACACCCTCGACACCTTCAGGGGCTGCACGGCTCACTAGGGTTTCCCAGATGTAATGTGTCTGGGAGCTGCTTCTTCCAGGCTTTGTCCCACTCACTCCTCCTTGTTAATGAGACCAGCACGGCTTCCAGAGTTGCCAACTGGCCAGCCCTGGCTGTGCTACATTATTTTCACCCAGGAGACTCATTTCTTTGTAGGGTAGAGAGTGAAATTCCCAGGCCTAATTCTTCTGTGTTTCTTCCCCTCCATGAAAGGAGATCAATTGATTTTATTGTCTGGTGGACATTGCAGGCATCATCAGTGTCCAGAATCTGGTTTCAGCCAGCAGCTTATCTTGGGGATCCCTGCAGACTGCCAACCCAGTGGCTGGTTCTTTAGTGCAGTGAGCAGATGTTGCTCTGCTCCACAATTCCCTTGTTGGAGGTAGCACTGCTGGGATAACCCTGCAGCCCCTGCCTGTCATGTTTGTATGACTGCTGCATACAAACAGTTCCTGGCTGCAGCTCACCAGAGGGTTTCCAGCCTCCACGGCTGCCCTGAGGAGCTCAGAGACTTTAAAAGGCATCACACTTCAGTGGTGAGAGATATTCCCTCCTAACCTGAGCTGTTGTGGAGACAGATTATAATTTTTTTTTTTTTTTCTGATGCCAGAATTTACCTTAAACAATCTTCCCTACCCTCTCAGGAATTTGCAGCGGGCAGTGACAGCTCCTCTTGGCTTTCCTTTGGGTACACCACAAATATCAGGTTTCTTCTTACAGCAGTCTCCATTTCCTTGGTCAACTGGTTCTCCAGGTACTGGTTCTTTGTGGGGCGCTTTGCTCTCGTAACCAAGAGCGGTGTTTGTGCAGTACCAGAGCACTGCGCAGGCACACAGAGAGGTGCCGAACAGTATTGACTTCCTTGCTTGGTTTTCTCATGGGTTGGGCCTTGTAATCCTGTAACCTGATCATTGTTATTGGCAAATGGGCCTCTGGGCAGTCTTTCAGGTGAGGTGCTGGCAACCAGAACGAGGAACCCTAAAATATTTATCTTTCCAGGGCAAGCAAATAGAGCTTGCCTTATTTCCAAAGCATTTCCCTACACATCTGCCAGAAATATGTAAAAATGGGGGGTTTTGGCCAGCTTTATGTCCTCTTGGAAATTTATTCAGCAAATTGTTCTACATCTGCTGCAGGACAAGCTCTGTTAAGTTACTCCAACTATTTATTTCAGTGTAAACATTGGCATGCTTGCCTCCAGGTCTGTGCCCTTTTCTCCCCCGATTTTAGTTCAGTATGCCTTGTGTGTTGTGATCATTTGGGAGAAGTGTTGAGGCACAGCTTAGGTTTCTGGCAAGTCTCTTAAACTGCTGTGTCCCTGATGTCCCACAAGGAACCAGATCAGCCTTGGACTGTGGCAGGAGGTCTCTGACAACTGCAACCCAGCCTGCTGGGAAGAAGCTATGGGACCAACAAAAGCAGTTGTTAACCTCAGTGCTTGGTATAGTGCATCCAATGAAAACCCATTTTAACAACCTTATTTACTGAGAAGGAGACAAAATAACCTCCCTTTTGTACTGCAGGGATTTGTTTGACTGTTAGAAAAACAAACCATGATTGCAGGTGAGAAGTGTCTGGGTCTGAGTGAAAGAGTATCAGCTGGAGGTGGCAAAATCTTATTGTTTGAGAAAATTATCCCAGTTCATGAGAAGAGAGGAGAAGGATGTTAGAAAGAATCAGTGGCTGTGTTTTCTTTTCTTACTTCTTCTCTTAAAATATTTTACAGGTAAGATCTGTGTCTCATCCCCAGTGCTAACTCAGAGGGTGTTGGGTGAGACCTTCTCCATGCCTGTCACAGTGGGAGCTCTTGGAAGGGCTTTGCTTAGTGCAGAATGAGTCCAGGGCCATCAGTCATCTCTGGGCTCACAGCAGGGGGTCTTCTGGGACTGAAGGTGGAGCAGACAGAACCCCTTCCTAGGACATGCTTGGCAGGCCACATAAAGCAGCTCTGCTGTCATCTCTGCAGTCCAAGATGCTTGTGGGACCCTGGATCTGCTGTCTGGGGACCCAGACTCAGTAAGGTGACGCCTTTCATTCAGCCAAAGTATCTGTTCCAGGATAACATAGAGGTTTTTATAATTTTGGGTTTGGTTTTGGAATAACAGTCAATAATAGTCAAGGACCAGTTTAGGTGTAATTCTTCTGGAACATCTGTAAATTTTCACATTTGGGCAAGACTTGCACTGCTGTAAATCTGTATTACCCCACTGAGCAGAAGAGAATGGAACTAGATTTTATGCTACAGATGTAACCAGGATGAGGTCCTGGCTGGATGATTTGTGTCTTTGCTCAATTCGCACTTTAAGGGCACCAGATTTGTTGCTGAGCTCTGTCACAGAGGCCAAGCATCATGACCCCCCTCAACCTGAGCATCTGAAAACAGCCACCTCAGCTGAAATTCACCTCATGTAGCATCACCCCTCCTCTGTAAGCCATCCTGTATCTATCCATGGTTAGCACAGAAAAACAGGCATGGGGAGAGCATTGGCTCAGTGACTGCACACTAATCCTGGCTGCACAACAAACCCAGATGTTCAGCTGAGGCTGAAGGAAACTTTCTTACGGTGCAAGTTAAAGAAACGCAACCCCAAGGCCAGAGGTCATGCTTGAGAATTGTGACTGTGGATTTTATCTCAGGTCCCACCGCTGTGGCCACTGGAAACTCTGTGAGAAGCATACAGACCATCAGACAGAGGACATGAAACCTAAAGAAAAGGAAACACTGATAAAAAACTGAACATAACTGGTGTTTTCTCAGTTAAGGAGTCACCGTGATTACTCCAGTGCTCTTGGTCTGCTGGTACTTTAATCAGAGGGTCCCACGAGCACATTGCACTTAATGTGTATTAAACACCCCAGCCAGGAATGCAGGCAGCAGAGACAGGAACACTCAAGGATGAAGTGCCTCTTAAAGTGTTTTCCTGTTTAAACAAAGCCATGTACTCGTTAAACACCGCTACGGAAGGAGGCAGCAGCGCTTGGCAAGCGAGCCCACCTGCGGCACGCTCTCGGCGCATGTTTGCTCAGTGGGTTTGAGAAGTGCACCGAGTATATTGACATTATAAAGCTGTGCACGCTGTGTGCCCTGCGAGGCAGGAGGGAGGGCTGGCCATGCAATTGGTGGCCCCAGAGTTACTCCAACCCAGGACGTCGTTATTTCTTTGCAAATAGATGGCGCTTGGAAGAACTGGATTAATTCCCAGGCAAATTTAGAAAGAAATTAAGTTCTACCGCCAATCAAAGATCCAATCACAAAGCAAACACAGGCTAAAGTACTCAAGGGGAAGACAAAGACCTTGTGTGGCAGCTCACAAGCCCTGCCTGGCTGCAGAGAGACATCACTACCCAGAGAGATTCTATGGCTGATAAGCAGCACCCAAAACAGTGTCTGGTTATCAGGGGAGGCACAAAGATCTGCCTGAGGCAGGACAGATGCCACACTCTCTCTCTTCCTGCATGGAGGCCAAACCTTATTACCAGGGTTAAGAGTCTCATCCAACACATTCCATATCATCCTGCTTTTGGGACAAATCTAGGCAAAGGCAGGATTGCCAGCTGTCAGTATCTGTCCATTTCCTTCCCATTTTGAAGTTGACATTAAATCCTGCTATTTGAGAAAAAAAAAAATCACATATGTGGCAATTTATTTATTTTTATTTTTGGTTATGATGCATGCCTCATGCTGACCAGTCCCAGATGCTCTCCTGGTTACCCCCAAAATCTTCATCCTGCTTGCAAACACTGAGGGTTTAAAACCAAAGAAACTAGACATCTTTCACAAGGTCTTTGAAGCCTGACCTTCAGGACTTGGAGTTTCAAGCTTTCTTCTTTCACATAGAAGAGAGAAAGAAGAATATGTAATGAAAAGTTGCAATGCTGCTAAAACTGCATGACTGCAGCATCTTGGTCCTTAACAAAAGCTCCAGATACTGGAATTCAAGATGAAATAAATCAGATTGACAACATTGTATTAAAAGCACTAAATACATTTTCACTCTTATTATTCTATTTCTCTCTCTGTGACTGTACTTGTCATGACAAACCCTGCCATTTAGAAAAGGATCCAGGCTTTGAAGCCAGGACTTGAATTAGGTTTTGGTGTCTTTTCCTTCATAGGGAACTCTGTCTGTTTGGTTTGTCTCTTTCCACACTGAAAAGAAATATCCTTAAACCAAGCAAGCTCCACTTTTCCCCCAGATCTCTTTCAATTCCAGCTCATTCTGGCTCAGTGCCTCTTTATGCCATCCAAAGCATTGCCTGCAATACAAAGAACAGAAGAAGAGAAATCCATTCAATTAAAAAATGACATAAAATAAAAAGTGCTTTGGAGGGCAGGTGTCACAGCTGGGCACTGTTCTCACTGTCTGGCTCTTGTGAGTTTGTTAACCTTAAGGATTATTAACAGAAAATTTATTTCCTGTTCTGACACAGATTTCATCTGCAATTTGTGGAGGCTTGGGGTGGGTTTTTTTCTATTTTGAAAGTGTTTTCTCTTGTCTGTGTATGCTGATAAATTCCCATTACATCTCCTGTGAAAAAATAATATCTCTATTGAAAGCCGTGTTGCTGTGTGACATCCTCACTAAGGTGGAGGTACCCTTTCTCTGGATTCTGCCCTCTATTCATCATGAGGATTCCCTGGCTGCTCTGGAGCTCCTAATTTTTGCTAAACCTGTTAAAGTGTCTGTTGGAGGAATCAGTATGCATATGGGCATTTCTCCAAAGCTGCCTCCTTCAGCATAGAGCAAATTAAATTCAGTATCAGTCCCAGGGCTTCTTCCCTCAGGGCCCTTTGAAAACCTCAGCTTTTAAGTCCTGCTTTAGCCTTGCAGCAGTTGTCTGTAAAGCTTAATAAGCTTAATTTGTTTGGTTTTCCTTATTTTTTCCCCCAGACTTAATTTGTCTCACAGCACTGTCTTCACTGTATACCAAGTCTGTTTTGAGCAAAAAATGTGGCAATATAATATGAACACTCACAGATCCCTAAAGCTGTCCTTCCTTAAGATCTCCTAAAAATTGTACATGTTTAGCAAAGGGAGGCAGGGGGAAGTTCCATGAGCTGGCCTTGTAAGGATTTGAGCAGGGGTTGGTGGATAATAAAATTTAGGTGTGGGGTTATGGCTTTGGTGGTGTTAGGGCAACCCTTGAGGGATGCGGGGAGAGGAACCTACACATCTCCTGGTGCAGATGGGGTGAGAAGTGAGGAAAGTGAGCAAAGAGGAGGTGAAAGGGCATAAACCCTGGGCAGTGATGTGGCCACCACAGCAGAGGTGGGATTGGCCAGGGGCTTGGGATAATCACCACCTCACACTGGGCCTGTGTGCAGCAGTGCACAAGAAGTTTATGAATGCAGTTCCAGGGAGGATCTGTCTGAAGCGTAAGCACAGGCAATTTCCCTAATTAAGGGAAGTTCATTTAAACATGGAGAAGAGCCAGAGCTAATCTCTGCATCCGGTTACCGCTCTGCCTGGGAAATGCCGGCGCCTCCAGGCTTGAGCACTGCTGCAAACTGAGCAGCCATCTGCCATGGGCCCACAGTGCCGGACACAGCGCGGCACAGAGCATGGGACAACGTGTGAGGAGCAGGGTGACGCTTTCCCCTCTGTCAGCTCTGAGCACATGGGTACTGATACAGAAACACCTACCCATTTCCCTGGAAAAATGGAAATATAAGGGGGGCTGTGCTGTTTCACCACTGAAAAGATGGAAATGCGGGTCTGCAGCACAGCTGCAGCGCCTTGTGCTGAAGGAGGACATGGAAATTGAACCAGTCTCCCATGTGCTGGGTGAGGAAGAGGAGGAGGAGGGCTGGGGCTGAAAGAAGAGGTGACAGCCCCCCCACCAGCAGCTCTTTCCAGCTGAAACACCTGACCTCTGATGGAAAAATTGAATTGATTCAGGGTGCTAAGAAAATTGCTTGTTAGTAGTGGAAGCAAGAAGCTCAGGTAAAGGGCTGATGAAGAAGAACCTTTAATTTCAGATGGCTAAAAGGCCTCCCAGGGAAAGCCCAAGGTACAGTACAGAGGAAGCCAGAAACAATTACAGAGACAAGAGCTGCAGACAAAGGCATGAGGATACCACTGGCTCTCAGATATTGCATCTGCAGAGCTCTCCTTTCACAGATCAATAAAAAAGATGCAGAGAAAAAGAGAAGAGAGGAAAAAGCCCACATTTCATGGTGAATACTTCCTGAAGTATCAGCTCTTGGCTGTATTACCTGATGCCAGCCCTCTCTGAAATTGCTCCCCATCCATTCTCTGCCAATCAGTAGAGACTCACCCAAGTTTAATTTTCTGTTATTTTGTGTTATTTTTATTTTAGTAGCATGAGGTGGCAGGATTGCCACTGTGCTGTGCAGTGAGAGGCAGCCCATGAGCAGGGGACATTAGGGCTCATGGTGGGAAAGGGTCTGAGTGCCCCCATTTCACAGACACTGATCATGATTTGTGTGCAGTAACACAGTCTGGAAATGGACAAAAAGATGACTCCAGGCTTCCCCACAATGGCTCCTTTGCATTTTTGCTCCCCCAGCCAGTGCAAAGCTTCATTTTCTCTCTTCTTCCACACCAGCATCACTCCTAGTAGGAGCCTTTAAATCCTTTAAACTTTTAAAAGCCTTTGCACTTTAACTTTGGATTTGAAATCTATATAAGTATGTATATGTAAGTGTGGGTGTAGGCATGTACCTTAAGGAACTCCTAAACTAAAAGGCCTGTCAAGATTACGTGCTAAGTAAGCATTTCCCTCCCTCACCCCTAGCCTGGTCCTCTTTCCTGGGGGCTGATCCTGTGCCTGGCATGGCGATGCACAGCACACTGTGCGGGCTGCTGGCCCCTGGGCTCGGCCCACGGCTGACGGCACATTCCCACCATGCAAGACTTGCAGCTCAGTCAGGGTCTCTACCTGGACTTCCCTGAGGCCTTTGATGCAATCCCTCACATCATTCTTGATGCTAAGAAGGAGAGATACGGGATGGACTGTTAGAAGGATAAGGAACTGGCTGGATGGTTCTGTCCAACAGGTTATAGTTATATCCAGATGGAAATCACTAAAGAGAGGTGTCCCTCAAGGGTCCATACTGGGAGCAATACTATTTAGTATCTTCATCAGAGACACAGACAGTGGGATTGAGTGCACCCTCAGTGAGTTTGCAGACCACCAAGCTGAGTGGTGTGATTGATATGCTGGAGGGAAGGGGCTGCCATCCAGAGGGACCTGGACAGGCTTGAAGAGTGCCCCTATGGGACTCTCATGAGGTTCAACAAGACCAAGTACAAGGTGCTGCACCTGGGTCGGGACAACCTCTGGTATCAACACAGGCTGGGGGATGAATGCATCAAGGGCAGTCCTGCGGAGGACTTGAGGATACTGATGGGTGAAAACTGGACATGACCCAGGAATGTGCACTGACAGCCCAGAAAGCCAATTGTACCCTGGGCTGCATCCAAAGTAGTGTGGGCAGCAGCGGGAGGGAGGAGATTCTGCCCTTCTACTCCTGTCTGCTGAGACCCCACTTGGAGTGCTGCATCCAGCTCTGGGACCCCCAGTACAAGAAATACATGGACCTATTTGAGTGGGTCCAGAGTAGGGCCACAAAAATTACCAGAAGGATGGAATAGGCGAAGAAAGGCTGAGAGAGTTGGGGTTGTGCAGCCTGGAGAAGGAAAGGCTCTGGAGACACCTAACTGTGGCCTTTCAGTACTAAAAATGGTTTTATAAGAATAATGGAGAGAAGCTTTTTACCACAGACAGGATTAGGGATAACAGTTTTAAACTGAGAGAAGGTAAGTTTAGATTGCACCTGAGGAAGAGATTCTTTACTGTGAGAGTGGTGAGACACTGGTACAGGTTGCCCGGAGGAGCTGTGGGTGCCCACGGCTGGTAAGAGCAAGGGCTGTGGCAAAAGGACCTGGACAGGCTCTGTTTTGCCCGAGAGAGCCGTCCCTGCAGCACTGCGGAGCCTGAGCTGCGCTGTGCACTCAGGGCTGCTCTGGCCCCTACAGGCTCAGAAAGTGGCTCCTGTCTTTAGCTTTATTAGGGAGATGTTGCTAATTTTACGGACTGCCAGGACTGACATTTCTCTGACCATTTGTCATAAGCACCACAGCAAAAATAGTACCATTAAAATGGATCTTACCTGTGACTTGAAAGCTGTTTATGTGGGCTACCTCTAAAATTTATGCCTTAATATTGTGAGATGGGTTTATAAAGGAGCTCCATTTCAGGTTCCCATTTTCATCTCTTCATGCAGCCAGTGCTGAAGGATTACAAGCACTTTTCTGACAGGCTCTCTCTTTACACCGTCTCTTACTCATCCCTAAAAATCACCAAGTGAGTTTTCCAATATCCCATTAGTCACCTAGGAACACAATTTATGCTGAAGTTCATTACTTTCAGTTTAAGGAAGATCTGTGGTACATGGTAACTAAAGTTTGATTAAAAATCCTTTATTTCCAAAGAAAAAATACATCCCCCTAATAATATTTATTAACATTTTTTAACCAGCACCCAAAAATTTCGTTTTACCAGCTGGGTACACTTAGCATACTCAGGTTCCGGTCACTTGTGCACAGAATGAATGGCAGCTGGCCATAATCTGTGCACTCACGACTTTCCAAAGGCACAACCAGCAAAACCAGAGGTATTTATTCCCAAAGATACACACACATCTGAACGTGTCATGCTTCCATGCCCTCTAGAGAAGGAGGGTAGCCTGTCACCTCCCTTAGTGAGCCGTCAGGGGAAGCTGGGCAGGGAGAGCCCTTTGCCCTGCATTGGTGCCTGTCTCCTGCTTTCGGATGCACTCACTGAGAAAGCCCCGTGACTCCTTCAGTGCCTGCATTTGACTATTCTGACATTTGACTGTTTCTAAATTATTAACATGCCTAGTACTCTGTGCTGTGGCTTTGTCAGAAGCCTTTTCCTTTGATCTCCATTGCCTTTGAAACTCTGCCTGTACGTGTGGGCAAGCCACACTGCTTTCTTCAAACCACCACCCTGCAGGGTGATGTTTCTGTTGCTAAAACCAGTGCAAAAGGTCCTGCAAACCCTCCAGAACTCAGAACACAAGCTGATGCATTGTTTTAATGTTAGAGTATTTTTTTAAGAGCCTGGACATTTCCCTAGGTCTCACAAGGTGTTAGGCATCTCCTGCAGTCACCAGCAGCAGGTGAGAGCATCAACACCTCCTCAGAGGCCCACAGCATCTCCAGTATTAGATCCATCTGTTGCTGTTGCTGGTTTATACCCTTCGAGTATAAATTCAAGTTGGTTTACACCCTTCAAGTGCCACGCAAGAAAGCTCAAGCATAATCACTGCACACATTTGTATTGCAAAAATGCACATCTTGTGCCAGACCAACAGCTGGGCTGCCCAAAAATCTGTCTGTGAAGGCATGTCTCCTTCTGGAGGAGTGTCAGAAAAGGGATGTGCCAGAGCAATCTTACACATGGTGTGTAGTTGAACCTCCAACACAAAGCCATTTAAAGATGTTATGAGGCTGGAGTTTGAAGGCAGGCTTCGGCATGCAGAATGGATGGATCATTGCTTCCCACTTTGACCTTAAATTCTGGAACGTGTCAAAGAACAAAACACAGGCATAGGAAAGCATCAACTATGACTCTTAGCAAATCCAGTGGGCCAGCTGATTACCTGTTGATGAGCAATTTAATTTGAGTAGAATTACATGCTCTGGAAGTCTGGCTCTCAGGGAGGTAATTAACCTGAATGTCTGCCCTCTGATGGGGCCCAGCATGCTGGTGTATGTGTGGTGTCCATCCACGAGCATCCCACCAGCTGGCAAGCAGCAGGCTGGCAGCACAGCAAGCTGCTGCAGGTAATGTCCTGACTGCTGTGCAGGGAGGGAGAGAGTCCTGGCTGCTGAGCATGAGGAGGAGCCACGCTGCCCATCTCCTCATGTCACGGCACTTTTGAAACACCAGTTAATAGGGACTGTTTAAGAATGCTTTTAACTCAGAAAAAAGCCCTATGTTTCAGTCATGTGTTTACCACCATCTCTGGATGCGTTTACCACCATCCCTGGATGTGTTTAAAAAAAGACTGGGTATGGCACTCGATGCCATGATCTAGTTGAGGTGCTAGGGCATGGGTTGGACTTGATGATCTTGAAGGTCTCTTCCGACCCAGACATTCTGTGAATTCTGTGAATTTATTTGATTTGAGGGGAAGCCAGTACAGCCAACACCCCCTAACATTAACATGAGGTGGCTGGGGCCCCAAGCTATCGCAATTTCAGCTACTGGAGACTTTATCTTTCATGTCTGGTTTATATTTAGGCCTGGTTGTGCAAGGCTGTCCCATGCTGCTGGGCATGCACTCATTTCCTCTGACACTAATGGCAGCGCTCACATGAGGGAGGACTCACTAAGGTGAGCAGAGGGTGACTTCTAGGCTTCTGTGAGAAAAAGCAAAGTTTCCAAAAAGGCAAAGGCCTTCCTCTTCTTGGGTGTTTTGGCTGGGCTCACATTGTAGCAACCACAAGGTTTGGTGGGGGGCTCCATTTTAGGAGGAAATTGTGCAACCAAAGGAGGAGGTAATTCTAGCTCTGGTGGGAAGCCCCATTTCTTTAAACTCCTAACACTTCAACACTTTCTTAAAGGCTTCTATTATGGTCTTTGATAAAATATCTGAACAGCTATTCCTTTGCTGTATGATTATTTGTGCCCTGATCTTGCTCTTCCAAAGCAAAAGGAGACAGCATGTTGTAAACACAACTGCAACAAGAGTTACACTAGCAAGATTGCTTAAAAATCAGTAGCACTGGAGCACGTGCCAGGAGCCAAGCAGGTGGTAGTTCTGAAGTGAATGAGGCCTTATATTGTTTTTATCCAGGATCTGCAGGAGCAAATCAAGTTTACATAGATAAAATTCACATCTTAGCATGCTGTAAACTGCAAACAGTATTTTCTGGCAGAAATAGCTGGCAGAGCTTTGTGGACACAAAGATGGATTATTAATTAGAAAAGGATATTTCTGCTGTTATGAAATAATATATTTTGGGGGTGGAGAGATGGTGCATAACAAAACCAGGGTTGGAGCTCACTTCTGCCTTGTGCAGCAGTATAAGGTCTCAGCAGACCTGAAGCCTTCTCCAGCTTCTGTCCATCACCCATTCTGGAGCAGGTTTGCTTCCTGAGAATTACCCTTGTCTGCCAGTAAACACATGGCTGCTTGCAGCTTCAGTGTCTGAAACCACCACTTGACTGCCAAGATTTCCCAATGCAGCTCCTCAGAGGCATGTCTAGCTATGCAGTTTCCTTTACTTAATGCAAAAAGAAAGAAAGGGTGGGGAAAAAAAGATGATTATCAGTCAGATCTACGTGTCCTACATCTCTATGGCAACCACGTGCAGTTAGGCAACAGCACAGGTACATCCAGGAACTCTCTTAACAGCATCCACCTCAAACCAGCAGCCTGCAAACAGTGCTGGAAATCTGTCTGGCACCCTGAGAGTAAGGCACGGGAATTAGAGGCCAGCACAGAATTGTCCTCCCAGGGAATTTTGATGTCTTTACTGGAGGGCAGCCAGGCATGAGTCACGATGTGCCTCGAACAGCACATGACACCAAAGCAGCCACATTCCCCCTTTTGGTGAAGGGGCACATGTGGTCAAAAGGCACTCCAGTGACTTAGCGAGCATGTACCAGCTTTGAGGTGACATGAGGGGTCCAATGAGCAAGGGAAGGTGGGGATATGAGGTGCAGGTTTTGCCATACTCATGTTTTTACGTAACCAAGCAGGTCTCAAAATGTGCCCAATCTTCCCTGATACCCTCTGCACAGTTTCGGTCCAAGCTGTGATGGGAGAGCAGAATGCATGGGAGAGCAGCCACCAGCAAGAAGCCACATCAGTGGGCATGAATTTGTCATAGCCTGAGGAAGAAGCAAAGGGCAGAAAGGGGATAAGTTTTTGAACGGGCTGGTTGGGATATCCACCAGCTGCTGTAGAGGCTGTACCCTCTCAGCCAGCACAAGCCACAGCTGCCCTAGCCCAGCTGGGTTTCCAGCAGTGTCCGAGCTGTGAAGGTGGTGGCAAGCAGGCGAGTAGTTTGAAGTAAGAGGAGGGAGTGCTTCAAAGGTGCTTTAGCTCCCAGAATGAGGGGTTAAGCATGGGGGAAGCTCTCCAAGAGACTACTGTCCCAGCAGCACCACATCTCTCTCCACCTCCTGCCCTTCACCTCCTTCCACAGCTATCCCTCTCAGGATGCTGGTGAGCATCACCACTTCCCAGGCTGGCTCCTCTGGTGGTCCACGGGGCAGCAACCTGAACTTTGAGGCAAAAGCATAAAGTCAAGCACTGCCCGTCCTGATGGATTGGCTAGATTTTTTCCACTTAAGCCTTAGGAGATCCTTGACTTGAATGGGACCTGAACTTGTTTAATATCTCCAATGAATAATTGTAGATACTTTTCTCTGAGGCTGCATATCTTTGCATGATTATATCCCCTTCCTTCTTTCTCATTTCTCAAGTCATGCTCTTAGTTTTACTCTAAGCAAATGCAAGTTTTAGGCTTCTTGAGAAGTCAAATATTTCATGAACTCTCTGAGTGATGGTATTTTCCCTCCAAACTCTGTGACTAACACATCATTTCTTGTTTAGAGCTCTGCTAAGTGTGGGGGGAAGGCTGGCCACCCACAGGGCCACATCAGCAAGAGAGTACGCAGGACATTGAGGGAAATGAGAATTCCCCTCTACTCAGTACCCATCTAGGGGGCTGTGGTGGGGGGAGTCCTAATGCTGTCTGTGGGGGGACCCGATGCTGTTGTCCATTGCCTAAAGGGCATTACAGGGAAGAAAAGGCAGGCTCTTCACAGAGATGCACACTGAAAGGACCAAGGCAATGGTCACACGTTGCAACTAGGGAAAGTCTGGTTCATTAAAAGGAATGTATCTTGCCATGAGATTGGTCAAACACAGGCACAGGTTGCCCAGTGAGGAGTTGGGATCTCCATCCCCGGAAAAACTCATAACTGGAGTCCTGAGGACCTGGTCTAGCTTTGGAGCTGGCCATGGCTTGGGTTCCTTCTCTCTGAAATTATCCAGTGACTCTGCAATTCTATTATACACACACACACAAAAAAAAAGGACAAGAAAATTAAAAAGAAGGGTAAAGAGAAACAGTTGTTTCTGTTTGACTTCCAATAGCAATAAAGAATTAAGCAGAAGGCTTAAGCACAGCTCTGAAACAATTCAGTCTGATGAGCCTGCTGATGCTTGTGCATGAGAAAAACACAAACTGCAAAACACAGTTAAACATTATTTATTCTAAACCTAACAGGATTTCTCCTTTTTTTTTCCTCCTTATGAGTTTTCAAATTCATGTAGGATTTTTCTGCCCCCTTAATGCACACAAATCAAATATGGATTTTGCTTTGCTGTGTGAAAGTGGAGAGGTGGAGCTGACTGTTTTAAGGCTGCTAAAGCTCCCTCAGGATGGCAGGGTGGCCATTTTATTTCCTTCAGCTTGAAATAAAGCCCTCTTTTTAAAGCCCTCTTTTGATTTCCACATTTGATCTCTGATATTCTCAAGAACCAGAGCCTTATCACTACAAAGGTAGTGCAGATAAAAGACCTGACGCCCACCTTCCAAGAGGCCTTTTTGCCAGGAGAGCCAGGGGCACAGCTCCCTGCAAAGCAGCTGTTTTATTCCCACTGCTTTGCTGAAAACTCCCCTGGTGCTTTTTTGTGCCCCAGGTCCTTGGGCTGCCTGCACTGGGTGGAAATTCCACTCGCAGCAGCCTTTCCACTCCTTTTCTTGCTTGAAATCTCTCAGGTATCCGATTCAGATTAAAGTCTCTTCTCTGCCACCCAATGGCTATTGACCCCTGATTGCTTTAGGAAGGGGTGTTTCTGGCTGCTTTAATCTCTTTGGAAACCCAAGGGTTTCTCGAGCAGAGCATATACCATTTTGCAGGCATAAGGTGCTCTCCCCCAGGTGGGCACTGCCACCATGCAGCTCCATCATCACTAAACTGAGAAAAATCACCCATTTGGGCATGTCTGACCCAGGCTAGACAGAGGCACATACATGGGTTCATTCCTGTTGAACTGGCCAAGGAGGTGGCACAGGGTTGCACCAGCCACAGGGGAACAGACAGTCCCTGGTGGGACACAGGGTGAACCTGTCACCTTTCAAATAACAGGTTCCCACCAGCACAGCGCATTTATTCCAGATAAACTTTTTGTATCAGGGGACTGTGGCACTTCTGGATTGTTGGAAAAAGTCCCAGAGCTCCACTCAGCCTCCTGCCAAGCACAAACCCAGGGAGCCCTTTCTGTCCCACCAAGAGAGATTCTCCCAGCACCACATGCTCCAGCAGCCACACTGAAGGTGTTGGCACTGGCATGGCATGAATACCAGCAGCTCCCTACCCCCATGTGAAAGGGGCAGGTTTGGGAGTAAGCTGGGGCTTAAGGTGGCAAGGAGGTTGAGGCGACTGAACCCCCGAACCACTTCCCAACAGATCCTACATCGTGGATCTCTGTGAAAATTGCTGGTGGCAAGATGATGGCATGGTGGGCTTGGCTGTCCCATGGCAGGGGTGCTTCACTCAGCCTCTGGGATGGTGATCACAGCCAGACAGCACAGAGACTACCTGAGGCAGCAACTGGAGCCATGGACATGTAGGCATATCCTCTTGGAGCCTACAGCTTCTGTGAAAGCTCAAACTGATCTTGCAGCGATTCCCACTGGCTGGTCTCCACTGCTTCTCCAAAGCAGGGCTCAGCTCCTGCAAAGTCCCATGGAATTTTAGGCACCAAACCTGCTGAAGAGGGGCAGAGAACACTAAAAAGGAACCTGGAAGTCTCTTCCATGTGATGTTAGAAAGACAAAACAGTGGGTTTAAGGAACGTGGTGTAAAACAAAGTAACTCGTGGCTGCCAAGTTGAATCTCCTGTGGGTTGCCTGAAAGTAATCCTTTAGGCATGACACTCTTCTGTCACAGGAAAGGAGTCACTCTCTTGCACATGACTGACAACAGTGTGGAGAGATTAGGAAGGAAGAGAGCTATCATGGTGACAAGCTGTATTCATATGACATATTGCAGCACAGATCCAGATGAGGCAAAAATAGCATCATGATTGTCTGGACAGGTCAAAGGATGATCAAGAACTCGGAGGGGTAGTTTTCAGGACAATTAAAGAGGTATCTCTGCAACACCCATGCCTTGTTTCTGCGCCATGCAGGTGGTGTTGGCTCTCACAGCTGGTGATGGAGTGTCCCCCTGGAGCTCAGGGGCAAGGGCTGGCACAGGGCATTAGGAGGAACATTGCAGTGGTCCACAAGCCACTGTCCCATGCCAGGCAGGATGCTCTTCAAGGGTCACTGGAGCACCAGGGACCTGCCAAGGGGACACCCACCCAAGGAATGGGTCAGATAGCAGTGCATGTCAAAATGATTACAGCAGCTCAGGCACAGCAGGTGCCTTGTGAGTCACGGCAGGGTGGGGAGCAAAGTGTTTCCGCTCCTCACCCGACAGCCCTGCCAGGGCACAGGTGGGTGGGAGGCACACAGGGCACTGCCATCTCCAGAGCCAAGGCCCTGGCAGCTGCTCCATGGCAGTGTATTGTTGCAAAGGGGTCACCTTGGTGGTGACCCCTGGTCCTGAGCTCTTCAGACTGGTGGGGTTTGCCTCCAGCCCCTGTGCTGAGGGAGATGTGCTGTGAAAAGCAGACCATTCCTACACACTTCTATTCTCTCTTTTACTGTTTTTACAGTACTGCCAAATTGAGAACAAATCCAGGACCAAGGTAAGGACACCAACGTCTCCCCAGAGTGATGCACTGGGGAGAAACCTGAGAGATCTCCCCACTTTGCATGAGATATATATATGTATGGAGAGTAACCCAACCCCAGGAGGTTTCTCTGCAGGAGCTGGAGGCATCCAGGACAAGGTGACCAGGTCTTGTGTCCTGCTCCCACCAGCTGCAGCCTGGACTGCTGGCACAGCCCCTGGCTGAGCTGCTGGGGCAGGGCCAGGAGAGGTGGTTTCACAAGGCACTCCAGGCACAGCCTTTATCAGAGCTTCTCCCAAATTCTCTGGGATGCCATGTCCTTTATAATCAAGAGGCTGGAGCAAGCCCCTGGCTCAGGGTCTCACCTGTGTGTTACAATAGGGGTATTGAGCCCAGATGACCGGGTGTTCCCCAGAACTCTATTGCACAGAAAAGCCACTCAGCTCATCTGTTTGGCATGATTGAGCATTGCCTCAACATCTGAGGAGACTTTATTGATCACTAAGCAGGTAATGAGGAGTGAATCTGCCCACCTTTCCCCCTGCTGCCTCCCTTAACACTATGCTCAGGGAACCTACACTGTATTTCCATTTTTTGCCTGTTTGTCACGGACATACACACGGAGCAATTATGGCACACAGGGAAACAGTAGTAAGAAGTATATTTAGCTAACCTGTTCTCACCTCACCTTGAATTCTGTATGCAGTCTTGACCACTGCAGTATTAAAAAGATATTAAACTACTGTAGAGTGTCCAAAGCAGGCCAGTGAAGATGGTAAAGGGCCTTGAGTGGAAACTGTAGGAGGAGTGGCTGAGGTCACTTGGTCTGTTCAGCCTGGAGCAGAGGAGATTGAGGGGAGACTTCATTGCAGTTACAACTTCCTCATGAGGGGGAGAGGAGGGGCAGGTAGTGATCTCTTCTCTGTGGTGACCAGTGACAGGACCCAAGGGAATGGCCTGAAGTTGTGTCAGGGGAGGTTTAGACTGGGTATTAGAAAAAAGGTTCTTCACCCAGAGGGTGGTTGGGCGCTGGAACAGGCTCCCCAGGGAAGTGGTCACAGCACCAAGCCTGACAGAGTCCACGAGGTGATCAGACAGTGCTCTCGGGCACGTGCTGTGACTCTTGGGGATGGTCCTGTGCACAGCTAAGAGCTGGACTTCAATGATCCTGTGGGTCCCTTCCAACTCAGTATATTCTCTGATTCCTTTTTTAACTGCAGGTGTTTTTTAATTTTAAGCTAGATGTTACAAGGCTTACTTACCACCTTATTTTTGATGGTAAAGAGAGTGGAAGGGCTCAAATGACTCATCGGCCAGCAGAAAGCAGTACCACTGCTCCTCCCTCCTCAGCTCCAGCGGGCAGCCCTGGGTCCCTCAGACATGACACTGCTCAGGCTCCCTCTGCCAGGGACATTTGAGCTCAGCAAAATACCAGTGTGTGAGGAAAAAACATCCTCAGTGCCACCAGAGAAGGAGTGCACACGAGGGTGTGTTTGTGTGCACACAGCCACATCTACCTACAATCAGGGACTTGTTTCTGTGGCAAAACAGGCAGTGACTTGGGTATCCAACTCCAGTTCATAGCTTCCCAAGTGGCTTTCACAGAATCACCTTTCCCTATCCAGCAAAAGAGAGATACTGGGAAGAAGGCAAGCCCCTACTGACAGGGACCCACCTGCCCTTGTGCCCTTACCCCGGAGCGATGCCAGGGTGAGGGGCTTGCCCAAACTCCCACTGGAGGTAGGAACAATTCAGACTGTACAAAGTCCAGCATTGTGCTTTGTGCTAAGAGGGGTTTAAGCTACAATCTTCCTTCGCCAGCTCTCATATACAGATCAAAGGACAGGATACCTTACTGGCTTTTTTTGGATGAAAGATGCTTTAAAAAGTAGAGAAGCATTTATTCCTGACCCCTTTCCACCCTGAATTGAAATGAAGGATCACGCCAGGCTCACTGGCAGCCAGGCTGGCACAGCAGCTTCCCCCAGAGGGAGATTTTACCACATGACATGTATCTGCGGGCATGGGAGGAGCAGTGATAGCATCAGCTGAGGTAAGAGGAGAGAAGCCGTTATCCTGGCAGCCTGGAGGTCAGGAGAAGAGGCGGCTGAACAAATTCCAGCTCCAAGGGCCCAAAGCACCACAACTGGCATGTCTTGGATTATTTTGGAATAAATATGCACATGCCACTCCCAGCACTCAATTGCCTTCCATCATCAAACTGAAAGAGGGTAGGTTTAGATTAGATATTATGAAAAACTCTTCACTGTGAGGGTGGTAAGGCACTATCACAGCTTGCCCAGAGAAGCTGTGAATGCCCCATCCCTGTAAGTGTTTAAGGCCAGGTTGGGTGGAAATCTGAGCAATCTGGTCTAGTGGAATGTGTCCCTGTCCATGGCAGGGGGATTAGATGGGAACTAGATGATCTTCAAGGTCCCTTCCAACACAAACCATTCTATGCTTCTATAATTCTATGATCCTTTCTGGAGCAGTGCAGGGGCCACTCTGATCCTCCATAGCAGTGAGGCTGTGCTGGGGCTGCTCCATGTGCATCTGCAGGTCAAACACACACCACAAATCCCTCCTGGAGACAAGCACAGTCCAGCCACTGTGGTATGCAGAATGGCCTCCTCTGATAAATAAACCAGTGCAGCCTCCCACAGGAAGAGTCACTCTGTCTCTGCCTCATTCCAAAGTGAGGAATAAGTGTGACCCAAGACAGGCAGGTGTCAGCAGCCTGAAAAGGCTCTATGCTCAGATAAGCAGTCTGGAAGCAGCAATAGGAGCTGCTGTTGTGGAGATGAGAGGGTTGCAGAAAGGGATGTGAATTTAGCTCCACGCCAAGTACTTCCATCTGAAAGATTTATTGCTCTGCCTGGCAGCCGTGCCCACAGAGAGAAACAAGACACCATCACTGGAGAGATGACTGCCCGCTTTAAGCATAAACTGTGCCCAACTCATCCTCTATGGGTTGTTCCAGATTTGCCTGGGGAACCTGTCAGCAGAAAAAACGAAATGATTTTTCTGCCAAATGCACCTGTTGAGGCAATTTTTCCCAACCTGTTTTGGCTGCACAGTTTTGGATGCAAAACCAGGTGGGGTGAGGTCTCTGCTCATGCTCTCAGTGGCCGCTGCTGTGGGGACCCCCTGGTCTGGTACTCCATCCCAGCATGTGGCACCGCACTCTGAGCTTCCAGCCTTCTTCTCTGTGGACATGCATGAGCATCTTTCTGCCTCTCTGCTCCTCTTCAGAGTAGTTTTTTACCTTACCTACCTCAGCCAAACGCAGCACCAGGACAAAGGCGACCCAGGCAACCTGGTTTGTACAAATCCAGTAAAAACAGCCGCCAAGGTAAGGCAGGATGCCCTCTGTGCTGAGGAAAGCAGATAAAAAGCTGGCACCAGTGCAACATCAGGAAACCCAGGTGAACATGATCTCTTATGCAAGCATAATATGATGGGGGAGGCTGTGGGCTGACCCTAACTTTCATGGAAAAGGTTTTCCCTAATAAATGTGCTGAGAACTGCAAATCCCCATGCATGCTGTGTTCCCAGCCTGTTTCAAGGCCAGGAATTAAGCCAGCTTTGCAGGCAAAGCCATGAGGACACTGGGGAGCTGTCAGTGCAGCAGATGATTTAATAGACCAGCAACACCACAAGAAGGGCCAGGGCCAGGCTGGGGCATACCAGCCACTCTTGTGGCAGCACAGCATCGCCCTGGCTCTGTGCTAAGCCTGGACCACTGCAGCCCACACGCAGCCATATGCCTGAACCACAGCAGCAGACAAAGCATCTGCCACTGTCCCGGCCGGCTTGTCAAGGACTGGAGGGCATGAGTCCAATGGGAACAGTTTTATTTCCCAGTCTGGAGAGGTTTTTCTCCATTTGGAAGAGAACTATCAGCCTTTTCTGACCTTCCTCCAAGGGACAGATGTTTTTGCTCTATCACTCATTCACTGCTAAGGCTTCGGGCTATATCTACTGCTATTTCTTTTAGGTTTTGGATTCAGTTCCACAGCAGCGGTCCCCGGCTAAGTCAGGCTGTTTAATTAGTTATTAAAATGGAAACACTATTTTTTTAATCACATCTCCCACCATTCTGGAACAGGTCCACTAGTAGTAGACGCTACTCAGACAAGCATTTATTACTCTGCCTTGAATAGACTAAAGAGTTTTGGCAAGTCAACTCTTCTCCTTTGGATTTGCTAGGCATCTGACTCCCTCTCACATTTGCTTTCAGGAAGGTACAGCAGCTAAAGGCAAGGCAGCTGGACCAGGCACAGTACTCCGTCACCTCAACAGCAGCATTCCCACCCAGCATTACAAGAGGATATAGGGTTGCTCCATCTCTTTGGGGTGATGGTTCACTCTGAAAGCCTGATTAAGTGCTTGTGGAGGTATCTTGTGGCAGGATTTCCTGTTTATGTTGCCCTACACCTTGTTATTAGCATCACACCTCTGCTGAATGCGTGCCCTCACCCTGCAGCTCTGCGCGAGTAGGGCAGGAGGAGATGGTTTGGGAAGGTGAGTCAGGAAAGTGCTGGGGGCAATGGCTCCAAGCTGGATGACAGAGAGAAGGAACCATGTGGGAGCAGCGGCACCGTGCTGTGAGGGGGCAGACCACAGCATTCCTCCTCTCCCCCTGGTAAACTCACCAATTTGCTTTCCAACTACACCTCAGGTGGAGGTGAGAGCCCACCATGCATTCATGTGGGATTTGTTTTGGCATGGGGTACCTAGGAGCCAGGAGATGCCAGGAGAACAGACAGATCATTAAACATCTCAGGCTGCTTTTCTCAGCTGCTTTTCTTCCTCTCATGCATTTTACCCTTCCAGAACACTCCTTTCCTCAGCAGGAAGGTGCTGCAGGCTCTGTGCCATGCACACAGCCTCAGCAGGGTCGTGTTGCCCTGGCCTCACCATTGTGCCATCATGTCCTACACCAAATTAAGCAGTGATTTACGAGTCGGCTTGACACCAAGGAACCGGCTCCAGGTGCCTGACAGAAACAAATCAGTATTTCAGTGGGGGATGCAAGTGTCACAGATGCTCCAAGGCAGCCTGAGGGAAGCCAGAAGAGACCACAGAGTGAATATTTCGGTTTCTTGGTTTTGTGGAGGCTGGTGATTAGCTTGGCCTTTGCATCAAACTAATGAGATGTCTCTGCTCAAAGGGACTCCCACGTCCCCCTCTGAGGCTGCATGGGGCAGCGCTTCACATCACCCAGGCACAACTTTAAGCCCTCCTCCTTTAGAGGAAGAGTGATGTTTTCTGAGTGCTCAGCATCTGTTCCCCTCCTTGGCAAGAGGTATTTCCGGGGTCTGGGATTTTTTCCTGGCAGGCAAAAAGTGGAAGTACACTTCCAGTATGTGCCAACCCCAACTATCCAGTGTTCCCACCACTGACATGCATGGTGGGTGGTAGGTGAAACCTCAGATGTCAGGATTAGCTTTTCCAGGGCCCTTCAGAAAAGTTGAAGGTTTGCTGCAAAAAAAGAGAAAACTATCAAAAGAAAGATTTGCTTGTCAAACATGAATGTTTGCTGCTGCAAAGCAAATAAGGAATGCCTCAGGGCTACACCAAGCACCCAAGATTACCCAGTTGTTAGTTTTTGCATGTTTGGCTGAGGCAAGGGACAAGCACACCACCTCTCTCTGTGCAACCTGACACACCACCTTGGAAGGAAAATTAGCCACTTATCAGATCTGAAGACTGTGTCCCTGCTAACTGGCTTAATTTGTGCCTCTGTTCAGAGGGGCAGACACAGGGCACATCACCTCACCACTGCCCCAGCCATAACCCATTGGAGGTGACATTTCACCAGGTGACAGAGCTGTGGTCTGTGTTAAAGGGGTGGTGGGGCTCAGTACCTGCAGAAATTGAAACCCTGGGTCTGTCATGCACACCCTCAAAGCTGCAAAGGCAGCTTGTGAAAAGGGGCTGTCTGGCCCCTCGCTCCTTAAAATGCTCATGGCTATGGTGCTGGTGGGTGTGCACCTCTGTGGGTGCTGGGATGACCCCGCTTTCCTGGCGCAGAGCCAGGATGCAGCTGGGACAAACCATGGGTTCTGGGAGATGGGAAGTTTCACTGGGCCCAACACCACTGCCGTGTCCCAGGGCTCAGCACTGCCTCTGCCCTGGCTGGGGTTGCAGGTGTCTGACCCTGACAGGCTTCAGTGGTGCCTCCCCTGGGTATTGCTCTTGGCCCCGTGGTCTCCTCCTCAGGGTATGCCAGCGGAAGCTCTGGGACTGGAGCAGCTGCCAGGGAGGAGGTGTGAGGGACACCCTGGTGAATGCTGGTCAGGAAATCTCCATCCTCAGCCCCAAGCAAGGCACTGTTACATGCTAGATTTGCTGCAGGATGTGGGGCACATGCTATCTCAGCTGCCCTAGCAGCTGGCAGGGATAGGGTCCAAGCCCTGTGCTGGATTGCACGCCCTGACTCAAAGCATGTGCCCAGGCCGGGCAAGTGACAAAAGCCAAGGCAGGAGGATGATTCCTCATCCACCATTATGGCCTCCACTCCCCCCATTACCTGCGAGCTGGGCTGGAGCCCCTGAGGTCCAGCTAAGCTGTGGCAGTGCTGCCAAAGGCCTCCTATGCCAGAGGTGGCTGCAGGCAGCTCCACAGATGGACAGACAGCCGCCTCACTGCAGAGCCAGCCCCAAAATGCTCAGCCCTGCACCCTTGAAAACACCATTTGTTTGCCGTGCACAGCACACAGTGCAAGGCAGTCATGCCCCACAAAAACACAAACCCACAAAAATAAAAGAAGAAAATAAAAGATGCCCGTGTTTCAGCAGTTCCCCCTTGGTTGTGCTATCAGAAAAAGGGCATTCAGAGTAACAATGGAGTCTCTGGGCAGCTCAGCACTGCACAGGGAGGTACAGACTAAGCTTCACTCTCTCCAATTTCCAGGCCAGATGGAGCTCAGGCAGGATGTGATACACCAAGCACCCACTGCAAGATTTTTCCTGGCTCGCTTGGGAAGGGATTACATGGTTGTGGCAGCAGGAAGAGAGCCAACAGAGACCTGTGGCCAGAACATATGGGGCATCAGGCTCTGGTGTCCCTGCTCTGTGCAAGCCCAGAGCTGCCCACAGCTCCCTGCTGAGGAGGGCTCTGCTGAACCTGCAGCCAGCTGTGGAGACCCCGGTCCCGGCACCGCATGGGTGTCCTCAGCTCATCCACAGTGCTGATCCTGCCACAGGGAGCTGTAAGGAAAGCTGCTTAGTGGAGGCGATGCTTGGGTGTCTCTGGAGCTGGGCCCTGGCAACAGCCCTGGCTGCCTTCACGTGGCAGGATGGCAGCAGCGGAGCAAGCAGCAGTGACAGCTGCTCTCTTTGCTTTGGGGATGCTGTGTTGCTCTGCCTCTGGGCTTGCCACCTCACTGTTTTTAATGGATTCAGTCCATTTCCTTAAACTGAAGCCCTGGCAGGACAAAGTGGGCTCCCAGTGGCCTTCTTCACCACTGAGCAAGAGGAGTCTTATCTACCATGAGTGGTAGACCACCAAGTCACCACACTCCAGGCATAGAAGTGTTCCTGTGCGGCCACCAAAGCTTTCCACCACAGCAGCAAAAGTGATTTTTAAGCTTTTAATATCAAGAAATAAAGTCTGTGTGTGGAGCACACCGCATATCCCTGTTACACCCTCACCGTGACTTTAGCTGGATGGCAAAGGGCTGTCATTGCAGGGAACACTGCCTCACTCTTCCTCATAGCTCATCTGCCTCCCCAGGGAAGGGCTTCTTGCAGCCAGCAGGTTGGTCAGGCTGACCCCAGCATCCCTGTCATCCTAATGTGGGCAATTACTGTTATGGCTGGGCTCCATCCAGCCCCAGGAATGTCTTAATAACTGCAAATAGAGAACAGCTGCTAGTTTACTCATTCATCCAAAAACTGAATTTATGGAGAGGCTCCACAGTCCACTGCTGTCAGTGTCAGGTCAGCACAGTGCAGGGTCACTCAGAGGGACACACTGGGCAGGTGAGGATGCCAATCCATACTGATCACAGCACTGTTGCACTGAAGCTTTCAACACTGACACATTAAGAGGAGAGAGCACCTTGCAGGAGGTGTTGATCCCTTAGTTAAGCACTGAAGAAGTTGCTAAGGGTACTGCTTGCTGTAAGGCCATGGAATGACTGTGCCCACCCTCTCTCCTTGGGGGAGGGAATGTTGCCAAAAAGGTGTTGCAGGAATATCAAAAACTGCTCCCTGCATAAGATAAGAATCAATAACACTTGGAGAAGGGAAGAAGGGAAGATTTTCTTCTGAGAAAAAGCAGTGGGGTTGTTTCTAGGGGCAGAGTGAAGGTCCAAGCAGCCTTTACTCCACGACTGCAGAGCCGGGCCTGCAGGAGAGGTTGGCTGCATCACCAGAAGAAGCTGGATCATCCTGAGTGACAGGGCCTCCTTGGGTCTGATCCAAGGGTAGGCAGATATCAACATGGTTTCCTTTAAATTCTACACACCTGTCCCCACTACAAAGTAATTTCATATTTATCCAACATATATTTACACGCACACAGTGCCCGTCTGCACACAGGCTCGCACCAGGCACCCACTGACAGGAGTAACTAAGGCTCTGGCAGACGGGGTGTGTTGTCTTTCAGCAGGAGTATGCACATTAGCTCTCAAAAAGCTACATCCCAATGACCTGTCTGTGGCTTTCATACCTCTACAAGAAAGCACAGGACTCCTGTCACAAGGTTGGAAGGTGTCACTACGCAGCAGAGAATTCTCCTGCTAAATTGATGGTTTGCTGTGGTGTACTATGAAACCACCACCACGGAAGAGCTGGGCATGGGGAAGATGCCTCAGTGTTTCTCCTTGCTTTGGGAGGACCAATGAAGGTCAGCATCATTGCAGGATGGTGAGGGTCACCTGTGGTCTTTCCCCCATAGCAGCCATGCTTTAGAAGAACATTTTGAAGGGTTGGGTCTCCCTATAAGTGGGACTTGTTTGCAGTTTTTACTGTGTAAGACCTGAGGGAAAGCTGAGTTTAGATGGTGCTGTGCAAACAGAAAATAAGAACTAATAAAAGTACTCAGAGAAACTAATAGGTCAGCATTTTAAACCACTAGTTCCATCCTTTAGAATATGTTTCTACCAGCATGGTACATGATATAACAAATAGCTGGTCTAGGGTACATAAATGCAATATATTATCACTCTTGCTTAGATGTACTTTAGTAGCATCCATGTAAAGTTGCTTGTGCAGCTTTCACTTCAGCTGTGGATTAGGAGAATTAATTACATGGTTACATACTGGAGATCAGCTGGAATACGTGCTCTCATCTGTGACAGGAGAGACAGTGCTCCAGGAACATATCTGGGCTGTGCACAGGCAAGGCTCCTACCTGAAAGATCACTGCCTGTGTGATGTAGTTGAAAAGGAAAGAAGGGAAAGAGGAGCAATGACTTGCTAAAGTGACAGGCTGAAGGAGCTGATCGCCCTGCCAGACAATGGGGATCTACCCTTGCTGAACTTGTGATATTTCTCTTTCTGCCACCACCCCATCAACCCATGGGTCATCTGATTTCCCCATCTCCCAGACACCCAGCAAGCAGGGAGAGCAATGTGTGATTTTGAGGCAGGCTAGGCATGCACAGCTGCACCAAAATGTGCTCTTCACTCTGAAAATATCCTGCCCTGAGCATCCCAGATGAGATGGGCAGACTGACCCCAGCCCTCTCACTGCACAACTGAGAGGGGAGGCTTGCCTGTGCCTGCAAGGGAACAGAGGAGACAGCATCAGTAGCAGCTGCAAATTGCTGCCACACTGACACCATTGCAGAAGCACCTGTGAGGAAATTAACCATTATAAAGCCTGTGCAGGGAATACCTGGGTGCACACAACCAAGGCACATGCTGGAGGTGGATAGTAAAAGCAGAAAGGGGTAAGTGAAGGGGATGAAGGTCCCAGACCCATGGCTGATGCAGGAGACAATGCTGGGATGGAGCAGGGACCTGGGGTGACCGGCACTGCCGGTGATGCTCAGCTTGCTTCTCCTCTCCTGCCACCTCGTTCCTCCTGAAAACCCTCATCCCAGTCCTGTGAGCAAACTGGTGTGTCATGGTGCAATTACAGGCTGTCAACCTGTGACACCCAGAGGTGGGTGGGAATTAAGGCTCCACGGACATCTAACATTTTTCTCATTTTTGACAGTCTGACTAAATTCAGAGTAATTTGGTGTCTTCTTGCGTTCTGTCGTTTGTGTTTGGGTTTTATCATTATTACTGTAATTACATTACATTTATGCACGTTTCTGTTTGATTCAGCATCAAATACTAAATACCCACCTGCAATAGTCACAACAAGAAGAAATCCAGGGATATTCTGTCTCTAGCTGGCCCCAGAGAAAACAGCACATGACCCAGGACCTTCACCTTAGAGGAACACATGAATTCCGGATATGATGATCAGAGAATTGCCTCTGAGAAAAGCCAGAAAAAACAGTTTTCTCCCTGGCTCCACTGTCCTTTAGGTTCCTACAGCAATCAAGCATCTTCCTCCCTCTCTTTACTCGCCTGCTGTTCATAGCTTAACAGTTGTGTTAACATGTGAGGCATGAATATTGTCTAGAATACGTATTTATACAACCTCTTAGGCATTTTAGGATGCTTCAGAGGCAGTAAGATACGTGAGCACCGCCAGGAGCAATGCTCACTAAGGCATTACTTGACAATGGTCAAGATTTCTCTTTTTGGGCAAGTTATAATTCTGCACCCTGGGTAACAGTGGCACCTTGATTTAGGACGTTACTGGCACCTGCCAGCTGTGCTGCAGCACCTCTCTGTGATTATGTTCAGCAGACAGTTTCACTGGAAGTACTTTCTGGTGCAGGGGGGTAAGCCAAGGGCACATGTGTAGATCAGTGTCACCAGGTATAAGATGATTGTGATGGCACTGCTTTGGTGGTGAGTGCCTGCTTCTGGGTGCAGGGAGACAAGGAGCAAGGGTGAAAATGCTAAAGTCCCCTCCATGCTGCAAACAGGTCACGAGGGAGCCCCTGGTCCCACAGAATGCGCCCACCTACACTAGTGGGAATGGCACATTGTTCCATGTGGGCCCAGGGCAGGGGCAGTGTGGGCACACTGGAAGTGTGCAGGGGCAGTGTAGGCACAATGGAAGGAAGCAGTTCAAGACACAAGAGGTGTCTCACCGTGATTGCTGCTGGGGTGGAAGTCATTCTGGGACACAGTGCACGCCCACGAGCTGTCCCAGCCTCGGCAGCTGGGTCCTGAGAACTGCTTCATTTTTTGGTTGGTTTACATTTTTCCCAAACCACTGCGGTGGCAGAACCAGACTTGAAAAACTCAGCTCACCACAAGTGAGATCTACCCTGGCTAGGGCAAGGGATGGATGTCACCATCAGGAGGCACCACAAGGGCAGGAGGGTTTGGGTGGACCCAGCTACTTGTGAAAGGGCAGGTCTGAGGTCTGGTCTGTGAGAGCAAACTGGCTTTGCTAGACAGGGACAGCTCCGGCTTGGCACAATTTCAGCTCTTCCAGAACCACTCCCCAGAGGAGAAAATATATTACTTTTCTTTGTGACTGGAGATGTGACTTCCTGCCCCCTCCAGAGCAGAGGGTTTGCAAGATGGAGGTCTCTAGACCTGAGATCCACGGGAGCTATTCTGGTTAAAGAGGGGCTAGAGAATGCTCTCATCCTGGGGTGGCTTTCTACCCTGCTTGTTGCCTCGGCACATCCCGTGGCTGTTTTGCCTTCCAGAACCAGCAGGCATTTCCTCAGGGTTTGACCCAGGAGGCACTTAACATGATATATCTGAAGCCCATCAACAGGCTTACTCAAACCCTGAGGTGCCTGGGTCAGGGCCTGTTTGTGTACGATACACACAGACTTCTTCCGCAGCTGTCACAGGAAGGGCATCATTTCACATCACTTATTATTTGAACATCAGTTTGCAACATAACAGGAAGAGCCAAACAGGGGCATCTCGTGCCAGCTGCTCTGAGCAGGAATTTGAAGCAAACATGCCCATTTTGTGCCAAGATGATGGCTCAGGAGCGGTGTGAAGCTGCTCTGCTCTGTGTTGCAGTGAGCAGCTGCTGCTTGCAGGGCTCAGGGAGGGCCACTGCTGACCATCCGTGCACACGTGCCGGCAGCAAACATAGGAGCTCGCCTACGAGAAAATATGCAGAGACATTAAACCCAGGAGCTTTTCATCACCCCGGTCAGACCAGTCCCAGCCTGACTAACAGGAGGCCAAGCCTATATTTACTGCAATTTATATAAATCAAGAGAGATCCCATGAAAGACAACCAACCAACCAAATTGCTCTAGGGACAAATTCCTTCTGACACATACATCTGATAACATCAATTACTTCCCAAACAGACTGATTCAAATGCTGTGGGTGTTTTCAGAGGTGATAAACATTATGGGAGGAGGCTGGGCTGAGGCTGAAACACACTGGCAAAGGTATGGACCTGTAAGGAACAATATCCATCAGAGACCATACACTCATGGGCAACAGAGACCCCAGGATGAGTTGTTCACATCTCCCTGCACACCACAGGCCAGAAAAAGCTTCCAGCATCTCACAACAAAATTCAGACTTCTTATTTAAAAAAATTAATTCTAAGCTAGATTGTGCTAAGGCACCCTGCTGCATCAAAACCTCCTGCAATAGCAGGGAATATGTTGAATGAAAAATGCTTAATCCTGTGTGGAGACAGCTCCCTGACAGCCTCCCTCAACAAATCCATCCCACTCTCCAGCCGGTGCTTGGTGCTCAGGTGAGGGCAGGCTGGGCAGGTCAGCAGGAGGCCAGGCAGTGCCGGAGGAGAAGTGGATAACACTGCATCCATTACTATTCATTGCCACACGCAGAGCAAACCTCCCTGCTGCTACAGATTGCTCTGCACCTCCACCTGCCCCCCAGGAGCTGTGGCTGCCTGGGGTGAGCGCTGCAGGAGAGGCTGGTCCAGGTGAGCTCAGACAACTGGAGCAGCACAGCTGAGCACCCTGCAGTTTCAGGTGACTTTGTGCCCGAGCTGCTCAAGCCCTGACTGTTGGTGTTGCTTAGCGAGACTGAGCTCTGTGGCTGTGAACACAGGCACCTCTCCATCTGATGGCAGCCACCTCAATCTCCTCCCCGAGCCAGGGACAGCATCCCCATCTCCGTGGGCACACAGTGGCTTGTGCCCAGCCTGCTGGAAGGTGGCTTGGCCTCTCAGAGCTGGCCCAGGCTTGAAGTCCTGCACTGTGCCCCAACAGTCATTAATTGTTGTTTTTCTATGTTTTCCAGTTCCAAGAGTCTGAAAAAATGGGAGGACTATGTCATAACCTGCCAGTGTGGTGCCTTCTCACAGCAATGGGTACCAAGGGTGTGGTTTTTTGTTCCCTGGGGTGTAGCAGAAGGGCTTTGGGGGGCATCCAAGGGCAAGAATGACTGCAGGAGTACAGCACTGGAGGACCATCAGGATAATTGGGAGCTGTTTGCAGCAGGCTCAGGAGGCAAATTTCCTATCAGCTGGGTGAAACAGGGGGTACAGGAATGTTAGCCCTCATTTATGGTTGTGTTTTAGGGCTAAGAGCAGCTTCCATTCTCTGTGGACCTTTGCAGCTGCTGCCCACCCCAGTGAGCATCTCACTCCTGGGAGGAAAAAGAGGTGTGAAAGGGGAGGAGGAGAAAGACTGGGCAGGAGTTCAGGGAACTTAATTGCAAGGTGAGAAAGAATGAGGCGGGACAAAAATGAAAAGTAAATAAAATCAACTGAAAGCAGTAACTGCAGAACACTTAAAGGAATTTGTAAATCTCGGAAATAAAAAGGAACGAGTCGTTGTTAGAGCAGAAAGGAAGCCTGAGACCTACAAAAGCTCTCCCGTGTCTTTGAGAAGTTGAGGTCAAAGGGAGTACAACACAGACCCTATTCCTACACTTGGAAATGCTGCAGGAAACAGCCACACTGTGAGGAGCAGCTGTAACTGAGAACACACAAACTTCAGGTGGGAAGGACCTGTGGTCTCCAGTTTTTGCTAGGGGCTGAACAACCTACAGTCAACCACGGGAACAGAGGGAGAGGCATCTAAAGCTAATTGGTCGTGATTTGAAAGAACTAAATATAAATCCTGGGGGAAGACCTCAGCAAGCAGCACGTCTCCAGGGGACGCTGACTCAAGCAGAAGTGGCATGACGCAGACGAACAGAGAGGCAAGGCTGTCCTGAGCAGAAATCTCATTACATCTACTTAGCTATTCCTGCTAAACTGCCTCCTATTTACTGCCCCTAGGGCTTAAGCAAAGAACATTAAGAATGAGATTAAGAAAGCAGAAATGTAGGCTGAATGTCTGAAAAAATTTCCCTGACAAAGCAGGATGAGCCAAGCACGTCTGCAGAGATCTTTGCCTGGCTGAGATAGAGTGGAAGCAGGCACAGTCCTGCAGCAGCGACTCCTCCAGCCCCAACCAAAACTGCCTGGGGATGCTTCCCACCTGCAGGGCACCTCCGGGCTCCTGGTGAACGGGGGAATTAGGGGAATTGGGGATGCAAGCTCCCCCAGGGCATCCTGTGGGCAGGGATGCTCCCACTAGCTGGGTTACTGCCCCCAGGCTGGGTCAGTTCCCCACTTGCCACTCGCCCCTGCTAGGGGTGGGGAACAGCCCACACATCTTGGGGCTCAGGGTGGGGATTCCACAGGAAGGAGGGAACAGTTCCCTCACCTGCATCCCACTGCCCGGCAGAGGATGTCTGACATCTCACAAGTCTCTGAGCGGAGGGGTGAGCCTGAAGCACTTTTATATTTTTATTTGTGGTAGCCTTTCAGCTGCTCCCACAGCCCCCAAGGGCACCGAGGCTCACACAGGACTGTGCTGTAGCAATGAAACTTGAGCACGGGCTCGCCCAGCCACCAGTTTCCCATCTCTCACCCAACTCTGCTTTTTGCTCCTCTTCAGAACAGACAAACTACTTAGAAAACGCAGAAACGCCGGGGCCCACGCCTCGCTAATGGACAGCAAAGCCTTCCTCCCTGTCCTGTGCCCACTGCCGCCCTCTCCAGCCGCAATACCTGCACCAACTGCGGGAAACCTCTGCTGCTGGCGGTGCAATTAGAGGCTGTCAGGTGCTCTCCGTCCGGTAGTTTGCGACACTGGCACAGGCATCTCTGGAATTACGAATGGGGTGGGATCCACAGCGTTACCCACAGCCCCAGCAAAGGGCCAGAAGGGCGAGAGCATGGCAGAGCGAGGAATCTGGCACCCACAGAAAATGTCACACAGCGTGTATCAGTGCCTCCCTACAGAGGGGCTGGTGGGAAGTGACTACAAATACTCACTTTTATAAACAAGAGTTGAGTAACAAGTGCATAAATAATAGCATCTTTGTTCATCTTTCCATCACTCCTGCTATTGCAGTGTTGCCACCTAGGCAGAAAGTTGGTTATCTCTGGGATGGGAAGTGCAGCTTCCAGGACGAGGACTTTTTTCTGAAATCCAAGGGAACAGAGCGCAGCTGCTGCCAGGTTTAGGTGGATAATTGTCCCATGCAGTCTGAATAACTCTAGGCCAGAGAAGGCTGAATGTCTGTGAGGTCTGAAGAGGGGAGCAAATCTCCAGCTCTCATTTAGACATCCCTGCATCGAAGCTTTTAAGCAGACGCTCAGCTTCACTCATGAGCTCAGGTTCCAGACCAGCAAAAAACACCTGTGGTTCACAGTCATGGCAAGATCCCATGCCAGCTGCCACCAAACACCAGCCCCAGAGGTTGTCAGGAGTTGATGGAGCTTCACCAGGGAGGAGATAGCAGTAATTCTTCCTTCTCAAAAGAATTTTGTCCTGAAGAGGTTTCCCGCAGTTGATATAGGTGTCTTCTGACAGGACCTGGGCCTTGGGACCCAGATCTCCACCGCCAGAAATCTCCTAACACACAACAAGGGAAAACTGCCTTGGCCATGGAAATCCTGGTTCTGCAGCACCTCTCGGGATTGCCAGACTGGAACACCCTGGCCTCAAAGCCCAGGAGCTGGAGTGGGGACATCATTCTCTTTCAGGCCCCATGCCTATTGCTGTCTCATCTTGGGCAAAATTATAATCCCATGTCTTTTTGCCACTTCAGACCCAGAATAACAACTTAAATTCTTCAGAAAGAAAAGATCATCCTTTAACAGTGTGCTGCTTTACAAAAGGGTGAGAACGTCATTTTTAGCTCCTACTTGAATTGCTAAAATAATTACTTACTTCTAGGCACTTTTAATTAAAACTCTGCTGTATTGCTAGTTGTGTTTAAAACAGTTAATATTGAATCACTCTATCTACAATTTCCTGAAAACAGAAACCACTGCTGCATTTAGTATTCCAATCCCAAGCTACCCTGGAAGAGTTATTTTTATTTATACACTTCAGTGACCACTGGTAATTCTGCAGCTCAAATCAACATAATGCTTTTTCCATTCCCCAAAATGACACCAAAGTATTTGTGAGAATTGTAGTTGTCCAACCAAATTATCATCAATCACATTAAATTAGAAAGCATGAGAGGGATGGTTCCACTTTAAATCATGTTTTTTGTTCCAAGTAGAGCAAGAGAAATACAGTTTCTATTCTTCCCTGCTAGCATTCCCAGACTGCAACCCCCCATTTCTTCTATTCCTGCTGCTGATGCTCTGTGCGCACCAGCAGGTGTGGGGACTTTCCTTTGAGAATGACAAGAATTTGGAGATGTCACGGCATTGCCCAGCCAGCACCCAGTGGAGCTGGCTGGGACACCCAGGACTGCAATGGAGAGGAAAGAGAAGGAAAACAAAGTTCAGTAGAAGAAATTTGCCTGCACAAGGATGCTGTCACACGCCATAGTGGACCTGAGATCTCCATGGGATGCTGTGGTCTAATATCTCACCCAGGCATCCCCGTGCATCCTGGCACAAAAGTGCTTCTGCTCCTCTGCTTTCCACAGCCCACAGGCACCGTGGCAGGGGCTGCCTCTTTCTGTGCCTGGCCTTCCTGGTTTGACTCATCATTTATGATAAGTGAAAACTGCATTTCTGGAGCTCTCCCTGTATAGCCATTGCTTGGAATTGTGCACAGCTGAAGATCATACCCATCTGGGCACTAAAAAGACAGTTATTTTTCACATGGTATCTCATTCCAGCCTCTCTCTGACATTTGCATGGAAAGAGGCTTTACAGAAAACCTGGGATAACACTGCATCCTTGTGTCAGGTGAAGCTAAACAGCAGTGCAACTTCAAAACTCAGTTTACAGTCACAGCTGTCCCCTCCATTCCCCATCTGTTTTCACATCTTGGGATGGGTGGACCACTCACAGCATCCTTGAGAAATCCCTTGGGAAGAGCTAGCAGGAAAAAACCAGATAGAGCTGGGACTTTGTCCTTCTGCTTCTTGGCCATGGGGAGTAAATGAACCCAGGTTCTGGAGCACCCAAGCAACGTGTGAGCTATCAGGACCAGCTCTGCCAGGTCAGCCAGCTGCCTTCAGTGCAGACCACAGGAGACACCAGCATTGTCACCTGCGTGCTCACACCCAGGTTGGACGCACTGCTGCCTGCCTGCAGCTGATGTAGCTCTGCAGCACTGAGCCTCCAGACCCCAAAATGCCAACAGTGATGCGGGGTAAGTGTGAAAGAATTCATCACCTCTGCTTTCTCTGGTGCTCACCAGCAATGACACACTGACTGCTGAACACACCATCCCCAATTCTCCTCTGGGACAAAGGATGACATTTGCTTTCAAAACTAGGATTTAAATATGCTTTTTAAATTCTATTCCAGGGACTTTGGACTTAGATCGGACTAAGCCAGCTCTCCGCTGCCGGGAGCAGAAATGGCTGGGGATGACACAGACATATGAGAAAACCCAGAAGTGTAAGGAGCATCCAGGGACACTGAAGCATCTGAAACCGAGCGCTAAGCACCTCCGTTCTCTCACGCTCTCCATGCAATGCAGGCGCTCCAGCACCTATGGCTACAGCTTAACTTTCCCCGCTCATGGCACAATGGACCGCTGAGCCCGGGCAAAGGCAGGCAGAAATACCAGCTCCGAACACTTCCGCGGGCAGGTGTGGCACCGCATGGAAGGCAGCCTGGCTGGTTCCCAAGGAGCCCTGCTGGCCGCGGAGCAGCGCATCCCCGCTGTTTTCCACGGGAGCGGGAGGCTGTGCGGCGGGAGGCCGGCAGAGGGCAGCTGCACCCTGCCAAACGCCGGGAATGCCGTGCCGGGAGCGGCTGGCCGCGCTCTCCCCGCCGGGCTGGGGCCCACGGATGGTGCTGGCAGGCGCCTCTGCTGCCCCGCTCCCCACCCTCAGCGCCTCTGTGCACGGCGGAGCCCGCCTGCCCTCTCTGCCGGGAATCTCGGGATCTGAGTGGCCAAAATGCTGCCGACCATCGTGTCTGCCGGGGCTGCTGGAGCTCCAGCGTGGTCCAGCTGTCCGGCGAGGGCTCGATTTGGTCCTTGAGACGCCCCAGCTGAAGCTACTGCTTTTCGGCAGGAAAGGATGGGTTGGGCGGATGTCGATGTCTGTGCCTGTGCGGGGTCCCAGACCGAAGAGTGAATGACAGGGCAGCAGGGATGCTGTCCTCATCCTGGTCCTGATGGGGATGGATTGAACGTTTCCTGGAAAAAGTCCATGCAGCCCATGCTAGAAATTGGGTGAATGCCTTTCACCTTCCCCAGTGTGGTGGGCTCCCCCACAGACAGTGGAGGCTGCCCCGCTGTTCCCCTTTCCAAGCACTCGCTGCCACATCTAAGTGAAGTGGCAAGCTGGGACAGGAACACGCCATGCATCACAGAGCCGTAAGGAAGGGCACAACCTTCTTAGAGGGGCATTTTCTGCAAGTCATCCCTCAGTCAACATATCAGAGGAGTCCCAGCTCTTACATAAACATCAGTGAAGAGGGTGAGTGGAAGAAATTTTATCCCAGAAATAATTTATAGCCATTCTTTCCCAATACCTGTGACCCAGGCAATTTGTTAGGTGATCCACATCTTTGTGTGGCAAACAAACTTGGACTAGAAACTCTTGCTACTTTCAGCAGTAATTTTGTTATCTTCCCAAAGGCTAAGGTGTACTGCCAGCGCCCATCTTCTGTCACAAGTGTTTTCTTTCTCCTCTTTCCTAAAATCCGTTCCAGGATTTACATCCTGGCTTTTGCCACACTTAATCTGCATGTGGGTACTTCCCCAGAAGGTTCAACTCTAAAAACAATCATACAGCAAAAAGCAGCCACAACCATCATGTTTCCATCTGCAACATACAGTGCTGGTGAAGGCTGGTGGAGACAGCCCATGTTTCCAAACTGAAAAGTCAGCAGGAAAGAGGTCACTGGGAAAAATATTTAACTATGACAATTAATTAGAAAATCCCCATGGCAATTTTACATCTCCAGGATAGAAAGCACACCTGCAGCTCCTTTCATTGGTACTTCGCCATGTTCCTATGAAAACATGGGAAGGACACACTGCTCGTCCCAAAGGTGGTGTGCACACCAGTGGGACCAGAGACGTGTCACACACATGTTCCTGACCCGAGCTGTGCCAGAGCAGCACAGCCACAAGCAATTTCAGGAGCATCACAGCATGAGGAGCCTGGTGCACTCCCCTCTTCAGCCACACAGCCAGAGACTTCCCAGTTTCTACAAGGACACCAACACCGACTTAAGCAATCAAAAATGACACCAGCTCCTGGCACCAACCTACTGGTGTGGTGGCTCTGCCAGAGCGGGCAGTTGCCTGATGGTAGCCCGTGACACCATGGGATAAGTGTCTCCTGTCTGCTGGGGAGATGTGGGTCCGACAGCCTGGGCTGGCCAGGTGAGCCAAGGTGGCTGCTTCCTTTGGTTGTTGATATTATCTTGCATTTTGAAGCCACAGGCCCAGAGAGGGATGGGCCCAGGCCATGGCACATTCCTGTGCTCGACCACACAGACAGATTCGCTGCCTTCTAAAGGACATGGACAGCAAGTCAAGGCATCAAGAATCTGACAGAGCCCTGGGCAGGGGTTGCCCATGGTGAGCCAGGGGGGTTGCCCCATTGTTCTCCTGCCTTTTACAGCCACAGGCCTCCATGGGGATGAGACCAGACCATGGCACACCCCCATCCCCTCCCTCCACAGACACAGCCAGAGATTTCAGCAGCTTTTGACAAGGCCTTTGTCCTAAGGGCAAAAAGGTACATGGAGCCCCAGTGTGCACTGCACCATGCTCCCACAGGCAGCTGGAGGCTCCTCACAGCCATAGACAAGGGGGAACCAGCCTTTGAAGTGTTCAAAAACGTGTGTTTGTGGCCTTTGGGGAAACGGCTTTGTGGTGAAGATGGCAGTGCTGGGTTAATGGCTGGATTCCATGAGCTTAAAGGTCTTTTCCAACCTTAACAGTTCTATGATGCTCTGATTCTATAACACAACATTCTCAGTCTTCATTTACCTGACACTACTTGTTGACTGTGACACAAATTCTCATTCAGCTCAGGTTCTCTGAATGGTTTTCAATGAATACACTATTTATGAATAAAGTGTAACCTATCGTATATACAATGAATTTTCCTGGCACATACACCTGGTTTGCAGTTCTCTCTTAAGCATGCATTTCCTCAAATGACAGCTTGGAATTATGTACAAAAGAATCCAAAATTTTACAGTGCAAATCACGACTGTAGCTGTAATTATTTTTCACCAACATGATGCTTTCAGAACAAAGTGATGCCCAACTTAGACTATATTACAGGATGGTCTGGGATATTTTTAGCAATGAAAGTATAACAAGTTGCATTCTGATTTATTTTTCCACTTCAGCTTGTTCTCATTTTCTCTTATAGTATTTAAAACTGTTTAACTTTTTGTGGTTTTAAATGAAATGCGGATATTGTAATGTAATATTTTGTCGCTTTGTATATTCTGAACTAACCTGAGAAATCAAGGCTCTTCTCATGTGTAGAGGATTGTAACTAAATCAATTATCTACAAACTAATTCTTATCAGAAAAACAGATTCTACAACTCTCAGGACAACCAACGTCAGTATTTGGTCACCCCCATGGTGCAAAAGTGTTTCCTGATGTTCAGACAGAGCCTCCTGTTTCTCTTTGTGCCCATTGCCTCAAGTTCTGGGGCAAGGATTTCTGGGGATGGTAACATGGGTTGGCTTCTGCTGAGCAGTGCTGCCAGGACGTCTCACACACGGTATCACACACGTTAAAGTAAACTCAGTTTTTTTCAGTTTACTCAGAAGGTAAACCAGGAAGGGAAGCAGGAGTCCTCCCTGGCAAAACAAGCCCTGGAGGGGTGAAATGTTATAATCCCCTGAGGCTGGGGAAGTTCTGGAGCCTCTTGAAGACTCGTTACACATCCTCGAAGCAAAATCCAGGTAGCCAGTGATGCTCCCTTGGCCATGGCACACCCACCGAGCCTGAGCACCTGGCCACTGGTGTTGCCACCCAACACACATTTTTATTTCGCTGTCCTTGAGCTTTTCTGTTTGGGCATTTGCCACAGGGCCCCAAATCAAAGACCTTTGCAGTTTCAGAGGGACTCTACTCCACAGGAACCAAGCTGCTTCTGCATGGACATCACAGCCCACAGGCTGAGCAAGGAGCGGATCTCCATGAGTCATCGAGCACTTCTCCTGGTTATGTGCTGGAGGTGCCTGTGTCTCCAGCAGGAGGTGGGAAAAGGAAGTTTTTACACTCTCAAGTGTAAAACAAATGTTCAATAAATAGAATCACTTTTCAGCCATGAAAAAGAAGTGTTCGAGTCACTGGTGCCCCAGAGCTATTGGCTACAGAAGTGGTGGGTGTAGAACAAAGCAGCTCCTGAGTTTTGTTATGCACACTTCAGGATTTTGCTTGAGCACTTTGGGCATCTGTCTGGATTGCTTTTAAGTAAGTGTGAGGTGCAGGCGATGGTGTGGGGACAACTTGAATGGGGCAGCTTGAACTCAGCCCTTCCCAGGCACTCAGAGAAAAAGATCTGGTGAGGTAGGGCACACAAATGGGTAAAGTTTGTTGGCACCATCACTTGTCTGATGCTATCTCCCCCATTTCCCTAAATAATTTGCCACAAATTAATTAACACACTTGAAGTCTCAGCCCCAACCAGTGCCCATCCCCTGGCACCCTCTGTGCTGCCGAGAAGGCAGCAGTCAGTAGTGCCTTCTGAGACAAAAATTGCATGTGGAATCATAGGATCACTAGTGCTTATTGTGGTTTTCACAGGAACAAGTCAAAATGCACCTACGCTGGACTGAAATTTAGAATATTCTTTCACATATCCTGTCAGCTGGATACTCTCTAGCTACATCCCCCTTGTGAGCATGGTAGGCAGCATTCTTTGGGACTAGACCTCAGTGTCCCTCCATGGCTCATCCATGCGGACCATGATTCTTCCAAATCCTTCCAGGGGATGCCCCAGCACTTTTCCTGAGGGGGTTGATGCCAGATCCTTGCCCAGAGATGCAGAGATGTGTGTTTGGGTAGCATTCACCCAGAAGTCACCTCCCATCCCCTCCTGGTGATTTCCCCCACTTGCCTGTGAGTCCCTGTAGGGTCTCTGCCCTAAGGCAGCAGAGCATCCACAACCTTTTCCACATCATCATCCTAGTGCAGGAGTTTTGAGGAAAATGCCACGGCTGGGCTTTGGCAGGGACAACTTGGACTTACTCTGGATATAATTTTGGTGCATTTGAGTGGCTGTTTGGTATGCATCTCTCTCCACAGCTGAGCACAGCCAACAGGATACACCTTCTTCCTCCCCTCCACTGCACGCCATGAGGGCCTGTCTAGTCTGAAACCTCATTAGCTTAATTAAACTGGTTATTTAGTGAGAAAGACTGACCCATGCCAAAACTAACACAGGAAAAGAACCATCATCTGTTTCCTCTTTATGAAGTGCTATTGCTATGCCAAAACCATGCCCCAAACTCCTAATGTTTGATCCAAGAGGCTGTCCAACAATAATACGACCACTTATGGTTGGGTAAACTACCTCATGCTTGGAAGGCATTCTCTTGGGAGACACTACTTTGGGACACCCCATGTTTAGGAATAATTTGTTGTGCAAAACCCATGAGACCATCTCATGGTGCCAGCATCATTATTCAGTACATTGCACATGCAATCCAGTATCTTCATGGAAAACCAGGCTGAAATAACCAGCTCTGAATAAACCATTCCAGAGCAGTTGGCTGATTAGGTAAAGCAAAAATGGTTTTAGTCCTGAACTTATTTTTTCAGAATTAAATCCTTTTGTTTCAGAATGGAGTCCGTGTGGGAGTTGCTTGGGTATACGTATGCCCAGCCTCCAGTGGGAGGGTGCCAACAATTTCAGCATGAGATTAAAACACAAACATAACAAAAACAAGCAGAAAATTTAAAAAAAAAAATTAAGAAATAAAAAACCAAAACCAGTGGAAAAAAACCCCCAAACAACAACTCCTGGAGAAGGTCCAGGAGCTGTGATATTGAACCAGGGTATCACAGCTGAGTCCCCAGCACCCACTGCAGGACGCTGCCCAGTTTGGTGTGAGAACTGAGGGAGGGGATGGGGCACAGATAATGGCTACACGGCCGAGGTGCTCATGGGATTTGCTGCTTCTGACCACGCGCTTGCAAGCAGGCACAGTGGTACCTGCAAGGGACAAAGATGACACCTATAATGAATTGTGGCTCTCTCTCAAAGGCACTCTGTGCCTGTGAATAATTCTGACCTACGTGGGCTGTCCCACCCAAAACAGCCCCACTCTTTGCAGTCTCTGGCAAAGAGAAGGGACTCACACACAGTGTTTCCACTGCGTTGGCAGGAGGCACCCAGCTGAGCAGGTGGGGCAGCTTCTTCAGCCAAACAAATGATACTGCTCCATCAGGGAACAGCCTCTGGATCCAGTCCATGCCTGCCTGGCTGGGCTCACCCAGGGCATTGCAGGGCAAACCCAGCAGGGGCAAACAGGAAAACTACAAGGGCCAAAGGAGAATGCCCAGAGCCCTGCCCGTGCCCAGCACAGCCACAGCCTCCATGCTGCTCTGCAGGCTGTCACCAGCACACTGAGCTGCAGCAGTGCTCAGGGATGCTGCCAGACAGACAGGTTGTCCATCCCAGCCTCCAAAGGGCCACATGTGGCTGAGATCTGAGCAGTGCCTGCTGCAAAGAGTCACAGCGGAGTGGGAAGAGACAAGAGGGAAGTGGGGTCTGGTGTCAGCAGGGCACAGTGAGAAGGTTTATTCCTGAAGGCTTTGCCACAGGTAGGAGAGCATCTTCCCTGGTTATGAGAAAGATGTGTTGGGAGGAAAGAGATCAACTCTGAGCAGCCTGTGCCATGGGGTTGCAAAAAATATCACTGGGAAGATGTCAGGGCCCGTGGATAATATCTGGATTTTTGAGCTTCACAACTAAATGCAGAGTTCCTCTAATTTACTACCATATTAAACAAATAAACCAACAACTTATTGTTTCATAATCTCTCCCAGGGAAAGTTCGGCTGTTGCAGGATCCCGCAAGAGCTGCAGTGAATGTTGGAGTCCAGCAATCTCATTGTGGGAGCTGTTTGTGAGATGGGACTCCAGCAACAATCACTGCTCCCCAGGAAATGCAGCTTCACACTGGTATGGCTATCTGAAGAAGAAACAGGGTCCTGGATGAAAAATGCTGTCCAGGAGCAATATACCCATGAAGCCTGCAGCTCTGCTGGTCCTGCAGCTTGCTGGGTCACAGCAAAGCTCGGCGCCACTGAGCTGGGTTTCTTCCATGTCCATGGTGAACTCTTCTTGGCCAACAATCTCTTCTTGGCCTCTCTGTTCCCTTGATTCTCATTCCAGAGAAATGCCACCATTTCTCAAAAACTCTCCCTTTGCCCAGCAGCTTTCAAAGGACCTTTGGGACATTTTTCTTCTCTTTTGTTTTTCCATTCAATCCCATTTCTTCAGCAATTGTGTGATACTTAATGCAAATATCTTCATAGGTCAAGTCACTTCAGGTGCTGAGCTGTTGGAGATGAAAGAAGTAACAAGTTGTTAAGTCTGTTCAGTTTCTATGGCAGCGAGAAGAGAGGTTTTTCATTAGGCTCTGCTTTCAAGACACTGTTTCCAGAGCAGTTCCCAGGGTCTGGCAATCAGCAGTCCTGTGTGACCCGTGGCTTCAGCACCCGCCAGACCCATGGACATGCCACTGATGGAGCTGGCTGGCAGCTTGCATCTCAGGAGATCGGTATGGAGCAGAAGCCCCAGGGCTGAAGTGCTGTTGAGTAGCAATTCAGGGGGAGAATAAGAAAACTTGGTGAAGACAGTCTAATAGCTGAACTAAATGAACTAACATCTGTCCTCCCTCAAGCAGTCTCATGGGCAGAGGACACTGCTCTGTCCCTAGGATCTAAAGCCGAAAGACTGACTTTTCACAAAGGTGTGAGATACTGAGCAAGGGATGAAACACTGTAATCCCTCATGACATTACGCGGGGCTGAAAGTGCATAATAATACGCTTAAAATCCAGGAAGAGCTTTGCAGTGGTGGAACAATTTCTGTAAGTAACATTTCATCTAATGTACCCTGTGGAACAAGCTCAAATCTGCTTTTCCATCAGCACTGTTTACAATGAATGAAAGTGTGTTGGGTGTCAGGGTCACCAGCATTGCTGCCTTGCTAGGAGTCCTGAGGGACACAGAGCCTTCCCTGCAAACTGCCTGCTCCTGCACAGTGGTTTGTCTGGACACTTGTAGGTATCCTCCAGTGTTGGGGTCCCTCCCCTGCCGTGTAGCCCTGGCAGAGGGGCCCTGAGGGCACAGACACAGCGTTTCCCTGCCCCTGCTCAGCCTCGTTCCCGTTGGTTGGTTTGTGTTCCCTGCGCGGGCAGAAGGACCCTTGGTCCCGTGACTGGAACAGTTCCTGGGCAGAGCCCCAGCCATGCGGCTGGAGAAATAAACATCTCTGAAACAGCTACCACGAATCTGTCCATATATATTTCCTTTCACAGGACTCCTGGTTTGATATATGCGTGTTACAGTAATCCCCACTGTAACACTCCAGAATGTTCTTTTGGGATTTCCACAAGCACAAAATGTATCTGTCACATTTGTGCTGACAGAGCACATCTTTTTTAGGTGTAGCTCAGTATTCTTGGCTTTATTCTCAGTCTTACTGCACTCATAGGCCAGATTAGGTTTTTTCTTGACCAAAACACAGGCTGCCTTTGAGAATCAAATAGCAATACACTCTTCTCTCTTTGAATAGCAGGGAAAGCTCTTCTGAAGTCTTGAGAGGCAGACTCTGCAGTACATAACGTGGTAGCTGGGCCTCAAGAGGGAGGAGGCACTGCTGGCACAGGACGAAGAGTCAGCAAACAAAATGACAGATACCATTTAGGAGAAATGTGAGGGGAATTGGGGAGGTGTCTGGAATCAGAGAACGGAAGAAGGAATGGGAAGAGAATGATGCACATGGATGTCTTTGGTAGCCTGGCCAGGGCAAATCAAGCTGAGGTCTTGCTTTTCCACCAAAGGTGAACACTTTTTTTTCAAGAGGAAGCATAGCTCTTCAGCTCCTCATTATGAAAAAATTGACTCTGAAAGAGCAGAAGTTCAGGCTAGTGGCACATGGCATCAGGAATTGGACTTCCCTCTCTAGCTTTAGCCATATAAAACTCTGATTCCTGATCCCATGAAGGCAATATATTGCCTCAGTGCTGAGCTTGGCACTCACAGGGAGTTGGTTCCTTCTCAGAAATGTTGAGCCGTATGGAGTCTTAAGGTACACCTGTAATCAGACCCCAAAATGGGTTGTTTCCACTGGCCAAGTCTAAGATGGTTGCCCCTCTAATCTCCAGATTAGACTCCCACTCTGTAGCCAATAAAGAAAGACAGTAAACTCCAAATACCATCACCAACACTATCAACTCACCAGTCTTAGACACACACCTCAGGACGAGCTGAATCCTCCAACAGGAGCACATCTGCTTCCACTGATGGAAGGGAGAACCCAGTGAGCCACCTGGGCTCCAGCCCTGCCTCCAAGACCTGAAGTGAGGTGACATGACTCCCACCTCACACAGCCTCACATCACCCCCATCTGGCCAAATGATGCTCATTAGTCTTCTCTTCATCACTGCCAATGACCTGAGCATTAATTAGGATCACAGGTCAAGAGGTCACAACTATGGAATTCCAGATCTGTCCAGGTCTGTTTCCAGGGCCTTGGTGCAGCTGCTGCCTCTATGAGAGCTCCCAGCAGTGCTTGTAGGGCACCTGGGGCATCTCTGGTCAAAGAGCCATTACCAGCACAGCTCTCCTTCAGCCCCTTTGTGCACTGCCCTTGTCCAAGGTGAAATGCTGCTCCATGGGCCAGGATTACACTGCCTTCTTTAATAAAAGTGGTGCTGCATGAAGATTAAATTTTATCCTACTCCTATGCCAATAAGCCATCTGCATAGCCTTCATTTCAAGGGATCATGGCCATTGCCTCCTTGCTGTCATTGCCCTGCAGGTTACTTTGAGTGTGTCAGAGAATGACAGAATAACTGAGGTTGGAAGGGACCTCTGGAAGTCATCAGGTACCAGCCCAGGTCGAAGTAGGTCCAGTTATAGCAAGCTGATCAGGGCCATGACGAATTTGAACACCTCCAAGGACAGAGATACCACCACCTCTCTGGGCAGCCTGTGCCAGTGTTTGACCACTCTCACAGTGCCAAGCTGATGCCTTATATCTACACAGAATTTCCTGAGCTGTCTCTCATCCTTTCACCATGTATGGCCTGTAAAGGTCTGGATTCATATTTTGTATTATCTTCCTAGGGTAGCAGCAGGCAAAACCTGGACCTTTCCTTTGCCTTCTCCTCCCATGGCTGAATAAGTTCAGCTCTCTCACCATCTCCTGGTACCTCAAGGTGCACCAGCCATCTTGGTGACCTCCACCAGTCTCTCTCCAGTCCATCAATCCCCAAACAACAACTGTCTCTATACACCAGTGTTCCCCTCCCTGGCTTTGCTTCATCCCCTGGGGAAAGGACATCCTCCCACATGTGTCTAACAAGAAGCACATGCAGCAAGCACAGACTGACAGTGCCCTCAGTGTCAGGCTCCTGGAGTGCCCAAGCACCAGGGGTCAAAATCCCAACCCAGCAGGTCAGCAAGGGAGAAGGAGACACCTTGTCACCCTCGTTCTGAGGACAGAAGCAGTGCAACAGGGTTTGCAGCAGCACAAACAAAAAAACTTAGGATGGGATCTGAGCATCTTATCAACCCCCAAGACCTTTAAATCTATTTTACAGGTATATAAATGAGAAAGAAGGAGACTAAGGAGGTATCTCACAGAAAGCCTTCAAAGACCAGGAGACTTGACCACTGGCACGGGGCCTGTTACCCTTGAGATGCCTCGGGGAATCCCTCAGAGATTTTAGAGCAATTGGGGTCAGGTCACTGTCTCTAATACAGAAAGATGAGGCTTATGCTGAGGATGTGTACTGAAAATGTATCTGCAAATGACACAGTGACTCTGCATTCAGCAAGTGTCACCAGGCACGGGAACTAAGGAAAAACCCTCCTGCCTGTGAAAGATTTTGAATGCAGAAGACAGAGAGCACAAAGGGTTGCGGGTGCCTTCCTCTGTGCGGAGCCCCGATAATATCACACAGTTTGCAGGGAAGATCTATCCACACCCAGCTGAGCCTGGAAAGGATCAGAGCTTGCCTCGCATCTCAGAGAGCCTGGGGGCACAATTTAGCCAGGGTGTCCAAGCGCAGCCTTTCGATCCCGGAGCCACTCACCCTCCCCGGGGCTGCCCGGAGCACAGCCTGCCCACTACAGAGGAGCCTTCACAGCAGCACTGCCTTGCACGCAGCTCTGAACTGGAAGAAACTGTTTTCTCAGCATTTTATTTCAACTAATGTGTTCAGGCAAGTATCACAGTGTGCTATTAATCCTGCCCCGGTTTCTAATTCTGCTTTCATGTTGGCTCCATTTTTCTCTTTTTAATACCACTATCTGGCCTTCTGGTTCTCAAATGTGGGATCTATTTTTTTTTTGTCTGTTGCAGCAGAATGAGTTAATTTGGTTCCTCAGTGCATAATCAACAGGACTGTGAAGTGGAATAGAAGGCGATTTTATCTCTGTGTATGTCCTTGGTCAGGTTGACACTAGAATACTGCACCCTGCTGAGGTGCCATATTTAAAAGAGCATATCAAAAATTGGAGCAGGTAAAGAGAAGAGACGTAAAAAATGGTTTGAGAGCTGAAGAAGATCACTTCCAGGGAGAGACTTTTAGAGGTCAGCCTCTGTAACTTGTCAGAAAGAAAGCTGAGAAGTGATCTGATGATGTGTATAAGTACATGTCTGGAGAGAAAACATGGGATGCTAAAAATTTAGTCTGAGAAAGGCCCACAGAGACACAGTGATGGGCACTGGAGAACATGCCGAGCTGAATTAGAAATCAGGTACACTTTTTAACCATAAGGACATTAACCTCCTGGAGAAAATTCCCCAGCAAGTGATGGATACTGCACTTCTTGAGGTGTTTGAGACAAGACTGGATGCTAATTCCACATGTCAGGACAGAGGCAGGGATACCTAGGGGATAGAAATTGAGGTGAGTTTGCCCTACTACAGTCTGGGAGGCAACAGAATTCACCTTCACAAAAACTAGAATTCCACATTTTGTTTTATATGCCTTTTTTTCCTGTTGCCCATCATGCTCTTGGACAAAATCCTTGTGGCAGGAGGGCAACTCAGTCCCTGAAGTATTAATAAACAGGCCAAGTGGTCACTTTAAGGCTGCGGGGGATATAGGGAGGTGTGAGGATGCATGCTGTGGGGCTGCTGCCATGTGAACACCTTCAGGACTGTGGAGCACGGGGGTGAATGCCAGCACCCCAGCCGGCCCCAGTATTTCCACACTGGCCAGCATGGAAATGCCCATGCAGCTTGGTGTGAAAAAGTGTCATCAGGCCCCTGAAACTGAACTTCTCCCACTGTCTCTGCTGGTGGGTGCCAGCAGCAACTCCATGAAGCAGCACTTACAAACTCATGTCTTTGGTCTACAGGAGAAGGGGGTAAAGGCTGTAAAGCCCAAACTGTGGCAGAACTCATCAGAACTAGGTCCAGACGACTGCTTAGTCCACTCCTCTGCTCACAGGCAGGATGGTTCCTCCAGTGCTGTTTGTGGGGGACAATTTTTAGTTCAGACACATCTCACTGGGACGGTGTCTCCACAACACTTCCAATTTTTGCTGTAGGGATGTTTGCATTTTTTCCCTTGATGTTTAACACAAATATCGCATATGTTAACTTGAGCCTGTTTCCCTCTGCCTTCCCCACAGTGGACACCAAGAATGGTATATCCTCTCTCTCTTCAAAAACTTTTAGACTTCTAAAGAGTTTTTGAAACTAGATTTAAAAACAGACTTTAAAAAAAATGTCATTAACCTCCCTTAAAGTTTTCTTTTTAAAAATTTAGTGACTCTCATGCTGAGCACCTTCGTCCACAGACTGTTTCTTTTCACCTCTCCTATTTCTTACTGCCTTTCTATGGAGGCACTCAGATCCCCGATGTTCTCATAACCATAGTGCCAGCACTGGGAACAGACGCCCAGGGGCTAAGGACAAGAAACCCTTTCTTCCAACCAGAGGAAAGGATACTGGTCCCTCATGCCTGGCTGGTGATGCCCTGAGACACCCAGACTCTTTCCTGCACTGCTGTGGCTGCTCAGGTCATTTCCCTACCCTGCACATGTACAGTTCATAAATATATCCCCAATTATGCAACTCCTCTTTAGTAAACATGGACCTTTTAAAAGACTCCTACACATCTGCATCAGAAAAATAACACGTCAGAAAGCCGCAAAGAGAAACTTCCAATTAAGCTCACTTTGTAAATCATCTGCAGTTTCTAAACAAGCCTGGTGCATCACATTCCTCTTGGTTTTCCTCGTGATGGATGTTTGCAGTCAGCACTTTGTACACAAACCTTCGCAGTGGCTTTAAAGCTGAAGCTGCTCTGAGCAAGAGGCGCGTGCCTGAGCCCAGCCCCAAGGCTGGGAGCTGCATCCATCCCCCAGATATGGCTGCTAGATGCACAAACAGAAAGCTGCTGGGCATGTAAAACATGTTCCAGCTCTTAAAACTTCCTCAAGGGGCTTATGAATCTTGAAAGCGGTTTGAACCCTTTATTTCCCCGACAGTTCCTTACTCTCTTAAAGGACACATTTCTGCAGATGGCTGCATTTGGGAGGTTTCTGTTGGATCAAGGAGTCAAGTGGTCTTCAAGAATTCAGAGCTCAACAGGACTCTGAATCCCTTCCAGCTGAGCTCTTATGCTCTGCAGCCTCTGTGCTTCTTAAGAAATTTCAGTATTTATCAATCCAGTGTGAGCACCACATCCCAAGAACCCTAAATCAAAGGGGTTATAAACTTCATGTACATGGCATATAAAACACTGAGGGATTTGTGCTGGCTGAGCAAGTGAGTTCTGCTCACTCAGTACCTGCACATTCCTCTCTGTACAGGAAAATTACATGGAAAACTCCAAGGCTTAAATAAAAAAACAAGGCTTAAATGTAAATTTGCAATGAGTCCTGAGCGACTGGAGGAGATACTGGAACATTTGTTTCATGGCATGCTAAATCAATTCTTAAGGAAAAAATGAGTTTGTCTCAAGGTTAAAACTGAAGCTGAAGAGCGGAGCTTACTGGAGACACAAATGGTCCAGCTCTGTGCAGTGTAGCAACAGCAGCTGGAAAATCCTGGTGGGACCAGAAAATATTTCAGGAAGCTGAGCCAGGAGATGTTGCGCCATCTCTCTTTGGGAGCAGATGGAAATGGTCCCAACCTCATCTTCACAAAGAGCAGGCTGCCCATGCTCCCAGCTGCTCATGCCCCACAGTGCCCCAGCTGGGCCTGAGAGCTGCCCAGGCAAATTGCAAACCATTCCATGGCTGTGGTCTGGACAGCTTCCTTCAGCAAAGGCTGTGTTTGACTTCAGCTCTTGGAAGACACATCTCTAGGTCTGCTAACAAGCATCAGGGACAGCAACAAGCTATCAGTACACTCTCGCTGCACCCATGATGGATCTGCTACCACTGCTCTTGCCTCTTCCGTTGTCCATCTTGGCTTGTCTCACTGGTGTCCCCAGTTCCTTGTTCAGGCTGGGGCTGTCATTCCTGCATGGCTCTCCAGCACCTTGCACAACACAGGTCTCTGAAGAGATGCACTGTACACAGAAAGATCAGTAGCCCTGGAAATACCCCTTTCATGGGACCCTCTGTCCCCCTCCCTTGAGAAGAGTGTTAGCAAAACTCACAGCTATGAGAAATCATGATTTAACTACCAAAGCCATATAAACTACGAGTCTGTTCCAAACTCACACCCCTAAAGCATCTATGGATCCTCACTTGGGCAGCTGCATCATCATCCCAGAACTAGCTTCAGCAGCAGGAATTCCTACCACCTATCTTCCTCATCCTGTCCTATGGTCCTTCCCTGATTGTGTTCAACACCATCTCAAGTAAGCGTGACTCCCATTTGGGAAGCTGTGAGGTGGGCTCTGCCAGGTGGGTTCAGACACAACCTTGTTCCTGTCCTTTACCAAATCTGTCCAGGCATTTTTTCTCAAGTGTGATAGTTTTTTTGTCTTCTTAAAACTACCCTGTACCATTAGAGGAAAAGACTGGCCAGGCAGCCTGCAGGCAGCTTCTGTCAGAAGGACTGAGAGTTGAACCATGGTGTAAAATACCTCTGTTTGGAAGAAATCTTTCAGAAGTAGAGCTGCTGGGTCTCTAATGAGAGACAAAGTCTTTGCAGGGTCACCAAGCAGCAAAGCTATGGTTGTCTACACACAGTCACTGCAGGATGCTGGCACAGCCACAGAGTCTCAGAAGAGCAACACAACAGAAAAACAGCAGAACAGCCCCATCACCGAGGAGCAGAAGAGCAATAGTTTTATTCCCACCTTGGCTGTAAGAGCCACCACCAGATACGAAGGGAATCTCTTGAACAGACTCAGTCTAAGTGGGTTCATTTTTTGCATAATAGGGTTTCTGCTGCCAAATGGTTAACAGCTCCCTTTGGGAGGCTGCAGTTTGGTTTTGCATCTGGACAGCTCAAGAACAAGGAGCATGCACTGGACAATCCTGTACCAGCAGGGTCCTGCACAGAGTGACTGGGTACTCATGGCAATGGGAACCTGAGTGTGAGTGCCTGGGCTCCAGGAGAAAGGCAGAGGAAGGGAGACTGGCAGAAGGCAGTTGCTATCCATCCTGTCCCTCCACACTCACATTCATCCCTGGTTACTGGTGGCTGTGCTATCCTGGAGTGTGTTAGCTGGTCCCAAATCTTTTCTTCCCCTTCGTCTGGGCAGCATCCAAACATCCACAAAAATGCTGTGGTCTCCAACCATGTGGGTGCATGTAGCTGCATCCCCTGCAAACAGAATATCCACATCTTTTCTATCACTGCTGTCTGGAGAGCTCCTGCATCTTCCTCCACTTCCCTGTGTATCTCACTGCCTACGAACACCTCGGTTATCTAATGAGGCCTGTTTGCTGTGCAATAATAATACACCCAAATCTTCTGCCCTCCTGCAGGTCATAAAACCAAATACTTGGTTTATTTGCTTGATTACAGGAATGTACCATGACAGCAATTTTTTTTTTTTTTTTTTCTTGTTTTCTTTGCCTTACTATAACTTGCTGTGTGTGGCTTATGGACCCACCATGTATGCTCCTGCTGATCTTTGTTAAATAAACAACAAGCTCAGTCGGAAAGGAAGGGTGCTGAGGAGGATCCAGCTTATACAAGAGCCTGAAGGAGCTTACACATTACAACAAAGCACAAGGTGCTGCTTTATATGGTGATTCTGTGAATGCATTCAGGGATGTACGGTAAATATCAGGGAGTAAGAAATATTTGCTAGACAGCGCTATCAGCACAAGATCAGATGGATACAAATCAACTGAGAACTTAGATTGCAAATGAGTCCCAAATCATCTGTGAGAAAACAAGACATCTGGATATGCCAAAGAGATGGAAAAGACCTCCTGGGTTAAAGGCTGCACTCCATCTTAAAACTGATTAGCTTGTCATTTATTCCTTTGTTTTAAAATAAGTTTCCTGCTCTCCTTCCATCCACATCTATATTGCATGCCTAAGGGAATGCTGTTCCCTCTCCTTACCGATTTCCCTTGCCCAGACTGGGTGGGCACACAGGACTGCAGCCCAGCATCCCATCCTCCCCCAACACCGCCTGAGTTCCTCCCAAGCCTTTTGCTCACATTTGCTCTCACAGGCTTCACTCGGGGTTGTGTTTTGCAAAAGCACAGCTGCCTTGGCGTGTGAAGGAGGGGAGCCTGGACAGAGTGCCAAGCCTTTGCTTAAGCTGGGCAGTTCCCAGTTTAAATAAATCCGAATTCCCAGGGTCTAGAGAGGGAGGCTGCCCTGGCAGTGCCACCGGTGTGTGGCTGGCAGCCCCATGGGGAAGGGGCCGATTGCCTGCCTCGTTCCCCCTGAGCTGAGGCACGAAGATCCCTCAGGCAGGGGAGGAGCAGGCTCTTGGCTCCTCAGCGAGAGGGAAGGAGTCTGGTCCCCCAGCACCATGGTAGAAATGTCTAATGAGATACAACAGAGGGATAGATATGCATACTCAGGGACTTTTCTACACAAACATAATTTAAGGAAAGCCAAATATTTATTTTAAATGGCTGTGCCATATGCTGATGAAATGCTAATCTGCACAGAAAAAAACACACTGTAAATAAACTCCCCAGAAGCACCTCACATTCACTGAGCTTCATCTTTCTGAGCAAACTAACTAATAGAAAATAAAATCAACACCATCCATTATAGACTCTCTTCCATAAGAAATTCAGGCAAGCTTAGGATGACATGGGCCAGTGCTTTTCAGACCATCATCTGTAGCCCATGGAAGCACCTATTAAGGGTCTGCAAAAGGTATTTAAGAAAAACAAACTTGCTCTATTTAATTCACAATACAGAGATCTTCAGCCTCAGTACAAAAAATGATAGGGGGCTGCAAATCAAAAGCAACTGAAAAATACTACTGTCTGCTTTAAGGTTGGGAACTAGGAGTCAGAGGGACAGTTCTGTCTCCTCCACTGATCCCAGGACCTTCCACCTCCCTCCCCATCCTTCTACCATCTCAATTCCCCATAAGCATTTGGAGCATCTCTTCTCGCACACCCAAATGCTACCCAGCACAACAAAGCCCCAGGACCCTACAGAAACACACCACTATTAACACTGCCTTGTTCTTCTCACCCTCCAAACACAACTCCAGTCCCACCACATGCCAAAGTTTGAAGACATTTCAAGATGGGCAGCAAGCTTTTTGGAAGTCCAATTTGATTATCTAAAAGGCAGCTTTTGTAGCAGCAGTAACAAATTGGCCCCTGGACATTGGTGTGTTTTGAAGCAGCAAGGCTGGGTGATGAAATCTGTCGGCAGTGCCTGCAATTGGCTTCCTTTGAGCCACTTCTGCCCTCTCACATACATTCTCCTCACTGGTGACACACAGACCCACACTTCTATGGATATGCACATTGCGGTGTTGTCGGCATCTCCTGGAGGGTATTCCCTTTTCCTTTTGCTTGTATTTATACACCCTGTGCAGAGTTGCTATGGTTTCTGCTCCCGCCAGTCCGATTGGTATTCAGCGCGGTTCCTCTCACCTTCACCATTTGGGTGACCTTTCCTTCACAGGGAAGAGCTCACGCCATCAGCCCGTTCAGTCAGATGTCACACAGCACGCCGCACCAGAACATCAACCGCCAAGCAGAAGAGGGCTCTGTGGAACCAAATCATCTGCAAAGGCTGTCTGAGAGGCAGATAAACAATGGTAATTATTTCAAAACAAATTGGAAACAGAAAGCACAGCCCAGCAGTGCAACTGCTAGACAAAAAAGAGAGCCACGAAAAGAAGAAATTGCAGCTCTCAGCTCTCTTGACTACTCTTGTAGCTTCCTCTAGGCAAGTACTTTTTTACCTTTCTTGCTCTCCAAAGTCAAGTTCAAAAAACTCTCAATTCCAAGACATTTTCTTTTACCTCAGTTAAACAACACATGCAAGGGGCTGCTTACAAATGAGAGCAACACAGTTGCAAACTGGCAGTAAGAATTTCTCTCTTTGCCAAACAAATATTCTAAGTATTATATTTGAGTTTGCACAAAGCTACCCTGCTTACTGTACAGCCAGACAGTCAGGCAGGATGCACGATGAGTTTCTCCAAAAGTAAGCATCCTGGGAATGGGTTCAGCTGCTTCATGTACCAACCGATCATGGGATCTCCACAATCCTAACCCAGCCACTGAACAAATACCCCATGGCTTCCTCCTAACTCTGAGAAAACTGTTCCTACTGCAGCAAAGAAACCACAAATACACAAAAGCCAGGAAACAGAGCTTGGACACGATACAACCCTAACTCTGCCTGTGCAGTAGGAATGGGAATATCCCCACGCTTTGACTCTTCATAACAAAGCCAGAACTTTCCTTGTGGCACCTCCTTGGCTGCTGAGGTAAGTTTTCTTGCATTGGGCAACCAGGCTAGCCAAGACATTTCATCCATCTGCTTTTAATGCTAGTTGGGGCCTTCTAAAGAAGATGAAAATTGCCTGAATGTTTCCAAGACACCTACATGCAGACATGTGTAGAAGCATGGCACTTTAGCTGAACAAAAGGCAGCTCTGTACTGCACAAAAGAAACTCCTCTATTAGAGGTACTGAAGCACCATGTATGCGGTAAGTGGGTCACAAGAACAGGTCACAACCAGCACACAAAACCAGGCAGGCTCAGAAGGCAGAGAGGGTCAAATGTCCCTGTGCTGTGGGATGCAGGACCACCACTTGCTTCTGCAGCTCTGCTAGCTGTGGCACATGTGGTAGCTGGGCTCTGAACACGGGTGACTGAGGGATTGGCAGTAACAGCCAAGCTTTTGCACAGAGCTCCAGTGAAACACTTAACAGGAGCAGGGAAATGACCATGTGAGACATCCTCTGAACTGCACCATCCCCCTGCCTTTGCTACCACTAGCATGGGTGGCTTTATGCAGTCTGCTTTATTCCATCAGAGCATGACTGAGATTACTCCTGTCCATCTTGGCTCCACTCTGCACCACAATGCTGCCTGGTGGGCTGCTGCCGTGATGCTGACACCCACTTTACACCAGCATGTAGCTTTAGCACTCCCAGGCTCCCTGCCTGCTCCCCAGCAGCACAGTGTCACCTGCATGTTCATCATGTACTTATCTGTCACTAAAGCTCTGAAAAAACATCTCAATACACAATCTGATTCAGGGTGGCTTCTTCCAGTAACAGACCAAAAAAAGATCACTATTTCTTTGTCTCCTTCCACCTCCTCATGCCTGGATTGTACCATGAAGTCTTTGCTCATTTGATGGAGGAGTTCTTTACAGCACAGAAGCTCTTTCATCTTCCCCATGATCAGAACAAGTCAGTGCACCTTTGCTATTCCAGTCTCTTTTAAACTGGGGTGAGCTGAACTTTCTATGCAAGGATTTGACCTCTTCTGAATTCCCCTGATCAGCATTTCCCTTGCTCACTCTTTCATGTTTGAGGCATTATGAAACACTGGAAACTCCATTCTTTCATAAGGAAGTTAGTGAGAAAATTCAAATAATCAACTCAGTCCCAGGAGACACGGGGTCTCTTTCCAAGTTTGAAAGCTCCTTCCTAATAGAAGTTTTGCTCTTGAAAGTCTCCTGGTTAGCAGGTAGCTGATGATACAGCTTCTCTGGAGCCTGATTATACTTTCAGCCTGGGGGCAAGTAATAAAAAAGGCTGCCTGGCTCTCTGAGGTCTGAATCAGGTGCTAACACTGAACATCTGCTGGGGCGTCCCCTCTCCTCTCCCCCACCCTCCTTCCATTTGCTGGGCATTGGAGTGTTCTCCCATTTTATAGCTTGTAGCAACAAAAGGCCAATTTAGAGAGAGAGCATTGCTGGCAGCTTCATCCAAAACCCCAGACTCTGCTTTAACTGCTCTCCATCCAGGACTTTGGTGAGTCCAAAAGCACCATGACACGCTGAAGAGATCTGCATTGTATGGCAGCCTTTGGAAGCAGTTAACAGCAAAGCACTCACAGCCCCACTCAAGTGAGACAGACAGACTCTATGCGCACATTTATTACTTCATACAACCAGACTGCATATTTTACAAAAATTAACAGTGCCACCCAAGAGGGCCTTCACAGATGTTTAGAAAACATGTAAACACAGCTTTAAAACATGTTTTTGATGTAATCTAGGTACAACTACTGAACACCACCTATTGTGTGTGTGTACCCCCGCGTGTGTGGAGCATCTCCATACACAAAGAGGTGCAGGCTGAACGCAGTGTCACAGCAGGCTGTGACATGCTTGTACAGTGCTCTCTAAGGATTCCAATATCCTTACACAAGGGTTTCTACCAGTGGGACGTGAACTGGTCTTACTTTGAGCAGTAAGCTCATCCTTTGGGCCTTGAGCTGCTGCCACTGTTGGCTGCACTTCCTTCCTGGGTTGCTCCTAGCTGCATCCAATGCTGGCTCCCCCAGAGTTAATAACCCAGTCTCCAAGCCCACCTACGTGAGTGTGCCAGCATGACTTGGTAAAGATGAAAGTGTCAGCACACAAGGACAGCTCCCTTTCCTGAAAGGTCTCAGCAGGGAAGGGATGGTCTCAGTCTTCTGGGGTGCCTGATCTAGCAGGGCTCCAGTCATGGCAGTAATGCTGGGGCACAACCACCACAAACATCTACTGCCTGAAAACTTTTCACTTTTCTGTTCTGCAGCTGTAAAGGATGAATGGACCTGTACAGTAAAAACATTTCTGGGGTAGAAACCATGACCTTTAGAGAATAAGACTGCAGCACCTGAATAATTCCTACTAAAGGGAATGCCCAGTACAGTGAATTTTGCTTAACAGCCAAGAGGGAAGTTTAATGCCTTAAGGTAGAAGGTTCATCAAAGACTGACATTTTCATCAAGTGCTGTGCTTTCATCAGTAGGAAGGTCACTGCTGCTTGCAATGTGAAACTGAGCAAACTGGTACTTAGACCCTACTAAGCAGCAACTGCTGAATCCCAGTACTGCTCTTGGGCAGCTGAGTAGGGTTGTTACTGGCATTCATGTCAACTCCCTTCTACATCTTGGTTGTGTAGATTAAGCCCCTTGGGCAGCAGTAGCCTCTTTAGTGAGTGACCCTGTAGTGCTAATCTGGCACTGGCCACAAAAGATTTGTGTAGCTTTACTAATTTCTACTGCAGTTAAAACAAACAAAGAACAACTGCAGCAGCCTACAGCTTCAATAAGGAAGAAATTACAGTCCATAACAATATTTTCAGAGCTTTCTCTCTAAAAAGATCCAGTTATTCCCCAAGAGGAATCATAGATCATTAAGGTTGGAAAAGACCTCTCAGATCATCACATCTGACCATTAACCCAGCACTAACACGTTCACTGCTAAACCATGTCCCCAAGTGCCACATCTATACATTTTTTAAACACTTCAAGGGATGATGATTTTACCACTTCCCTGACCAAAATAAGTATGTGATTTTGCCTTAGTGGTTACTATGTCACGGCCCAAGAGACCAGTGTGCTGAATTACTGACATTATTGGGAACTTCCAAGAACTAACAAAAAGGAGCAAATAAGGACATATTCCCATTGAAGAGGAGGTGCCATGTTTCTTACTCCAGTTCATCACATCTGTCTATGCCACTAGGAGTCTCAGCAGAGAGCTGAAGGGTTGAATACCTACCAAGCTGCACGGCCATTCACATCCACCATGATACTTATGCCCTAGATCACAACATCACCAAAAACTTGAGAGCTTGCATATTTCTCTGTAAATCTTGTCATTTGACCACTCCTTCACATTTCCACAGGAAACCCTCATATGCCAGACTCGCAGGCTGAGTCTGTGAAAAGCTCATATAGTCAGTGTTACAGGTATACTCTAGAGAGAATGTTAGTTTAGAACTCAACCCTTCTCATCACTGGACTTGTATGAGAGAAGGGAAGAAACAGTTAAAACATAAATAAGATCATACAGATTATTTTCTAAATATTACTAAACCAGTAATAATTATACACTTTTAAGAAATCCTCACAAAAAAAAATTAACCATGAACAGTTCTACAACATAAACAGGTACAAGTCCCATTGCCTAGTAATGCTAGGAAAAAGTTCATATCTAATCAGAAGTGGAAGTTCACAGCCACTTGTTTTAAGGACAGTCTTGTGTTTTAAATGCAGCCTTGATATTAGCATCTTTACTGTATTAAACTCTTAGTACTAAAATAATGATAGTAGTAACAATTACATTTAGATAGCACAGACAAAGCACAGGATGATATATAAGCATAAAAGTGCAAGTTATAACCTAAGTCAAAGTGCCTACTGGTCAAACAGGTTCAAACTATGTTCAGAGAACAAGCATAAACCGGACTGAGAACAATCCATGCCTTTTTCTTTCCCTCTCATTTCCATCAGAAGTCATTGCAAGTAACACTGATAAGTCTGAACAGACATCAATTCCAAATAGGCGTTCATGAGAGGAGAGTCAGGCCCACATCTTGATGGAAAACTGATCCTCATTTCCTCTGTGTAATGCCAATTAATCCACAAGCTTTGCTCCGAATATCCGAGCACAGAGAGAAAGAATAATAACTTGGATGCCACATTCAAGGGAGGCAGAAGCAGCACTTAAGAGCAGGGGGTACAGCAAGCCCTTGTCTGTTTCTCTGGAGTCACATCCCCCAGCTGATTTATTGACTCCAGCCATGAAAAAGGACTAGGAGGAAGTTAAGTAACACTGCTCTTCATTTGAAAAATAAAAATCCTACCCTCAGAAGTATGATTTTTCCCTTCCTGTTTGTCTTATTTTTCTATTTCAGAGATAAAATATCTTTTACAATATCAGCTCATTATTGTGTTCATTCCCTTTAAAGGCAAAGAGCTTAAAAGATCCTGTCACCAGAAAGGGGTGGGATGAGGGCAGAGTCAGACCTTTTATTAAACCTTTAAAAAGATTTCTAACTCATTTTGCAAGTGAGAACAACAAAAACCATAAAACTCCAGCAAAGGAAAGCTGTCACTGAGATTAAGCAGATCCAAACTCCGCCATCCATTTTTCATACTTCTCCAGGTCTGCAGCAGAAACAGATTTGGAGATTTTCTTCAGAGCCAGCTCAAAGTCCCCCTTGGTAACCGGCATCTGAAGCTCTTCTTTAGAAAGTGCACGAATCTCTTCTGGAGTTAAGCCATTAATACGTCTTCTCATTGCCATTAAAGATGCATCCCTGGAAATACAGGACAATGCATGGGAGCTAATTGCTAGCAGAATGTGCTGTAAGCCTATGAATTTTGATTGTATACCCTTGCTAGAAACCACTGGCAGAACACTTAAGAGAGCATTTATTTACCATAGAAGATGCAGTTCACATCTTTCGTAGCTTCCATGTTCCCAGATCACTACATTAATTCAACATAAAGAATGCATTGGCACCAAAACCCATTTAAGCATATGGTAAATGTGCAGAGATAATTAAAACTATAAAACTGAAAACCTTTTACAATGATTCATGGAGATGAAATTTTACAACTTTAGAGCAGGAAAGGGCAGGGTGGGAGACAAACCGCACTCAAAGACTTTTTTTTTTAAGTAGTCTGGATTTTTACACCCCGTTCCTTTTAGACTTCAACTTCCTCCCTGCAGTGCAGCCCCAAAGGACAGTAAGTGAGTGTTCAGAGTGCAGCCCAGCTCGCTGCCTGCTTGTCCATAGCACCTGGATCTGTGGAGGGCAGAGCAGGAGGCATCAGACACAGCACCACATGTGAGATGATGCATGCGTGCTGAGGCCATCGGTGCCTGTGGCTCCTCATGCTCTGCCTGCTCCACGACTCCTCCCCAGCTCAGATCCTGCCAGCCTGGCCCATTGGCATGAAAAACACTGTTCATTTTCTCACACTGTGGCCCACAGGCAGTCTGAAATTACATTTTCTCTTTCCCCAGGTTTTTCCCAGCAAGGCATAACACAAGCCTTAGGGAGAACAGGTAATTTCACTACTACATGACACACACCAAGTTTTCAAATCTGTGGAAGGACTTCACATTTTCAGAAAAGCAGCAGGGGGAAAAAATAAGATTCCCAAGCAATGCTCTTCTACAGGATCAATTTCTCTTGACAGGATTCTTAAGGGACACAGACTTCCTTCAGATAAGTTTCTTCATATACCTGTCCTTAACGAGAAAAGCCTTACTTGTCAAAAATGAAACAAATTGCGGGAACAGGATGGAAATAAATTAAATACTAATATTATAAACTATCTATATCACCCGTTCACCTAGGAGATTCAGGTAGACACCAAGACTGTGCTGCACTGGTGGCTGTCCAAACATCCAGCATATAGAGGTCCCAAAGAAGTATTCTGTGAAAGGAATTTTTTGGATTACAGAATTCTAGCTCCTAAACTAATGGGATTAAAAAAACCAGTAACAATCTGCTTTGCACTACATTAACAAAAGCAGACAACTACAGTAAATGCAGCCAATTGTAACATGAGATTTGCTCAGATAATTTTTTTCACTTCAGATCCAAGAAAATCACATCTCACAGAAAGATTTCATGGTCTTTAGACCACTCCACATGACAGTAAAACATGAATACAGTAAATAGATTTGGGCCTCAAACACATACACTGTGAGCATGGCTTCAGCTGTAGTGGGTATTGCCTTTTATCATATAGTGCAAATGATGACTTTCCATGCAGTTCTATTTGCAAATTAAGGGCAATGAGATACCTGCAAACATTAGTGATGTCAGCACCAGAATAGCCTTCAATCTTCTCAGCAATTTCTTCAAGGCTGATATCAGGATCTAGTTCTACTTCCCGAAGATTAATCTTAAGTAGTTCTGCTCTGCCTTTTGCTAGAACATTAAAATACTTGCTTAAGGACTTGCAAGAGTTACATTATAAAAAGATATAAACACAACTTAGATTTTCAGTGACAAGTATGAAGAAAAGAGTTCAATATAAGAAAAGAGAGAGAACAAGTCATAGTGAAGTGTGCAATCAAATACAGTGAAGAATTTGGTTAAATGCAGTATATTAAAATAGCATGGTCAAGAGGTATTTGTCAAAGTGATCTGTCATTAAAAAATCTGTTATGTCTCAGGTGATAAAGCATTGGGTCACATATTACCCAAGAGCACAAGAGCACAATCCTACAAATGTCTGTTTCTTCTCACATCCCTTTGGATCCACTCTCTGTTCAAGGGTTTGACTGCATATAATTCATGCAGTTTCATTACAACAACTACAATAAGGATTCTATTAAAAGAGCTTCAGACAGCACAAACCCCTTAACAACTAAGGCTGAACTTCAAGCATATGTTTAAGTGGTTTATCCAGTTGGGACCCAAGGAATCTGCTGAAGCTTGATAGAAAACAGACACATTAATACAATAAACATATATTAATATATTTATGATACAAATGTCCCAGTATCTCACTTTCCTACCCAGATGCAGTACACACAGAGTGATAACCAGCTGTGTAAATGAGCACTTACGCCGTCAATTAACTATTTCTCTTGCAGAGGGCATGTGCATATGTGCATTTGGGTACATATGTTAAGCAGCCTAAGCTTGTAAGAAGGAATTCACATTTGACAGTTTAGGCCTCTGTGTTACTCTGCACAAGGGTGGTAAAGGAGAGGATGACTGGTTTCCTGGCTTTCACTGTACAGAAAAAATACACCAGCTCAGCATCTTTATCCTCAAGTGATCAATTTTTATGACCTGTAAAAAAAGACAACCACAACAGAAGAAGTAGCAGTAGGAAAGGCTAAATGTCTTAAAGAAATGTCCAATAAAACACATTATGTTTCACTTATTGATGTCCCTAATTATTTTTTTAAAACTTTTGGGGAAGGAGAAATACAAAAGAAAATAGAAAGCTCGTCTAAAGCTGCAGGTTTTGTGTGCTTTGCAGAACTGTCAAGAGCACAGAGTTACCCATTACACACAACTGGCACTAGCTATAAAATGGGGATTTATTATTTAGAGAGCACAATGTACACACAGCATACCTGCAGAGAGTATCCTGCATCAGAGAACATTCTTCTAATTGTTGCTGTGGGGCTAAGCAAATCTGTGCAGCATTTTGAAAATAAAACACTACACAATATATGCTTGCATCAAATTCCATAATATACAGGTATATATATGCTATCAAAGCACTTATTCAGTTAAAATGCCTGACTACATCAAATCACACAGCACAGTTAAAAATGCATCACCCAGACTTGCCCAGAATAGCACAACATTCTTACTTGCAGAATATATACAACAGAACCTCAGACTGTAAATAAAACCAGATCACATCTCCTGTGTTGTCCAGGGTATAATACACTGTGTTAAAAAACAATCTGGTTTAATTAGAAACAAGAGGAAGAGCTGATAGGATTTTAAACTAATTGGTCATAAAGACAGGCATCCTGTTAGGAGCTGTTACTGCCTGTAAGCTGCAAAGACAAGCTGTAGAACTATTAAGTGTCCTTAGACCTGCTAAACTCAATCACAGCTGCTGTCACCATGGACATGCATCTTGTTACCTTGAGTGCTCATGCAGGGAGATGAGGCATCCACTGCACCAAGAAGAAACGAACCTATGCAAACTTCAAGTGATAGGAATCTCAAAATTAATAGGACAGGTGAATGACAGCTAGGAAAGACAATACAAGCTGTGATGTCTTAGGGCAGGAAAGCAATCAGCCTGCTGCATTCTGAGTGACTGGAAGCACAGTAATAAACGCAAGCAAGCAGTGATTTGCAATGAACTAAGCCTCTAAGTGAAAATTCATGGATCCACTTCTTTGCATTTGTCTGCAAGGGCATGGAGTGCATTTGCAGTATTTGTGAACGTGTCCAAAGGCTGCCTTTGATGATCACTCAAGGACTGACTGTTAAACATTTAAAATAATTCCAGGCTCATTAAAACTAACTCTCTTTCAAAATATAAGAACCCATCAATGGCTTGCATTGAAATGCCACAGCTCTTTGCTTTTAAGCCCCTGAGCAAGCAATATTTCTCTTTCTCTCACTCTCTTTAAAAATAAAGCAATCCAGACAAATGATTAACCTCTGAATTACACTGCTCATCATAAAACCATCAGGATTCCTCACAAACGCAACAGTCCTGCAGTAATCCTAAACTCATCTTGTAAAGAGAGGAAAGGAAAATGGTCTTATCAAACATACCTGTGGGCAAAGGTATATAAATCCTCTTCTCCAGTCTCCGTCGGAGAGCTTCGTCAATATCCCAGGGAAAATTTGTAGCAGATAATACCATAACCATCTTGGAAGGGTCATCATTTTCCAGAGCACCACCTACCCCTGCAAGCGTAACAGTTCAGAGCAATTTTACTCCAGAGCTCTTATTGATTGAGATGCTTGCTGAGAAACACTGCACAGACAAACATAGCCTGGACAAAGCTAAACAACAGCTCTCTATAGTCCTGTGTCCCTTTCCAAACTTCCCATAGCTAGGTGTCACAAGACCATCATTATCACAGAGAGAGGGACAGTTCATTCTTTTGCTGAGTCAGGGGAGAGCTTTCTTTCACAGTGCAAATAACACAGCCATATGTGAGTATAGCCCTACTTGTCCCACTGACAGTGCTATCTCTGTCGAGTCTGGTCATAGAAGAAATAGGAGTCACTCAGCTTACTAAATGAGGACTGCAAAGAAACTAACATTTTGGATCAAAAGGTTTCCTGTCCTGAGCCTACCACACCAAATCTGGAAATCTGAGAACATTTTAAATAGCAGTTTATATACAGTAGTTTATACAGCAGTTTATAATAGCTGCAGTATAAAGGTGGTTATCAAACCTCTACACCATATACTACTCCTCAGATGGCCATGCTCATCATGTATCCCTGTACAAAACAGGTACTACATCTGACTTAAAAAGGTAATATTAGCCGCCACCATAGAATACAGCAAAAGCAGATCTCACGATGTGGTTCCACAGTTGGAAACTCTAGCAAAGGGCAGAATTTTGTTTAAACTGAATACAAATTAAATACCTGCATTAAACTGCACAAATTTCCATTATCTACTTCTCCTGGAGTCTGTGTCTCTTTAATATGGGTTTTCAAGTCACCCTAAAAATAGCCATTTTAGAAAAAATAAAGCAGAACACCCTTTTCAATTATCTGCTGTTGAACACTCAAAAAATACACTAATCTCAAGTTCTGCCTCATTTTTCCCCTATCCATAAAGCCAGGTTTTCCAGATGGCTCACGTTCTTACGCTCCCACCCGTAAAGAAACAGCATCCCAGCCCCAAACCCAGATCTAAGCCCTTGTTACCATCCATTTGCACGAGCAGCTCTGACTTGACTCTGCGACTGGCCTCGTGTTCATCAGACGTGCCTCTGCGGCTGCAGATGGAATCTATCTCGTCAATGAAGATTGTTGTTGGCGCATAAAACCGTGCCTTTATTCAAATGAAAACATCACTACTAAGGCTGCTCAGCAAGCACAGGCCCTCATCAGTGCACAACCCAGCCCTGCTAGACATACTACGTACATATCTTCCTTGCCTGTCACAAGGGAGGAATTCAAGACATTGATTTATAAACTGTCTGTCATATGCTGAGGTTTACACACTTTAAATTGTACTCCTTGGGTACAATTGTTGGTTGGCTTTCCCCAGCAAATAGTATTGCAAAGGGGAAAAGAAACACTACCACAGTAGGAGTCTTCTTGACACAATACAGGCAGTTTTCATGTCCAGGTTTTGGGCTGGTGAGTATTAAGCGTAAGTGACAGAAGCGAGCTCAGTGATCTCAAGAGAGAAGGGTTTTAGCTGTGAGTGTTACAGGAGTGCAGCGAGGCTCCCAGAGGTATAGTCCACATGGACATGTCCTTCACATACTGCAGCCACAGCTTCACTGAGAGGCTTGTGACCATCATTCAGAACAGAAACAGACCTAAAACATGTATTGCTTCCAGAATAACTGTTCCAAACCCCTTCCATTGTTATCCCATAACCAAACAAGTACTGAATTTCTGTTAAGGTCGCAATTCTCTATTTAGCCTGGAAAATGCTATCCTAAACACAGGTGACAAACCATTTCCTTCTTAGTCCTCAATAACATACCACATCTGGAAACACAAGGATTATGTTTTTCTAATTGGCTGAGGGGGTGTCAGTTCAATGAATTCCATGCTTCCAACATGCTACCGGAAGGGCAGGAAACCAAGAATACTGTCCTTTCTCACCTTAATGAGCCCCAGATCTCACCATCAAGGACATACCATTTCAAATAAGAGGCGGACCAGCTTCTCAGACTCGCCTCTGTATTTAGACGTCAGTGTAGAGGAAGACACATTGAAGAATGTCGTCCCACATTCTGTAGCAACAGCTTTTGCTAGCATTGTTTTGCCAGTGCCAGGAGGACCAACCATCAGCACACCCTGAAACGTGAGAACAAAGGTAATGAATAACAAATTAAGAAAACTTTTCTATTGGTAGTCTACACAACATCTCAATATGAGCCAAGGTCTGGATTTAAATTAATAATGTAATCCTGATCAGTGGAAAACAGAAGACAAGTATCCTGCTGTCGAGGACAGTGTGGAAGTGTTCTGCCATTTCTTCTTACCACTCCACTGGAGTCAGAACCACAAAAGCCAGTAACTTAAGCAGCACCTAACACCTAGGAAATGGACAAGAGACTTACAGCCTGTCTCAGAATCAAACAGAGTCTAGACTTGAACATAGGCTTTTCCCAGATCACAAGGGGCTGCACAGGCAGATGAAGACAGTAAATTCTTTTTTCGAAACAAAGGTCCCTTCATGAAGAAAGTTCCACAGAAACCAAAATACTTTCTCAGGAAGTTGTGTTCCCTCAGTAGAGCAATTTTCTACAGAAGAACATCTTCCCAAAACATTGTGACAATACCTTTGAATCTGGTTGATGTTTACATTTGCATGAGAGCATTCACTGAATACATCAGTTTGGTTTTTGCTTAATCTCCCTATCTCAATATTCCTATGAATACTGCATGCTACTGCATCTTAGCAATTCCTGGATGAAACACCATCCTCATCATGCTGTTGGAAAACTGGACTGCACTGCTATTCCAATTTTACAGATAAGCAACTGTGGCTCATGTGCACTACTGCTTAGCCCCACAAAAGCCTAATCCGAACTTCCGATTTTTCAGAAAGCTTTAAACTAGAAACAGTTGTTAAGTCCCAGGTTGGTATCCACATCATCAGACTATCTTTCCATCTGTGGTCTCTGAAAGAAAGGAGCACATATCTGAAGCTCAGCACATTTACCCATCATTACACGAACAGGTTTTTGTCTTTACACACAGTGCTCTCAGAACCCATGTTAAGATTGTATCACTGAGATGGGTTAATTGCTCTTGGTAATACTGCTAAATACAGCCATCTTTCAGCAGCAGCGCTGGAGAAGGACAAAACATCGGTCCATGTTCTGCACAGTACTAGAATAGGGTCCTGGGATTTTAAGCAAATCAGTGAAAATGTAATGATCAAGCAGCTTGGGGTTTTTTTCCCCTCCCAACTGCAAGATCTTATTACATGCTAACAAGAGTTTCCTAAAACTACTGTATTGCAAGGCTAATCAAATTAGCTAGAGTTAGAATTGCACATCATAATGTGCTTTGCAATTAATAACTTACATAAAATGCCACAGCAATAAAATATCTGTTAAATGCAAGCCATAGAGAAAATTAGATTTCATCTGTTCCTCACAAAAATTTACTTCAAAAAGCACAAAGAATGACATGGAAGAGATCTATAAAAACAAATCAACCGGGAATGCAATTATTCAAAAATGTACCATTCAAAAGCAATAGCCTCTCTGTACTTCATTTTCCATTAACTCTTAATACCTTTATTGCCATTTAATACTTAGCTAATGCAAGCTCAACATACATTCATCGGTAAATTAAGTCAGAAATGTTCACATGCCATCTCTACAGCTAACAGTCCAAAGTCACTCCTCAGGCTGCTCAAGGTTTCCTAAGCTCCAGAGCAGCAAGCATAAAAAGTAAATGGACTCTCTTTTCTCCCCGTGAACACTCAGACGTTCAGATTTGAGATGCTGCACAGTTATACTGATATTAAAACAATTTTGCAAATACAGCCCTGGAGTGACTGGGTGAAAATTACTCAGCCGGTAATATGCAGGTCAGAGATGACTTAGTGTTCTCTCTGAGCTTCAAATGTGTTCATTTAATACTTTAAAAAAAGCTTCATCTCAATTTGAATCATATTCAAAGTATGTGTTTGATAAACTGTGTTTAGTGCAGGACCTGGGGATACCGGGAAGTAATGACATTTTTTGGATACTGGTTCAATTCTCCATTATTCTGGAAGGTCAAATCCTGGCTTCAGGTACACATGCTGTTCACCACCAAAATTGAAGCCTGTCGCTTTGCACCTCCTGCTAAGTATTACAGGAAGTGCTACCTTGCACATGATACTGGTGGCACTATACATGTGCATAACACAGGTGCAAAGCAGCCACACCAGGTGTAAAGCCAGGGGAAAATCAAGCTCTCTGGGGAGAGAGACAACAGAAATACCAGTTTAAAAAAAATATATATATATATAACTTAAGTTCACAGCAAAACAAGATGTGCATGGCTGCAAACAGAAACACAGAGGATCAAGTTGCTCTTTCTGCAAACTAGGAGGCTGCCACTTACTATTTAAAATCCTTGACAAACACAAAGACTTCTTTATTCTTCCTCTAAGGCTCTGTTAATCCAAAGTATTCCAATAAGAAGCTGAAATGCACCGCAGGGAGTAAGTGTTTTGATGAAATCACTGCAGGGTTACTTCTTGTTGTTGTAACAATCACTAGCAGAGCAGTGGGAAGCACAGTGAGCAACCGGGCCTTCTTGGCACAAAACAGTTCAGAGAAACAGAAAGAGCAAACCCATGGCCACTCAGAAACCCGTGGCTGCAACTACATAGCACCTGTGTTGAATCAGGGAAGACAGCTGGCTCCTTCAGACAAGGCACCGTCCTCTGAATACAGGCACAAACTGTGAGGGCTGTCTTGGGAATTGTTCTCAGGGGAGTCTGAACATCCAAAACCAGCTCTGGCTGCCTTTTTCCCTGAATTATGTCCTGAATTCCTAGGCTCAACAAATGCCTGCTGCTACACTGATTACTGCAAGAAACAGCCTTCTCTTCAATACTTCTCATCCTTACAGCACAGTCAGAGGTCAACAGTAGGGAAAATACATGCTGTTCTGTGTGAAAAATAAATTCATGAGAGTTACAGCTTCACAAGTCACCAGGGAAAAGGCTAACAATGAAGACTCTTCATAGCCTTGTCAGAAATCAATTTGCATTTCAGACTGAAGAGAGGAAATAATAATAGAATTTTTTTTTCCATGTCTACAAGCACCTGGTTTTCAGAGGTGACACTGTGCAGTAGGAAAAGTAGTGTAACGCAAAGAGATGGAGATTGTAACTCTTTAAAGGACCAAGCTATTGCTCCTTTATCCATTACCACAACACTTGGAGACAAGGCCAGTGGCAATTTTCACATTTTCTGCAGTCTGCTGAGATACCTGCCTTAAAGACAGATGGCCACTACATCCTCTATGCATGGTAACAGCTGAAAAAAAAGCAGAGCAGATCTTTACTCTATTAGAAGTTTTTGAGCACTAAACAGATGCGGCCCCCATGGTCTATACTAAGAGTATGGATCAACTTCCTCTAAGCCAAGAAGAAAAGAGAGAGATTCAGCTGTTCAAAATATACTAAAATTTCACCCTGCACATGTAACCCACAACATCTAGGCTCTGTCCAAGATGACAGCTCAGTTAACCTTAAGGTTAACCACAAGGCCACTGGTACTGACCACAAGCACTCTGAACTCCAAAGGCCCGATAGCCTGGGGCTAGGTTTGCACTAGGTTTGGGTTCCCTCCCCGCAACTCACTAAAACCTCCCTGAACAGCTCTCAAGCAGCAATCTCCCAGCTTCTGCTGGGTCTGACCTAAGTACAAGCCAGGGAAGCACAAGCACCAATCAGGGAAAGACGGGACAAGTGTTAGTAGAGCAAGATCCGACACATGCTGCTGAACCAGAGTACTAAATAGGAAACTACTCACGTACACAGCATTCCCCACACATGCCACCGCCTTCCACACTCAGAATAACAGACAATTTGCAATAGTCTCTTTTCCCCAGCAACCAAAAAGGCCTTGTGTTGTGACTAGTTATTCCCCAAACAAGTGTCAATCCATCCCACATCAGAAGCAAGATAATTTTGTTTGCTGTTTACAGAAATGCCTGCCAAACTCCTCCCTCCTCTTCCTTCTTAGCTCTAAGCAAGGCCCAGATTGGACTCACTTCTGGTCAATCAGCCTAGTTCAGTCCTATATCCTTCCTATTGCCCCGCTTGCAACTCCTTCTTCTACTCTGAACTTCTCACTCCAGCTGCAACTATACCCAGCTGCAAATGTAACTGCAAAGTTAAATCACCAGACTGGCCTCCTCTTTCCTTGCTTCCTTGTACCATCCAGGCTGCAGCTTGCAGTCTGAGCAAGAGACAGTTGAAACATTTGGAACAAAACAGTCCAAGGACTGCTTTCTTCTGGGAATTGATGACAACTGGCCACCATAATCCTATGCAGAGCTGTCTATTAAGCATTTCTGCTTCAGTCAATATAACCTGCATGCTCACATCTACAGACTGACATATAGGAAGTATTATAATATTGACAAGCTGCGAGTAAATAAACCGAAAATACTGTTTACTGTAAGGGCCACATACACTTCCAGCTTTTTTTTTCAGTGCCTTTTACATGAATCATTATAAGAGGATTCAATGAACATATTCATGATCTCTCCCATTTACCTTTTTAGCTTTCTGCTGCAGGCATCCACACATCACAGCAGGAGACACACACAGCATGCCATTTACTACAACACCACATAAATTCTCACCTTCCAAGGTCTTCTGATCCCTTTGAAAAAATCAGGCATCCACATTGGAAGAACAACAGCTTCTCTTAATAATTTCTTGGCTTCTTCCAAATCCGCGATGTCATCCCTGTGCAAGATGAAGAAACTTGTACAAGATTCTCATACAACTGTATTTCTTCTATTTTTATACAAGAAAAATAGAAAAGCTTTTCACTTAGTAGCATTTCTTTTTGCATGCAAGCATATGCCTCATGAGAGCACTACTATAATACTGCGACCTAAAATTGAATCCACTTTTGGAAGACAGGGAAAAAATTATTTTCAACTCAAGTTACCCAGAGCTGCTTAATTAAAAATTGTTTTGGACAATGTGAAGACCAAAGCAGTATCTTTAAAGATCTCTGGAGCATATGCTCATTTCAGCAGTACCTGTAATAGATGTACTACACATATTATCAATTAGCAACAAAAGCCTAACTTTAATCAAATTAATAAACTGTTAAAGCAAAATATCTCATTTTTGCCTATTTGTAGAAGATTATGTTGTCTCCCTATTTTAGGAGTTTAAGACGGGTAATTTTGCTCCTTTTCCACACTAGCAAAAACACTTGAGTTGAGAAAATCCTCATACCAATGAATGCTTGGATTCCTTGATACAATGTCTCTTTCAAGAGCTTCGATCAGGTCTTTGTCGTAACCTGCTCCATCAAATTTTGGAATTTCCCCATCACCAAATTCCTGGGGTATTTTCTTTCCCTAGAAGTGAAAATCATACAAGCTCATAAGAACATTACACAACTGAGACACTTCCTCGCCAACCAAAGGCATGAATGCAGGAACAGCCTCACAAAGGTGGCTGTGTCACGACTTAAAGCTACATTAAGTCCTAGCTGAAGAGCAGAGCATCCAAAGATTTTGAAGATGCTACACTTGCCACCCTACCTGTCAGAAGTAAACACCTGGCACTATCATCACCGAAAAGAACAGGGAAGCTGCCACACACACTGTCTTTGATGGAGGAAAACCAAGATTCTCTCCCCTTGTTTCATTAAAGCCTTCCTGCCCAGCAATACCTGCTCTCCTCAACTACAAACTATCTGTGTCTTGCCTCTCATTGGCAGGCCAGCTCCATAAACAATTAAAATGCTTTTAAAAGGTCATATTTATTTAAGGACTGCACAAAAGCCCTAAAAAAGCCCTGAAGACACCCAGGCTTCTCAGACTACAGTCATTTTTGCAGCACACCAGTGGTACTTCAGTGACCAAGCCACACTCAGCCTCTGCCTCAAATGGCCCAGAGTTTCTGGTTAATACTTCCACAGTGCCGTTCAGCTTATGGGGGTGAAGTAACATTTTCCCTTTGAAGCATCAGGGCTCACGCTTCTCCCCTCTCAGTTCTGAAGGAAATCACTTCCCTCCCAGCGTTCGGGGTGCCTGAAAAGCAGCTGCACTAGTTTAACAGAGGAGGCTGAGTAGGGAGCTACTTTAGGACTCTTAACTCAGCTTCTAAACGCTATCAGCAGCAAGTTAAAGAATCCCAGCTGGCTCGACAAAAGCATCCTAGACGAAGGCGGGCTGCGAGGCAGCTGGAGACACACAAATAACCTCGCAGTGGAAAAACAAAAAGGTAGCAATTACACCCCTCCCAGTTGCCGTTTGCCCACGACGACTGTGAGGGAGTAGTTTATCTTCCCACTACTTTTATTTCTTGCTTCCAAGCGAACTCTTGAGTTGTTTAGTATTCCTAACTCAGCTTTTTGCAATGGAAACGAAGCTTAGAGTTGTGTCTAAGGAAAACCCTGGCGTAAAAACCTGTAATGGTCTGGTGTAAAAAAGAAACGGAGAAAGACGCCCTGTAGAGTTTTCAAGATTCCACTAGAGATAAAATGGAATCCAAATGTAATCATTGGGGGAAAAAAAAAAAAAAGAAGAAGAAGGAAGAAGAAGAAGAAGAAGAAGAAGGGAGAAGAAGAAGAAGGAAGAAGAAGGAGAAGGAGGAGGAAGAAGAAGAAGGAGAAAAAAAAAAAAAAGCCAGGACAATGAAATGAAAGGTATTTGCTGCCTGCTACATACTCCTCTTGTTCTGCAATGGACTGGCTTTCCTAGTAGAAAAATTTTTCTGCACATCACAAAACAATTGGGTTATGTTGTTGGGGTTGGGTTTTGTTTGGCTTTTTTCCTGAGTGAAACCAAGTTAAGGCAGGCCTTGAGGAGCAGGAGCAGGGAGGGCGGCTCGCTGCAGCACGCTGGGCCGCAGGCAGCCCCTCGAGCCCCCAGGCCCGGCCGGCAGATCGCGCACCGCCCGCTCGCCGCGCCCCTGACGCAGCTCAGCCGAGCGGAGCAAAACAGAAACCGAAGGGGGAAGGAGCGCCCGGAGCCGGGAGGGCGCGGCAGCCCCGGCACAGCCGCGGGGCGGCAGCACGGCCCCGATCCCGGCCCCGATCCCGGCCCCGGTGCCTGCTCCTGCGGGACGTGCAGTACCAGCGGCCGCTGCTTCTCCTGCCCCGGCGGCACGTCTCGCCAGCGGAAGGATGGAGAAGGGCGGCCAGCGGGGAGACGTGCTCTCAGCATCACCTCGGCTGTCATTGTAGTAACACTGATTCCCCCCCAGTTCCGGAATTAAACCAAGATTTAAAGTAGTTATAGCTCTCACAAGTAGTAAGATTTTTAATGCTGGTCCCAAATTGGTCCAACCTGCAATCCTCACTCAGCAGGTAAGTGAGCATAGACTAGAAATGATTTTTTTAAAATGTCATCTGAAACTTAAGCAGCAGGACTGAGCATGATTTTTCCAGTCATCTCTTCTTCGGATATTACTTTCACAAAACAGCCTTAAATAAAGCTGTGATGGCTTCTCTCTAAGAAGGTATGCCAACAGATAGGTATACAGGGCTGCAAAAGACTACTCCCACCCTTGGCACCCCCATCACATAATTTCGGGAAACCAATATCTGCCTTAAACATTCAGAAACCTGCTGTGCTGTCAGGAAGAGCTATTAGACCTGCACTAACCCACTGGATCAAAAACCTTATTTCCAAAATTGATGTTATTTCTGCTCTTGTACTAAGTTTGTGTGTTAGTTTCAGCAGTTCGCTCCTCGGTGTGTCCACCACCCTGATACACTCACGTCATGCTTGTGCTCTCCCTTCATTTACCAAACCAAGTAAGTCTCCTTTTGCAACATAAGCTGAACATAATTACCCATTCACTTTGGCAACCCTTCTTTTTCTCTCCCTCCTAATGTTAACATATCTTTCTTGAGTGTGGTTGTACACAAAATACTCCAGCTGTTTTCTCACCAGATCCTCCTATAATGGCACAGATATCTCTTCTCTCTGCTGGTAACACCTCAACAAACTGGGCCTGCGATTTTGTTTACATTCACACCCACAGCATTATCATACTGCCCCCTTAAAGGCAACCTCAGGCAGCTAATCACAGAGAATAACCCTGAGGGCTGTAACGACCAGCACCGGACCCTGAAGACACCTTGCTTTCCTGCAGGTTCTTCCCACTGCATACAAATGCAGGATAACAACTGCCACATGCACTCTCCACCCCTCGCTGCCAAAGCCAAAGGTGGCACCTGACTGTGCCTCACCACGGCAGCCAGCCCTTCCCATCACCACTAGGAAAAGGTAATGTGCCAAATGGAAGTTCAACCTGATCCAGTTTCTGCTGATACATCCAAATCTGTCTTCTCCTCTACCGCTGAGCTTCCAGCTTCTAGCAGAAATTCTTTCCACAGTCTCCAAGTACACAGCCTGCTGCTCTGCGCCGCTGAACATTATCCCATTTCCATTACTCCAGCACAGAGTCACCCAGTTCTTCCCATACAACAGCCTCATTTGCCTTTTCTGGTGATGGTGCTTCCCACCTTGCTGTCATCAGCAAATTCAGTTAGTGCATGCCTCTTCTTTGTGCCAAATTAAATTGGCACAAAAATATTAATTTAAATATAAAACAAGAGTCAAAAATGATTTGCCAGTTGACTGCTACTTCTCCTTTCAGTACCACTTGTTTACTTTCCCCTTGCTGCCTAATCCCACTTTACAATTCCTCTACACCACACACTAGATTAACAAATTGCTTCCCATGTGGTATCCAGGTAGATTAATTTCTTTCCATAAGACATTAACTAGAACTCTAAAGAAAGTCCTGGCAGAGGCAACACCTTTGCTTAAGAAACCATATTTCATTCTATTCCTCTTTTCAGTTAGTTCCAAGTCTTTAGCTTTTCATCCACTCTAAATTTGTTGTAAAACATAGTGTACTGTTCAGACAAAATTAACAACTCCAGTTGCCTGGATCACTTTTCCTTTCCCCTTCTCAATAGAGGCATTGTCAACACAACTCACCATTCACATGAGAGAGCAGCAGACCAAGTAAATTTTACTGTAAATCTGTGCTCCCAGCCCTGGAGACCAATTTCACCTACCAGTTCTTTCAGTGTTTTCAGATGGAGATTATGCAGCCTTCCAGTCCCGATGCATGGAGGTCTATGCTTTCACCTAAATGCAACTATCTCATCTCACTTCATCTCACATTTGGTGATGCACAGGAGAATAAACATGCAAAAATAATTTAATTTTTTAAGTCATAGCTTCATTGATGTTAATATTCACTTCACTGATATGGCTGCGGAGCCTTTGGCTGTTTCATATCCTTCATAATATTTACTGTCCTTATCCACTGACAATCTAAAATAGTCTAAAGAGTACTTCTAAATAAGCGTTCCAGTGCTTAGATACGGTATTATGCAATTTCTCAAAGACATACAGGTAGCATTCATGCTGCCTCTTTAAACTGAACTATTAAACAGAAGCTCCAGCAGAAGGTACCCTGAGAACAAGCCCAATAATTTCCAGTGGAACTAATAAAGAAGAAACACTTGAAAGCAGTATTTTAGAAAAAAAAAAGGACACATGAGGATTTAGTGGATAGACACCATCCAGTGAGTTTAGTTCAAAATTATTTTATATAGCACTAAAAAAGGTAATTTATTGGCATAGTCAGGTTAAAATTACTTATCCCAAGATGGCTACTGTCAGAATGAAAAGATGTTATGGTGCAGAGAGGAGAAACAGTGAAAGAAGATATTTATTTCAAGTGAGGCAAAACACTTCTAAAACATACATACTATACTTGTATTTACCTTAAAAAAAATGCATTACATTGTGGTATTATAGCCAGGACAGCATGCAACCCATTACACTGTAGTCAACTTCTTAGGAAATGGATAGTTCATTATATGTTCTAAGTAGTCCTATCCAAGCACCCAAACCCAAAAACTACAGAGCCGAAACACTTAGTAGGCGAAAAGATACCTGGTTACTTAATTTGAAGCTTCATTTTTGCCCTATCGTTCTTAAATGAACATGATGAGTTACCAAATCACTTTGATTTGACATACCAGGCTACAGAGGAAAGCTGCTTGATGGCTCAAACTCAGAAACGGAAGAACAAACATTTGTAAACTAAGAAAGGATAAAACTGAAAGGAAAAGTAAACCTGTTTTCATGCCTGTGTGCAAAATATAGGAAGTTGCATTAACTTCTTTCACTTCCCACACCTGGCTACTCCCTCTTTCATTCAAAATTTTTACCAAAAGCAAATCATGGATTCCTTACAAGAACCATTATATAGCATATGAGGATTTGTAACCTGGGGTGGTTTTCAGTTACATACCCCAGACAAAGGAGCTAGAATAACCACCAAGTAGCTAGACAAAGGGGAATACAAGAGCACATATGCTGGAATTTTTTGAGGAGCAGACATATTTTCCTTCTGCCACCTAGTGACCAATTTATTCAGATAAGAGCAGTGTTTAAAACGTACCATATTAAATGGAACCCCTTCATGACTTTCCTGCACCTCACAGCAGTAGTGCTGCTAATCACATTATTCCCAGAGACAAGTATTATACAAGTCATGTTGTTGTAGGCTCCTTATAGTAAAGCCCTATAATGCTCATCACCGGAAAGCTCAGAGAGCAGAGTTCACCCTCATTAGAGCTAAGACTTTGAAGGCTGCCTTACACAAGCACATCTGGTGAACCTGTCACACACCATGACTCCAATTCCCCATATAGCTGGCAAAACTTTAAATAATTTCACAGATCTCCACGAGATTTTTATAGCTAGCAGAATGCACACTTGTTATTTTAAATCTTACTGATCCAGGGTAGAGAGATTTCTAAAATGCTTGATCTGTACAGTCACTCAGTGGCAGTGCTGAAAATGTGCCTGGCTCTACCTTCTGACGGTAATAAGGGCTGGGATTACTTAATAGTTTTCCTGTGTATCAGAAAACAATTTGTGATGGAAAAAGTGTATCTTTGAGTTATTCCTAAGCTATCAAGAATGGTAATAGAAAGGCCACGAAGGGACTAACCTTCCAAATCTATTTGGAAGGAAACTGGCCTAAATATTTTCTCGTTCATCTATCAAGATCTGTACAGTACTGTCTGCCCCCATAGGAAGGTGTGTCTTTTACCTTTGTCTGTCAGGAAAATAATGCCACTTCAGTACAGTCTCAACTTGTATAACTAATACCACAGCCCTTGGGTTCCTGGCACTAACTCCACAGTTAAATTTAAAAACACAAGTGTCTCAGAAACAGCGATTTGCACACTGACATTTTTTCCAGCCACAAAACAGTCCTGTCTTTGACATCACCACTTTATAGTGAATCACTGTTTCTCCTTTGCTTTCACTTCAGCACTGCTTCTTTTTCATGGATCTTCAGAAAAAAGTATCTCCAACTTAGACTAACTTAATTCATTGCTTTTAGTTTTAAAACAAAACAGTTCCAAGAAGCTTCTTTCTAAACACTATAATAAATACAAAACCCTTTTCATAAACCAAAGAAAATGGGAGTTGCTAAGAGTTTGCTTTTAATACATCTCCCTCATATTATTTCCAAATATATAACTTCAAATAATTTGGCACAGATTTACTTAGCATCAATGCATTTACAGAAGTGTTCTGGTCTCCCAGCCATGCCTAAATTATACTATGGTATGGCAGAGGCAGTGGTACTGTGGAACTTCATTCATAATGCTTAAAGTCTAGAGAAGGGCACTGGTCTCACTTTTGCACTTTTTACATTAATAGCTTTACAAAAGACCTGAATTGGATTCCTCTAAAGAAAAAAACCCACCAAACATGGAGGAAAATAAGAAGGGACTTTCTGCCTGAATGACAATTAGAGACAAGAGTCAAGCCCATGGTCTTCACTCAAAGAGTAAGAAGTGCTCAGCAACAGGAGGACACCATGCTTCCCTCCCTCAAAAAATCTCCCACCAAGACAGAGCAAACAGAACTTTTCTTAGCTTGGTGTAATTATTAATTAATATCACCACAATACATGCTTTAATCATGGGGGGAAAAAAAAGCACTAAATTTTCCTGCATGGGATTATTGTGACTTTTTATCATCTGTATTAAATGACTAAGAGTGCTTCCCTTTGCCACCTGCTGCATCACAACACCTCCCTGCCAAGTCCTTTCCCACTTCTTACCTTGTCATCTCTTCCTCTAGCTCTGGATTCCCTTTCGCGGCTGCCTGAAGGCTTCTCCCCCTTGGACACCACGTGTGCTCTGCCCGCGGGTCCACGGGGCTGCAGTCCTGGGGAGTCTTTCTTCAGGGATTTTCCATCTCGGCCGGGACGTTTTATCTGAGGTGGAGCCCTAAAAACAAGCAACCACAACAAAAACATGCTAGAAACAGTGAAAAAAGAGTAACATTGAGAAGGAAGGATTCTAATATTTCAGTAATTGCCTCAGTATATTATTACTAAAGCTGCCAAGACCCTAAGACTTATTTCCCTATATCTGCAAATCCAACACCATGTTTCTGGTTCTGTCTGACACCCAAAGTAAGAAGAAAAAGCACAAAAGAAAAAAATTAACATTATCAGATCAGTACTCCTAACCAATCTTACAACAAACCAACACCCATGTAACAAAAGAGGAAACAATTTAGTAAAAGTCTTCAAACTGAAGTTTCTTGTGACTCCAAACTAGGAGATTATATTAGGCTACATTCACATGCACAAATTCCACACAAACAGATGACATTCATGGTAAAATAAAAATTTTAAAAATGGAGAAATAAAAAAATAAAAAAAAAAGGTGGCTAAAAGCTTTGACAGGCCCCAAAACAGAAGAGGGAGGATTTTAAACAATCCGCCTACCTCTGACTTCATTCCCCTGTGTGAAAATGTCAAAACATAAAAATTGCCTTGAAAGCAAAAGGGAACAGAGCTGAACTGCAACCACCTATATTTGTGTACATCACCCACAATGTCAAAGAGTACTCAGCAGTAGAATGAGGAGAAAGAATTTGGTTTTAAGACAGGGTGTCATTGTCATTTTTCTCTAGGGGTTGAATTTGAAATACAGAACTAAAATAAACGGCCAGGAATGTCACCCAGATTTAATAAGTGTCCACTCTTAAATCTTGTACTGATTCTTGTTTTGAGTAACTCAGAATTTTTTAACTCCAAAAACATTTTCCTGGAATATGGCTTAAAAAGCGTATATTCTTAAACACACTGCTGGATACAACAGCAACATTTTGCTTTTCATGCATTTTCTTCAAACTTAACAGCATAGAACAGTGGCTAAGTTTCCTTACTTATTTGCACAAGATTTAAATTTCAGCTTAAAAGAAGGAGATGAACTACCACTAAGAAAAATACAAAAATAAGTACATCCTGAACTTTACATAACATTACCATAGAAAATCTGAGTTATTTCTACCACTCACAAAAGTAATCAGCATTAATATTATTTTACACTTACATTCTTAGGGTTTGTTTTTTTGAAAAGCAAAGATCTTTTTGATAATCATAAAACACAGGAAATTGTAAATAAACTTGGCATTTCTTTCCATTAACCAAGATCTCTCATTTTACTTTGCTCCTTCGCTTATGTGAGTATACACACATTAAAATTGTGTGCTCTTATGTTAGAAAAATGTTGGCATGATAAATGTTATTCTTGTCTGTAAACTGCATCTTTTTCCAACAAGTTCTGTTAGGTTGAAAATAGGGATTTCAGAAAATGCACAAGCATCTATTTTAAGAAATCTATTAGCTAACTGAAGTTACCTTAAATATGGTTACAGAAGAGATATGCCATGTATAACAGAACATGTTCAGCAATTAAACTAACCAATGGATTAAACATAGGTTGAATTGTCTGTAGCTAGGGAGTGATTCCTAACCACCCTGTCCTTCAAGATCCTTCAGTTCTAGCTCCTTCCAGACTCCTCAGTCATCAATTAATTATTTTATTTAAATAAACTGAAATGGAAAAGTTTTCACCTTGCACATGAGAACATCAGCTGTCACCAAAAGCTCACTTACCTGTGCAGCAGACTCTAGTTCCAGGCACTTAGTTACTCCTACCAGAATAAAGGAGTGACTCTCTTTAGAATGTCAGCAATAAATCTGACTGTAGTTTAAATACTTTTTCCCCAATGAATTAGATTTACTCTCTATTACAAGTGACTAAATTAAACGTAGTAAATGTGTAAATTAAATGTGATTTTCATGTTACAATAGCATTCAAAAACAAATATAAAATTATGGTGACCCAACGTTATTCCACCCACTCTGCTTGAGCCTCTCATTACCTGTGTTCAGCTGGAACAGGAGGAGGCCAAACAGCTGGATCTCTAAAAGGCTCATCTTGACAGGATACAGAGATATCTGGAGGTCTGTCCATTTTAAAACTCTCTAAAGTGTTGACAATGCTCTTAACTTGTTCATATTCTTCAACTAATTCTTGTCGGACCTTGAGAAATACATATGTTATTTAAAAATTGTTACAATTCAAACTTTTAAAAGAACCAAACAAACATAGAAAGTACCTCAAGAACACATGCTATCCTCAAAGGCAGGGACTCCCAGGCCTTTCTATTCACAAACCCCAGACCTACCAGGTTGATAATAGACCTTTAACAGCAGCATAAACAACTGAATCTCTGTCGAGTTCATTTTCCTGCTTGTTAATGTCCCAACCAGACATGATTGCTAAGGCAGGGATCACTCTTCCATAACATGTCCTGATGCTTGGATTTATGTGTGCATGTTGACATGTATGCACACATACTCTTATACTAGTAAGGGTGGTGTTGGCAGATCTATAGTAATTTGGTACTATTCTGGCAAAGAAGATCTCTGATTACAGTCTCTGATGTCCTAGTTATAAAACTGGCCAAATCATTAAAATGGATAGTGCTGTGAGGAGCAGGGCCTTGAACTCAATGATCCTTACGAGTGCCTTCCAACTTGAGAGTTTCCATGATTTTATTAATATATGTGACTGTCATCAGCAAGATACTGATATGGACAGAGGGAAAGAGAAGGGTAAATCCCCAAGGCCCTGCACAGATCTTGCAACACTGCATTTACTTTACCAGAAGCTTTATGTACACCTGTACAAAAAGAGACTTAAGTACAGAAAGATCTTGATCATTTCACAGGGCAAAGCAGCCTTCTTGCTCATTCCAGATGGGGTAACTATGTCTTTCCAGAGACACAAGACATCCAGCTCAGGCAGGATTATTCCTGCCCTGCTTTGCTCTCTTTGCTTTCTCATCACACAATCCGTGGACACATTTCCCAGTGTGAGAGCTTCCAGCTGAGTTACAAATGTGATTGATTACTAACTTGGTTCCTTCAAACTGTCTTCACACACATCCCCCTCCTGTCCAAAAATAAATCTAGCCAAACAGCTGCTGTGAGGTACAAAGGAATGATACAGCATAAATCCTCCAGGGCACCACTCCACAAGAGACAGCCACTTCCTACTCCACTGCTCCAAGAGTACTGACAGAATTCCTTCTATCAGTCTTCTAACACATGCAGAGAAATTGGTGGAAAACAACTTTCTAGCACTGACAGCCAGCGTGCCGTCATTCACCTCACTGGACCAGCAAGGAGGATAGTATCTGAAAACTGAGGGAAAGTGACCATTTGACGCTTTGGAAGACGAAAACAGACTAACATCTGCCAGCCATCTCTTCGCCAGACCTGAGCAGATCAAACTTTGAAATACACACCCTATTCCTCAGTCAATACCTGGCAAATCAACCAACAAGGAATCCTCAATGTGTGGACCACAAAGGAAAACCAGAATAAACTCCTAGAGGCCTTAAAGAAACCGAGTCAGATGAAATAGGTGCAGATAGACCTTCTTGCAGTTGAGTAACAACACAGACATGAGGCAAAAAGGCTGTGCCATAGTTATGGAGTTGACTGAGCTTGTCTTTGAGTGATCAGTGCTACTCTGAAGCAACCTAGAAAGGCTGCAAATGGAAAAATCACTGATTTAGACTCACCCAGTCTCTTTGCCCCCATCACACACACCCTTCCTTATGTGCCAGAATCCTCAGGAGGCTCCAGCTCAGGTTTTAGAGAGCCTGAAGAAAGCTTTTTAGGTTACTTATGATTAAGCATTTTCAAGAGATAGTGTGGGCCAAGTTAGCAGCTCACCACTGCCAAACAGGAGGAACTCCCTTTACTTCTCCCCAGCCACACTCTGCCCCTGCTCTTCTGGATTCAATTCTGGCATCTCAGCACAGTAAGACAGGTTGGTAAAATGGCAAAAAAAATTGGCCTAGGAGGGTAAAAAGAAAATAAAGGACACTTCTGCTGGGTTAGCAAGCTGCACATGCACACCATCCTGTGACCAGATGAATCTCAGGAAAAAAAAATGACAGGGGGCAGAGGAGGGAGAAGCTGGCACAGATGGAAGGAAGACAAGGTAGGGAAGAGCTTGGCCTCTCTAGGCATGGCAGGATGTTAGCTGGATTCAGCTACCATGTGAAGCTGCCTGGTCCCCAGAGCCAGGCTCTGGTACAGCAGCCACCCCTACCAGCCACATCACCTCCTCCACAGAAGCAGCATCGTGGGCACTGGTGATGTTGGAAGGCCCAATAAAATGCCTTTCAGCCCACGGGATGGCCCCACAGCTTTGTTTTGACATGTCAACCCCAAGAATTTCCAGTACCCAAGCAGAAAACACATCCTATCATATGGGTATAAAACACAGTGAACAAGAATTGAGTTCACTCTTTCTTAGTGGTAGTTACAAACCATTTCAAGGAATACCTCTGTATTTCATAATCTGGCAACTGTTGTACCTTTTCCATCACTAGCTTTTATTTGCTATGCTAGAGCTTGTACTTCTATACCCATGGCAATAAGTGTGGGTATTTGTACTATCGTAAATACAAATAATGGGGGGGAGGGGAGGGTTTATTCTGTCATGCTGAAGAAAAACTGATCAAGTTTATCTAAAAGTGTTTTCCAAACCTGAAATTACTGCCTGCAATTAGTGTTAGTTATTCAACAAGCTCCATTTTTTAAAAAGTGAAAATAACAAGTCCCTAAACCATATCCAAAACAGATGCCCTGCAACCCTGTCTGATCCGTGAAGGCATAGCTCCCATAATGACATCTATTCATGAGCTACCCAAAGAATGTTTCTTAATTAATCACAAAGTAACCTACTAAATGTGAATGAAACAGGCACGAAGCAAAAGCAACAAAAGCATAGATTGACCGAAATGTGTTTGAAATAATAAAAAGAAGAATTCACCCTTTACTCTTTAAGCAGGAATACAGTGCACCTAATCACCTGCACCAGTGACCACAGTCAGTCAGGGTGCCTTTCTGGCAGCTTCAAGCACTCCGGGAATCACTCAATTTCTGCTTGAGCTCCAGCGGAGGCCCCTGTGCTCTCAGCTCTTGTGCAACGCAGAGCACATGGTTCCAACACGCAGCAGGTTTTGCTCGACAGCCGCTGGCCTTGCTGTAAGCCAGTACTATCTCCCGGGGGCACGCTCTGCTGTCATTCTGCAGCTGCTCAACTGTCACTGAAGCAGCTCTTTCCTACAAGCCAGCTGTCTAGTAAAAACACTGCAACAGCCAAGAAACTCTCTCAGAATAAACAGGGAGAATGTCAGCACAAGTAAAGTTCACAGTAGCGGTCATGAGACTAAATCTACCTTTTAGTTTTGGTAAGGATGCATTGCTTCTGATTTTGAACCTTTCCAGCCCCAGCCTGCATTTACATGAATAAATATGCTCACCTGTCAGCCAAACCGCAAAGCACAATAAAGTAACTTTTCCTTTTTCAAGTGAGCTCAGGAGGCCTAGGAATGAAGAATGGAGCTACACTCAGCCACCCAAGAGCAAGCTGGGAACTCCCTGGATGCAAAACAAGGATGAGTCTCAAGAGTAGGTCACCCTTGATACTCCCAAGTCAAGCCAGTCAAAAGATGATCAATGGCTCTGAATTTTCCATGAAGTCACAGGAATTCTTATGCTGTCATGTCTCTGCTTTGGTGGATCCTCAGCACGCATCTTTTGCCCTGTTTAAGTCCTGCAGGGTGTCCCAGACTAGTAACAAAATCCCTCTTCCCTGTTGAGTACTGATTTTGAATTCCCAGAAGCAGTATTGCATCAAGTGTAACTGAGCCAGTCAGTTGTTCCCAGGGGAGAAGATGTTAACATGTTCATATTCCTCCTCATCCTAAGCATCAGCTCCAAGCAAGAGGAATCCTTGTAATCAAGATATCCAGTTGCAAAGCTGAAGCTGTCTGTCTGACATGAAATGCAGCCCAAGAAATACTTGCACAGATCATTCTGTCTAGACCAAACTGTAGAAAATTGAAAACAATGACACCTAAGCAAAGAGAGGTAGATCAAGAGCATTTGGGAATCTGACCCAAAATCCCAACTACTTCCAGTTCACCCATGCTTCCACATTGCTCAATAAACTGCTGGAAAAATCCTTTGTCATACACAAGGCAACAAAGCAGATACACCAGGCATGAGGTACCTATTCAGGATGGAGCACCCACTGTTGAGAAGAGACCAAACAGGAAGAACAATGCTGGACATAAGAGATGTGAGTTGGTCAGCTGCACAGCCACAGCTGGAACTATTCTTTGAGATGTTCCTCAAATGAACATTTTTGTTTTACAAGGGAACATGTCCACAAACACACAAAACTGTGCTCACTGCCTCAGAAGTACCAGCAGGACAAACATCCTGTTAGTGAGCTGCACACAAACATACAGAAAGGAAGGGGATGCTTCATACTGACACTCAGCATTCCAGGAATCCTTAAGAAGGTTCAAGATTGTGAATGTGTATGCAGACAGTACATCCCAGAGAAGAACTGGTTTAAGTAACAATCTTCTCCTTTGAGCATTTACCTACATGGACATTCAAGAGTAAAAGTTCTACCCACACAGTGTTAGTGACTGCTAAACTCCACCTCCAAAAAGTACCAGTGGTATTATCCTCTCCAGATTCCTCAGATGATGGAGAAGCTGAAGAACCTGAAGAACAGGCTAGTTCCATATGCTAGAGGAGACAGAATTTCAGGTAAAAATCAACTGCATTAACCCTGTTAACCATGACCTAAGGGTTGCTTTGCTTCTCAAGCCACTTGCAAGAACCACACTAGTATGGGACTATTTTGCTTCTGCGTATTACTGGTACCAAGTGGGTTTGACCTGAATTTTGCTAAACTTACATAATGTGTATAGCATAACTCTTTAATGGGAAAGATCTAAAATTAATATCTAGATATTACTTTAATATTGTGAATGAATGTTACTTGTGATCCAGCTTCTTGGTTAAATTTTTTTCAGAACAGGTTGTCTGTCAAGACAGCTGCTTGACTGTGACTGACAGTTTGGATGTAGCTGCTGTTGGAGCTGGAAAGTAGTGCTAACATCCACATCATCAGACTCCCTCTTAGTCTGTCTCAAGGAGTGAGAAAGCACAACAATTATTTATAAAGAGTGGGTAAGAAAGCTGGTCTATCTCTGTAGGTCTCACCAATACATTCAGGTTCTGGTATGGAAAAGCTAGCAGTTCCAGGGCTGCATTGTTTGCTGTATCTGTATCATTTTGTTCCCATAAACAAATGAGGAGGCAAACAACCTAGGGATGAAGCCCTTATTTTATTTTATTTTATTCAGTCACACTTCTTACATTTTGGTGTTTGTCTCTGAGCCAAGACTGGCACCACTAACAGCAAAGCAATATTCTGATAAATCTCATCTGCCACTACTGTGTTGGGAAGTTTCAGAATTAACATGAGCGCACAGCATGACAGACGCTACCTCACCTGCTGCAGATCTTATTTGGGACAGATCTCTAAAGCATTTATGTGACATGGTCAGGGGCCATTCTTCTTTTGCCTAAAGGGGGTAATTTCTGAGAAGGTGCCAACTTCAGATCCTCTGCTAGAGAGCCAGCTGCCTTCCCCAAGGAATAATCCTGGGAACTGTGTTAATGGTCCTTTTGTGCTTGAGGTTTGTCTCCAGTGTGCAGCACACATTCCATGGTGCACAGGCTTCTCTAAAGCAGCTCAAACAACACACAATAACATGAGACTTGAGCGACCTTCACAAGACAAGAGCTGTTGAAAGTTTATAGGAAGAATCAATGTCATCAGAGGAAACGCTATATACGAGATGTGAAGACAATGCAGTGGTTCAATGCAGCTGCAGAATGAGGAAAGCCTCATGCTCTACTTTCACATCAGCTGCAAGTTTGGCAGGAACTAAGGACATGCACTGGGCATGAACACCTTGTATCAGCACGTCCTGGGGTGGGAAAAAGCTTGAATACCAGTACTAGGATGTGAGTATCTCCTATGCAACATCTAGCTTACTACATTACCAGGAAAACTAGGTACTATCTCTGCTGCATGTACACACACATGTTTTGCAAACAAGCTCTTCATGAACAGACTTCTACAATTGTATGATAGACACCTATGAATAATACTGTTATTACAAAGTGATTGTTAACAGTGTTGTACTTATCAGAACACAAAATACTCTACGTTAGTGTCAGAAGTTTCAAACACAAACCCATAAACAAATCATCTGCTGCAATAAAAAGGAAAATTTGCTTCTGTTTTTAAGTGATATCATTTAAACATATGATATTTAGAAAAATTTATTGAAATAATCTCTTTAGCTACCTACTGCAAAATTGTATCTTTTATAGGGGCTATGTCATTCTTTCAAAACATAGTCTTTATGCAATATGAATTCTTTATTCTAGAAAACATCTTTATATGATTTTCCTCCTTTTTTATGTTTATGGAACACATTTTGTACCACGAAAAATGGCACCAAAAAATGTAAGGAAGACTTAAATACTGAAAGTAATAAATAGGTGTCCTTGGGGGTTCTTACATTTCACCAGCAGATTACTTCCACGGCTTCAACAGAACCCTGTTTAGCAGGGAGATGGATGTGTGCAAGACTCGGGCTAAGAGTAAGACTTGCAGTTTGAGAAACCTGATCCAAATTTGTACACTATAGTCATACAGTTAGCTGCTACTCAGACAACCATTCTAGAGATGCTAACCCACTCACTCACATTTTACCTTACTGGACATTAGATGACCAAAAGATACAAGAGGAAAAGGAAGTCCTTAATTTTTTCAAAATTATGCAATCACAGACAGTATGTAAACACAAACAGACCAGGAATTAGACAGATATCCTAAGTGAAAACAACAAAAGAATTGATTCGTTTAGAACAACAGAATTCCTTTTGAACACAACGCAAAAAATATTTTCCCATGAATACCAACAAAATATTGTACAAAAAATGTTGCAAACATCACTGAAATATAAGTCCTCTACATCTTATAAGGTTTGGGAAGTATAGTGTGGTTTTCAAACATCAAGTAATAGAATATGGGCAATGTTATTTCACCCTACCTGTTGCCATTTGCCCTTAATTGCTGGATCTCTGATTGACTGGCAATGTCTCTGGATTTGCTGGATGACACCCTGGTAATATACCATAGAAGAGTCGTAATTCCCAAGGAGTGCATATTCTCTTCCTTTTTTGGCATTATCACAAATCTCTGCTAAATTCATCTTCACTCAGAAATCTAAAAGAGAACATAATCACCAGAAAAATGAATTTTACATGCTGTAGAATAATTCAGTGAGTGACACTTTAGTTTTGTTATTTCTCTCATAGCTGAATTGTGTCTTTCCAATGCCGTTCCCATCCAGTCCTGCTCTTCTACAATCATTTATTTCTGGAGTGTCTCTTTACCAGCCTAAGGTTTCAGATCATGAATCATAACTCTTTTATAGTGATAAAAAGCCGAACTTCTTTGCTGCCTTTGGCCCCAATCCTGTTAAATTAATGCAAGAAAATTAAATGCCCTGCCCACACTGAACCTAACAAACTAAACTTTAATTTGTAGATCACCACAATATATTAGCAGCCATGAGCTGTGAATCACAAATCACACGAGGCGTTAAATTGCTTTTTATACTGTTGTATTACATACGTGCCTAAATGTGCCAACCAGCATCAGGGATGTCTGCACTTCACACTTTCAAAAGCCCGCACCCTAATGAGATTATGATATGGTTGAATGACTGCTTTACTATAGACAAAGTTGAGAGCCTCATTCTGTTTAAATATTCTTTCAAAGTACTCCAACATCCACATGCTGACTTGAATTTTTTCATTAAATTTAACATGTCACTTTGGGATTTATGGCAGAGTTAGCAGTCCAAATTTAACATTCCTAAGAACAGTGATTCTCAAAGTATAACCTTCCCCTAGTCCTCCAATTGCAGCATGACTTTAAGGCAAACCCATAGCCCAGCTTTTCCCAGTAACCATTCAAGAAAGACTTAAGCTGTGTTGTACATCTAGGTTTGTATTTAAGGTTCAAGACTGAAGCAGTGCTTGCCCTTTTATCTAAATCTCGTGTGACCCAAAGTTTAGGTCCTCACCACACAAAAAGAGCATCAGTTCCTTTCCCTTGTTCTCTGACTCAGTGTGCATGGGGTCCCTGACATTCACCCAGATACAAACTTCTGGAAATGAAAAATAAAAAATTGCAATTCATAGCTGTGCAATGCAGAGTTGCACTGACCAAGAGGGAGGAGGTCACCTCTGGAGGGTGGTCCACTAGCTGCATCAAGGGTTTGGCAAGACCAAGGAGGTGGAGAAGAAACTGGGAAGGAGGGATACAAACACAGATCAGGCTGCACAGCTGAAAACAGCCCGTGGTACAGGGGTGCACACAGAAGGAACAGGTGGTAGCAGACAGAAGCCAGAACAGGGAGAAACAACATTTTATGTCCTAGTGGGTTATAACAATGCTAGCAGGTTTTATAAACAGACAAGACAAGAGCAAGATGGCATTAAGGAGGACATGTCTTACACCTTTGTATTCCCTTGTGCTTAGCAAAATTCAAACCCCTGACAATTTAAACAGATATCCACATGACATTCATTCTGCCCTGGGCAAACAGACGCTCCACCTCCCAAAGGTGCCAAACTGATGGTCCTAACTGCTGCCTGCAGCTGCACACCAGGTCTGCTCCACCACCTTGTCACACCTGCTCCCTAGAACAAAGCCATGGAAACCTGCCACCCTCACTTAAACCCACAGGTCACACAACTTGCATGTGGCCGAAGACTTTGATGGCAAGCACATGCTGCCACCCCACAGATGACACTCCACCAAGCACAGCAGGACATACTGGGGCTTTACTTGTCCTCATGCTGTGCTGCACATTTCAGCTTGCACATCATTCCCACTGGCTGTTGTAATCTACTGGGCAGGAGAAAATCTAAGGTGGAAAGGCCACCAACCCTAATTTTGTTTCCGGACATAGGCAGGATACATCATTACTGAGATCTAGATCAGCAGCAACTATGACCATTTAATTTTTAAATACAGAAGATCATAACTAATAGGGAAAAAAAGTGATGTCACACTGCACTGGAAATGGATAAAATGATAGGAACTGAAGATAGGTTATAACCCATTCAGATCTCATGAGTCAACTTATAAATGAACAGAACACCATCTGGGGCAGAATCCATTGACCTGTCTTCAAACACATCCAGGTTAGGATCTGCTTCACAACCAGCCTGTCGCCATTAAGGAAAACATTCCTCAAATCTCTGGAGGTTTGCCCCATACGTAGTGAAACAGAGAGAGCAAATGAAACATTTCTAAGGAACTGCTGAATTCAGTTCCTAGAAATCCATTAAACAGAACACATACTTGCTTTACAACCTCTCCTGCCTCTTTATTACAGCTAGTTCCCACCCTCCGGGCATATTTTAACTGCCTTTTGCCTTAAGAGGGCTGATACATCCAACTCCCCTTAATTCCAGAAAAGTCCCCTGCTCACCAGAGGAGACAGGAGCTTATCTCTGTCTGTGATGGAAGCTGGGTCGATCGACAGGCAGCAGGCAAGCCATAGGAGCCATGCAAACATGTGCCCACTTCAGGACAGTGGTTAGACAAGGAAGCTGAGAAGCAGGATGCAGAAAAATTTACATGGTTTTAAAATTGCAGGAGCAAAGCAAACAAGACTCTCCCATTTCCTCCAGCCACCAATAGTTTGGGGGCTTCTAGCCTCATGCTGGTGATGCCAAAGCTTAAGCATGAGCTTGAGGCCTGGTGTGTCACACTGGAGAGCTTATAAAACATTGACAGGCACTGAAACTTGGAGCACGGAGGGAGGCTGGTAGATGTACACCTATGTACCTACTGAGCGGTGACTGCCTCCAGAGCTAAGCTGACAAAAGCCCCTGGATCTTTCTCCTGGACTCAGGCACTTATCACCTACCCTAGACACCCAAGCAGGTCATATAGCTTGAAAAGGTGTATATAACATCACCCATTTACCTGAGCCATATTTGAAACAACAGCTGTTGGCCTCAGTCCTAAATCAGTTCTTTCATGGAATCCCAGGCAGTTCTCTGAGATTCTACTGCTATTTAAAACTAATGCTAAAAATGGTTTAAACAAACTACAAGCCTCGTATGCACACTAGTGATGGCAATGTTACTTCAGAATAACCAAAGCAAATCAAAACAAATAAGTGCAAAATCAAGGAAAAATTATTTTTTAGGAAGGAACTACTTCCTGTGTTGTTTTCTGGACATCACACTCTTCAGTGTCAGAGATGGGGGAGGGATGCAGAATTAACTAGAACTAGGTGAGGGGTTTTTTGTGTTATGTACTTACTCTTCATTATCTGTTCTACATTGTATTATAGAGTTCATACAAAATCAGAAACGTCCAAGGAACCACAAAATATAAATAGAGTGTTTTGTTGTTTTTTACTTGGGGCTTTGTTTAGATATTTAATTTTCCTACCATATCACAACCACATCTTTTAAGTAAATATACAGCCAGGGACAACTCTTGTCAAGTACATTTAGAACAACTTACACATTACTTGTGACACCAGCTTTTCATTCTATCATTGTGTGGTTCTCTCCTGCACTAGACCGTAACAGCTCCACTGCACATCAAGATATCCTTGGAGATTTCCTTAGTTCATGGATCATTGACAAGAAGAGACATTACAGACATTCATGTCAGCATAGCTGCCACACATGGGGTCTTAAGCCCACTCGTTAAAAGCCCTGCAGCAGCCACGCGGAAAGGTCACAGGGGATATTAATCTCTATTCTTTGGAGCATAAGCTGAGCTGATCCCTATCTGGGGTCGGAAAAGAAGTTTTCTCCCAGACCTAAAGCAACACACAATTGAGCAAGATCCAAAAGACAGTCTCTACTTTAACATTAAAGTATTATATACACAAAATATATCCATGGGCAGATACAGTGACTGTGTGAATGACAGGCAAAGGGGGACAGCTTGCTTAGCACACTATTCCCAACTTGTGTGCCACACCAGTGGGAGTGGATACAGGACTGACCCCCTTCAACCCATCTCTCTCAGCATTATCTCAGCAGAGTCTTACCAGAGGCAGCAAATGCCCTCCCCTAAGAGGGGCTCTGCAGCAGAGCTTTTCCTCTTGCTTGATCCTGAACATTCACTCTGCAAGTGCCAAAATAGAAGGCACCTGCTATCTTTACATGTCTCTTTTATGCATGTATTTTGACACAGTGACACAACTGCATCCCATTTTCTCCACAAGTCCTTGGCTCTTGCACAGGATGGATGACTCTTATTAAATGAGCTGTTACACACTTTTGCTTTATTATTGTTTCAATAGTCACATCAAGCCTTATTTAATACCTACTAATCAGACTTTATCAGCTAAATCAGCCGTTAATTCCTCACTGAGAGGGCTATAGCATATCTGGATTCTTTGGGACATTTGTCTTTCTCTGACCAAAATTTTACCCAGGCAAAACAAAAACATTCCACAACTCCCTGAGATTGCTGGACATATGCTCTCACATCATAGCAGCCCTGCAGTACTGCTGACTGGACAACTGAACATCTGGAAAGGCCTGGACATTCGCTGATGTTTCTCATTTTCTGTAAATCAGCCATGCATGATGCCGGGCATCCCGAAATGCAATGTAAGAGTTACAAGAAATGTCACAAGACAGAGAGTCACACTGTTAGGCACCATCTCCTGAATTCAGTGCATATGACTGAGGTATGACTGTAGAGTCAGGATGACTCTCTGCCACGGCACAATCCCAGAACAGGTCAATAGCCACACAGAGCAAAGCAAGGAAGAGAATTCCAGTGTTAAGAGGTTTTGATTTTTGGATTTATCCACTTTTCATGTGCACCCATTTCCATTGTCAGAGTCTAAGGAATAAACTGAAGTTGTTCTTTCCTCTGATTCCTCTTACTGCTTGGAAGCTTTTCGTTACAGTTAATTGAAACCTGCCCTTCTCAGGCTAAGGCCATATTGGTTTTGTAAGCCAGCTTTGACCAGTTTCAAACAGCTCTTTCTGCCTCAATTATGTCTTCACTTAAATAGTACAATGATCTGATTTGCAGCCTTCTCTTCAAATTTAAAAGTTGCTAAAATAGAGACATGTAACAATATGACAATGCTTTATCTGAAAAAGCATAAACAGCAACACTAACTGGAACATTGTCAGAGGAACAAAAAAGTGTTTTTCCCTGCATGACATGTGATTCCTACCAGAACCCTACAGAAGTCTATTTCTGACTGAAATACAGACTGTATTTTTTTCATGTGCTTGATGCATTTTGATTTTTAAGAATAAGTTACTAAAAAATGCAATAATTAAAATAAATTAAATAAGTCTTTCATGCTTTATTATAAAGATTATGTCTTTTGTTGTTAGGTGCAGAACAACTGATCTTTATTTCTAATAATTAACTGTCCCTGTTCAGAAGCAATTGCTGATGCTGCAGACAGTTATCAGGCATTACGTTTGCATGACAAAAACAACATTTTAACTGATCATTGTCAGATAAAATACAAACAAACAAAAGGCTTGCCAAGTTCCATAGCCAAATCCATCTTTCCCTGTTAACACGGCTTTGTTTAAACATGCAGCTGTGGTCCCATGGACTGGTGTGGAAACCAGTGATCGTGACCTCACAGGATCACAACTCCTGCTAAGAACATACCTATAAGTAAGGACATGGCTCAGTTCCAGCAGATTTGATTTTAAAGTACATGTAAAAGAATCAAAGATGAGAAATGTGCTATGCCAGTGCTGTTTTTTCCTTTTGCTGTGTCCATTAGCAGTGACAAGACTGGCTACAATGGCAGCAGCAGCGCTGAGGTTGCAGCAGGTAATGTCACTCTTCAAAGCAGCAGACATGCCAGATAAAACATACACACACATACCATGGTCCAGGAAACCCAGCACCAAGGGATCTCTCAATTCAGTCAACTACTTTCTGCTAACTGGTTTCTGGCCTCTTTGCACTGAAACTCTGTGTTGCAATAGCAGACATGGAGTTAATGGGGAAATGTGTATGGAAGTGGGAAGGAGAAGAAGCATGCATGCAGGCCTCAAACTATTTTTGTGTGCATTCTTCTGAGACTTAACTTGAAACAGAGAGTTATTTGAATGCAAGTGAAAAAAAAATCTTCAAATGAATTAAAGATATTCATCACAAGTTAAAAGTAAACACATAAGAAAACACTAAATAGGTGGTCAGTGTTTTAATTAAAGATTAATTTAGAGATTTAAATTAGAGATTTCATTAGTTTGGTGAACCAAACAGAAAGTATCCTGGAGAATGAAATGGCCATTTGCAGAGCCTTTGAAGTACAGTTTTCTGAAGAAGTAGAAAGGAGAATCAGAGACAGCTGTGCTATTCCTAAAATCGTATCCTTCTCCAGGCACCTCATACACCAGCTTCAGACACATCCATATGGTCACATCACCATTGTTTGGGGTAATGAGGTGTTCATCAGCAAGGCTGGGTAACGAAAAGAGCTAAAAAAATGCTGTGGGGCACTCTGGGGAGTGTAACTCCATACACACACGCTTGCAAGCTTCTGTTCCATCTTAGCCCTGCTGGACCCAGGCTGGCTCCACACATCTCTCTCCTCTCCAGGACAGCCTCCAGGGCTTCTGGCATTAGTATCAAATCAAACCTAAGCCCGTGTTCAGGTGGGACCAGCCCGAGGTGGATCGGTCAACCCTTCCTCTGACAGGATGCAGGACCCAAGTACTTGAAGGATTCTGGAAGGTCTGTCTGGAGCTCCACAAAGTGGAACCCAGCCCAAGTCAATAATCCCTCTGGTCCTTTGCGGAGCCACTTGCTTCTCTGCATATCACGTGTGTAAGCACTTCTGGTAGAGCAAACATGCCACCAAAGACTCCCAAGATGGCTCTGTGCAGAGCCAGCCTGGGTTCAGCATGTTTCAGAGGTTGGGCTCTGTGCCAAGAAAGGCAGGGAAACTGCTCCTGCACCCTGGATACAGCACACCCATGTTCCCCCCGCGCTGCAGCTCATGAGCCCCACCAGACCACAGTCAGCTCCACAAAGACTCAGTGCTGCTCCTGCGACATCCCCAGCTCAGCCAGTCTGCAACCCAGATAAGCTTTCCATGAATAATTGCAGGTTTAATACACTCACATGTGTTTATAACCCTGACCCATAAGGTCAGAAGCCTGGGCTGAATACTTTTCCACCTTTCAAACCCCACTCTGAATTTCAAAGAATTGGCTCTTTAGGACTAAGAATATGTAATATTTAAGTAGAATAGTATATACGTTTTTAAATACACATTTATATGCACATTGCTGATAGTGCTACAGACATCAAGTCTTCAGATTTCTCAGCTCATCCCCAAAAGAATCAGCTTTTTTTTTTTTTTAATTAATTACACAGAAAACCAGATAAAAGCCTATTATTGTTTTCTTGTATTCCATTTACTTTCTTGTCTTTTGATTTGGATTAGGTCAGGGCAGGATCCATTTCTCCCCATTACCTGCTCAAAACCCAAAATCTGCAAGAGCCAAGCACCCTGGAAGCATGCTGCAGCTGCAATGTTCACTTCTGCAGTCTGGCAAGTACCAGGAGCTGCAAGAAGCCAAAGCCTTGCTAGGATATAGCCAACACAGGGGTGGGGGGAAAAGGAAGAATAAAGAAACCGCTCAACAATCTGCAGCTGCAATAAAAACCAAGCATCCACTGGAAAGAAACCCATCTCTGTAAAATGTGAAACTGTAGTAGGAATAGACATTCAGTAGTCATATACAAGGGAGTACTAATGCACTGATGCTTTTAAGATACAGATTTTCAGGAATGAAAAAATGACACCCCCTTATATACCAATCATAAACATCTGTATTTTAAGTATGATATGTAGAGAAACTGTAATTTTATTCCCCCTCACGGCTGTTGGGAGAATGCAAGATAAAGAATAACACTAGAACTGTTAGCAGAGGAAATGGAGAGAGAAAAGGGACAAATGCCAATACTGACATCATGACAGAAGTTTCGGGGGAAAAAATAGAAATGTAGCAAAATAATTTTTAAAAAGTAACACTGTGTCTAGACCACCTAGTGCAACAAGCTCAACAGAGCCTAAGCGTGGTAGGAGAAGTAAAACTGGAAACTAGAAATGCAAACTGGTTGAGGAAACTTTCCAGGGCTCCCTCTGACCATTGCCTCCTTCATACCCATTCCCAGCCTCCGGTCTGCTCTGCCTTCTGCTCAGCCCTCCCCGTCCATCTGCTCCACCACTCCTCCTCCAGCACATCTCTCCCCTTCCATCCATCCACCTATGTTCCCACGTGCCCCTTTCCTTGCATTCTTTCTCTCCCCCTTGGCATCCAGAGCCCCCCCCCCAGCCCATCCTCCCCCCACCGCAGCAAACACTCACCCGTATTTCTCCCCCACCCACCCCCCATTCACTCCCCTGCCCCGCGCCTCCCCCTGCCGCCGCACCGCCCCTGCGCCCACCCCCATAGCCGGCCCTGCCGCACCGCCCCTCCCTCCAGCCCCTCCCGCCCCGGCAGCGGCACAGGGGCTTCTCTCCCTCGCTGTTCGGGCGGGAAGAGCCGCCTCGGTGTCCTCGTTCAGAGTGAGCCTCCCGTCCCCACAGGGGTCCCCTCCGCAGCACCCATCTCTCCCCCTCCGCCGAGAGCGCTGGGGGCTGTAGTTCCCTCCCGCCGCCTCTCCCGGCAGCCCCCAGCGCCAGACGGGGGGGCGCGGACTACACTTCCCGGCACGCTCTGCGGGAGCGGAGGGGGGGCGCCCCCGCCCTCCTCCAGCCTCTACCTCTGGTCGCCCCCCCATCCCCGCCGCCTCTCTCAGCGTGGCGGGGTCGGAGCCGCCGCCCGGCGCGGGCAGCAGCGCCGTGAGGGGCTGCCCCGTTCCCGGGCCCTGCCGTTACCTGGGAGAGCCGGGGGTGCGTGTCCGCGGGCGGGAGCGGCGCGGGGAGGGGGCGCAGCGCTGCGGCTCCGTCAGACCGGGGCCGGGGGGGGGGGGGGGGGGGCAGGCGCGGGGGGGCGGGCGGGGAAGGGGGTGCGCGCGCGCGGCGACGGGCGGTTGCCATGGCGGCGGCGGCGGGCGCGGGGAGGGGACGGCACCGCCACCCCGGCCTCCGGAGCGCCTCCGCCTTGTCCTGACGGCGGGGGAAAGGGATTTTCCTAAAGGAAAACGCCGCGGCACCGGCGGCGATGGCTGCGGGCGCCGCCGCCCAGCCCGTGTTTGGCAGCCCTCGGCAGGGCTCCGCGCTGAGCATCCCGGGCGGAGGCGGGCGGAGAGCGTCCCGCTCGCTGCGGGAGCTGGAGCGGCGCAGTGCTCGGCCGGGCAGGAGGGAGGGAGCGCCGGCCGTGCTGTGCGCTGTGCTGCGCCAGTGCTCGGATCGGGGAGGCTGAAAACACAGAGTCACGGGATGCGTCAGGCTGGAAGGGACCACGGGGGAGCATCTGGTCCAAACTCCCTGCTCAAGCAGGGCCGTCCTGGAGCGCATGGCACAGGATTGAGTCCAGGCACTTCTTGAATAGCTCCAGTGAGGGAGGCTCCACAACCTCTCTGGGCAGCCTGTTCCAGTGCGTGGTCACTGCACAGTGAAGAAGTTCTTCCTCATGTTCAGCTGGAACTTCCTGTGCATCAGTTTCTGCCCTTGCGTCGTGTCCTTGTAGCTGGAACCACCGAGAAGAGCTCTGAATTCACATCAGAGCTCATTCACACTCTGAATGCAAACTTCATCTGCCTCCACCTCGGCTGTGGGAGTGTCTAGGAAATGCAGAGCACACGTTTGTCCTGTATGGGCATGCAGAAGGGCACTGGACCATCTTTGCTATAGCAGTTTAATACACTTTTATAGTACAGTAAAGGAACATTTTTAGGGATTTGCCCTGTTCCTGGACCAAAGTGGTATTTGGTGATCACAGGCAGCCTCTCAGGGCGGCACCACCCAGTTCGTGTCATCTCCTGAGGGTGAATTTTACCTAGCGTTTCTGTAGCGTGCGGCTCACGGTTAATATGAGCAGCCTGGTGTCCTGCGAGGGGAGCCATGCAGTTATAAATCTTTCTAAGGATGTAATTTCACAGTTAATGCAAGCCAGCCTGTGTCTGTGTTGCCACCAAAAGGGGCAGTCCTGCATTTCTCTGATCACGGCCATGCCTTCCTGTTTGTTACTTACACCGCAGTAACACCGATGATGCCATCTGGCAAGGCAAGCCTGGGATCTGATCTGGTGGAGAGCCAGTTATGCTCCTCCAAAAAATTAACCGAGTTCAGCTGGAAAAAGTTACCGAATTAGCTGAGTCTGTAGAGCTGCCGCAGGCACAAGGAAGGCAGAGGAGATGTGGAGGCAGGAGCAGCCCATTGAAATCTCAGCGGATCTGAGCTGTATTTCTGCAGTGAGCCCTTACTCACTGCAGTGAGCCCTTACTGCTGGAACTGCCTTGTGACAGCTCTGAGGGTGTCCCAGTAACGATGATCTTGTGATCACACCTGGTAGTAGTACGTGATTTCTCTGGAAAATTTCTGTTGTAGTTACTTTAAGGTAGCAGCATGAGGTTGTGTCTCACAATAAGGTTCTCAGAAATGCTGACACAAGCGAAAGAGCAGGGATTGAAACTAAAAGCTCAGTATGCCTCTTAAACAATACAGGATGCATGAATGTGTCACCCATATATCTACAGATCTTGCTTCCCTCAAAATCATGTGGAGATTCTTATGTCTTTGTTGAGGATTTTGGAACCGGGGCCAAAATCGTGATGAATTCATAACAGCTGCAACTCTGGCTTCTCCCTTTTCCAGATTTCTTCGAACTTGCCTGCCCATGACATCAATTCCTGCTGTTTTTTCACAAACCCAAAAACATAGATGCTGTGCAGACCTTACAGAGTTCAGCGTTTCTAGGGGAGAGCAGATGATAAGCAGCCTTGTCCCAGCATTTCCATAATGCCCCTTCCCACGAGACTATGTACCTCTTATCACATTAGGCAACGCATTAACTGCTTTGTCTGAGGATTGTATCCCCAGCTAGGAAACTGTGACACAGAGAAGCTTGAGTATTTGGGCATAATCTCTATTTGTCTGGTTGGGTATTCTTCCCCCATCCCTTTTTTTAGTAATGATTGAGTCGAGCAGGGCTGCTTCCTAGCAGCCCTGTATTAGAGCTGACCTCCCTTTTGAAAAGCAGTTGCTCAACACCAGAACAATACCAGTGTCAACCTATTTTGGCTCCTCTGAGGCAAAGTTTGGTAAGCATGGGTCTCCACAGTTTGCCAAGATATGCTAAGTGACTGTGTCAGCAGGAAGAACCACCTCTTCAGGTTCCTGGCCATGCACGCTAGGTATATAGAGTAATTAATGTTGGAGGGGACCTCAGAAGGTCATCTAGTCCAGACAGACAATCAGAAGTTCATAAACCTGTTAATAAGGCAGAAGAATGGTAACTGTAAGTGTGAAATTTCATAGTCTTTCCTATTGCTGGGCCAAATTCAAGCAAATCTGGCTGGACTGCTGCAAAAAATACTGCTTTCCCTGACCTCCTTACTGAAGGTTCCTGCCTCCACAGCAGTCCCTGGATTGGAAAACACTAATGTTTCTAAGCCATTTTAATGCAAAATATGATGTTAAAGTCATTTTACGAGCAGTTTAGGCTAATTTGCTGGACCTTGCATTGAAGCAGCTGGGACTAGTGTGTGTGTCTCATTCTACCAACTCTGCTGTGAGGCAGTAATCTCAGGCAAAGAGGAGGAAGGAAATTGCTGGGAGGGGAGGTGACACCTTAAGCCACTGAAGCTTGTTCTACTCTGAGTATATTCTCATGGATTACAACTTTTTATTTTTTGATAGAGGCTATAAACCTAGCGGTTCTGGATAAGACACGATGTTGGTGGGTGTCAGCGACTGTGGTTAGGCAGGATCCAGCTGTGTTGGTGGAGGAGAGCATTACTCACAGCCAGACCCCAGAGACTTATCATGCCCCTTTCCAGCAATCTGCAAATCTGCCAGCAGAGCTGATTGTGTGCCCACTCACTCTGATTTATTCTAGTCAACTCAATCAGAAGCTGATATAAATTAATGTAACTCTTTTGCCATGAACATTAGATTTGGTTCAGAAGTGTCTCTTCAGCTAGAGTAATTGCAGACACTGTCAGAGAAGTTTAAAGCTGTGCACTCTTAGGGTCTGTCAGGTTAACAAAACTGGTTTCTGAATTGATTTGGTTATCATTACATAAATTCCATTGGCTAGAGGGCTGGCACCGGCTTTTAGCACAAAGTAGCAGAGAGCTTCATTTGTAACCTCCTCCTACCCACAAAATTCTGCAAGGAGAAGGTTGAAATCATGTGAGAAGTCTATGAATTATGAACTGCCCTTTGCTTCTATCTTCTCTTCCCCTTGCAATTATATTTAACTAGACTACAGGAATTATTGTGCCTTCATAATAAGCTTTAATGCTCACATGCAAACATAACTCTTTACCAAAGGTCTTACAGGCTGTATGGAGAAATGCTGTAATAATGAAAAATGAAAAACAATAGGGAAACAGTAGGGAGGAGAAGGTGCATGTTACATATTCATGGCCATTAACCTTCCAAGGGAAGTTACACACAAGTCAGCAAAGGCATCAGTGGACTGTTAATTTTCATACACACATAGTAATTGTCCTTCTCTCCATTTTTATGGAATGATATTTACCAGTATGACACATCCACCAATTTCTCTCCTAGGAAAGAACCTCAGAGTCTGAACCTTGAGAAAGATTTAGTCAACATCTTTCCCACAATGCACATCTTGAAGTGCTGTGAATTGTTAATAGAGAACAGTGTAAGGGAAAGCAGTTAATTTTCAAATGGGATTTCAATTAAGTCAGAAGGCAAGAGGAGGAATAGACAAGGGTGTTTATCTGTAAATTTATCTGTACATTTATCTAGTAAATGTACACCTCTGTCTTGTAGACCTTTGCCTCTGAGTTAAGACTTTGGGGATACAATTCCTGCTTTGACCAAGGTGGATTGTGCCCTGAATGTGCTTAATTTTTTTCCATGTTTATAGCAGAGTTATCTGATCAACATAAATGTGTTTGCACTGTAGATGTCTAAAGGTAGGTGACGGGAGTCCCGCCCAGTGTGTTGCATTGTTAGAGCCGCAGAGAGAGAAAGCTGTCATGGCAGTTTTGAGTAGGTTGATTAAAATGATGAAGAATAGGCCAGAGTCACATTAATGGAAAGCACAGGTGGAAGAGAGGACACATCTTTGAAATGGGTAGAAACAAGCCCACAGTACACTGAAAAAAACCCCATCTGTTCTGCTTTGAGTCTGTGGAAAAAATTAGAAAAATAAACGGGAACTAGGATATTGTGTTTCTTTTATGTGTATCCTTTACATGCAGAAGCATTTTGCATATGTTGGAGTATTACTTTTTGGAGAAGGAATAAGGAAGTAGCTTACAGCAGTCAAAGACAGAGGAAGACTTGGACAGAAACCTCAGAGAAAGTAAAGTCACGCCCAAGGAGCCATGTGTCAGCTGTTAAGTGAAAACCTGGACCAGGAAAGAAAGTTTATTTACACCATCTCAGTCCTGTGGCAGACCACTAGACAGTCAAGTGGCAAAGTTCCCTTAATCTGTCTGCTGGGGTTGACAGCTGAGAGAAAATCTCTCATGATGTGCTTTTGTTTGCTGGTACAACTCTTTCATGGTAGAGTCTGAATTATAAGCTGTTTTTCTAAAGATGTGGCATTCTGGGGTTGCTCTGTCTGTCCCACTGCTGTAAGTTTGAACCTCACTGGCCAGTTTCAACTGCATTTGCAAAAGGATGGAGGTCTAACCAAGTTCCTTTTAGTTTTGTGGTAAGTAGCACAGTAGAAAAGATACACTCGGTGCTTCTGCTGAGCACAAGGCAGGCAGGCTGTTGTAGATTTCATCTGGCAAAAAGCTGCCCAGTGTGCATGTGTAAAATGACCAGCAGCTCCCCACTTAAGGATACCTGCAGCACCTACTTCTGTGCACAAGTTGCAATACTGTGTATGATCCATTGGCAGATTTCTTGAAGGGATGAGAGCTAAGTGGAAATGGATACAACGCCATAGGATAGTAAGATTTGATAGTTTGAACCAGTTACATCAGTTGAGCCCCTTAACTCAGGCACAGCCATTAATTTTAAGTCATACTGGTGTATATTATTCTCATTTCCCTATGGATGTTTTCCTGACTTAGCAGTGGTGGTTTCAAATAAGGGAACTGTTGGGCAGATTTTTGCACACACTGTGTAGATGCCCAAACCACTCGAATAAACAGAGCACGGTCTCATACATATTAATGGCTTGCCCAGCATTTTTGATTTCTTAGGCATGTTAGTTCCAGTTCCACAGTGTGAGACACTAGAAGATGAATTTGGTTTTAACAATCCACTCCTGTAAACATATTCATCCAGGAGAGAAGACAGCTACATTTAAAGAGCATTCCTTCCACAACTGTCTCAAATAGTTCTCTGAATAGTGCTGTGATCAATGGCAATGAGTTTACACTGGAGAAAAAAGGCGCACTGAAAATTGGTGTTCTGGTGTGTGCCTAAGTATCAAGATTTTGCAGGGCAGGAGGTAAGCCATGTATCTGCGCTGAAAGAACTTCACAACTTCTGTCATTTATTGATAACTTCTGAAACCCCCATCACTGAATATGTAAAAGGTTCTGAGTGGATAGGAGCAATGTAGACAAGATGTAAATACAGATCAAGGTTCCTAATTGAAAAATTAAGAAAAAATGTTCGAGGAGAGCAATAAAGTTAAATATATGCTGGTGATCATTGTGAAGAATCTCTTTTCCCTTTCTGGTCCCCTAAAACAATTACTGCTGGGAATTTGCAGTGGTTTCCATGTGAACAATTTAATCTAGTTCATATTTTGAGAGTAAAATTTGGAATCTTTTTTTAACTTCAAAATTTGGACCATCACTGAACAATATGCATTCTGTTACTGTTGTTCATTTATCTAATAAATGAGGAACATGGCTGTGTCAGTAGAGGATCGGTGGCACAAAGAACAGTATCTCATAAAAGAACAGACATTGGTATCACAGCTTCAGCGAAACATGTTTTAAACTATTATAACATCCCATTCACATTCTCAGGGGGAATATTCACTGCCTACATTTAAACATCTAACTTAGATGCCTAAATTAGAAGGCTTGTCTCCCTAGATGCCTTGCATAGTTGAAGGAGTGAGAGAGGCTCCTCCAGAGAGCAGTTCAGACTGTTAGTTAGGCTTCTGCTCTGAATTATCATTTAGAGGAGCCTCTTCAACTCTGAATGCCTTCCTGTGCTGTTCTTTGCATCTTTTCCTTGGCAACTGAACAGACTTACCTGGTCTCCACCCCTCAGCACTCATTCTTGCCTTCTACTTTACATGGCACTCTGTCTCTTGGGCTAGTACAGGGGTGGATGTGGTGGTACTGCCAGCTAGGTTGGTGAAATCATCTGGGTTGAAAGGAACCCTGCAAAAGAAGGTGTAACTTTTAACCTAGGTCATGTCTGTGATTTTCTTTATTGCATGACCTTGTAAACAGGTCTGAGGAAGGGATGAGCTTTAGCAAGGGACAGAAATGCACTGTTGACCTCGGGAACCTATTTGCTAAGTGTGCCACCAAGAAAAAGATATATTTAACTTTAAGATGTAAGTTGAGGAGACTGAGTCTTGTATCTAAGCATTGTTCTGTTCAAGCACATGATTTTTATACAATTACAGTTTCAAAAATGTCATGGAAGTTTATTATGGTTTGCATCACTGTAAGAAGATATAATCTAGCCACGTATCTCTGTTATCCATGTCAAAAGTGGCCATAATTTAAACAGAATTATTATAGGATTTACAAATGTACCATGAAAAGGTATGCCAAACTTTATAAATACGCCTAGAAGCATGGTGTTGCCACTAGAATAGAGCAGCTGCAGTCAAGCTGGAGTAGCTTAAGAAGTTCCCCACCCATCAGCCAAGGGCTGCTAATGTTTCAACAGACATACTGGATGCAGTGTACCTACCTTTAATGGTTTACAATGCAGGCATCTGCTAGTAAACTAGTTGTCTTAAATTCTTTTCAAAATCAGTGGAAAATCTGGCCTTTTAGACAATGCTTTACATGACCCGTAAGAGATACTCAGATGTGAAATACCTACTTTTGGGCAGCTGAATCCCACCTCCAGGCTGAGCAGCTGCTCCTTGTACACAGAGCACTGCTGACTACAAGAAGTGAGGTTCAACTGCCCTGTGTGCTGACCTTTAAAACCACCCAGGCTCAGCTGCTAGTATGTCACTAAAGCTTCATTTTCTGATTATTAAAACTCATTCCAGTTCAGACAGACTTGATGCTACTGGTGTCCACCACTGGGACACTTTTGCAGTCTCTGGCAGTTAAGGTATTTCATGTTGTTACAGAATTAACTATCCTGTTATAAAACAGTATTCTTTTAAAACAAGCATGTATTAGGAAGGCTAGCCACAAACACAATGAGGTGAGAGAACTATTAGTAGTTTTTAATAGTTTTGCATGTCATCTTGTGCTGCTTTTTAAAGTTCAGTAGGTAGGCATCTTAATAACCTGTGAAGAGATTGTTTAATTATATTTATCTGTTACCTTCCATAGCTTGACCTACCTAATTACTTCTTTTAGCTGAAGTACTCACCTCTTTCTGGTCCTTCTCCATGCAAGTAAGAATCAAAACATTCCTAAAGAATCAAGTAAGGAAGAAGCTAAAATCCACAAGGAAGCACAGTCTATATGCTAAGCTGGAGTTAAACCTACATATGCTGTTGTCTTCCTGTATGCATTTCCTCATTTAAATAATTTTCATGTCACCTTAAAAGAAAAAAAAAAAGGAGCAGAAGTGTTGCATTTAATTTTCATGTTTGATGCATTTTTAAATGTAATGAAGTTACAAAATGAGCACGCTGTGGCTTAACCCCAGTAGGCAGCTCAGCCCCACACAGCTGCTCACTCACTCCCTGGCCAGTGGGATGGGAGAATCAGAAGGGTAAAAGTGAGAAAACCCTTGGGCTAAGATAAAGACAGTTTAATAGGTAATGCATAAACCACACAAGCAAGCAAAGAAAATTAAAGAGTTCATTCACAACTTCCCACAGGAAGGCAGGTGTTCAGCCAACTCCTGGGAAAGTCAGGCTCCATCACACTTAATGATTACTTGGGAAGATCAACATCATCCCTCTGAACAGCTCCCCTTCTTCCCCCAGCTTTATATGCTGAGCATGACACCACATGGTCTGGGATATCCCTTTGGTCAGCTGGGGTCAGCTGTCCCAGCTCTGTCCCCTCCCAACTCCATGTGCATCCCCAGTCCATCACTGGCAGGGTGGGGTGAGAGGTGGAAAAGGCCTTGACCCTGTGTAAGCGCTGCTCAGCAGTAACCAAAACATCCCCATGTTGTTACTGTCTCCAGCACAAATCCAAAACACAGCCCCGCACCAGCTACTGTGAAGAAAATTAACTTCATCCCAGCCAAAACCAATACAAGAACCTTAAGTCTTCACATCCTTTGACAGTGTAAAAATACATGTATGATGAGGGTACTTGTGCATAAGATAAAAGATTGAGGTTTCCATAATTACAGGTTACAAAAGAAGAACAAAGTTTATTAAAAGAAGTTGTTCCAAGTGCACAGGAGAATAATATTCTACGGATTTCTCAGGATGGGGAAGGTGATCCTGTGCTCTTTCTCCTTGTCACCTTTTATAATTTTTATTCCGGGTTTCTGTTTTGCTGAGATACCAAAAAATCCCCCTCCTGCTGAGGCAGTCCTTGGGACCTTTCTACCTGATGAAAGCAGTCTCCAGTACCACTGTTCAGTGCAGTGCTGGCTGATATGGGCAGACAACCTATGTCATTATTTGCAAGTGTCTCCAAAGTCTGTATCCACACAAGAGACGGAGCAGTTTTCCATTCCAAGGCTCAGTGGTGCATGCTGATGCACACCCAGGATGCATAGGGCTCCTCCAGACTGCTCTGTCCATGCCACACAGCCCTGTACCCTGGATCTCATATGTATGTACCCTGTGGTGTCCATCTCTGCCCAGTGTGGAACCTGCAGGAATAGTGCTGGAAGACAATGTGGGTCTGGGGGAGCCAAATATAATGTTCTTGGCCTTTTTGCCATTTGGGGGCAATCTCGAGAGTGAACTACTCAAGATCCATGCCTTGTCTTGAATGCATGGGATGTACGTGAAGAGGTCCCCAAGGAGAAAGCTACGATTCAGCAGAGGGGACAGTTGGGTGCTCAGGCTTCCTCCAATGGCCTCAGTGTGGGACATAGTGGTGACATGTCCTACGTACCCAGTTTTAGTCCTGTGGTGGGATGAGTCCACTATAAACACACACATTCATACAGATTAGCTGAGCATGTGTTACGGTATGCAGATTTTGGAAACACAAGTGGTTAATACCATATATCGAAAGCACATTATTCTTTCAGACTGCTGAAATAAAGGCACTTACATTCCTAGTTAGTAGTTCTACCTGCAACTTGGCAGAGCTTTGGCTGGGTCTTAGATCTAAACATAAAATTTTCCTTCCTGAGATAGCCTACACGTCAGTGATATTCTTAGTAGAAATGCAATGCAAAAGTGGAATAGATTATATTAATTGTTGTCTAGGAGCTTTCTATCCACTGCATAGGAAGCTTTTATTACATTTTTCATCAGGCCATATGGCATCTAAATATAATGTGCTAAATTACTAATGCAGGACAGTAAATAACATTATGATTATGTGTTATGGGTGCCACCTCATACGTGCACAACAAGTAATTATAGTTGGAATGAGTAATGGAGATTTGAATGTTATATTTAGGAATATATTAGAAAGGACACAATTTGTCATTAAGGATGGTAATTGTCTCATCTCACTTTGCAGATTCAATAAGTAGGTGTTCATACTAAGCCAGTCATCTGTGACTGCATCTGTGATCAGTGGAGAGGAATAGAGACTTCAGAAGATAAATGGTCCCTCCTCTCTTAGACAAATATTTTCAGAGGACTGCATCTCAAAATCTCACACAAACAGAAAATCTTCAAGAACATCTTTCTGGGGGTAAAAAGAACATCCAGGAAGACCTGGTCACACATTGTAACCTTTCTCAGATGAATCTTCAAATCTTCTCTGCCTCAGTGAACTATCATCTGTAGTGAAACTTTTGATGATGTTTATTTAAGCCTTTTTTTTATGTTCCAGTGATGAAAGTTTCACCATTTCTCTAGGCAGTCTATACCAATGCTTAATTTTCCTTAATCCTGGAGTGTTGTCTAGTGGTTTGATGTAAATCTCCTTTGCTGCAATTTATCCCTATTGCTTCTTGTTCTGATAGACATGAAGTTTATGTCATCCTTTTTCACAAGTACTCTTCACATATTTAAAGATTCCCCTGCCCCCAGTTTTCTTTCTTCTTGACATCATTTGTGTCTTGACACTGAACTAAAGTACTAGTGAAGTGATATTAGTAAGATTTATATAGAGTTAAACCTTCCCTCCCCTACCCCTTCATGGCCCCCAGTAACCTCAGTGGTGCACAGAGTCCATGATAGCACTGATCTATCCCGCTGCACTCACGGTTTTGACACCATAATGCTGTTGGTCTCTCAGCCCTGGCTAATTTCAATTCAGCACTCCCAGCTCCTTCCTGGTAAATCAGGGAGAGGAGAGGGTTAAGTGTTTGGTTCTTTGACACGTCTATGGACACTAGCTGGTTCACAGCTTTCCAAGGCATGATGTCCACACTCAGAAGTGACAGTCTGGGGGTTTGTTAGCTAGTGTTTACAAGTGTCATGTCCTTTTTGACTCGTATCTGCCTTTTTTTTCACTTGCCATTTTCACTGCCCTTCCATGCTTTCTAATTTCTTTTCAGTGATACCTTCATAATTTCCACAAACTGTTCAACAGAAATCCAGCCATTTTGTTTGAGTGTGCTAAAACATGCTTAAGGATCTTGTGAGTTACACTTCACACAGAACATTTCACAGAACTATACATTATACCACAAAATTGTTCTTAACATGCTAATTTAAAACATATTTTTCTTTAGATTAGTTCATAAAGAGAGAGGAAGAAAGATATTTAGCTCCAGACAGCACTTGCAATAGAAATGAGTTATTTCTGTACAGCATCTTTCCTTTGAAATATCACTAAATGATTTCCAGAGAGAGGAAGAATGTAATTTAATGATCCCTTGCACAGCTCAAACACCTTTCATCAGAGCATCTCAAAGCATTTCAGGCAAGCCTCAAAGCTTGTCTGTTTTACCCCAACTATTTCAGTTGGCCTAATAAAAGATACTGTCTTCCTACACACATTGTACTGTTTAGCACTCAAAGCATTATCATACTTGTTTTACAGATAACTAAAAGGGGCACAAAGAATCCACGTAGTTTTATTTGAGACAGTGAATCTAAGGTGAACTCTGTGGGGTCTGGTTTTCACTGAGTCTCCAGGATGTGCAGAATACATGTTCTCAGATTACAGGCAGACATGTAGAGCGGAGTCTTCATTCCACTGAAATCAGTGGCAAAGTTCCCATTGATCTGATTAAGGCTAAAATTGCGTCCTAGCTTTTCTAGCTGCTGCCTGCCAAAGTCGGCTTCAGACCTGTGCATCCTTCCCATCTTCTGTGTCACTGTTAGTAATGGAGGTTCTGTCACACCACCCGTGCCACACCATGCCTGCCATGTCCTCCTCAAGAAGTGAGGAATGAGAGACCCCAGCAACAGGAGGGGGTGTCTGCACAGTGAGTGTGTGTTGTGTGGTTAACAGTGTTCCTGTAGTCACTGCAGATCCCTGCATCTGCCTGCACGCTCTCTGTGCTGACAAAAGGACCCCTGCGAAGAGTCCTTTGAACAGGCTTGCCCTGACCTGGATGTGTGTTGTCCTTGCTCATGAGTGCCCCAGGTTGCAAATGTGCTGCTGACACCACCACAAAAACCATGTCAGGTCTCTGTTATCATGCCTGACCTTTTTAATTAAAGGACAGTCTAACCATTTTGAGAAAATCTAGCAATCTCTTTCAGCTTCTTTTTCTCTTAACTAAGAGTATGGATTTGGACATACAGCACCAAATGCATCCAAAGAAACTGCTGTCTTAAGGAATTAGAGTCTCAAAACAATGATCATTTAGTCTTTTTATATAATGTCTATGGAGTATGCACTTTCATCAGAAGCCATATTGTACAACAGAAATACAAACACTTTAAAATACAGATTGCAAAAAGGAACACAAAGAGAGAAAATGCCATATACAGATGTCTTCTGCCATTGAGGATAGATGAATATGGTCCTGATGAGAAAGAGAGTATGTGTTCACTCTCACTCCCTGTACTGTCCATTTGTCCCTTGCTACAGGGGTCTTCTCAAATTTGATAGGGGTGCAGCCTGGGTGGCTGGTCTTAGTATATTCTTGTTTATTTTCATCAAAATGATCACTAAATCCTCTTGCTGTGGTACTAGACTGAGAACAGAAAGCTCTTGCCCATCTGGCATTTGTTATCTTCAGCTGCCTTTCCTCTTTCATAGGTATTTCAGGAGCTAGAAGAAAAAAGAAAGATTTTTATACCACCAGTTTCAATTTGAAGGTAAAGAACACCAAACAGACGAGGTCTGAGAGTAACTTCTAGGCTCACAGAAACATTTTCATGTCTTTTTGGCAAAATTAAACATTGGTGTTTCTATACACGTCTTGTGTTACAAGCCACTTGCAAATCTTTATATCTCATCATTCTCTCATTGTGTTGGAAAACAATATGTGGGAGTTTCTTTCCATACTAGATCTTTGTGGGTAACTTGCTAGTAAACTAATTTTACATGACTCAGATTTAAATAATAAAAAGGCTTAACTCCAGTCTGAGAAGAATTTATTGTCCACAACTGTAGCCTAGAGACAAACTCCAGCACCTTTGGGACTCGGCTGAGGCAGCAATTAGGCAGCATTTTATTGTGATGCAGTGAGTGCGCAAAAGATGAAGCTGGACTACTCTCAAGAGCTTAGAAACAAAATTGGCTTCCTGGAGAGAGAACATAAGAAATCTGGCAACCTAAAAATATTTAAAGAGCTTACGGCTCCCAGGGGAGAATTTCAAGCTATTGAAGTGGAAAAGACTGAGCATTTGCTAAGATTGGAAAAAAAAAAAAAGGGGGGGGGTTACATGAAAAACGACAAAGTAGGGGTTTTTTACTGTAGCATTTTTCAAAGGGGAAAATATAATAAACCTGAAATCAATCAGTAGCACAGACTTCAATGCAGTGTTCCAAATCAAACAGTCCTGGCTTGAAAACAGGAGTCAAAAGAGATTCTTTTTTTCATTTCAGAATTATAAGGGATTGAGGCCAAGAAACCATTAAATGAGGTGAAAGGTCTAGGCTAGAGGGCATCTTGAGCAAGTCTAATGAAGTCATGGTTGCTTCAGCAGCCACGTTCCCGAAGGGTTTTGCTATGTCTGTCACTGAGTCTCTGTTCCTCTGAATCTGGCTCCCTGGCCTCTGCAGTTACGTGCTAGAGCATGCTCCACTAGGCACCCTACAAAGCCCCCTTCTGCAGCCCCATAACGTGTGGCATCCCTGTGTCAAAACGCGGCTGTACAAAAAGTGATTTATCTCACCCGTCATTTGGTGTGTGTCGCGCAGGCGTTCACCTGGGAGCTGGCTATGCCTGACTCCATGTATTATCAGCGGGGAGCAGCAGAAGCTCACCAAGCACAATTGAGCTCAACTGAGTGTGAATTTCTATCTTATGCCAAAAGTGTCTGTTTCTCTCTGACTTAAAACGGCATCCTAAGGTGACTAACTCCCAAATGGACACCTACCGCTTAAGCATCAACATTTGTTCAATGAACTCTACCCACATAACTGGCATCACCCCAGTGCAGACTGTGTTAGAGGTTTCTCTGCTGTTTTCAGGCCCTGCCTTCATGCAACATGTATCTGGGACTAAGATGAATTAGCTGGAACAGTTCAGTTTATATCCCAACAGTAATAAGAGGGCTAGAGGGTGAGTGTTTACCTTGTTGTAGGCTCTTCCCTTACTTGCCACCATTCCTCTGCATTATGCTGATAGCCCTGTCTTATATCACCCTTCCAGCCGGGTTTGGGTGCTGAGGAATGGCTATTGGTAAGGAGGGAGGGATCTGGGACACCACAGAATGGAAATGAAGGAGGCTGGTGGAGGGAAGGAAGCAGTGCAGTGTGAGGAAGGGCCAGGATGCTTTATATGCAGAGTAGAAACAGCCCAGTCTGTCCCTTGGGCATCCACAGGGCAGTGCAGTTTGCAGTCCTGAGCTCTGTGTGTGTAAGGCAGCTGAGGAGCAGTTCACTCAAGTTCTCCACCTGAATCCTGGGCTGCACTGCAGGTAGAGGGAGCGTGCTGTGTGTTACGTCTCTGGCATGAAATGAACCCTGCCACACACTTCCTGCCTGCAGCTGGTATTACCACCCTGCCTCAGCCATGCAGCTCCACTCATATGATTTCATATGTCAGAGGCAAACCCATCAAATGACAAAAGAAACCCCAAGAGATCTCTGAAGGATTTCTGCTCCAAGGGCAGAGCCAGGCAACTGATCAAAAAGGAAAGTCTTGCTCTGCTCTTCTGTACCTAAGTAAACTTCACCTGCACAAACTTTTGATGGCTCTGTTGACTGACAAAGCTATGTGCAGGCATAATGAGTCAATGAGTTTTAAATAGTCCCCTGAGGATTACCCATTCTGTGCTGAAGGTACTCAACTTCTTCTCATAGGCATCCCTTTCATGTATTTAATGTCATAGGCTTCCCATGCTGTTGTTGTGTTGCTAGTTCGGAAGTTTTATTATCTCTGGCTGCAATTTGCAGGGCAGACAAGGTTTGCTGCTGTTATCGCTGTTCATCAGTCTAAGGGCCTGGTGTGAGTGAGCTATCCAGTATCTGAGGGCTTTGCTGAGCCCTACCCATAGGGCTATATATATTGTAAAGCCATCTTGCTCACCCTGTGCTTGATTATTGGTAAATTGCCCAGAATTCATCCCTTTTGTTTGTCAGAAATTAGGGTTACGATGAACAGCAGGGAAAAGGACAGCATTATCTTCTCTGAAATGCACCAGCATAGCAGCCAATTTCTGGACACACCATTCATAAACCAGGAAGCAAAGTGCTGGCTGGTGTGCAAATGTAACAGCTAACACAGCGTTCCCTGGAGAGGCTGAGCTGTAATGTGCAGAGACAATGTGGGGCAGTTCTGGATGAGCACAGGACATGTGTGTCTCAGTGTGCTGCAGACAGCTGTGGCTCTGCTATGGCACAGTGCAAGGCCAGGTATATATCAAAGGCATTTCCTGCTTCAGCACTGTCTGCTAGGAGCATGATACATGCTTTCTATATATCCAGCAGACCTAGGATAAATGCAGTCACATCTGCAGGAGAGGGGGAATTGGACCCTATGTCCAGGACCCCACATCCAGGACCTGTGTGGAAGTGCTCCGTGGTCACTGCCATATCAGTGACAAGGATCAGTGCATGCTGCATGGGACCCCATGATGCTGAGGAGGAGGCAGTGCTGAGGACCTGTGCAAATACACCCACCCCAGGCCTGACCTGCTTTGTGCTGGAGATCCTGTCACTTTGCTGAAGTGGTGCAGAGGAGAAGGAGCGTGATGGAGGTCGGGTTCAGCTAAACATGGAACATCACAGCTGAACTATGAAGGGAGGTGGGTATATCTTAAATGAGTTTGTTGCTGACAGGACAATCTGCAGCCCCCGAGTCAGGGCCCTATGGTAGGAGTCCAGAGCCACGTGCCCTTCTGCAGTACACTTTTGTTGCTGGATGAGTGTCCACAGACAAAGCACGTATTGCAGCAAGGCTTGCAAGAAGCAGGTATAATCCGTTGTCATATTGCTAGGTGACAAGAAAATAAATGCTTTTATGCCTACCAAGATGTGACTAGCTTGTCAGTTATGTAACCACTTGTTCATGCTGTTGTCAGGATCAAAAGACCTTACACAGCTTCTTGGCCTTCAGAAAGCCTAAAGATCTGGGCTACATTACACCAACCTGATGCATACCTATAGAAGGGTTGGAGCATCTTCAAAGAACTCTTCTTGTGGCCATATATTGCTTTTCTCAGGTTAGCTCATATCTGCAGTATGCAGTGATTTTAAAACAAGCAGACCCTTGAAAGTCTTTTAAAGTTGCATATTTGATAAACAATTCACCCAAATCATAGCTTGTTTTATAGTAGAGATGTGATAGGGGATCAGATGTGTGAAGTGTCAGATCAGGAAGGGTTAGTTTAGGACACACATCGCACACTTTAGAAACACCAGTAGCACTTTGTACCCTTGTTGAGATCTCACCAAGCTGCACCATCTCAAAGTGTTCTTCAAACAAGCAGTTGTGCCTCTGCCATAAGAAATATCTGTATTACTCTCATTACAAATAGGAAAAGTTAAAACAAAAGGGATGTGGATTTGTCTCTTGTCAGCGGCAGAGCTGGGATTGGATTCACTTGTCCTGATTTTTTGCTCTAAGCACTAGCATTGTTTCTCAGGTGTTATCTCAGCCAACCCTTCACTGATGAACAGTGGGCGGGAAGCAGAGTAAAGCCTAATGAGGCCAGTGTTCATCTCAAATTAGATCAATACTAATGGAACTTGAGTAGCTGCTTGGAAATTACTACAGGTTGACACTTCAATCATGTCAGGAAGATCAAGACCTATACATTTTGGTGAGGAAAGAGGTCCTCTCAGGGCAAAACTCACACCAACTAAAATCAGACTAATATCTGGAGGACTGACTTCTGATTTTGGTATCTGTTTGTCTGCTCTTTGTGGTATAACTGAGTTTGATAGATGTCATTACTTTCTTGGTTTACAATTATTTTATCTTGTACTTGGAAATCCCAGCTAATCCCAGTGAACTGTTGTTCAATAGGTGCTCTGAACACACAGTTCATGGCCCTGTGACCTTCCTGAGCAGCAGATGCATTAAACCTAGGCAAGGACATGGCAGAGTCAAGGGGACTTGCCTCAAGGTGCAGAAACGAGATGGCACTGCATGGAACACAGCCACCGGTGTCTCTGTAGACACTGATTCACTTTCAGAATTACAGGTTCCAGGGTATGGAGTAGAGGGAGAAGAAACCAAGTAAGATCCCTTCACAGGCAGGGAAGAGCCCAGAAGTCCTTTGAGTGCTGTTCTGGTGAGGAATGATTTTTTAGCTTCTGTCATGCGTACGAGCAACTTCCTTAGAGCATCCCTCTCTGCCATTCTTCTCATCCTCTACTATCCCCACTCCTAGGCAGATGCCAATTCTGTCTGGACATGCCTTGTGGAAATGAGCTTCTCTATAGATAGAGGACTGCATGCTGCCTTTGGAGAAAGAGAGGGCCAGGATTATTGCTCCCAGAAGAACTGAAATAGCTATTTACCCACAGCAAGAAGATGTTATTTTTGGGGCGAAAGGGAGCTGTAATGTTTTCCTGTTACAGTAGTTGGCAGCATTTCTCTATAGCCCAAACAATTCTTTACTCTTTGCTGTAAGTTTCCTAGAGGGAGAGACATATATGAACAATTCTGTAATTCAAACACAATATACTGACAGTAAGACAGGTTTAAACCCTGGGAGACGATCGGGACAGAGTGAAGGAATAGCAGAGTGGGACCCTGAACCAGGAGCCTGAGCTGAGGGGATAATGGTGGCTGTGTGCAGGGAAGTGTTGCATGTGCGGTGATTTTCAAAGCATAGGCTATTTGGAATAAAGTAAGGACATTTCTTGCAGTTTTTTCTGGGTTCATCCAGATGTTTCAACTTAATACGTTTGAGTGATAACTTGAAGAAATGTGAACCAAATGAGTTAGCTAAGACAACTGCACTTTGAGGCTGAGGTAGCTGAGTGAGCTGATCTAAGGAGGTGCATTTTGTGGAAATACAGAAGCAAGTTGGGTAGCAACTTGCCTCTCCTACAGAACTGATTATAAGCCATCCAATATCCCCAGTTTTTCTCTCCCATTTACATCTTAAACCTCTTTTGCTTCAGGAGAAGGTTAGTGGAGAGGCTGCAATGGCTTAACCCAGGCAGAACTTGTCTTACTCTGTAGCTTCATCTTACAGGGGCCACACAAACCTGACTCACAAGGGAAGAATGAGTTCTCTCTTCAGGGAATGCCTAGGGGCCCCTTGTTCAGCTGGTTGCCAGTGTTTGCCCCTGTTTTGTCTAATCAGTGTGAGCACTAGGTCCTTTTCTGCACAGCTCCCCACACAGCTGCAGCACTAGCACTTCACCAGATGCTCTTCCCCAAGCCAGGCACCTACCAAATACACTCTCCCATCAGCAACAGCCACCAGCTGTAAACAACAGAGAAAGACACTTGATTTTGGACATAATTTTGTTCTTTGGAGAGAGTGTTGCCCATGCTGTAGCACTGGCAGCTGATTCAGCCAGGGTATAAGCTGCTGTTGTAGCTATAGCCATGGTGCAGCAGGTGTTAAATCTAGTGCATGGGTTGCACTGAAAGCATTTGCAGCTTGGGTGCATAGCTGGATGGTGAAACAGTAAACACCTTAGGCCTAAATACCACAGGAAAACCCCACACTTGCATGTATATGAGATGTGTTTTCCTCATGGTACCATTCTTTAACAGATGGTTTTTAAACACCTTTTCTCTGTGTTCAAAGGAGCAGAGGAATGCTTGCATCCCATCCTAAGGCAGTGGCTGCCCTGACCTCCCACAGCATTTGGGGCACTTTGGGGGCACTGCAGAAGCTGTGGTGCACAGCCCTCTGACTCCTGATGGCTCAGCCCACACTGATGGCAGAAAGGCCAGTCTCGCACTTTCCAGCTCAGCACCCCGGCCATCTCCTTGTACCAGCTCCAGTATCCATCCAACCAGTTGCCAGTTCAGCAAACTGAGCCAACTGAAAATTAACTCTACCAAAAGGGAAAAAAACAGGAGGGGAGGATTGCACCAAGACCAATCAGCCCCTGGCACCACAGTTCCTACAGCCAAAGGAGCACAAGAGTCAGCAGAGGGGGAGAGCTGCCTTTTGGCTGGAGCCCAGCCGTAGGTCAGCTTAGGGCAGTTGTGAAACTGCACAGCCCCCGTGCTGCCGAGAGAGCAGGCATGCTGACCAACAAACCTTGCCGTGGAGAGCTTCACTGTCAGTGTTTTTGTTAGGGAGCCTAGAACATCCCTAATGGATCCAGCCACTTCCGCAATTCATGTCTGAGGTCTTGAAGATTTAATGCCTATTTTCCCAAGCAAGACAAGAGCAGATTCTTACTGCACGTGCCCTGTGAGTGCCCTGCGAGGGTGATTTTGTGTCATCCCACTGGAGGAAGTGCCTCAGGGCAGAGCTGGGTCTTGTTCTTTTGCAAAGTGGGAGGCATAAATAGTTAACAGAAGAACAAAAGAGGATAGCTATGCCAGGGTATACACCAGGGAAAGTGAGAGCACAAATTAACCTTATGGCTTGCCTTTTGAAGAACCAAAGTTCTGGATGTTTTTACAGTAGTGTAGCAGCAGTGATGGTGTGAGGCTATAAGCATGACAAAATTTATAGAAAAGATAAGATCTACCACCTGACCATGCTGTAGTAAGCAGACACATAAGCTCTTCTTCAGGCCTATTTTAGATTTGAACTTACGTCTCTGAAAGCATGTTTTGCCTAGGAAATAGGTTAGTCTAATAAACCTCTTTTCCGCCAGTCTTGCCCCACTGCTGATTTAAGGGTACTCTTCAGGCAAAAGTTTCAGCAGGAAATTCAATTCTCACCCTTGAAACATTAACTCGTAGACCCACATTGTTAAAGGCACATCAGAGGCAGGAGTGCAGTGCAGCCAGTTACACACTGAATTAATTCTTCTCCCTTCTCTCCCCCCTGCCAGGCACCACCACACGCCATCTAGTGAAGTAACAAAGAACGCTGCCAGACATACAGTGCACATGTAGGCTACATTTATCGTATTAAACCATGAAACGATGCCTACTGGAGAGAGCAGGCTCTTTTTTTCAAACTCCAGTTACTTGTTTTAAGGTAGATACCCTAAGGAAAGGGCCTTTCCCAGCCTTTGCTGTTATGTAAACTGAGGCAGCTATCAATCACTACTGTGATGAGATTGATAAGAGCAGAAGACAAAATTTACACAAAAATTGCTTAATACATACTCAGTAAGCTTGAAGAGGCCTGCAAGGTATCTGTTGCCTAAAATACTTCCTGGCTTAAAGGTAGATGCTGTTTCAAAACTAACTTTAGCACCGAGTAACTGCGGACCAGAGTGAACTGAACTCCTTGGCCCTTGAAAGGCGCATTCCTCCCGTTGGTGTGGCTGCAGCCTGCGCTGTGGAGCTGAGGAATCCCTGTGTCCTTCCTGCTTCGGGCTGTCGTGCTGTAGGCAGCAGCCGGAGCTACAGGAAGTAATGCCGAGCACACACCCTCCCTTTGTGCTTTAGGAACCTTACAAAGGCAGCAAACACTTGTCTTTTGTCAGCGCATAAAGCACAGAGCGTAAGACACAGAAGATTTATAGGTGTACCGTCCCAGCACTGCGTGCTTGGATTTACCCTCACTCAGATCCCATCTACTTTAATAGGGATGTTGCTGCTAAAACCTGCCACGATGTTTAAAATATTTACCCCATAGAGAGCAGATAATCTGGGAAGTAACAAGGTGTCATTTCCTACCAAATGTGCTCTCTGACTATAACCACATGTTAATGGTACTATTTAGGGCCATGCTAGAGCAAAGAGCCAATTCACCACTTACCAGCACAGTTAAGCTGTGCTGCCATGTGAACTAGAAGGGTTCTGTTTGCTGTCATGCTGATATTTGTCAGATAGGAAAAAGAAAAAAAATTATAATAACAAAGCTGGAACATCAGGCATCCTTGCATGTGGCTTGCTTTTCTTATTTTTCTTTTAATCCTCTGGACAAAATAATTTTTTTTTCTTGCAGTCCAACTCTGAAGTTTATTAGATTTCTGTAAGTGTTTCAATGGTGCTCATTCAGACAAGTCACCACCACAGATGACATAGTGGTACTAGAGACATGTTAAGCATGGCAGAAGGATGCTTCAAGTCAGGAATTCTGCCTTCCTTTTCAAGAATGTCAAAATACTACATAGCCTTTCATTTTTCCAGGAGTTTGCCCATTCTAGTGTTGACATCAGCAGATTTTACTATGTCATTTGCAACATGAAGCAAAGACAGGAGCTGAGTTCTCCCATCACATCACCTACCCCTTGCTCAGTTCTGAATGAAGGCACATCAGCACAGCACAGCACTGCTTAAAACCTCTGAAGAAGCCATAAAACCCAGTAGTCCCCATGAAACTGTAGCCTTTCTCCTGCCCAGACTAAAGTGGTGCTTGATTGACTCTCCTTGTCAGTGGACAAGGAGACTTGTTATGAGATGTATTAATGAGTGTGTTGGGAGGGATTAACTACAGTCCCTCACCTTGAAATGGCTTCAGCTTAATTTCTTATGGAAATGAGGGCAGCTGTATACATGTATCTCAGTCTCTGCTTTTCTCCATATCTGCCCTTCCCCCAGTAATTTCTAAATTCACTGACCAATGTCAGCAATCTGTAACAGAAGAGTAGCAGTCCTAAAGATAATTAAGTTGTTAAATGTTCATTAAAGTTGGCCGTGAACTACAGGAGAAAGAACCGATTGTCATTTAAAATAACAATGTGGCTCAACACTAACTTGTCCCAAAGAATCCCTGCCGGGGAGGATATTATGCAAACCTTTTTTTTCCTCCCTACACATGGATTTAGTAGAGTAGGATCCAGCCCTAAAAACTGCAGTTTCTTTATCGATTATTTCTATGTTACTGCACAGATAATTAACCATCAAACACTAATGAATTCCTTCAAATACGGTACAAGGCATCACAGAGAGTGTGCTGTAATGTCCTGCCAAATGAAGCAGTCTACTCAAAACTGTAATGGGATCACTAGCAGGGTTGCCCAAAACACTAGAAATAATCTAGTGGCATTAGAAAAGTTCACTTTGATGCGGGGTACATGGTAGCATCCAAACGGTTTTCATCAGGTCTTTGCTTGGAGCTTGTTGGGCTTGTTGAGCTTGCACACATGTTGCTGTTCACCCATTTTGTTCTCTAACCCCATCCATTTTGTGTGCGCTGGCGTGGCAGCAGCAGCAGCAGCAGCAGCAGCAGCAGCAGCAGCAGCAGCAGCATCTCTGTCTCAGGCAGTTTGCAGGGAGGAATCACTTCACTTTGCAGCCCTGCCCCACAAATACAAGAGAGCAGAGTCTCGAAGCACAGATTGAGCAAGGAGCTGACATCGCTTCATCAGGAGCCCAAACCCCCTTGTGCTGTGACACAGACAAGGGGTGGGAGTGACAGGCATTCCCTGCTCATCCCCGAGCCCAGAGCTACCACTTAAAACAGATGTCTGTGTGAAAAAGGCCTCACACCTGCCAAACCACTAGCCTCAAGCTTCCTTCCTTGTTTCTTCAGGCCTCAGAATAATAACAGCATTTGTGCAATATGTGCTGCGGCCTGTGGTTTTCTCTTGTCCCTGTACACATGCTATTGAACCTCCCTGGAGCAAAAAATCAGACAGCAAAGCCTTACAAGATGGGAGAAAAGAGGTGAATGATGAAGTAATGTGCACCCTGCTCAGTGGGGTTCACTTTTCAACACCAAAAAAAAAAGGAGGAAAAACATAGGTCAGTGTTGCAAACCACGCTGGAGAGGCATTTGAATCTGATAAATACTACAAGCACCTCATTTGCACATATTCTGCAGAGCACTAAACTAGAAAAATAATCCGTTAACAGGAAAGTCATCTTGAATCGGAAACTTTCAAGATTTCATTTTTAACTGCGGTGAGAATTTAGCGTTTTATTGCTGCTTTGCTTTTGGTTCCTGTTTTTGCTAGCATTGAGAAACGAGGTGCCTTAGGAAGCCGCATGGTGTGTAACAGGCAGGAGCAGCCTGTATACAAAGGAAGGAAGATGATGTGGCAGAACATTGTTGAGGAAAGATCCTGTTTGTACAGGGAGCTGGAGAACAGTAAACCAGAACAGAGCAGGGATGCAGAACTGAAAGGAAATCAACCCAAAATGCTCTTGAATCCTGTTTGTGTGCAAGAGCCCACTAGAGTCACCAAAACAATTTAAAAATCAGGCTTGTCTCTTCTCTGATTTCTTATTCTATAGTGGAGCAGAGAAGAGAGGAGAAGAGAGGAGAAGAGAGGGCAGACATGCTAGCTTGAATTCCCTTGCCAGTCTTTCCTCCCACTGCAGTCCTGCAGCAGTGTCTCCAGCAGCAGTCAGGTTTGCATCAAAACTGTCAGAGCTGACCAAAAGTTTCTTAACAGTAATTCCTAACTGTGTTTTATCCTAGGGACACTTCTTTGAGGAACAACTTCTGGAAAGGTCCTGACTACCTTTGTGATTTTTTGAGATATATTAAAAAAAAATCTGTTCTTTTTTGAAACAATTAACTAATCTGATGAGCTTCAGTTCCTGATAAATATTTGCCTGTTCTGCAGATGCTGTATGTGTAGCAGAGGGAAGAGACTTCCCCGCAATATGTGCCCATTTCAGGTCACATACTCTTTTGTTAGCCCTTTTAAGGCATAGCCACTTGAGATCATGACATTCTCGAGATAAGTCTCTAATACGATTTTCAATAAACTAATCTTTTCAAAGTCATATCAAACATCTTGATAACAGGGCATCTTGTCCCTGCAACAGGAGGATTAGCCTGTGAGTAATCTGGGTGGTGCTGCAGCGTCTGGGTTTTTTTAATTGATTCAAGTGGTTTATGGTCAAATTTAAGAGACCAATACATGCAAATCCTGCATCCAAACCCAAGCATTTGTACTTACTTTTTGTTTGTATGTAACCTTCTTGCTTTGGTGTGAGCAACTTTGATCTTTGATACACTGACAGCTTCCTGCAGTAGGTGGAAGAGACATTCTTAACTGTGTCTGCAAGCTGCATCAAGAGTTTATCAAAGTTGCTGACTCCTAAAATTTAGGCGAGCAGTGCCACAGCACATACTATAAATGACCTTTTTCTCCTGGCCTGCTGGCTGTAAACAAGCTTGATACAAACCTAGGCAAGGAAAGCTCCATGCTAAGGTGTTTATTGATTTCTTTGTGTTGTTGATCTGGTGGTGTGGGTGGACCCTGCTGAAGTCCCCTATAAAAAAGGCAGTGCATGAAAATGCCTCTCCCATGAAATTTGGAATAATTTTAATTGCAACAAGCCAGAGATATTCTAACACATATCAGAGGCGTCCTGGACCTGAGCAAAGAATAACGTGATTCTTATCCCAAGGCACGCAAAATGCAGTCAGCCAGTGCTGAGTGGGGAGTGAATCACTGATTCAATGAGCTTCAGTTCCTGATAAAATGTCTGGGAGAGAAGTAACTGGTCAGAGATGTTCTTCTAGGCATTGAGAGCCTAGAAAGCCTCTTTCCTTGGGCAATTTCCATGGGGAACTTGCCTGGTTTGTGCTTTTCTATGGCTGATGAATGATGTCACTGGGTAATTTTGGTCATTCTAATAGCAGGTGCAATACAGGTGGGACAAAGGGAAAGTAAAGGGGGTAAAACTTCCTCCCTTGTTTTAGATACATCATCTCCTGCTCCTCACAATGTGGCTGGCACCACTCACTCTCTGTGCTGATGGGGTGAGGTGAAGAGACACTGGAGACAACCAAAGCTCTTGTGCACAGCTGCAGCAAGGTGGGACAGTGCCACAGGCTCCATCAGCTCTCCCTGCCAGGCATGGTGAGGTGCTGTATGGCTAGGGGATCCCCAGACATAGTAAGGTGCCATGTGGCCAGGGGATCTCAGGGCTGGGGGGCTTGTGGGCAGGTATGGGCTCCAGGCAGCAAATCCTGCCTTCCCATGTGGCCTACATATGAAATCAGGGATGTGTTGTGTATATATATATCCAAGTGACGTCTCCTAGAGGTCCCATCCCATGCTGAGGACACGCAGGATGTATGCCACCCCAGCATGCACACAGTCCCTTTCACTACTAGCAGTAAATGACTCAACTCTCAGGCAGCAGCAGTGCTGCAAATTTTAAATAAAAAAAAGCCCCAGCATGGTTCCCAGTCCCTAAGTTCTGATGTCTGAGTATTCCAGGTGGCATCCCAGGTGGGATGGGAGCTTGGACGTGGACTTCAGGTAGCCATCAGCACCAAGATATGTATCTGCAGGATGTGGGTATGGGAAGTGCCTTCCCAGGTCTGCCTCTGCTGCTTCAGGCACACTAAAAGCTTCATAGCGGTAAGGAATGTCCCCTCTTCTCACTGCTTTGGTACATTTGTGCAGCCTCTCTGGGTTTGTATGATGCATGTCTGAAAAGGAAACAGGAAGGAGCTGCAAATGGAAATTTCAAGCTGTCAGCAACAAAGCAAACCCCAAACAACTTCCCATAGCATGGGTGTAAAACCCAGGCTGCGCACTTCAGCTTCAAGTGACAGAAGATGCTGAATTTTACACAGAGTCTTCTGAAATCAGCAAGTGCTGGAGATAGAGTGAAAGAAATTACTTTGTCTTGGCTGTATCTGCCCCAGGAGAGGGCCCAGATTCCAGCATCCCTTGGCACAGCTCTGCCTATTGCCTCTGAGCCCTCCCTGAGATGCTGCTCCTTAGGCTGGCCACCCTTTTTTGCTTGGAGGTGGCTGTGAGAGAGGAGCTTGCCAAGTATAAAAGCTCTGCTGTGCCACTTGCTGATGGGGGAGAGAACATGCCCTGGTTTATTTTGTTCACAGCATAAATCACAGTGTCACATTTGTCTCTTTGGCTTCACTAGAAACGTACCAGAGTTTTAGCCCATAGCTGTATAATGCATGTCCAGCTGCCATGAAAATGCATGTGAATAGAGCAGGGGGAAAGATCTATGATATGAGAGCCTAATACCTGTATTGTCAAATATTTCTGTGTGTACACCATCAGCCCAATCCAGAACCGGTCACCATGAACAGTGCATGGAGGAGTACAGAACTTATGCTGATCTCCAGTTAATTAGTTTCTCACCCAAGGACTGATGAGTGCATGACCTTGTCCTAGGAAAGAGCCACTCCCACCAGCTACATAATTTCACAAATCCACAAAACAAACAAGTTGCCATTCTGCAAACCCCTCAAACCTATGGAATTCTCATTTCCTGTGAGGTGTGGTTTTCAGGTGGCCAGTGCTGGATTCTTGGATTACTTTGCAAGGCTGAAAGAGCATACACAATACACATCCATCTGAGAATAAAAAAATTAGTGGTGAAAGTGTGCAAGTTTTGCAGACTTACAGTGTCCCACACAGGCAGCTGTTGTGCTGATCTGCATTCGTACAGGTAAAGGCTTCCTTCTGTGCATGTGTGAGGATGAGTGAAAATGTGATTGTCCCATAATACTGACAGTTTGAAAACATAATTTTCTACAGCCATGAACTTTAGACTTGGTAGAATGGACAGAGAGAGGGTAATTTTCCTTGAAAAGACTGGGTAGATGAATAGGGGTTCTTTTAAATAGGATGAAAGTAAGAGAGCAAGGGGTGATAATCATCAGAGTGCTTCACAGTTGGAAAAAAAAGTGTGAGCATTTTCAGTCCATGGGGAGATGAATGGAGACAGAGAGCAAGTCCACAATATGTGAAGGTAGAATCTTCATATGGCATTGCTGCAGGGCTTGTTTTCTGTGCTAGTGGTTCAGGGAACTGGTAAAACTGGACTGGGACAGTAAAGGCTGTAATCCCAATTCATCATTTATAGCCTGCTCGTGTCCAGGCAGACATGTCCATCCCAGCCTTCTCAGATACAGAGAACTGCAGCATTTCACAATCATGGGAAGGGCTTCCCAGCTGCACGATCCGAACGTTTTGAAGTGACACATGGTGCGTTATATTAACTTGGTTCAGACAATCAGCTTTAAACATCTGAATCTGATTTCTTGATGCTAATTCTTCTTGCTCAATCTTTATTTCAGCTGTGTGGAATTCTCAGACCTTTCTGACCCTGACTTATCATTTCCTGATGTTTTGTTGCTAAGTCATTGAGGTTTCAGGGAGGCTGATGTTACTAAAATGTGCACACCTTTGATTGTACGCATGGCTGGCGTATCAGACCGAACTTTTCATATGCTCTGTATATATCACTGTCTGCAGTGCTGTGTGCTCTGCAGTTGCACCATTTGGCGTGCTTATCTGCATGCCCCATTAGTGCAGTCCTCCTTAAAATGTGGTTGTTATTTAAGGCTTTTCAAAAGCTCAGCCTCTGCACAGTACAAAACTTGATCTGAGCCTACGTCCGCTCTTGTCACTCATGTACAGGTTCCATCTGTTCCCCTTTTCCTCTCCCGTTGCTGCTTGCCACATCCAGACCACATGCTGCTTATACATCGTACAATAGAGATTTCTGCACACACACTTTTGAAAATGTGGCTCTCAGTGCTTTATTGTTCACATGTCTTGTTGCTTAAGGCAAGTTTTATCAGTAACAATTTTGTTGTTTACTGGCACGTAGAATAAAAGAGGGTACTGCTAAAATGTGACTGGAGGAGAGTAAAAACACCTTTGATACATCAATTACACAATTTCTGCCAGCTTTCTGATCATTCTCCCCTGCCACCACTTCCCCAAATTCTGTAGTTACCCAAGGATAAAGCAAGATCCTAACATCACTTACAGTGATGTAAGGGCTGCTCCGCTCTGCATGAGGCTGCTCCGTGTTGGTAAAGATTCACCAGCACCTCCCATGCTCCTGTGCCTGGTGAGGAGAGAGGATGGGACCTTCTAGTACTCCCTTCCAGCAAGGCAGCCCTGGTTTCTGCTTTAGATCTCCTTTACAGGTCCCTGGTGGCACCTTGCAAAATGGCCACATTCTTCCATTTGGGGAAATAAAATTTCCTACAGAAACTAGTTCTGGAAGTGGAATCAGTGCTAGGAGAGTCTAGGAAGACACTTCTCTTTCAGGAGCTGAGCTGAGCTCTAGCAGCTCCCCCAGTGTGCAGACTGGAGCAGACCCAGAGGTAAGCAATGATAAGGGAATTAATGCAGGCAGATTCCCTGGGAGCCTTCTCAGGCCCTTCCCATCACACCTCATTCCATACCTGTGGTGAGACTGGAGTATCTGCAAACAGATCGCATTGGGTGCAACTCCCAGTAATGTTCCTGGGTGTCTGCAGGAAGGATGGCACACAGCCCAATACACTGGATTATTGACACCCAGAGATTTCCCACACCAGGAAAATCTCCAACTGCCCAAAACCTCTGGTCTCCCACCTGGAGAAACCCAAGACCTGCCTATGGTGATGATAATTTCTGTTACTGGGGAAACCCACAAACGGTAGGAATAGACCCAGTTTCTATCAGACACTTGTTCTGATGAAAGCTCCCCTGACAAGTGTGGGCTTCTGACACAGACACAGCCCGCTACTCCCTTTCCAAGAAGAGAGGTGAGCAGCCACACAGCTCCGCTTGCATCCTGCACGTTCAACCAGACACTGAAAAAACACCTCAGAACAGGAACATAAAGACCCTTCCATTTCTGTTCATGAACTACAGCCATGGCTCACAGGGTGTCTCATGGCTACTGTTCCACCCTGTGGCTCCCATCCCACCCAGTCCCCTCTGCAGGTCAGCAAAAGCAGTGAGGAGATTCAAGGTCTCTTCTCCCTGAGAAGGAGTGGGCAGGATGAGCAAGCTTTGGTTTGCACCAAAATACTCATCATTTTCAGGTACAATTCACTGAATATTTTGTGTACTGCCCGGTACCAAATTTGAGGCCATTCATTGGTCAGAGAGGAGGCATGAAGGATACGAAAGAAGAGAATGGAGCAGAGCTCTTGGCAAGCTGTTGTAGATTAGAAAGGAGGCAGGTAGGAAGAGAGATGAAGCAAGCGCTTAGAAGAGTTATTCAGGAGAAACAAGGGCTTTAAGTGACATTTGAGTATGGGAAAGAAATCAGTATCCGTAGTTTCCACTGGTGTTTGGAGTGCTAAAAGCAGAAGTGGTTGCTGAAGTCTAAACAGGAATGTGAGGCTGAGCTCTCAGCTTCCTCACAAATCGTATGATTTACAGGCTCACTTGATTTACAGGCTCATGTGCAGAAGAGGTCTTATTTTACGGAATTTCAGGCCTTTTTGAAACAAATTGCTTTGTGAGCAGTGGAACTAATGGCTCTTGGTTTCCTGTGGGTCTCTGACCACTGCTTCATAGTCACCTCTCTTCCCTCCCCTTCTCCTAAAATAAAATAGCTACAATGAGCCCCACTATTCCCTCATTATATGCTCTAAGACCCTTTCCTGGGCTGCAGTCAGGGCCATATATGCTGGCTGGCCAGCTAATGCATAGATGGCCAGCCAGCATGCACACTCACTAGCCAGGTGACTGCTGGCTGCATTTCTTTAACTGAGGTCCCTACTCCTCACATAGCAATCAGTTTGCACAAAATTTAGAGAGAAAATCAGTAGCTTTTGAAATTTCTACCTTTCTGTCCTATGTGAAATCAGGTACAAATTATTGATGGAGCTGGACAGACAGATGGAATCTGAGCTAAAACGGCTCTGTTGTATCCGCTTTGGATGTACATATAGGATATTAGTTCAGGTTCTGGAATTCATTTCTCTCTCTCTCTCCCTCTTTTCCAGCTATTTTTAACCTGGATGTGTTCTGTGATTTGTTTCCCACACAGCACAGAAAATGGCACAGCTGAGGGGTGAGTGAGTGGTGGCAGAGGGGAAGGGGAAATCAGGGGATGCTTATGTTGGTGCTGCTGCTGAAAGAAGTGCTCATCAAACGATAGCCTCTCAAATCTGTATAATGTGGAGTCCCACACCACCCCACGGAAGAATTGTGACTATAAATATATTCACAGACTTAGTGACTTAGTGCTCAGATAGAGGGCAAAAAGAGCTAGAGAAATTAAGGGAAACTGTAAAAATAACCAGCAGAAACAGCAGCCAGTTTTGAAATGTAATGTTTTCTATCATGGCTCAACATCTTGGTACTGCCCACATTCCTGTGCTTACATCTCAAGACATCCCTCTGCACAGGATCTCATAAGGAAAATCCTGTTTGTGGCAGCTCAGTCTCTGCACAGAGTGTACATCAACTCAGAAACCCTTTATCTGAGCTACTATACATACGAACCTCGAGCTTGAAAGAACAGAGGTTTTATCTGGAAAAACATAGGAAAAAGCTTCTTGAGCAATAATTTACAAAATGAGACCTCTAATTGTGAAGCATTTTTTCAGTTAACTATAGATAATTATAATGTGTGAGATCTGCTTTTTCCCCTGTCTTCTGTTTAACACTGTTTGTTAGACATGAAAGGAAAAGAGGATTAAAAGGAAGAGACGGTATTGTAAACAACCCTTCAGGGGAGGTGGGAAAACAACAGTAACTCTCTCAAACAGAACACAAAGATGCCCTTAGGAAAAGGTTTTCAGTGTCCTGCATTTGAAAGTTAATGAGTAAATTGATGTCAAATATTGCCTTAAGGACTGACAGTGCCATCTTTAAGATCTCAAGCATGCACCTTAACTGAGAAGAGACAAAGGGAATTTTTAATGGGCAATAAATGGACTAATATTTTTGGATGCAAAGCTACAAGCAGGTTAGATCTCATGGGATGTGGATTTGGTTTTACTTCCTGGCACTGCGACTTTATTTTGTTCGTTTGCTTTACACTGTCTTTTGATGAAGCACCGATTTTTCTTTCAAAAAGGAAAAAAAAAAGGTGGTCTCAGTAAATAATCCTCCTTTGAATTATAGTAAGTCCCTTGAGGAATATGGAGTTGGCTGGTTTGGGGGTTGTGTAGGCATGTGCCAGACCATCTCCCCACTATCCTGTTATGCCTCACTTCACACCAAGCTCAAGTTGCTTGGTCATCTCTGCCTCTGCAGTGTTGCAAGACCACCTTGTACAGATGCCTCCTTCACCCAGAGCTACCTGCCAAGAACCTTTCAAGACCCCACTGATGTCCTCCCAACCTTTTATCCACCCAGGGATCCCAAAGCCGTAACACCAGTTCCCAGCTGCCTCTTACTTATCCTCACACCTCAGAAATGCATGGGCCACTTCACAAACCTTTCCTACTCCCCATTTCTCAAAAAACTCCTTTGCCATCACCACAACATTGAGACAGATCTGCTTACACTAGCCTAAGTTGCCAGCCTTAAAAAAAAGAAGAGAGACTCAGCTCCCTAAGTTTAGACACACAGACACAAGGGAGCACATGCTCAGCCTTGAGAGAGCGCATCAATAGCACCTCTACCTCCTAAACATTGCAGGTCTCTGGCTCACTTACCGTATTCCCAAGGGTCAGCCACCACTTTCCAGTACTTTCTCAGTGGATAAAAAACACTTAGTTTAACTCTTCTGCTCAGCTGTTATGCTCTAGCTCTTCCAGAGCAACTAAAACACCAGTCTGCTCACACTTTCATGCCAGACCTTGCCTCTCAGAGCTACAGGTTGTACTACTCCTTGAAACCCTTCCATCCTTCTCCCAGCACTCAACCACCCTCCATGAGACATCCTGACCTAGTGCAGCATCTGCCCTCTGTGCTGGAGAGGTGCCTGTACTCCAGCACAGATTGCATGACTCCTGTCCTTGCAAGCTTGAGTACTTCAGTACTTGGACAGAGGGACAGGCTTGGCTCCTCTGTGTCACCTGCCTCTCTTCTCAAGGCATTGTTCAATACATTCCCAGTCTCCTCCCTCTCATTAGCTTCTGCGTTAGTCTTGAGCTCATCCTGATCTAAACGACAGGCTGCCAAACAGGCACATAACCTTTCACTTGGCTTCCACCAGAGAATGCAGCTTTGATCTGCTAAGGGTATAACTGAGGCCAGTTCTCATGCCCCATCAGTGATGACAACATGTGAGATCAGCTCTGCTGTGCCTTCTCTTTATCCTTTGGAAGTTACCACCAGCAAGAATGCTTTACACTATCCAAAAGCAAGAACTATGGTTATCTCACCTTTCATACACAGGTACATATATACACAGACATATATACACTGGCTCTACTGCACCCTGTCCCGTTTCTGGCATCATTGTGAGCAACTAGAGCATGAAAGTAAAGAAGCAAGAGGATACTGAGGTGCTCTATGTGTTTATGACAGAGACTGCTTGAACCAGTGGCTGTGTTCTGTGCAGTCCCAGCTAACTGGCACAAGGCTCTAGCCAAGCTTGTTGTGACCCTCTTTGGAAAAGCTGGAGTTCAGCTTTTGTCTGGCTGATAAAGTTGGTATTGTGAAGAAACCAGAAATACAAGTCCTGCTCAAGAGCTATGCTGTGCCCCAGGCAAGAATACGAACATATGCTTCTCCCTCCAAATTACAGTGAAACAATCAGGTATTCTCAGAGCAGCCCCAGGTGGCAAAGCCCTGCTTGCTGAGGTACATGAAGTGTGTACCTCCAAGGGCGACAATGCGAGACTGGGGACAGCAGGAGCAGGTGAACACAAACCCATCTGGATGAAGGGTTCCCCATGGTGCAGAACCAAAGAAGAGTTCAGCACCATGCTTTCTCTAGGCGCAAGTCAGATCATCTCGATGCCTTGTTGGATTTGACTCACCAAGAACAGCATCACGTTCACCACAAAGTGAACAGAAAAACTGCATGGGCAGGTGTTTGCAGAGAAGCAGATGGAAAAGGTGGGTGCTCCAATATTATAATGGCAAGCATTGAAGAAAGAGGAAGAGTTTGATGAGGGCTAGAAAAAAACCTCAAAATTCTCCTTACCATGCATGAGATCAATTGTACAGCATGGTTAAGTCTGGGTCTTTTCAGTGGCAGGAGGAAAGCTAAAAACTGTGTTGCCATTCCCTGTCCTCATCCAATGCCCAAAGACTCATGGCAAGCATCAATATTGTGTGAAACACCAACCCTAGTAGATATCAATCTAACAATCCTTAAATTCTAGCAAATGACAAATACCATCGCAGTCCAGGGGATGTCCAGTTTCCTAGCTTGTTTCCTGCTCCTTCTGTGCCTTAATTCATGCTAGACATGGATTTATTCTTCAAAAAAAGACATTTGGACTGAACAAAACAGTCCTGTTACCACTCCTGAAAAACCACACTCTGACATCCCTTCCCTCCCACTCCCTTGCTGCAAGTGCAGTGCTGGGCATAAGTCATCTCTCCAAATGCAGGTCTCAAACTCAGAATAAGAAAACCAAACAAACTCCTGGGACTCCGGTTAGCGAACTGATTGAATCTCCACTGACTGTAAAGGGCAAGCTACACCCCAGAACTCACTGACACCTCCCAGAAACCCTGAGGATGCACAATTGGAGACCCAAAGCCAGACCTATAATGTGCTGTAGAAAAATAACAGCTGCTGTGAGGTCCCATGTCCTGCTATAGCAGAGACTCTTTGGCAGGTATTTCAGAGTGAACACATCTAGACCCCTAACACTACTCCCATCCAGTACTGGTGTGTATTTTAACTTGGACAGTGCCCAATCTGCACAGTTAGTGTTTTCCACACAAAAATGCCTGGTTGGTAAACTTCCAAGAAGTTCTATTTTAGATTCAATGAAGAATGGCAGCTTTCCATGGAACTTACTTCTCTTCTTTCCTCCTCTCTTTCCCTTCACTCCAAAATAAGATTCCTAAAAAACCCATTAATTTTCATTTGGAAATGCTACCTGGGGTACCTCATGGATGTCAGAGTTCATTTGTTCTGTCCTTCAGGCAGTGGGATAACTTCATTAAAAGTCCTTTTGTACCTTGAAAAAATACTTAGGGGGGCAAGGAGGGTTACGGAGTGTCCCATCCTTACCTTTTCATTGAACTGCTTTTCCCTCCTCTTGAAGAGAGTGCAGCAGAGGCTCTGCTGTAGACTTCTGAAAATTCATAATTTTTAACACTGTGCTGCTGCTCCTGAGGCTGTATGGTCGCTCACGGCAGTGAAGGATGAGGAACAGAATCACACCTGTGGAGAAGCCACCCCTTCATTATCAGAATACAGATCTGGTGATGTGTGATTGCCTCAGAGTGGGAGATACACACAGATCTTACTGAAAACCTCTTATGCTTCTGCATCCAGGTTCACCTACTTCTGCATAAAAGTTGTCCTAGAGCCTGCAGACCATGTCCTAAATAGCTGAAATTTGCAGGAGCATGCCATCTCCTTATCAGCTCCCACAGTGTGATACATTTCTATGCTTGTTTTGTCCCATTCTATGTCTCCAGAGTTCTCATCGAGCAAGAACTGAGCTCCTTACAAGTTGTAATGATCCTCACTTGTTCACTCCCTCACAAACAGAAATCACTTTGGCCAAAAGCCATGACTGCAATAAGGGCCAGGCACATACATGGGCAGCTTAAAAGCACCTCAGCTTTGGGAAATCCTGCTGGGCTGTAAAAGCTGCCACAAACCCAAATTATATCAAGCAAGGCCTGTCTGATAATTCTTTGGCACAATCCCCAAACTGGCTGAACTGCTTTTTCAAACAAAGTATTTCCAGGTGGGTTATTAGGTCCTGTATCCCTTCCATCTTGTATTCTCTTGTGGTTGAAAAAGACATTCCTTAGAACAAGCTATTTTTAAAAGAAAAGCAAGCAAATATTCTCTTTTATATTTCTGGCTCCTCTAAACCAGAAGGATAGTTTGCAAGACACAAACTGTTCCCACTGAGTAGCACATGGGTCTTATCTGCCCACAGTGTCTGTGCCTGTGCAGGACTTTCCGCTGGGGATATAATTTAGATTTTCACAAGGAGACTGATGCTGGTACAACTACCAGTGTGAACAGTTACGCAAGTATGAAGGGTCATGCTCTGTTAAATCTAGTTTCCCTTCCTGTATTTTTATAGCAGCATCACTGCAGCCACGTTTGAGTCTATGCTGCTTTAATTGTACCAGAGGAGTTAAAAGGAAAGAACTGAGCCAAGCGTGCCCCACAGCTGGTTGCTGGCCGAGCTGTGTGAGTCGCGGTGTGAGGAGGCAGAAGCCTGGCTCCATGCAGCTCTCCCTTACGCACACTTGGGCTGTTTTACATGTGTGCACATGAGATTCATCCGTAAAGCTTTGCCAAAATAGCTGCACCTACATAAAAGCCATCATGGTGTGAGACAGCAAAGCTTTGGGAGAGCTGGTTTGCTGCACTCTCTGTGATGGATGGGGCAGGTAGAGCATTGGCTGACCTGCTGTTACTTTGGCCCACTGCAAAAATCTATGCCCAAGGTGAACAGGATTGTTGGGAACAGACCACAAGTGGGAGACCTGCAGATCTGTAACTAGATACTGCATGACAGAAGAAAAAGAAAAGAAAAGACAGGGTTTTCATTTGAAAGCTGTAAAAAAAATAAAAGTGGTTTGTTGGTTGATTTGAGTCTCTGGGGTCTCTGAAGAGAGGTGGAGACAGAACAGCATGAAACACAGAGGTTTCTGTGAGTTAAAACAAACTGTTTCACTTCGAGACGGTTTCAGACAAGATGATTTTGACGTGTGTCTTTGGAAAAAAATAACCCCCCCATGACCAGTAAAACCCGACCAGGCGGCGATCGTCTGGGTCTGGCGCAGAGCTGCGGGTGAGAGGCCTGTCCCCAGGGAGGCCCGCCTGCGGCACACGCGTGCCAGCCAGGATTTCCTTCACAGCGCTGCTGGGAAGAGGCAGGTGTCGATGGGAGCCCTGTCAGCTGCGTGCCGCCTCGGCAGGCCTGTGCTCCCGGCCGCAGCTAGCTCCAGAGGGCCGCAGCCAGCTCCAGAGGGCCGCAGCCAGCTCCAGAGGGCCGCAGCCAGCTCCAGAGGGCTGCACCACTGCACAGGCGCGCTGCAGCCCCATGACTCAGGTTCCCGGGCGCGCAGCTGCCCTCCACAGCCTTCCTCGCCGCGTCCCTCCCCGGGCCGCGATCCTGACATCGCCTACTCTGGATACCGTCATCTCTTTCCAAAGACAGCGCTGCCAAGCACTGCTGCCAGCCGCTCACGGCTGTGCCAGGCACTCAGCCAAAGCTCCTGCCCTTAGCCCACGCCAGCTCGTCTCAGTCGATGAGTCCTTGTCAGACGCTATGAGGGCTCCTCTGGGCTGCAGAACAACCTGGGGCCTCTGAGTCGTGGAAAAACTGCGGTGTTACCAGCCTGGCAGAGCCCGGAGAGCCCCGTGCTCTTCAGCGAGAGCAAAACACCACAGGAGCTGTTGCAAACACGGTTTATTTCCTCCCAGTGAATAGTAGAAAGCCCCACCCAAATTTCACTCCTCACTCCCACTTTATGTTAAAAACAAACACACTCCAAAAAAAAAAAAAAAGTCAACATTTGCTACTGCGTGTTGTCCTTGCTTCCATGTGACCCAGGCATGTGATTAAGTTGTTGATACTTGTTTTTTTATAGGATCAAATTCATAGCTGCTGTAGAAGCCTGTGTAACTTGTCAGAGCAATTCTCTACCCTGGCAAGTTACACAAGCTGAGGAGCTTCTCTGTGCCACAGGGTATCCTGCCTATCTCAGCCTTCTCCCTGCATGTGTGATTCCTTCTCTCTGTCCTTTTGCAAAAGCACCAGTTGTACACATTTTTAGGAAAACAGGCAAAATCCCTCTTAGCTGCACTGCAGATCTTGGTGAGAGGCCCCCATGGTAAGGCAGTGGCTTCTTTCAGCCTTTCTTCCTCTTGGAAGTGTTACTTAAATACAAGAGGATAAGACTCCACCAAAAAAAAAAAAAAAAAAAAAAAAAAAAAAAAAGCCCAGCTTGCCAGCCCGCTGCATGCTCTGTGTTTGGTTTCCGCTCACAGCCTGCACAGCCCTGCCTGTGTGGATCTGTTGAGTCATGTTGCGTGGCTGGATGGGATGGTGCTGTTTGCTTCAAGCCTAGTTTTTGTTCCCAGCTCTCCTGAATGATCAAATGTTACCCATGCTAGGGAGCCACAGTGTTGTCATTCGGCCTCTTTCCCTCCTTGGCAGGCAGGAACTCTGGGGGATCAAGGGGGCCATGCAGAGCCTGTGTAAGGAAAGCAGGCGGACACCCTTTTCCTGAGGGGGTAGGAGTAACTGTGGCCCTGCTCGTGGTGTCTCCCTGTGACCAGTGTGCAATGCACTGGGCCACATCCCAGCCACTTCTCAGGTCTCAGTAGTTCCTGTGAGTAATGGGGGGAGCCTCTGTGTCAGTGACTGCCTTTGAGCAAGCCTTTGAGATACCTACGCAGTGCTCTGCTGCTAGAGTTGGCCGGGGACCAGGCCAGCACCTGATCTCAGGTGTCATATTTACAAACCTGGAGTCCAGCCACAGGTCCATGGTTACACAGAGTGGGAACCAGTGCTGCAGTGCTGGTCTTCAGCACCCTGTCAGGGAAGCAAAGGGGTGTGAAAAGCTCGTGTCTACCTCAGTGGTAATTCCTGAGTACTACAGGTACATAATCATGGGACGGACCAGGCTGAAAGGGACCACAGTGGGGCATCTGGTCCAACCTCCCTGCTCAAGCAGGGCCATCCTGGAGCACATGGCACAGGATTGTGTTTAGATACTGATCTGGTATATTGAGGCTGAAGACTCAAGTGTCAACATAAGAGATCTCCCCAGTTTGTCCCAAATTCCTGTGTGCTTCCAACTGATGCAACACACTCTTCTTGGGATTTGCTTTTACTTACAAAGGAGCTTTTTATTCACAGTAGTAGGTGCTAACCTTCCTTATGGGCATTAGCTGCTCATGCGGTTGTTCCTGCAGTCTGGGGTGTCCCCTCCACTCTTTCCCCAGGGCTCACTGGTGTTAAATTGCTGTAGGTACTTCTACCTGCAGCCATCACCAAGCAATGGAGACACTGCATGGTTTTTGAAGTAGGAATCAGGTGTAACAGTCATATAATCTCCCCTATACAGAAAAACATTCTATTTTCCTGTATGTGTCTTGTTTTGTTTCTTCAAACATAAAGCCTGAAGGCAACACTAGACACATGCTTGCTTTTCCCCTTTCCCAGTGTTTCTCCTCTTCTGTACTTTGCCACTCTATCTTCCCTCTTGTTGGAAAGGTAAATCTTTGAACATAACGATTTATCATCCCCTCTTTTCATATTGCCTGGATTTTAATAAGAAAGTCACAGTCTCTAAAACTCATTGCATACTCCTTGAGTTGCCCCATTCCTTGGGGAGAAAAATAGACATGTTAGTGCTCTTCTGTTTGAAAAAAATGATGTTTGGAAAAGGCACATTGTTAATGGTAGTTCAGACTGTCAGAACCAGAAAATTTTAGGCTTTCTGTGCTGCAATAAGAAATCATAAAAGTAATAATTTTGTTTGGGTTAGAAGAGACCTTCAAAGATCATCTGGTCCACCCCCACTGCTGTGGACAGGGACATCTTTCACTGGATCATCCAACCTAACTTTTAGCATTTCCAGTGATGGACATCCACTTCTCTGGGCAAGCTGTTCCAGTGGTTGGGTGTCAGTCAGCATACATCATACCCCCAAAATATGTCTGTTTCTACCTTGTTTAGTTTTTCTGTATTCTGGTCCTTTTGGGCATGGCTTGTGTGAGCACCCAGTTGCTTCTCTGGGCTCTAGGACTCTCTCCTGTGCCACGCTAGTCTGAAATTCCTCCTTCACTCCCAAGGATCTCAGGCAGCTCATGTTTGGTTTGCATCAGACCTCTTGTGTCTCTGACACAGGCTGAGGTCTCTGTGTGCTAGTGGTTTATTTTTGCTGAACAGGAGCCTCTTATTATTTTTTTTAATTTTATTCCTATGGTTGGGGAAGGTTCTCTTTTGCCAGATCACCAAAACGTCAGCATGGAGATGCCAATTATTCATAGGTCTCTGAGCAATTAGTTGGATAGGGTTCAGTGTGTTGTATTCAGGAGCAGTCAGTATAATCTTTCATTTTTTTTCAGATCAGTATAGCTTGTTGTTTCTTGTTGAACATTAATTTCTGCTATTAACAACCACCTCTCTTCTCAAAATTCTTTTTTTTTTTTCCTTAGTGATGCCAGCAGAAAACACATTTCTGATGGCAGATATTTATAGGAATAATAGACCTTCAGTTTTCCAGATTTCAACTAAAATTTCTACTTTTCACATTTCAAAAAAAAAAAGAAAAAAGTCTGAAATACTTTGAGAAAGTCTGTCATTTTCTGAAAAACTGTTAAAAAATAATTTTCAGTCCCTTCCTTTTCTCTCTGCCAGTATTCTCTGGCAGGTGGGTTTTTTCTGGCCAGGAGGGGGGCTCATACACAACTGTTTTCTTCTTAGGCTGGCAAGGCCTGTAGGTTAGGGATTGCCCCTGTACTTGCACAGCTGCTGAGGGCAATAGGCTGAAGCTCTTCACAAAAACCAGTTCAGCTGATTTCATTCTTCCAAATCAACAACTGCTTGCAAAAACAGAGAGGAGTATTTTTGCCAGTCTCATATCTCTCTTATTTCCCCATGAAAAGTTACAGAGACTTCTATGCCAGCCAAGGGCATCAAGACTCTGCTCAGTGGTCACCACAATTAACTGGAAGCTGTGAACCAGAGCTGCATTTCATGAGCCCAGAGCTTTGCCATGCAGGAGCTTTAGCTGCAGTGAGGGGTGCCACATTAGAGATGAGCTTCCAGACTCTCAACAGCAAGTCTGTTGCAATAACTCTGTTGATCAAATAAAGTTTCTGTTCACAGCACAGAGCCAAAAACTGTTTTTGATTGCCGCCTTGAGGGGTATTTCTTGGCTCATAGTCAATGTTTTAAGCAATGTGCTGCTCTACAAGTCATTACCAACGTTTGAAATCTCTTCCTTCTTACTATTATCCTCAGAGATGTGGAATGAAGACTATTTACCTTCCACTCATAGTTCATTATGATTTTTAAGCCAGGTATGAGGACATGTGCATGAGAGTTGAATATAGCAGGCCTGTTCTAGCTGTGACATTCTTTCAGAAGAAGAGAGTGTATTCAGAAATATGGCCAAGTTTTCCTTTTTTTCTTCTCCTAACTGTATTTGTGTACAAAGATTTCAAGATTCCACAATACCATGTTGTATATGCACTCTTTGCTGAAAGCAGTAGTAATAAGGTTTCTCACTGCCACATTACCAAGACACTTAAACAAGCCTCTTCATTAATAATCTGCTCCTATACCTTCAGATTCCAGTGTCTGATCTCACCGCTGCTCATTCTCTCAGCTGCCTTTCCACCCCGCCACTGAATTTAAAGCTATTTTGAGTGTCCCACCTGTCCCTTTGGCTTCTACCATTTCCTATGAAACAGATCCTGAGGCCATCTCTGAGAAGTGAGGAGTGACCGAGGTCCCAGCATAGATGGGGGATGTAAGCACTTGCAGATGTGTGCACACCACACCCACGGCAGCTGTTTCCAGCTGGTACCACCATGTGCTGCTGTGCAGTGCCATGCAGGGGTGCTGTGAGGGCAGGAAGGGGGGTGTGTCTGCATTAGCACTGGGTTACGTGGCAGCAAAACAGCAAAGCTCGTTCAGCCAGGCTTTGACCAACCTGGCTATGCTGATTCTAGCCCTGGGGGCACCTTGGGCTCTGCAGACCACCTTCACTTGGTGCAGTGGAGGTATATCCTGAAGTCCTTCATGGCTTTCTAGCTACATGGTTGAGCCCTGTTTTCAAAACAGACTCATTTACATGAGATTCCACGCATTAACAAATACATTCAGGCTCCTCCATGCCAAAATCTCTTTGGAAAATGCAAGTTGCTGTTAAAAATCACTGCAGACGGTGGGTGGGTTTATTGTCACATCTGAAGTCTGTAAGTATTAGTCCTCTTAGCCCCTTTTTCCGAGAATGGGGAGATGGCAGTGGTGAAGATCCTGCTGTTGATGGAAGTGGGAACACAGAGAGCAAGCTGCAAGTGGTACAGAACCTGAACTGTCCTCTTCTCAGATCCTTTTAAATTTAGGCTTGGCAGGTCACTGTGGAACAACCTGATATATTTGTTCTCTAGATGGAGAGGACTGAAATTTCTCAGGCTTTTTATTTGTCTCATTTCATAAGCACTACACCCACCGTTAAATATAAATGAGATGTCTGCATAGCCCATGTACACTTTCACACTGTACAATTTTCTCCTGAAAATCAAATTTTTTCCTGCTCTGAAGAATGTGGTTTTTTGCTGGACACATCAATTTGCACATTCTCCCCATTGGCAATGTCCTTTATCCTCTGCTTCCAGGTCACTGTGGCACTGCATTGGAGTCTGCAGGAACAGGGACTGTTTCATGACTTGTTCATGTAGCACTTACAAAAACAAGGTTTTAATCTAAACATGCATCCCTAGTACATAAATACAATAAATTGGCATAATGAAAATGGATAAACTGGGAGTGCATTTCATTGTGAAAATAGTACCTAATATGAGAATAATTCCTAACTCCTCAGGGTTCCAGTGCTCCTTTCTGCTTTGCTTTGAGCACTCAAAAGCATGCTCACCGCAAGATGGTTTGTGTTAGGAATTATGACATTTGCTTAATTAAATTTCAGAAATATCTAAGTGGCAGCCCTACTGGGCCAGAGTCAAGAACTTTTCCGTCCTTTCTGGTGCTCAGGCAATGTTGTTGGTTGGTGACTACTGAGTTTTCAGTTTATACTCTCAACAACACATTGCTGATGGGAATTATGATCTAACTCTTTGGTCTGGAAGCCTTATCAATACAAATCTGTCTTTATAACCTAGCTATGCTACACTAGTCAAAGAGAGAGCAGTATTAACTAATAATTCTATAGATATGTGGATAGCTTTTATTAATAATATAACCAGGTGTTTTGTTAGTGTTACAGTCTCTGAGAGCAAATGCTCGTAACCAGGATCATGCTGCATTGGACTCTCAGCAAGGAACAAGACATACATGCTCCAAAGCAATTGACTGCAAGAAAAAATGGGTGGATAAAGAGCCAGGAGCAGGTATGAGTACAAGGCTCTTCTGACAGAACTGAGCAATGAGGACAGTGGCTCATCTTGCATGGGGCTGTCACCAAGGTTAAGTTGGCCTGTGTCAAAACTGCTTCCATGAAGAAAATGAGACAGGTCATCACCATGGGAGACTCCTGTCTGAAGGGAGCAGAAGGCCCAGTACGCTGGCTGGAACACTTCTGAGGGAAATCTGATGCCTCTTTGGGGCATGGGTTAAAGATGTGAAGAGAAAGCTTCTTACCCACACACAGCCCTCAGATTATTCTCCACTATTGATTTTCAGGTAGGTGGCAGTGAAGTTGCATCAGGAAGTCCAAGGGCAATCAGGAGACACTTCAGGGCTTTGGGACAACTGATTAAGGGATCAGGACCACAGGTAGTTTTCTCCCTTATCCTGCCAGTTGCAGGGAATGATAAGGAAAGAAATAGGAAGAGACCACAGATCAATACCTGGCTCTGAGCCTGGTGTCAGCTGCAAAATTTGGGGGATTTTGATCATGGGTCAGTTTACATGACAGCAGGGCTGCTGGTGACAGATGGGGTACACCTGTATCAGAGGGGGAAAAGGATCTTTGCACTGAATACTTGGAAAAATTTATTCACCAAAGGGATTGTCAAGCACTGGACCAGGCTGCCTAGGGAAGTGGTGGAGTCACCATCCCTGGAGGTATTTAAAAGAAATGTAGCTGTGGCACTGAGGGACGTGGGTTAGTGGTGCACTTGGAACTACTGGGTTAATAGTTGGACTCAATGCTGTTATAACTATTTTCTAAATGATTCTTTGATTCTATGATTGCATTCCAGCCTATCCATGTGCCTTTAAAATCAATACCCAAGATCCTCTCTGTAGGTAGGTCAGAACTGGGTTGTCTTTTAAGCAGCAGCATATGTTCAGATACCAATAAGACTTTGTAAAGCTGTGTGTACATATAAAATGTTTTCAGTTCCCAGCACTTACTGGGTACTCCTTCAGCTCCAGAGCATGCATATGGCCCCACACATGTAGTAGCTCCCCCCAGACCTTGTGCCAGTCTCCCTGAAACTTGAAAATGTGGTACATGCAGGTGGACTTTTGTCCTGGGTTGCAGTGTATTCTATTACCATCCTCATGAGCCGTTGATATCAGGTGGGGCAGTGTTTCCTTGCCTCCTCCCCCCAGACTATCTCTCTATTAATGGCCCATCAATGCCCTGCCGCCTGACTCAGAGATAACTCCCTCCGGACTATCTTCTGTTAATGAGCCTAATCAGCACCTGGCCTCATGACTCATCACCCCATTGTGAGATGCTCCACCCAGAGGGAGGAGCCAAGCATCCCATCGTGGATATAATCTGAGACTCTGAACACCAGAGACAACCCTTCCCACTGGATTTCCAGAGGACAGGAGCTGCACAGCCACCACTGGACCTTCTGAGGAGGAGCAGACCCTTTTTCTACAGGATCACCACTTTGAGAGGACTGCAGCCACCATTCTACCAGACTGCTACCACCACCCTGACTAACAGGGTGCCGGGTTGTATCCTAGCTCTGTCAGTTTAACCCAGTGTTATCTGCTTTTATTTTGTTCTTCCCCCCTCCTTTTATTTCCCTATTAAATTGTTATTCTGACTTGGTGTCTCCCACTAGTTTGTTTTCAAACTAGTACAACTTTCTAATGGCAGCACACTTCAGCAAGGTGCAGTGTTTGGTGCTAGTTCAGCTCTGAGGGAGCTGTAGCTGCTCTGTGTCACCTTTCCATGATGCCATCTTTTCCTTTGCTTCTCTGTCCATTCAATCTGTTTTAATTAGGTTCATCATAGCCACCATAAACTGCTGCGGCAGAGCTCCCCAGAATGTCTGGCCCTGCCTGTACCAGGCACAGTGAGCAGAGGCTGTGGGGCTGCTGTCTGCCAGGCGAGGAGAACTAACGGAGCTGCTGGGAGCAGGTTACTGTGGGCTGAGTGCAGTTTGGGGTGAAAAGGCTAGCACAGGCACTCGGCTGCCGGAACACTCGTGGGTGGAGAGAAGCCCTGAGGCAGCGCTTTTGTGCCATGTCTTGACTTTGAGGTTTGGATCTGGCTTTGAGGGCATCTCAGAGCCCTGGGAGGCACTGAGGGTGGTATTGGGGCTGTGTATGTGTGTGCTGTTGATTCATTATGGAATTCAGAAGGCAAAAGTAAAGCTTGGTCAGAGAAACAGCAGTTAGTGAGGAGGTGCTTAAAACTGAAGAGAACAGACAGAACAAGTAACCCAGATGTATCCAACTGGACAAAAAAAGTTGTATATAAACAGTCTCTAAAACTGTTTACAAAGTCCAAAAGAAAGAGGAAGACAAAAGATTATTTTTCTGTCTGAGAGCAGAGGACACAGATGCTGGTTCTTTGTCCCTTCCACCAGTGTTGGATAGCTTGTTGCTGGTGTTGACACGGTCTGTGCCTGTGGTGTTTTGGGGTATGGGGCTCCCCATATTACACAAGTGCTTCCATTAGTCACACAGCCATTTCTGCAGTCTCTGCCAGATACATCAGGAGAAGCATAACAACTACAGGCACCCGCTCATTTGACTTCTTTCTCTTCTGCCCTTCTCCCTGTATCAGAGCACCAAATCATCCCCTGCCCTGCAGCAATCAGTCATTAACAAGAACCTTGCTTCTGCCAGGATGCTTCTCAAGCCACTGCAGTCAAGATTACTTCTGGGATAGAGAAAGCAAGTTAGATTTTCATCTGCTGCAAAAAAGAAAGAATGACCATTTTAAAACCCTGTGTTTTTATTTTTACCCACTACCCATGCAGGACAGCACTGTAGGGCTGCAGCACAGCAGAGAGATGGCTTGTCAGAAGCTTGTCTGCCATGATGAGTAAAGAAAACCCTCATCAAATAGATCCCTTTTTCCCAAGAGAGGGGGACTAGGCAGAGGAGATCCAGAGGATGCAAAGGGCAAGCAAACATTGCAAAGATTGGGGCAAGGAGTTGCAGATCTACAGCTAGAGAGAGAAGTTGCTTCAGGCAGCCAGAGGATGCTTCATGATCCCTCTATTAGCAGAAAAGGAGCCTGCTGAAGTGTCTGTGGTGTGCATGGGTGGAAGCAGCAATAAAGTAACTATGCCAGGATCCTCAAGTGAACAGAACCTGCTGCAAGGAGACATGGCCTGGGTTAGTTGATGACAAGCAGAAGTCCCAGCAGTAATTGCCTCCTGCCCTGGGATATTTCTTCTTCTACTATTTAGTTCTGAGTGAAGCAACTGGACTGTCAACACTCATGGCTAGACCGTGTTCACAGGACCATGTTTCTGCAGCAAAGTGGAGACTGGAGGTGGGCACAACACACTGCTGCCTGTGGGAGAAGGAGGGGTGGAGAGGGGCTAGGATTTCTTAACCTTTACTGTTAGCTTCTTGGAAGGAAGACTGCAGGACCAGCTCCTTAGCATAAAGGACATGTATCCATGGAGCTGAAGAGTGTTCATTTCCCTCACTAAGAAAAGAACAGAAACACAGAAATGTTGGTTGGAAGAGTCATCTGAAGGCCCCAGGTCATCCAGGCTCCTTCTTACCACAGGACTATCACACTACATCAAGTCAGCTTTGGCATTGTCTAGCCAAGTCTTGAAAGCCTCCAAGGATGGAAAATGCACAATCTCCTTCTCTGGGCATGTTTTCCCCTAATGTCCATTCTCTTCTCCCAGGCTCCAGCCTGGGTTTCTTGCCCCTCATTTGTCCATCTGTTGCTTGCAGGATGGATTGGTCTGTCAGTCTCCCCCTGAGGGAGGTGTGATTTGCAGTAGCGTCCTGCCGGATCAGCCGTCCATCTCCCTGTCTCTGGACGAAACCCACCCAGCTCCCTCAGCCTCTGCTCCTTGCTCGTATGCTCTGCCCCAGCCATCTCAGTACCCTCTAACTGGGCCTGCTCACACTGAGCAAAGCAGTCCAAAGCAACACGGTACATCACCAGTGGCCTCTGTGGAACGGACGCTTCCCTCTCCCTGCCAGCCTCCTCCTGCAGCCTGCCAGGCACTTTGTCCCGCTGGCAATGCCAGCACACGCTGGGCTCAGACAAGGTGTGACCTGTAATTAGAGCAATGTGAAAAGCAGCAGAGGTCTCATTCACTGCACTGGAGATAGTACAGTAAGCAAAACAGTTTCAAAATCCAGTTTCATAGACACAGAGATTACATTAATCTCTTTTAATAGCTAAACAAGTCAGTTTTCAAGATGGGACAAAGCATGAGATAGTCTTAACAAAACTGGTGCTTCAAAGGTGCCTACATCAGATTTAGAATTCTAACTCCTAAGCTCCTAATGATAGAGCCGATTGTATCTCTTCATACAGTAGTGCTACAAAACTTGCATTTAATCTCCTCTTTTTGTAACATGCTGTAGCTGCCTGGGCTTGCCTGTGGGAAGCAAATGTAGATTGTCTTTGCTTTCAAATACCATATGAGGAAACTTATCCAGCCCTCACCAACTGATCTTGGGGGTCTGTGGAATGATAAAAGCTCAAGTTATCAAAGTATCTGTAAACTGCATTCTGATTTCTAGCTGGAGCACCTCCCTGAATCTGGACCCTTTGATTTAAGGTAGCTGCTTTCTTTCACCATGTCTCAACAGGCAGGAAAGGGCATAGCTTTAATTCCTGTTGGCTCAGTCGCATTAGCTCAGCATGACTGAAAACCCCTCTTCACCTCCAGAAATGCAAAAGTGAATGTGGATCTACATTGGAAGCTTCTGCCCTTGTAGTAAGTACTGTGTAATTGACGGGGAGGTTTCTATACTGCCAAAAATATTGGTGTAAAATTCTTTTCTTGTTGACACTATTTTGTTTGGAAAACCCAAATTATCTGTCCTGGGGAAGGCACTATTTATTGAACTAGATTGCACGTTTTTAGAGAATTTTCGGGTCTTGTGGTCTAGCCATATCCATTTTGGGCTGATTTCTAGTGTTTGTGTTGTGATTTAGGGCTCTGACAAATGAGCTCTAACAAATGATGGTGAGGTGACCGAAGAGGTGACCCACCCAGCTGCTTTTACTGCTCTGCTGGCAAAGATTACAGTCCCTGCAGTGGAGCTGGCAAACGACAATTTATGTCCAGGGCAGAGCTGCTCCAAATGGCATTTGAGTTGAAATCTCCAAGGAGGTGAGATTAGACTAAACAGAAGACTGTGAACTAGAGATACTGAGATGTTGTCCATAATGGTTTATGCCCACCTAGAACAGCTCTGCTTCTGTGCCTCAAGTCCTAACAGATCCTGCCCCATGTTTCTGTCCCCTCCTTTACACCAAAACTGGCAGTCACCTGACGCTAATACAAAATTATATAGGTTCTTCAAGCCAGCCAAATTTTCTTCTCATTCACCTAGAAGGTGTGGAGGGGACTGAAACACCACCAACTTCTATCAGATTAATCATGATACCTATCTCTCAGGTAATGGTAAAAGTGTTCTGTGTCTCAGTGCCGCTCCACCCTGTTGTGGCAGAGTGGTGTCAAGCAACAGCAGGTGACAGTGTCTTCATCTGCTCATTTTTTTTCCAGCCAACCAATAACCTGGGGCCAGAGCCTTCCCCTGGTGCTCCTGTATGGCCAGCTAGCACGGCTCTGCTGCTGGGGAAGTCCCTTATCCTTCAGTGTAACCTCTGTTCTGCTACAGGGGTAACCCGCCATCGTGGTGGCCCGGCCGTCAGCAATGGAGCTGGCATGAGCAGTTGTCCTTCCTCTCCTGACGCAGAGGGTGCCTGGCCAGAGACTGCCCTTGCACCCTGGTGCAGCAGCAAGCAGGAACCACTGCAGGAGAGAGTCAGGACTGACCTTAGCAGTATTTCCTGGCTAAAGCAAGTGGGAGTTTTCTTCTCCCTGGTTCATTACTAACATGGCAAAAATCAGTGGGAAAATGCCTGGGCCTTAAATATACAATGAGCCGTTCCCCACCCATTACCACCTAACTGATAAGCTGCTTCAGGCTATCTTGTTTATGTTTATCAGTGTTTAATACCTCTTAGCATTTGCGTTTGCCTTGAAGCTACAGGCAGCTATGTGCTGTAGCGAGCTGAATATTCAAGCTGTAAGTACAAACAGATGTTTGAAGATCTGCTTTGAAGCAAATCTGTGCCCCCTACACTCTCTCCCAAGACTCCTCAGGAACAGTATGCATCACTATATTCAGAGCAAAGCCTTGAAGGGCAGTGAGAGAGGAGACACAGAGGAGTAGTTAGCAGTGGATCAGGAACACATTGTCACATATCTATTGCATAAATCCTTCACAGCAACACTTCGGACATCAGTATGAATAAAAAAATTTGCAGGGCCTCATTCCTACAAAGCAGCTTCTGCTGCATGCTCATCTTTTAGGCTTGCCTAGCCTAAGGACAGACTCACTAGCCAGATCCTTGTTGCCCTCAAGAGCTATGTCCTGCAGCCTAAATAATTTCCCTGATACCAAAAATCTCAGAGTGAGCAGAAATAATAAAACCTGAGCAATGTGCACAGATGGCTCTTGCTCACTTCCACTGCTTCTGCCAGCTGCTCCTAGGTGTGGAAAAACTTCAGAAGGCAGACCCAAGTGGCATTAAGTAATTTGACTCTCTCTCAAAAACTCAATTCAGAGTCAAAACCTGTAAGATACCCTGTGATACTTCATGCTACATGCAAAATAATGGGGAAGCTTAAACAGCTTCTGCCTCAGGCAGCTCCCAGTTAATGTCAGAACACAACAGAAAGCTGGAGAGGGAAAGGTAAGATGGCAATGGTGAAAGCAGCCAGGATTGTGGGGTGATTGCTGTGTGGGAGGTTGCAGCCAGGACTCTCAAATGACTCAAACCATTGTGGTATGGTTTTGGTTTTATTTCTTCTTTTCTCACATTTTGAGGGAGAAGAGGGTGTGTCTAGAAGTTCAGATGCTAGCTTGGAACTTGGGTGATCTACATCCAGGTTTCTGCCAGTGTCTCCCTTGTGTAAGCTGCTCCCATCCTTCTGCCTTTTGTCCCTCATTCTCCAAGGAAGAATGTACTTCCATATCCCTGAGGTGTATGAGATTAATACCTGTGAAGAATTCAGTTATAGTAGGAGAGAGTCATATCAGGCCCTGAAGTGGTTTGGTCTGCATTATCTTTTTACCATCGGCAATGGACAGCAAAGGGGATTCTTCAGAGTACTCAGTGTAGCTGACTTTAAAATGCAAAGCAATGTTTGACTTCAGCTGCACAGGGAATTGATACTGTGCTATAAATCTCTCTAATTCACTCTGCAGAATGCTTTCTCTTAATTTTGCTTCATTTCATACCTCTTGCATTTCTTGCTTACACATGAAAACTATTCCTATCTTTATTTATAGAATTATTTTTGTTTTGCTAGCAACCACTCTTTTGTCTTGCCTAGTTCCATTTAATCTGACACTGTTCTTCCTCCCTCCCTCCTCCTCCTCACCCATTAGCTCAGGGGATCACAAAAGCATGTAGCTGGGAGCCTGGAAGCTGCTTGCTGAACCCCTCTTTACCCAGCACCCCTAAAGTGGCCTGAGTGGAAAAAAGAGGCCATTTTGTGGGGACAGCTGACTTCTGGGCCTTCCCCTGGGCATTATACTCTTTACATCAGTACTGTAGCTAACAAATCTTGTCAGAGGTAGTGATTCCAGCAAGTCATGTACAGCAGATCTCCTTTAAGCAGCAATAAAATTTGTGATGGTTTTTTTGACATCTGCAATCTCAGTGGAAAGAAAGTATGACTCTTGCCTTGTGTTTGCAGCTGAAACCTTATCAAGGACAGAAAAGAAGATGCACCTCTATTTTTTTTAAATCTTCTGCAGGTACAAACAATGTTTTTCTAGTGTAAACTGAGAGGTGTAAGGCTCTGTGGGAGTGATCTCCTTCTAGGAATTTATTTCGTGTGGCTGTGATTGTCTCAGCAAGATAGGATGGGAAAAAAAGAAAGAGGCCCAAACCTCTAGATATCTGAAAGAGTGAAAGCACCCAGTGAACGAGTCCTCACATGAAATCTCCTGTTTCTCCAAGAGAAAGGAAACCTTTCCCAGGGACCTGACACCTACTTATAGTGTTTTGTGTGTTGTTTTTCAGAGAACAGCCAAGTTACACTAGGAACTGTGGCCTGCCCAATCATAAGTCAAAACAAATAAATACTCTTGGGGTTTGCCTTTTGCCTGCTCAGTGCCAGTTTTTCTGTTCCCAATATGTGTCTTTTAATAAATTCTCTGCAAACGTGGAGGCCAGGGAGGCAGTTCCCTGGCCCTGTTACCTCCACAGTGGCTGATGAAACACAGAAGAGCTCAGACAGCCAGTGACCCCACATCCCAACAGGTCAGCACTCCATTTTTGACCTTGCTAGCTGTTCTCAGTGCAGGGTTTCCTACTCAATCTTGTCTTTCAAGGAGAGACTGTGTCTAGTTCCCTTTTAGAAAGGGCAATTTTTAAAATTGCCCTTGTTTGAAAGAAAATACTGTGTTGGGCAGCAGTGAAAACAGAGAGCTGAATGCAGTCTGGTGTGTGCTGTGCTGATGTGATGAGGCTGGGCCATGAGTCCAGCAAGTTTTGCTTATTTCTTCACTGTGTGGTGGTAAGCCACTGTGTACAGTACTTTTCCTTTACCCTGGAGGTTCCTCCCAGGACCGTGCCAGTAATTTCATCTTGCTTTGATAAACCATCATGCAGACACGACATGGAACTGTAGTCCTAATGACCTGTGTTATTTAAAAATCAAATGACACTTTCTCAAGAGAAAGTTCTTTAGTTCCGGTGTTTTCCTAAGATAATTATACTGAGGCAACCTATTATGCTTCCCTGTAGTTTCATTTATTGCTCACTTTGTCTAAACTCCTGCATGCCATTGCACTGCATTATTTTGTCATGTTCCACCCCATCATTTCAAAATAGCTTCCCTGTTTGTTTAAAAGTACAGCAAAAAGCTTTAAAGACTTGAGGAAAGTGGTGCCATATACTTTGTGTAATGATGTACAGCCTGCCGGTACAATTTCATTGCCTTGTAGCACCAAATTATGAAACTCTTTGCCTCTTCATCTCCCTTGTCTTCTGAGCTAGCAAGAGATAAACAGGAAAAAGGGGAGACACCTTCTGTTTGATATTGTCTAACTCTCAAGTCAGTTTGGGCTCTGATATTAATAACTTCCTGTTTTGCTGTAAGTCTTCTGGTAAGTGAAAAGCCTCCATTGAGCATTGACTTTTCAGCCTGAACTTAGGCAACTACATTGACTAGTGTATTCCCAAGCTCTAGGCTGCAAATTCTAGTTTGCTGCTTACCTCCAGGCCAGAATTTTGGAGCTGGAGTTCAAATCACTGAAAATCAGATGCCTAAATACACAGTTAGTTGCCAAAATACAAATGACCTGACAGCTGAACACCTGCTGACCCTGTAAGTGTCTTGGGACTTGAGAGGGCAGAATCTATACAAATCAGACTAATTTTGTGTAGGAACTTAGATAAGGATCCTAATTTGAAATGCTGGGCTGTTGTTCATTGCTCAGGATGTGCTCAGAAGCTAGAAACAGAAAAGAGGATCTGCAAAATAAAGTGGAGAAAGGTGCATTTGTGTAATATCACTTGTGCAAGATGCTTGTGAAATGTAGTATGTGTTGCATTGCTTATTTTTTCACACATGCTTGAAGTAGTAAGACCCTTTCTTTTCCAGCTTTCTGTAGCAGGTTGGCCTTGGCTGAGTGCTAGGTGCCCACTAAGCTGCTCAATCACTCCCTTTGCCAATGGGACAGGGGAGAGAATAAGATGGAGAACAACCAGCAGGTGAGATAAGGCAGTTTTATTACAGTGAAAGGAAAGAAATAAGCACAAGTCTGTGCGTGCATAAGCGAAGGGAAAAGTCAGTCTCTACTTCCCATCAGCAGCAATGTTCAGACACTTCCTGGGAAGCGGGGCTTCAGAATGCGTAATGGTTCCTCCGGGAAGCAAACACTGAAGAATCACAAATGCCCCCCTTCCTCCTCTCTCCCTTCCTTAGCTTTATGTATCTGAGCTGACGTCATATAGCATGGAATATCCCTTTGGTTAATTTGGGTCAGCTGGCCTGATTGTGTCCCCTCCCATGATCTTGCCTACTCCCATTGCTTACTGATCGGTGGTATGGGCCTGCAACTTGCCTTGTCCATTTTTTTGTTCTCACTACTGGGGCAATTACTGTGGTTGCTGTAGTTTGAGTCCCTATCTCAGCCATAGTTGTTGTGGTTTGAGTCCCTGCCTCAGCCATAGTGTCCTCAAACAGAATTTGGGTTCCTGCCTCCACTGCAGTTCCCTGGGAGTATTGAACAGAGGCTCTGTACGCCCAGGCCAGCCCCCAGTACAGGGCGAGAAGCTGCTCGCATTCCATCAGCCAACGGGCCAGTGTGTTAGGGTTGTTTACCTGTTCAGGAGTACAGTCCCAGGCAATGGGAGGTGATAACCGCCCTAGGAACGTGCCCAAATCCCTCCACACACCTTTCCACCCAGGAACTGGGTGCCTCAGGGCAGATTTTAATAACTCCTCACCTAAAGGACGTTTTCTCTTGCACCAGGATGACTACAAATTCCATTAATTCCATAGCATAACAATGGTATTTCCTAATATTATTAATAGTATCAGACAGCTTATGCAAGGATTGGCAATGACCATGGAAGTCTGCAGTAAAAAAATCATCCACATTCAACATACAACCTTCACTTAGAACAACAAAAACAACTAAAACTAAACAGAAAGAAAAGAAAAAAAATTTCCCCACACCAGATCCAAAAATAACATCATCATGACACAGAACACAAATGGATGAACTACATAAAATCCACTCTTAGACCCTTCACTACAATTGCAATGCAAATTCCCCACTATCATTCTACTTGATAACATGGTTTAATACTTGTTTTGCCTAATATTTCTCCCAATTAATATCCTTATCTCAAAATCCTCATGACTGCCTGTGCTCTCCACCAAAAACTGTCGTGGTTTGACACTGGCCGAATGCCAGGCACCCACAAAAGCCACTCACTCACCCTCCCCTGCCACAGCTGGGCAGAGAAGAGAAAAATTTAATGAAGGCTTCATGAGTTGAGATAAGGACCAGGAGAAAACATTCCAAGGGCAAAACAGGCTCAACTTAGAAATACTAAGTGAATTTATTACTAACAAAATCAGAGGAGGGTAATGAGGAATAAAGTAAGCCCTTAAAAACATCTTTTTCCCCCTCCCTCCTTCCCACCAACAGTGCAGGGAGAGAGGGAGTGGGGTTTTGGTCAGTTCGTCACGAAGATTCTCTTCTGCTGCTCTGGGAGAGGAGTCCTTCCCCTGTGAGACCATGGGGTCCCTTCCCACGGGAGACAGTTCTCTGTGAACTTCTCCAGCAGGGCTCCAAATCTCACAAGCAGCAGCCACACTGCACCTGCTGCAGCCTGAGCCCCTCCCACGGGCACACAGCCCTCCCAAACCGCTGCAGAGTGGCTCTCTCTTTCCATGGGGTGCAGCCCTCCACGGACAGGCTGCTCCAGCCTGGAAGCAGGGCCCTCTCTCGCCACCGGGTGTTCCACTGGAACACAGCCTCCTCCAGGCATCCACCTGCTCCGGCACGGGCACCTCCCCCACGGGCTGCGGGTGGATCTCTGCATCCCCCGTGGATCCCCATGGGCTGCAGGGGCCCAGCTGCCTCACCATGGTCTGCACCACGGGCTGCAGAGGATCCTCAGCTCTGGTGCCTGGAGCACCTCCTCCCCCTCCTTCTGCACTGACCTTGGTGTCTCCATGTTGTTTTCTCTCGTGTTCTCACCTCCTCCTCTTCTCTAGCTGGAATTAATATTGCACACACACTTTGTTTTGATTTTATTCTTAAATATGTTATCACAGAGGTGTTATCATCTTCTCTAATTGGCCCAGCCTTGGCCAGCAGCATGTCCATCTTCAGAGCCATCAGGGATTCACTCTTCTGGACATGGTGGAAGCTTCCACCAGCTTCTCACAAAAGCCCCCTCTGTGGCCTCCCTGCTACCAAAACCAGGCCATGCAAAACCAACACACTATCCAAATAACTTTCCTTGTGAATTGAACTACTTCCTGTGGATAATACACTGTTTTACCACCTGCTGCAGAGGTAGAGTCCCTCCAAATGCCTAATATGTGTGTACTGCTGCTCTGCATGACTAGGAACTGTCTCCTGATCACAGTGTGAGACAGGACAGCTTGGACTTAGCAGTTCTATGAGATTTACAAATCATACCAGCTAATCAAGATTTAAAACAGCTCTGGATTGAAAAGGCTAGCAAGTGGTCCAGCTGTGAGTTAATTCATTAGTTGCAGTAAATATCACTGGAAGGGCTTGTCAAAAGGAAATGTGAAGCAGCTGAAAAGAATTGTCCTTAAAGTGAATGTCAGAGGCTTTTGCAGCTGTCATCCAGTGGACTGGAGACTCTGGGCATTGGAGAGAAAATGAGGGTGAAAGACATAAAAATTTGAGTACAGAGGATAAAGTACCAGTTCCCACTGAGTGATTATAAAGGAAGCAATCTCACCACTACAGGGACCTAATTAGAGACTGAATCTCACAACCATCTAACGTCTCCTCCAGGGCTCTGAGAAACCCAAACCAGCGAACGCAGCCCGCTCAGAGCAGCAGCAGCAGCAGGAGGTTCTGCTGCTTCAGTGGCGTGATGGAGTACCACGTTTATGTAGCTGGGAGCATTTCCAGTGTTCTTGTGTCCTGCTCAGCACTCACTTAGGTCCAGAGGAGCCACATCATTTTCTTGCCTGCCAGCACAGCATTGTCCTGGTCCTACAGAAGGCAGAGCATCCCAAAGGAAAGGTACCAGGGCCATTTTCCTTAGGCAAATATAAGAGTTAACATTGTCAACATTAACAAGACAGAATTTCATATTTCTATGACTGATCTGATAAATCACTACTTTTCTGGCTCTCCTAAATGTGCAGATCGATGTGAGTCCTCAGGCCTCCCTGGAGACACCAGCACTGTCAGTCAGGGGTTGCATGTATGATTCACTCAAGCCTTGGGCTCCCCAAAGTACCAGTTACAGGCAGTAGGGATCAGACAGGAGCCTTTGTGAAAGCTTTGCAAAAAAATGGCTTAACACTGCTTAGACTCATTAAAATAGGAAAGAAACTTCCTGTTCATTGTCACTGGGGTTGGTGTCTCAAATTGCCACTGACATGTGAGTCCACAGCCCTGCTTCACAGAGCCAGTGCACAGTGCAGGATCCAGGTGTGTCTCTGCTTGCCAAAGTGGCTGTAGACAGAACCAAACCTTGTCATGCACAAGCCACCCAGGCCTCCAGAGACCTTCAAATGGTCGTATCCTGCATGATCCCTAAAAGAAGCCAGACAGCAATTGCAGCAGGGAAGCTGTAGCATCAGTAGTGCCTTCAGTTTGTCTATTGGATATAGTTGAGACAAAATAGCAAAACTCAAGTAAATGAAATGCATTTCTTAGCAGTTCCTGAGAGAGAACAGGTTGTGTTGTTTATAAGCTGCAAGCCAGGTCAAGTGGGCTGGATCTTCCACAGAGAAATTTCTGCCTCTGGCCCCAAAATATCATTGTAAGAAGGTAAGAAAAACATCCAAATTTCTCTTAATTCTTTCTGGATGGCATGTTATACGCAACTGGCAGTCAGACCACTATAGATATTAAGAATTCAGGAAACATTACTAAATAACACAAAGAACAGAAAACAGTGTGTATTTTCTGAGAAGATTGGGAAGAAGTCCTGTGCCACTGAATGCTTTGGGAGATTAAGTCCTAATAGCTTCAGTAGCCAAATGTCACCTGGGACCAGAGTGTGAACAATTCTTTTGTAATATTATTTGGCAAATGTCTCAACATCTTGAGCTCATTGCAGAATAGAAAAGAAAAAGTTGGCCAGTGTTATTTTCTGGTGATACAGGAACATTAATTTCTCTTACCCTGTGTGGTGGTATCTGACTATCTTGGACATCTGACGGGCAGGTCAAAGGAAAGCAATGTGTAGATGTGGTTTTCAAAGGCACCTATTTCCAATGAGTGTGAAGTTCATTTACTGTTAGGAATAAATTTTTTCCTGGCATATTGTAACAGAAATACTAAAATAAACAAAAGCATGGTACACTTTGTAAGATGAGGTAAACATTTATAGGAGGTACCTGTGTAAGATGAACCTCAGGGCTATATTGCCCACAGGCAAACCAGCTCTGGGTGCCATGTGAGCACTGAGGGCAAATGCTGAGCTGCTCCTCTGCCAAGCGGAGACTGTCCTGAGGCTTCTCTCCTCATAGGAGGAAGGAGAAAAAGCACCTTTTCCCATCCAAATATATGACATTCCTACTCCCCCTGGATGGAAAGGAAAGGGAGCTCTTCTCCCCCTCTTGCCTGTGAGGGAAGCACTGACTATTGGTGTGATGGGCAAGAAGCTGTCTCAGGGCAGACCTTGTTCTCTGCAGGACCTTGCACCCCAGCCATTCCCTGCCCTAGACCTGGTATGCTGAGATGCCCTGACCTGCCCCTCCCAGGCTCTCCCTCTGTTCTGTAGCTCTTTCTGTCCTTCGAAAGGCAGAGGTGGGGGAGCAGGCTCCCAGCAGCTCCAGAGGAGCAGAGGGTCTCCATTGGGGGTGTCTCTTGTAGGAGATGAAGAAGGCATCTCTGCCATAGGGGCTGCCGGCAGGAGCAGTCACCCGCCCCGCTCTGCAGCCAGCAGCACTCTGCTTTTCTGACGTCTGTTTTCATGTGTTTCCCTCCAGGCTGGGAGCCAGGAGGGCTGGCACTTGGGACACCTCCTCCTGGTGGGCTGCCAAGGACGGTGGCAGTGTCCTCCCGCCGAGGGCGGTGGCCCCGGGCACACGGCATCAGTCCCCGCTGCTCGCCTGACCCTCCCCTCGAGACCTGCTTCTGCTGGGAGAGACAAGGTAACCCCGCCACTGAAAACAGCTGGGACGGCGCCCAGCGGAGATTAATGGCATCATTAACGTTCCCAGTTTATTTATAGGCTTAAAAATGCCTTGGACCTGCAAACTGAGCACAGTTGCTCCGTGAAAGGCCTCACAGGTCTCCTGCCTCTGCCTTTCCCCTTCCTGCTCTTTCATTCTCATTGCTGGGACTGTAAAACCTCCGGAGCAGGCGCTGCCTCTCATTGTGAAGCTACTTTGTAAACCTTCCTAACTGAGGGGATACACACAGATACTTTTTTTTTTTCACGAATGCTGTATTTGTCTGGTTTCCTTCCTCTACCAACTTTTTCTGTGCACACTGTGTCCTGTGTCCCTCTTAGAGAAAATTCTCTTTTTGATGAATTCCTGAGGCAAAGGCTGAGCAGCCATCACAGGAATTAGTGATTTCCCACCTTGGGTTTTAACTGTGAGCTCTATGGGAGGAAGACTGAGATTCTAATGGCTGTGGAGGGCACCTAGGACATATAGGACCCTAGTGAGACATGCAGATGCAATTAGTGATCATGGAGGTCTTCCAACAGAAGCCAGCAGAGCTAGCCCAGCTCCCAGGTCCTCCAGGAGCCTCACGGGACTAGTGGGAAAAGATAAAACCACCCCAAGTGTGTTGGCCCCAGAAGATGAATTTTTGGCTCATGACTTGTGGCCACACTACCTGGCCTGTTTCCCAGCAGTCAGTGAAAGGTAAAGTGAGAAAAGAGACTTGTCAGCAAGCACAAATCCAAGGGATAGGCTGTGTGACTGGGAGATAGATGGCTCCATGGGTAGGAGGAAAAAGTAAAAATGCCTGTCCTCACACCCAGAAGCATGGATCACCAGTGTGGCAGCTCATTGAAGTGAGGTCGTTTCAGAGGGCAGCCACCCTTCACTTCACTGTTGCTTTTTTGTTGTATCAATCTGAGATAAACTCCTGTGTCAGTCTCTCCTTGGCCCTCATCTTATAGGGATGAAATAAAGAACCAGCAGAGAACCACTCAAACCACTGTTGTCTTTTTTTTTCCTCTCTGGGCAGTGAGAATACTTCAGGGCAGAGTGAAGGAGCCCAAAATGGTAGAGGGAGGGTTTCTCTGCCATGGCCACTACAGGTGAAGCCACAACCCTGGGATGCCCTCACCCTGCCAACATCTGGTGGGTTTGAGGTATCTTGGGGGCCTTCCTTTCTCCTTCCTCTCTTTCCCACTTGGGCTCTTGGCTCCAGATCTCCTGGGATGGGGCTGTGATGAGGATGGAATTGCCTGCCTGGCATCTCACTTTCCATGCCTGTTAAATGGGACCATGACACTCAACCAACTTTATAGGGAAGTGTTCCAGGCCAGGCTGGATGGGGATCTGAGCAACCTGGTGTGCTGGAAGGTGTCCCTGCTCATGGCAGGGGAGTTGGAACTGGATGATCTTTAAGGTCCTTCCCAACCCAAATCGTTCTGTGATTTTATATAGTCCTTTGAAGGACAAAAGCATACGTGCAATTGTTCAGCCATCCAAAGATCATAACTGGGAGATTATTTCCATGCCTGATATACATGAGATCCTGTATAATTTTAAAGGCTTCAAGGAAAAGGCAAGTCATATGCAGCACCTGACACAAAGGCGGGAAAGGGGAAAGAGTCATGTTTAACTGTACTCTATTTATTCTAGGAAAGAGACACATTTTATATAGTTGTGTCTCATCTAAATTCCTGAACATCTAACCAGTGCAGCTTTCTCACTAGACAGATGTCAGACTAGGGGAGTGAGTCTTGTGACAAAAGAGGCCATCTGCATCTCAAACTGATTACCTGCTCTGAAAAGTGAATATGAAAAGTAGAAGGTTTTTTTTTTAACAAGATGGCTAAACTTCATTTCAACTCTGGAACACCTATCCCCTGAATGCTGGTGCTGCCCAACTGCTGTGACATTACTCACCCCTGATAGAGAAAGCAAGAGCTGGGGTTTTTTTCCTGTTTCACTGGGCTACACCCAGTTGTAACCATATTTAACCTTCCTTCTTCTAGCTGCCAACACTGGGTGGCACTAAGTAACTCCTTCTGACATTTTACAAAATTGACTCTAAAAACTTGAATCACACTGACTTGGCTCCATTCTGTCCTGACAGCAAATGGTTTTGTTTGAGAAACTTTCGATCATATGGTTGTTGCATAGAAACATCTGACTTGCATGGCACATTTCATACTTCCCTGGTTTGTTAGGTTGTTAAAAGTCTCCTGAAACTCTGGTCTTACATCCTGGTAAAGGTTTAATGTGCTGTTGGACTTGAAATTTCCTGTACTGAGTTGAGAATTTATGGAATACTTGAATATATACACCTGAATATCCAATCTGTGCTTTATGCCAGAGGTTTAAATAAGACTCACTGAAAGATTGAGGTTGGAAGGCACCTCTGGAGATGACCTAGGCCAAGACCTCTACTTGAGGAAGGTCAGCCAAAACGTGGTTAACCAGGTGGTCCCCAATGGGTTCCACGAGCCCCTTGTCAGCCCCAAAGTTTCCTTGTCAGTCTCTAAGCAGAGCCTGGACACTGCCATGTCTGCTGGCTGCCACTGCCAGCTTCACACGGTAAAAGTCCTGCTAAAATAAATCAGCTTTAAAAGAAGCGCCCCTACGAACATGTGGCTGTCACCCCCACTGGCTGTGCTCGCCCTACAAGTGCTACAGCCGCCCTTCTACCAGCCTCTAATGGCTCCAGCGGGCTCTGGGAGATGCTGGTGGTTGTGATGATGGAGGTGGCAAAAAATCAGGGCCAAATGGTTTGTCCTCAGAGGACACTCCAGGTCCATGAGCAGCCTTGTCTAGTGGGTGGCATCCATGCCCATGATGGGGGGTTGGAACTAGATGATCTTTAAGGTCATTTCCAACTCAGGCCATTCTAGGATGCTGTGACTTGTGGCCATTCTCAGCTACGCCACCTGTGGAGCCCCCCTGCCGTGTCCTGATAACAAACATTAGCATCACTGTGAGCGTACCTGTCCCTAAGAAGGTGTTTAAAGTGTAACAGACAGCTGATGGCATAACCTAATGGGATCATAAAGATTTGTGTCCTGAAAGGAGGACATAGAAACACCAATGATAGTAGCTAAAAATCCTCAATACAGAAATTAAGTAAGCAAGTCTTGACATGGCCATTGTGACAGCTGTGGGAGAGGTGCAGCTGAGGAAGAAGCTGCCCAGAGTGACAGATGATAACTGCTGAAGATCCTTAATGTCTCCAAGCAGAAGAGCAGGCAGAGGGTGAGACCATCTGAAGGCTACATTAGAGCCAGAGCAGAGATGATCATACATGGAGCAGGATCTACAGTATCCCTTCCCTCTCCTGTGGCAGTGGGAAGGGGGTACAAGTAGAGCCAACGATTTCTGAAGAACAGCTTACTCAGTGAAATGCGCAGTTTCTGGCTGATCAAAGCTCTCTGCCAATTGGTGTGCAATTATTCATCTGAATTAGCCCCGAAAATTAGAAACGTCAGAATGGCTTGCTTTGTTGGTTTGGGGGTTTTTTTAACTTTTTTTTAGAAGCTGATCTCAAAAGGAAACCTCAGCTGGAGTGAGGATTTACCCGACATGCTGAATCTTCAGTGTGGCCAAACCACAGGCTGTGGGACAGCCTGCAATGGGGCTCTCCTAATCCTCTTGCTTGGGGTATAATTATTTACACTGTTTATTGGACCAGACAGAGCAGGAATATCTGCAGGACTAAACTGCCTGCCCCAAAGAGCAGGCCTGGGAGCTGGTAGTGGATGAGAGCAGTTGTTTCAGAGCAGCATTGGCTGCTCAGGGCCAGCCAATAAAAAGGACAGCATAGCATGGCACTTGGCTGCAGCTTAGCTTGGCCCTGTGTGTCGTGCCTATGGACCTAAGCAAACCAGCATTTTTGTAAGTTTGGTGGCTTTTGATCCCAGCATAAAATGCCCAGGATAACAAAGATGATGTTATAGCTCACCAGTGCTGGGATTCCATAGGGTGTGTAGCATGCCCTGGACTGAGGCATGAGAGCATTCAGGAGAGCTGGAGGATGGAAAGGCTGGTGAGACCATGCTGGAGGAACATCATGAGGAAAGGGAGACAGAGCTTGTTCATGTGGCTCTTGAAAGTTGTCCCAGGAGTATCCATGCCCAGAGCAGCGCTACTTGGTGGCCAGAGGGAGCTGCTTGTCCCGGTCCAGAGGACAGCATAGGTGACTGACACCATGGGAACTATCAAGGATGAGGACCCAGTCAGCAGAGGAGCTGTTTCTGGCATTGTAGGCACATCTGACAGGCATAGCTGCATCACCAGCAAAGAAGAGATGGACTCCAGCCCTGGATTTGTGTTCGCTGTCTGCTGGGCTCAATGCTAACTCTGAGGGTCTGGTTTGGATCACTCCAAGTAGCTGTTTCCAAGGTAAATGTTCTGCTTGGGAAGCAAGCTCTAGGCACAGTGCCTGTGAGCCCAACAGTGCCACTCTGCCCGGGCCTTTGCACGGAGCAGTGTAGGCATGGCCAGGCTTAGCCAGTCTCCTGCCTTGCTGTGCTCTATCTCAATGTGCCTCTGGTGCTGCCTGGCACACTGGCTGTGATACTGCTTCCAGGAAACCTTTTTAAAATTGTTTTCCATATGAGAAACACGAGGGTTTTGAATTTGCATCCTGTGTGCTCTGAGGCTGTGTCGTAGGCAGTGGATTGTAGTGGGTGATAGCTTCTCTTCATAGGCCTTATGGCCGAGAACAAAGTCTCCTTGGGAATCTCCCTTTCCATTCCTGTCAAGGTTTTGGGGTGGACCTGTATCATGCTTTTTTAGCCTTTAGTTTGGCTGCCAAACAGAAAATCAACTATTGGAAGATCTGCCTTGTCAAATAGACAAAGGCCCAGAGAGGAAGAAGCTCTTCGGAAAGAGGCCTTGGCTTTGCAGGGATCATGAGGATTTGGGCAGAATTCAGGCAGAGGATAAACCCCACTATCCAAGAGGATAACTTGAGGAAAGGGAGTTGCACAGGATATTTCCACTGCTGTAGGAACCTTTGCTGTAATTCAGCGCATGTTGATTAACTCTGGATGCTGGATTCTTAAAAAGTGATTAGTGAGATCACCCTGGAAATAGAAACAGATGTGGCATCTGTTACGCAGTGTATGGAGCTTAGAGGGAGGTTTTGCTGAAGCACAGTTGATCCCAACACTGAAACGAGACCTCACTCCTGTCATCTTCCCGTTTACTTCTCCAGAAGCTAAACAGCCCTGTGAACATGAAGTGAACTGGTGGGACTTGCTGTCGGTGGGCTGGTGCTGTAGTTCTGGCCAGTGACTGAGTTGAGAGATGAGCTGTGGTGGCAGCTCAGCCTTTAGGGGAAGACATGGTATAGGACTTGGTGTCAGAGACACTTTACAAACAGCTGAAACCCCAGAGCGGGAAGTCTGAACTTGTGCTGGTACTGCCTCAGAGCATCTTTTCATACAGTGAAACGTAAACTAGAGGTGGTTTTTTTTCAGTCCTTCTGCAAACTTATTCCTATGCTGTATCCCTGCCACCAAATGCTCTCCCTTCATCCTGTAGTGACTCGCTGCAGGTCTCAAGGATTATCAGAAGCACTAAGCAGCTCCCAGACAGCAATTGCAATTACGCTTCTACAGCTGTGATTGTCCACAGCCGTGCTTTCTGTCTTCCTCCAGAGCAACGGAGGATTTTAAGGAATAGTGCAAGGCTGAAGAAGGCAATACATCCATATGTGCTTTCCTAAATCTAATCTGGCATCCTTCTGGCTGCCATAACCTCTGGAGAGCAAAGTGCACATTTGTGCCGTTCATAGCACTGCTGCCTGATAACCAGTATCTGCTCTAATAGGGGAAGCATCGCAGCACCTGGGGAGAATGGGAGCGGGTTCCCTTTGATCTGCAGGGCACCTCTCTCAGCGCAGCTGCACAGCCAAGTAGAAAGCTGTCAGGAGTCTTGTTTTCTTCTTCCTTTTTTTCAGACTAAGTCTCTAGTCTCATACTCAAAAAGAGCCTCTGGCAGGCCTCCATGTAAAAATATAACAATATAACTACTATTTATTATTCACACAGGAACAGAGAGAGGCCATTGCTTTATGACCATGTAATAAAACAGGTCACCGCTCCCCATGTGCTTTGAAGCCCAGGACATGATCCAGTGGAGGTAGAAAATGGGACTCCAGGCACGTAAAAGGGATTGCTACAGTGGTTCCCTTTGCAAAGACCAGATTAAATACACAACACACCTACAAAGCACAGGTACAGCTCCACAGCGGGAAAAAAAGGAGCCCAGCATCCGGCTCCCTCCCTTGAACAGTGGTATTGCAGGGGAAGCTGAGCACTGCTCTACCATCACCCTTGGGGATCTGCTGAATGTGGAGCCTGCTGGCATTGCACTGGTTTTACCTGAGTAAAGCCAGCTGCTCCTTAAAATAAATTACTTAGCTGCCCTCCTGTTGCGCCTCTTGCCCCACCTCTACCTGCTATTACCTGCCCTTGTCCCTGGAGTCTCCACTGGGACCAAGGTAGGGCAGGTGATATGCCACAGAGACGTGGGTGACCAGATGGATTGTTTACATTTCAAGAGTGTCATCTCAACCCCCACCAACACCCCCAGCTCCAGCATTTCATGGCCATCCCTGAGGCTTGTTCCCCGGGATGCTGGGAGGAGCTCAGTTTGGAATGCAGAAGGTAGAGAGAACAGCCTGGAGAAGGCCACTTAGTAACTCACCTCCTGGAGGCCAGAGCACATCTAGGGGCAGGTATAGACTTCAAGAGCTGAGCCACCATCTCCTCCCCACAGCACCTGCATGGTGAGGAACTGGGGTGCACCCACCAGGTCCATTCACTCCAGCAGGGACTTGGGGACACAAAGATGTGTGGTGAGCAAGAAGGGCTTAGGTTTGCTCTCTGGTTCCCTGTAGAGGCATTTTGGCACCTCACAGAGGAGTTAGGGGACAGGCAAGCACAGCACAGGTGGAAAGCAGGGTGCTGTCAAAGCCTGTGGAGCAGCCAGCACCCCCACCAACATCTCTTTCCCCCCCACAGTGGCAGCAACCCTCCGCCTCCCATCCCAAATGGAGCTGTCCCCCAGCAAGCCCAGCTGTCCTCAAGGATGACACGGCTCTTCCGGGCTCTCACTTGTTCACGCAGGGCTGATTCAAAAAAGATGTTGGCAGAAGATGTTACAGACCTTTCAAAATCTCTCTTCATACTCTGGCACTTCCTCCTCTCCATCTTCAGACAGGAATTGCACAGTTCTGGACCTCATTCCCCAGCCCCAGAGCCCTGGCAAGCAGAAGCTGGTGCCCAGCAGCAAGTCCTCCCAATTACTCCTTCTAAAAACACTTTCACCAAAGAGTTGATCAACACTACAAAGTGCCCTCCCTGAGCACCGTGTGTCATGCACAAGGATCGTGCACCACTGCCCAGGGAGAGGATGGGGTCCAGGCTCCTTCTGTAAGCCCATACAGGTCAAGGGAGAAGGGATGTTATCAGGAAGGGCAATGGTTATCCTCGGGAAAAAAGTCACATAATATAAATTTTCTTCCCTCTAAATTCCTCATATGCAAGCCATGGAAACAAAAAGACATCCTTACTCTTTATTTCCATTGAACTTGCATCAGAAAAATAGAAAGCATGTTAAAAAAAAAGGAAGAAGGATGTAGGCAATCGTACCAAAGGTGACTGAAATCTCTGAGTGCACCTGCCTGGCTGTGTTAGCACTGCTGGACCCTTGCCCTGGAGCTCAGCGATGCTCAGGGGACAAGGCAGTGCACCCAGGGGGGGTTTTCTCCAGTCAGCGTTCCCACAGCTGGAGCAAGGGCACAGGAGGAAGTGCTGGTGGTCCTGAATGCTTTGTTTGAGCAGCTGAAAGGAGAGATGTTTGCTCCCACAGTTTATTGGAAAAGCAGAGCAGTGTGGCTGCCAGCACAGCCACAAGGTCCCCACTCGGTGATGAAGGTCTGCACCCAAGGGCACGCTGGAGCACACTCTGACGCGGCAGCCCAGCCTCCTCTGGGACAGAAGCCACTTGGTGCTGGACCTACAACCAACCACAACAAGCCTGACGCTGCCCCCCGGGCCTGCCTGCCCAAATAACTCTGAAATAACTCCCCCCTCCACACACCCAGGCATAACCACACATTTTTCCCAAGTGTTTAGCAAATGTAACCTCTGTGTTTTATACCTTTCACTCATTGATCAAGCTGGTGTGTTTCTCTTTTGGACAAATAGTCATTACATCTGAAAGTTTATGGCTAGGCTTTGAAGTTAATGTTCTCTGAGATGAAGGAGAAAGTTCACACTTCTCCTATTGCTTCCAGCCCTTCTGGCTGCAGACCAGATAAGAGAGTGATGCCTTCAATTTACAAGTGATGACTATTTTTGCAGGCAGAAAAGCCAAAAAACTTCTTAATGTAATAATGGCTTGAATACTGCTATCGTGCTCAGCAAAATGCTGGAAAATGAGAGAAGTGAGTTCAGGAAACCTATGGATGCCTCAGACTGGTTATTTCTCTATTTTTTTGTCTCAGTTTCATTTGAGGCTGCATTTCCCTTCCTCTACTTTTTTGCTGTTGCAGCCACTCTGACTCGGGTTGTCCACAAGCTGTCATTTTCTGCCAGCAACCTTCCTGTGGGGAAGAACAGCCTTCACAGCCAAAAAGTTTTCTCCTGGATATTAACAGGAGATATTAATTTTCCTTGAATAGGTAAAGAAAATGCAGTTTTACAGCACACTCCATTAACAGCCAAGACTGAGTGTTTAAGTTGGAGGGTGTTAAGGCATCCAGTTCCTTCACACTCATTTGGAAATTGCAGCCTTGGTGTGACCTTTTCAGGCCTCCTACTTACCCTCCTTCCTACTGCAGCATCAGCTCCTCCAGCCTTCAGTGGGAGAAAGGTTTTAGGAGCTTTTAGGGGCAACCTGCACAGAATGCTCGGAGCCAGACTGTCACTGCCTGCAAGCTCCAGGAGGAGTAAGCAAGGCTGAAAGGACTTTGGAAAGCGATGGGGTTTTCCAGAGCTCCATCGAGCCAGCTTTGGGAAGTCTCCAAAGATGGCAGAGCCACCACCTGAGTAGAGGTGCCTGTGCTTGCCCACATCCTGCTCCCCTGCCCACCACATCCCTCCAGGCCTCTTCACTCAGAAGTGGCTTTTCCGTTGGACCCCACCAGTCATGGGACTGGACAAAAAAAGAGATGCCAGGAAGGTCTATGTCTACCCCTCAACTGGGGTTCTCTGAGCCCGTGCTAGGGAGATGTGAAATGTAATTCTGACAGGAACTCCTGCAGAGTGTGCACAGTATTGCCAGCATTTTGATACTGCTAATGAGTAGATGCTTGTGTAAATAAAATACCTTGATACATGGTTTACAAAACATCAAGGTTTTCAATAATTTAGGATTGAATTACACCCTGTTGTAGCACATAATGGGAAGGATTAGGGCACTGCAGCTCACAGCTGGGCAGCTAAACCCGATTCTCCTGTTCAATTGTCGGCATTTGATTTGTTTCTCTTAAATATTCAGCTGAAATTCAGCTGAAAGGCATCAGCCATGTTCAGATCAGTAAGGTACCATTGGATGAATGCTTGTGCTCTTTGTAAAGTGAAATTTGGCACCTGACTGGAGGGACCACAAGCTCCCAGCAAATCCTGGATCCCTCCCTATTGTGGAGGCCAAGTGTTGCTGAGGACTGACAGGTGAACAGCACAAGGCTCTCAAGCCTCCCTGGCACAACCACAAGGACCAGTCAGAAAATCCCTCCCAGGAAGTGATGAAAAACCTCAGGGTGCCACCAGCATCCCCCACACAGGCCAACAGAGTCCCTCCATCAGTACAGACCCACAGCATCCTTTGCCAAATGCAGTAGTTCCCTTTCATTGGTAGCCACGCTGCTCGTTTGCTTCTGTCAGCACAACCAAGTGAAAGGGTGGGCTCTGCAGGATTTCTGTTGATCCTCCTCCATGGCTTGGCATTGGGATCTGGCTCGCTGACCACTCAAGAAACTTCTCTTTCCTTTATTTCACTCCATTTCATCCTTTGCTGTAATGCTAAATAAAATCTACTTATTGTTAACCACACCTCGCAACAGCAGTGGTTATGTTTGCTGCTGATTTAGTTTCCAAGTCATTTAAATAAACAACTGAGCCATGAGGAGAAACTATTAAACATCCTTTTCCCCTGGACATCATAACATGCCGGGCCATTAATATTTCTTTAGCACAGCAAACTTTGAGGCTTCAAATCCATACCTTGGTTTGTCAAATGGGATAATTATTAACATTTTCAACTATCCAGCTAAGGAGTTCGTGTGTTGCAGTGAATGTGATGTTGTGTGGTGTTTCTCACACTAATTTCTTGGGAGATTTGGGCCTGTAATTTGGTGCAGTTCTCACAGCAGGGGTGTGTTTCACCTTCTAAGGTGACATCAACCACTCGTCCTGGCATTAAAAGTCAGCCAATGTCCCTTCCAGCTTTTCCAGGCAGTCAGCAGCCAGAAAATCAGTGTTGTGCTTGGGAACACCAGCGTCAGGAAGTGTGAAGGTGGTTGTCCTGCCACTGGTCTTGGGGCTATCCTCTGAGAACCAGCCCCAGTGCAACACCCCCTCTATTTCAGTGAATGCCCAGTCTTTCGTTCAGGAGCACCTACAAACACCTGGCAGTGCCACACTGGGGACACGACAGATAGATCTCGCCCCCAGGGGAACTTGGGGGTTGGAAGTCATTTTAGGGGCTTTGATGCTTCCCTGGGGAAGGCAGGGCCAGTGGGAAGGGGGTCTGGGTACCAGCAGCACTGGAGCATCCCTGGGGCAATCAGGGGCACCAGGACATCCCGTGCCGTGGCTCTGCTTTGCTTTTATGGTGCTGCCTGCTCACTCCCATTATCAGAGGGTGGCACCACTGAAAGTGAAGCTCTGCACCCCTCAGGGGAGACATTCTGGAGAACACCAGCTGGTTCCCCAACTCCACTGCAGAGCAATATTGTTTCACCACAAAAAAATCTCACTGGCCAACACACAGCAGGTCTGGAGCAGCCCCTGAGAAGCGCCAGGCTCTGCATCCCATTAGGGCTGCCCGGAGGAAGCTGGACAGAGTTTTTATTAAATCAAGCTCACTCAATGCTTAAAGAAGGGCTTTTTTGAACGAGGAGCTGAACCTCATGTTTGGTGCCCTGCCAAGCTCAGGATAGTGCGAGGAAGAAAAGGAGATGTATTTTTGGACTGCATGTCTGCTAACAGGCTGTTAGATAAAATTAAAGAGGCTGTTTATAAAGAATCCGCTGGTGCTGAAGCAGATGTGGAGGCCCGAGTTTATGGCAAGATATATTTCTGGTGCTGGCACGAACAATCAATTTCATTCAGGACTTTCCTCATGCTGTAATGATTTGTTGGTTTGGGGTTGATTTCTTTTTTATTTATTTCATTATTTTAACTGAAACTGGCACAATGCCCTCATTACTTGTGATAAACTTGTTTGTTTACTTATGTCGTGGTAACCGGAGAGCTGGGCTCAGGCTCTGCTTCCTTGGATGCTGGTTGTTTCCTACCAGAGCACTTGGAGCTGTCTGAACACTGGCACTGTGTTTTAAAAATACACTGCTTTCCTCAGCCTTGCAGGCAGCAAGGGCATCACTGTGCTTCTACAAGAAAAATCAAGAGCACAAGTGAAGGCACATTGTCATTAATTATACATGGTTTGGGTTTTTCCTCTCTTGCTGCTCCTCCTTGGACCCTACACCGAGGCCTGACTTCCTTATGGCACAGATAAAAACTTGAAAGGAAGAAGCCCAACACAATTGCTGTGAGCTGTATCTACAGCAGGGCACTGCATATGGAAGGCATAATATTTGATAGTAAATTTTTGTTTGACTTTATAGTAGAAGTTAAGGGAAAAGGTGTCATCCTTGGCCTAGGGTTTCATAAGTGCCACAGGCAGATGGGCTCTTTTAAACCTTCTCTTCCAAAGGGAGAAACTCACAATCTGGACTCAAGTAAACCTTAAGGTAATAAAATTCCAGGTTCCAATAAATCTTTGTTTTATAAAAACACATCCAGCATATATCAAAACAGAAACTGTAAAAGAAATTAAATATGTGTGGGTCACATACTCTGCTGGATGCTCCTTAATAGTTTTGCAGAATCAGTGGAATAACGAGGTGCAGTTTTGCTCTATGAAATTTTGGCACCTCCCTGCAGCGCTGTTGGGCTGCCCAGGGAGCCCACCCAGAACATGAGCAAACACAAGGGGGAAGGGGAGGCAGCCCCACTCCCACATCCTCTCTCTTCTTTCCCAGTGCAGACAAGCTGGGCTGTAGCTGCATCCCCACGGGCCCTGGGCCTGTGCTCAGCCAAGGGCTTTGGGTGCTGGAGCCATGGGCTGCGCTATGTGGCCCATGAGCATCCCAACATCTTTCCTCTGGGGGCCCAGCAAAGTGGGGACTTGCTCCTCCAGCCCCAGTGAGTGGCAAGGCCATGGCAAACTAAAGTGCTGTAAGTCAGAGGGAGTAAAATGATATCTGGCGGGAGGATTTGCCTGCCTGTTCCTGTAAAGTGGAAGAGCAGAGCAAAAACAAAAGGAGCTGGGATCACACTGCAGAGACACAGATTTTAACAAGCTCCTTTTCAGGGCTTTAAAAGATTATGCATGTGACATAATCTTGACATTTCCTGGCTCACTGGCGATTTCCTCAGATCAAATATCCGGAATGCTGGGGACTTGTCACCACATCGTGCAGCTCCTATTACTTGCAGCACCCCAGGGGACACAAGAAGGAGAGAGGCCCAGCGGTCTGGGCCAGGGAACAACACCCTGCACCCCTCTTCCTGTGCCCCTCCTCACCCTGGCTGGGTGAGATATGGAGCACACATCTTCCCTTTAAGAAATTCCCTTTAATTTTGAGGGTTGAGATTTAAGGCTCCTTGCCACGGGTCCTGCACCCAGAAGCCTTGGCAGAGAGACTAAAGCCTGCGAGAGCCCTGGCAGGGACAGGCCCTCAGACCTCATAACAATAGCTAATCTATTTCTTACAATCTACTGCGTAATGCCAATTTTATAAAATTCCAGGTGACTTGTTGGAGTAGTCAAAACCAAGTCCAAAAGCGAGCAAAGCCCTGTAAACTTTGGGAATCTTCTTATCGTGAAGCTTCATCAAATCTCTGCTGAAACTAGAAAGTTATGGGGAAAGAGAAAAAAAATTCAGCACAACATTTATTAGCATTTTGTTGAGCATTGGGACAGGCTTCCCAGGGAAGTGGTAGAGTTGCCAACCCTGGAGGATGCAATCAGAGAGGGGACCCAGCAAGGCACAGTGGCAAACCCCCATCCTGACCTGAGATCTTCCAACTTCTGCTGTAGCGGGTAGAAGGACAAAAAACACAGACTCTTCCCAGAATTTTTAATCTGGATTTTCAAAGGCTGCATAAATTTGGGTTGCTCAGCTCTCTGTTATTAATTACTCTAAAATAGATAAAACCAGAGGCAAGCAAAGCACCTCCTGTCTGGGAAGCACTCATACCATGACCAAAGACCCCAGGCAGCTCTTCCCCACCTCCTCTTCCCCACCAGGGAACCACTGGCAAATCAAGTCACCTGGAGGCTGCAGGTGCCAGGGGATCAGGGTGGTGGGACCCGCAGGGGTCACCCTTCTGCTCCTGACCAGGCAGGTTCAGGCTGGCAGTGCCTTTGCTGCGTGTAAACAGGGAAGCTGCAGCTGAGAGGTTAATGCAATTCCCCTCTTAAAAAGTATTTAGAAAGGGCATTTAAAAGAGCATCACCAACTAGTTTAATGAAGCACCAGCATGGCTTTAGAAGTATTTAAAAAAAATTAATCCTAATATTAAAAAGAATATATATTTTGTTATGATTTTCATGCAAGCAGTGTAAATAATTGATAGAGGATGTTGCAACCCTTCCAGCGCAGCCCTACACAGCAGAAAGAGAAAGTGAAACAAAGTGCAAGCTGGAAAGCCCCCGGAGGGCAGGAAGACAAGGCCAGGAGGAGCCTTTGGAAGGGCTCCTGCCTGCCCAGTGCCTGCCCCAGGCTCCCAGGCCCAGGCAAAGGCTGGGCAGAAGGTTACAGCAGGGATTAGTTAAGCAGCACAACCTCTTTGGTCACCTAGACTTGTATTCACATAATCCTCCAAGTCTTGTGCTAACACACATGGGGGGGGGGAGGGGGTTGTGTTTTAGCTTAAATATATCCCATGCTCTGGCTTTTTATACTCACTTAGAGACGTATGGTGGTATTTTCAGACTTGGGTCACTTCAATTTTATTATTGCAGGTGGCCCAAATAAACTTTCACTAGGTTTTTCATGTGTGTTTTCTAAAGAGAACTGTGAAATGAACAGCTAAGAGGTTTGGTGGAGCTTTTGAATAAGGATGGGGAGCAGCTTCCCTATCAGTTTTACAATTATGTACTCCACTTTGCCTCAACCCTCACATTAAATGCATCATCCCAAAGCCAAAAAAATCAACGGTACTTACCTGAGAGACACAGATATTGAGATATAAAACAACTATCTATTACAGGTATTTCAGGCAATTTGAATTGTGTCATGCATCCATTTCCACCTTTCTTTCCTACGTTTTCCTTCACTAAAAACCTTCACAAAGCTGCATGCACCTAACCTGCCTCACAAAAAAAAACTCCAAGGTTAATTTATTACCAATTAACTTGAGAAGTTCAACACCTTTGCAAAGGCTGGTGTGAATGCTCAAAATCCATAACTGGAAATCAAATACAGGTAAATCTCTGATTAAAAAAATAAATACGGAACATGATTAGTAATCCTTTGGTGTTTGGATACCAACCCAAAAGCAAGCGCAAAAGGGAGCAAGGCTAATAACCACATCCCCCTTTTAGGAGCACAGCTACACACTGTGCAGCACAGTAGGTTCTCTCTGAAGCATTTTTAGAAGTCTTCTGTGGGACAAAGGAGTTGTCCTGAACTTTTATTGTTTTAAAATTAATGCAGAAAAATAAGAAAATAGGGAGTTTCCTTTGCAAAAGTCACGGAGCACTGATTAAGCACAGGGGATATCAACTTGAACTCAAGTTTTGAGAGCACTGAACAGAGAAAAGTCCAAGTAAAACACTCAGTTTGCAAGTTTACCTTTGAAAAACCACCTGTGGAACCTCCTCTGCCTTTTGGCTTTTTTCATGAAATCCAGGAGGTCTCAGTGATGAGGGATTTCTGCACGCTGCGGGCACGAGCCACTGCTCGGAGCAGCGCTCTGGGACGTGCAGTCTCCTTGTTTATATTTCAGTGCTACACGTGATTAATCCTCCATTTCATTCATTGTCTTTTTACTTCTCTGCTACTGGGAACAGTAAATAAGAGGGAAGTTGTAACAAGAGCCTCTCTTTTATTCAGAGACTTTCTGTTTCCTGCAGGCTGGCGGCTTCGAAAAAAATCACAGCCCCATTGTGCTCCAAAGTCATACTGAATGATTCAGATGAAAAGAAAAACCCACGTCAGTAGGAACAGGGGACTCAAAGATGAGTGTCGAGGCCAGCAGACCAGGGAGATCGATCCCAGGCAGCAGCACATCCTGAGAATGTTGCACCCTGTGGCTGCAGCAACATTATGGTTTATCTCTCTGTGCTGCGGGTCTGTGGAAGGCAAGCGCTGCTCCCGGGATTAGGGGTGTCCCTAAGCACCCCTGGCACCACGGGAATGGCATCGATTATCTGCGGGTGGTGGGGCGGCAGGACAACCCTCCTGTCCTACCTGGGGGGCGCAGATCCAGCCGGCAGCAGCCGGGGGAGGTGAACTCACTCCTTCTTCCTGAGCAGGGCTGCCAGCGGTGGATGTCAGGCCGGGCAGGAGGAAGGGGCAGGGTCACCAGCGGCAGGGGCAGGGAGGCAGCGCCCGGGTGCTCCTGTGCGGAAGCAGAGCACGCAGTGATAGAGACAGTGTTGCCATCACCGAACATCTGGTACGAATGCTCCCCAAAAATAGATCACTTCCTTCTTCCAGCTCAAAGGAAACAGTGTTGGAAGGAGTCTCAGACACGGCAGGGCTGGTGCAAAGAGGGGTCTCGTTCACTGGCAGCCTCTCACTGGGAGCCACTGACAGATTCCGGAGTGTGACTCTGGGACCAGCCATCAGTCTCAGGCAGGATCCAAGGGTTAGTCCTGCCAAAAGCCCCGACAATCCACGTCGGTGCCGTGCCTCTCAGCGCCCCTGAGCAGAAACCCACCAGCACTTTCCATTAGTGGCTGGTATAGCAAAACCAACCCCTCTGTCCCCAAAAGCTGCTCCGGTGCTGAGAGGCTCAGGCTGTGATCAGCCCTCACCTGCGTTTTCCAGTATCAGTTTTACATTGCAGTGCTCGTTCACAGCATCTTCCTTATTGGCAGGCGTCAGGAGAAATGTGTGTCAACAAATCTGAAGCGAGCGTAAGCGCCGCTACAGTCAAGTCTGATAATAAAACGTGAGTCACTGTTATTCAATCATTCACCAGCGCACGACTAGCAGGAAAGTTCTCTCTTCCAGGAATCACCACTACACAAATTTGAGGGTTTTTTTAAAGAGCACCCTGATTTTACTTTTAACTGCATGGCTGAGCCTTCAGAGGGCCAGTGCCGCTGTCCCTACTTGCAGCCCATCACCCCCGCTCCCTATGCATCTGCATTTCAAAGCCAGGCGTGAGGCACCCAGCCCTGGCATGACCCATGACCTGACATTCTCCCCAGCAGTTTTCATGCTCAGTGTCTCCCCAACACCAGGAGTGAACTGGCAGCAAGGAGAGGGCTGTGGGACTGACCCCCAGCTGCCATCAGTGCCCCACACCATCTGAAGTGCAGCTGGGCACTGTTAGTTTAGGGGATGTGCATTTGTCCCCTGGGCTGGGATGAGGAAGAGTGTGGTCAACCCCAGCATTTTGGCAAGGGAGACTTTTTCCCATAAAGGTATTATTTTGTTTCCTTACATTTCAGTTTAGGAAGGAGCAGGAGGGGTCAGGGATGTCTTCCCAGACATTTGTTCAAAACTGGTTTTATTCTTGGTAACAAATGCCCCCGCCAAACACAGCAGCACACGTCCTCGGTTTCCCCTCCAAAAGCCTGATTTTTTGAATGGCTTCTTGGAAAAAGCATTTAAATGGTGACCTCTTGCTGCTGTAAGATGTGCAGGGAGATGGGTCCTTTCCAGGCATTCAAGCTGCAGTGCTTGGTCTTTCCTGTTTTTACTGAGGAACTTTTGGGAGGTCAGAAATACATGAATTGAGCTTTTGCTGCCTTAATAGGTGAAAGGCTGCTGGAAGCACGTGGATAAACTTCCTCTGTGCCAAATGACCGCCATTTAAGTCAAACACGTTTTAACAATAGAAGTAAAATTTAAAAAGGTGTAGTTACAAAACCCCACATTTGCCTGTCTGTCCTCCTTGCTCCGTGCTGCTCTGCCTCTTGCTGCTTAGCTTGATCTCGAGCACTCCTGCTGCAGGGAAGGCTTGAGCTTCTGATGTGGCAAACAGGTAGACTAAGCTAATTTATCGCTCGAGTCTTTTATTCCATCACAGAGCGGCAAAAGGGAAGGCTCGTCTCTCTTGCGGGTCACCTCTAATAGCAATTGCTTCAGCAAGATGGATTTCAAAATTAGGTGCTCTTGAAGCAGAAGGCACACTGTATTTTTCAACAGCACAAAGCAGCCGTAAGAGGAATCTGACCTTCATTCTTCATAATAAATTCACTGGGGGGAAAAAAAAATCCATCTTTTGTTTTTCAGCTTGAAGTACTGTCAAAAGAAAAGCCAGGGCACAACATATACAAAATAAAAATACAGGACAACTTCAGCAAAATGATAAAAAACTCGGAGAGATTTACTTTTCCTGCTTTTTCTTACTCAAACACTGGAATAAAGTCTGACAGCTTCTCTGCAAGTACATTGTTTTGGAATAAAGGCTGGTGTTAATTTAAAGTGGATCTATTCTAGACTAAATTAAGACCACCTCAAAGCGGTTTTCAGATGTAGGGTGCAATCCAGTAGCAAAGTCTGGGGAAAAGTTTATCGATACACACCCACATTTAGGCACTTAGCACATTTGTAAAATATCCCTTAATGTATTTCAGGTGCTAAAATAATGTCTGCTGCAGCTACCAAAGGAAAATGTCACACACTGTCATTTTCTGCTAAAATGCCCCAAAAAGATGTGATCTGTAGTCAAGTGCAGACTCGTAAGCTAAAGAATGTAATGGAGGAATGTTTGAAAATATTTGGCATTTTACTGTTATTAATAAAATGATCAAAACATTTGAGTCCTAAAAGCCTGTAGCTGGTCAGCTGCTACTGGCACAGCCTGGAAATGGTGAAAATTAATCGTCTCTTGTATTAAACACTATCTTTGTATTTTGCCATGTCTCCATTACAGACTCTGTATTGAATAACGTGTTATAACCCAACGTAGCACATTGCCTTTATTCCTTTAATCTCCTGTCAGGCATAGCTGGGAAGGAAGAATGGGAATGTTTATTCTAACTAGCAGGTCTAACCCTTAGGCTAGCAAGAATTAGGAGAGGTTTTTTCCAAGCTCGGCTTGTCACCCTATCTAGAGAACCTAATGCTGTGGCTGCAGTACGCCTGGCTCCTCTTCTGGAGGAGTCACTCAAATCCAGCTTCCCACTTTCTAGCAAGCCTAGACCCAGCTATTACTAGCCTTTTCTCCTTCAGGATGGGCTGGTTACACTGATAAAAGCAGCTGGAAAGAGGCTCAGCGTCAGCGGTGCCCTAATTAAGCGGCAGAAATCAGCCACTTCACACCCGTTAATTCAGGTTTCCAGGGGCCCTGTTTGCCTGGACAGAAACATTTTGTTAAATAACATTTTGTCAACTTTTTGCTAGAGCTGGTGTGATCACTGAAAGCTCAGCAGAAGGGATGAATGCTGTCCATACATCTAGTTAAACCAGCTTGAAATTACAGAGCGTAGCTAGCATATCTAGGTGGCTGCAACTGCAGCTCCTTTCAGGACCAACTTGAGATAAACAACCATAAAAATCAGTCTGGCTTCATTTGGATTCAAGGTATCGTTAACTACCACATATTAACAATCAAGCTCTCTCCAGACCAGTCGGTTTTTTGTTGTTGTTTAGAACAGGAAGTCTTCTTTACCTCTACAACAAGCATTTCTGTGAAGGTTTAAGCCCTAGGAGACGCTTTTTGATAGTGATGCCAATGCTGTCAGTTCCCTTGTAGGGAACCACCGCCTACACAGTTGCAATTTCACTGCTCATTGTCCCTCTTTTACAGCAAGCATCCACTTTTAAAGATCAAGGGGAGGCAGATTCAAGCTGAAGTGCCAGCAGTAACTGACCTCGGATCAAGTAATCTTGGAGTGGCCAAGTCTGACCTACCAGCACAGAGACTAGGGCAGTTTTGACCAAGAGGATTATTTAACTGCTGGAGCTTGCAGGGGAGCACAGCTGGGGAACAGGACGGTCCTTTCCAGCAACAACCTTCAGCAGCTCTTCTTTAAACAGGGGACTTAATCTACCTATGGCATTCCTCTTCACCAAACACCACTTCCATTGATTAAAAGCAGTTTTATAGCAAACACAGGTGAAGGCTTCGGCCTGAAATCCATGTGCCAGCTCAGCTGAATTACAGGCACGTTCCAAGTGCTCCTGAGAAAACCACAGCGAATCCAGAGAACTCGGGAAGCTTTGGTGCATCTCCCACCCAACACCAGCCTCTGGAGTGAGATACAGGGGGTTCTGTTCCTCAGTAAGCAGCACTGATAATTACATTACCTACCCTCTCCAGCCTTGAGCACGCTCTGCTTGTTATCAACGTGCTAAAGTCAAAGGAAAGGCCAAGGCTGCGCCTGGCCGCTGGGAAAGCGCCCGCTACTCATCTTTCAGGTTCAGCTGAATCCTCTAGGTTACCTCTGTCAACATCAAGCACCGAGAACAAAGGCACAAGATTATGGGGATCTCATTAAGTATGCTTGTTCCAAGAACAAGAAATGTGTCTACTTTCCTCTGATGACCTGGGAAAACAAAAAAACCCTTCAGCACAGAAAATTTATTTGTCATCAGTTACGAGCATTTGAATGTGTCATATCCAGTTTAAGGAGAAAAAAATGTCTGTCTGTCCTACGCTTTCTATACTGAGACCTTGCAAACAGCATCATTCTTCTGCTTGAAACAGAAAGCAGGGATGTACATATCTGAGAACACCAACACGCACAAAAACCCCCAAATCCTTAGGGTATTAAGTGAGCCATTTAACTAAGTATTTAAAACCTCTGCAATTATTAGTTTATTAGTATCATCCAGGATTCAGATGTTCAATATTTCTCCTGAAGTTATACATAAATGCAAATTGAAATAAGAATCTGAAAGTCAAAATTGTATAACAAAACAATACTCCATCACAAAAGCGTGTAAAATTACAAGAATGCTTTTTTTTGTTTGTTTTTAAACACTGGCACTTAAGAGAACCATAATTTTGTAACCACAAAATTGCCGAATTGTCCCCCAAACTGGTAAGCAGGTATATGTGAAAATAGTTACAGCTGCCAGCACTTGAAGTTTTACTAAATATGCAAAAAACCCCTTAGCTTTGGTTTTGGAAGAGAACTGTATTTGACCAAATTAGACATTGTTGGTATACCATAAACATTTAACTTTTTAATGCAAAATTTAATAAAATGTACTTTTCCATACAACTATATTTAACTTAAAAATGGGCAAACATCAAGAGTGCGGTATAAAACCTAACAGGAAAAATACATCTTATCTCATTTTCAATTTGAGACAATATACAACTTTGTTTAAAGGGCTAAAACTAGAATTTCAAGAATACAAATATGAATTTACATAGATTTAACAAATAATAATGGTACCATTTATAGAAATCTTAGAAAGAAAAAATCATTTCTTGTGGGCCCTTTGCTACCAGGAGTCTCATGGTATAAAGCCCATGGCCATCACCAGACCTGTCACCAAAAAATAATATGGTCATTTCATGCTTTTAACTTTACACATTTTAGGTACGCTCATCCTCCCAGGTGTTCAGAGATTTACAAATATAACTTCCATTACATGGTAACAGAGTCACACATGTAAATTTCTCTACACCAGATGGACATACACTCTTCCTATGGGTCCTTCTAGGACAAAATTTAACATTCCCTCCCTCCCCTCCCCCAAAGTATTTAGTTTCTGTAAAATTGAACTCTATACTTCTCAACTCTCCAAGACTGGTAAACTCATGCAACTCAAAAGAATATTACATTTCACAAAAATCTGAACAGGTATCTGTTTGCTGAGATTGAATTTTTTGTTGTTTCCAGTTATGGAAGAATATTTTCATCATAGGCCTATATATTTCTTTTCTTACCCTATCATGATAATGCAGGGTATGCAGATCAAAGCTTTGTTTATCAGCTGGTTATATGAAAGATGAAAACTGTAATATTCCAGCTGGTTATATGAAAGATGAAAACTGTAATATTCCCATGATCCCATACGGGCATTCAATAAAGCAAAAGATGAGTTCCCCTCAAAAAAAAAAAAAAAAAAAAAAAAAAAAAAAAAAAAAAAGAAAAGAAAGTATGATTCTCAAGGGCACCTATTAAAAGGACAACAATACTAATAAAAAAAATTGTATTTACTTAGAAGCATTCAGAATGTCAACAAAACAGCTGCAACTTTTTTTCTTCCTTTTTGCAATTACAGAGTGGTATTCAGTTAACAGAATGACAATTATTTTTATGATGCATCAGAGACAACTGAAGATGAGAAATGAACTACATCCCCAAATATAACTAAATTTGTGCTGTGCACCAACAAGAACCTGCTTTATAACTCCCATGCCAATTTACAACCCCCACACTGTACCAGGCAAGGTTAGTGGCCATTGAAATACCACTAAGGACAGGGCTATCTAAAGACACATTCGGTAGTGTGTTAACTATACAAAAAAAGAGACACTGTACAGTTTAAAAACAAATCTTACACAGCCTTACATTTCAATTTTTTTTTCTTTAAAAGGAGTGAGTTGTGTACAGGGGGGTTAAATGCTTTATAGACAAGAAAGAAATTGCTCTAAAAGAGACTTATTCATCATCATCATCATCTTCATCCTCCTCTTCTTCCTCCTCTTCATCATCTTCATCCTCTTCATCTTCATCCTCATCCTCCTCCTCTTCCTTCTTCTTCTTGCTCTTCTCAGCCTTGGCAACTACTTTTTTGCCTCCATCAACCTTCCCTTTGGCCCGGTATGCAGCAATATCCTTGGAGAAGAAAAGCAGGAAGAATCTCTCAAAGATGTAACCAGCCAAGAGGTTTGAGCCACCTCCAAAGAGCACTTGTCAAAGCAGCCAGCCAGGCACCTGCCCTTTCTGCACATCCACTGGGCTAGGACCAAGAGCCGCGCCTTCAGCTCCGAGGCGAACTGACGCCAAAGAAATGGGAACCTTCTAACACAGAAATTACACTGGCATGCTAGAACACACTGCTTATGGCTGCTAAGGCATCTCCATTGTCAGACTTCTGGGAACAGGCTGGAAAAGCTGCTGCCTCTGACGGTAAAGGCACAGCTGAGCCCACTATCCCACAAGGAAATGAAGTAGGGAGACCTCTTAAGGTCCCTTTTTAGCCCTACCTCCTACAATGCCTAAAGAAACGCACAGGAAAACCCTTGTTTGAGGAACAAAACTGTGATTAGCCACCCAGAACATATCGGAATGACCCGGCCTAACAGCTGCAATGCTATGCCTCAGCAAAGAGCAGTTATACTGAACTCTGCCTAACAGAAGTTTGCAAAATAAAAGGTATAAGAACTTGATTAAAGGGTAGACAGTGCCACCTTCTGCATGCAGTAAATTTATTCTAGTCGTTTGAAACGCACAAAATTCAGTTCCTGTTAGAGGGAAGTCAAAACTGCACCTAGAAGGTGAAGTCATAAAAGCAGTCAAGACTTCCCAACTTTGTACCAAAACAGTAAAACAATTAGGAAGGAGAATTGATCTACAAAGATTACACACACCAGCTACAGAAAAATATGAACACATTTACACAGATGGTCCAAATCTTCAAATATTCCCCATCCAATAAACACTACACCACTAATCTTACTGTTCACTTGGATTCCCTTAAAGATTAACAGGAAGTTTTGAGAAGATATGATACCCACTAAGTCAAAGGCCAAGCAGTGAAATACTGAAGATTACTACACCTTAAAACTCCATTTGTAAGTGTAAGAAATAAAGACATTACTAGTAGAAATTAAAATAATATCTGCAAATACAGATGAATAATTCTACCATTTAAGAAGCATCTGAGTTGCTCTGGCTGTGTGTACCAGCAATTACCATGAAGCTGTACAGAAAGCACCATGTACAAAAGCTCCTAGACCTGCAACTCCTCTCTGGCACATACACAGGGCTCAAAGGTTCCACCTTGTACACTACAGTGCAAAAATTCCAAAGTGGATTTGTTTGCCAGCAGGAGAAATACCCAGAGGAAGGTGACAGCACACTATGGACAGAGGTGCTGTACGTCAGCTGTAGGTGATCACTGACCCTTTGTGAAGCATTGTCAGGGGATGCCAACATGCATCCTTCTTCTTCCCTTGGGTTCTACATATTGGGATGGGAATCTGCCTCTAGAAATAAAACCATGTGTAGCACAATCCTGTGTGTGCAGCAATTCTACAACTCCAATTATGATGGCAGGATTTAGCCTTAATAATTTAAAAAATTGCATGACAAGCTGCTTCATATGCATAATTAACCAACTTCACTACTAGAAAGGAGACAGACACAAAGTAGATCCAGGAAAAACACATGCTTAAAACTAGCATTTCCTTTGTGTTTTGTCATTACCCCAGGAATAAATTTTAAAAATCATCAATGTGCATCAATTATCCTAACATTCAGGGATGCTCACTAGTATGTCCAAAATCAGGGAGAACCAGTTCATTCCTTACTGCTACCAACTTAAGTCACATTCTGCTGTGACCGATGGATTTAGTAATGATACAGAACCCATGGTATTTATTAAACCACCAGTGACAGCCCAAAATTACAGACCAATGCAAACAGTTCAAGGTAAAGGACTCCAATTTAGAGTTATGGCAATGAACCATTTGCCCCTGTATGCAACGTTTTTCAACAAATATAACGAATTATGTCATTAGCATATTATAATTTGCAACATCAGGTATCAGAGGACACAGTAAGAAAAAAATCGATCTAAACTGAGGCTTGATCTCCCCACAGCACCTCCATGAACGTCAGTGTTACCTTTTCATATTTCTCCTTCAGCTTAGCAGCCTTCTTTTCATAAGGCTGTTTATCGTCTGCAGCGGTGTTGTTCCACATCTCTCCCAGTTTCTTTGCGACATCTCCAATGGACAGACCAGGATGTTCTCCTTTGATTTTTGGACGAAACTCAGAGCAGAACAAGAAAAAAGCCGAACTACACAGGAAAATAAGAGAAGATTATTTAAATTTTAGACTCCGCTACAGCAGCAGCTTTTGTGACCTCTGTTACCGTTTCTTAAGAGCATTTTGGAAAAAGCACCTAAAAGTGAAACAAACGCTGATTACGATGGAAGGTATCAGAACTGAACGAGCCACTTTGCAAACTCAATGCATGCTTGTCTCTTAAGTAATGCTGCACATCTGGTCCCATTTTTCGCAGGATCCTCAGACAAGCAGATTTTATATACCAGACACAGCTTTAGAAATTAGAATAAGTGAATGACACTAGGGCAGCAAATGTTATGTCAGAACTGTTAGAGGTGGGAGGCTGCAATATTTGTTATGAAAGAATAATTTCCAGACAACAGCACCAGCTCAAATAAGAACACTAGCTTGTAAAGGAACTTCCCTGTTCCCTTCAGCATTAGCTCCATTTAAAAGACACACATACAAACACAATGAAGTACCGGTGTCTAGTAGGAAATGAACTTGAAACCAGCTGTCATTATGCAGTGGCTGAAGTTTTAATTTTCCAAGCTGGTTTGGAGCAGGATCACCCCTCTAACCTGTTCTGTGCAAAAGCCTCTGATTTTAAACCGACTGCCAATCAAAAATTCTGCTCAGGCCAGCACATAATGAGAGCAGGGCCTGCAGTACTTTACTGCTGTATTACACTGCCCTCTTAACAGAAATTAGAAAAATCAGTCAGAATCACACACAGTCTATTTTTGCATCTACTTTTAAAGGCTGCCATTACTCTAACTTTGATAGTGGGACAGCCAGCCTGTAAATAAACACTTAGCTTTCATAACTAAAATTTCAACCTATCTTTTACACCTCTGGTGAGGAAAATCACATGCTCTTGTATTTCTGAAGCTCCTGGATAAAATTACCATTTTATAGACACAGACCAGCATGATGGTCCCGAACAAGACAACCTAAAGCTAGGAATCTACTTACGGAGGCCTCTTCGGTGCATTTGGATCCTTGAACTTCTTTTTTGTTTCCCCCTTAGGTGGTACATAGTTTTTCATTTCTTTTTCATAACGAAGCTTGTCAGCCTTTGCCATATCTTCAAACTTCCCTTTCTCCTTAGAAGACATAGTCTGGAAGGCAATTGGAATCACAGAATACCTCAGAAGGGACACATAAGGATCAAAACAGTATATTAAAATTCAAAAACATACCAAAGTCCATTCCAAAATTTCGGCTGGGGGAGCTAAAGGTAAGACAAGGACAATGGATAGTTACCACTCATCTTACAACTGCACTTGATACTTACCCTAAACCTGGAATTCGAAAGAAATCATTTAAAATCTGGAATGGTATTTCACACAAGGCAGACATTTCAGGTTTCGTGGGGTTTTTTTTAAGCAGGTATTCCTACCTTCCATCGTTCTGAGCATTTTTTTGAGAACTCTGAGAAGTTCACTGACGCATCTGGATGTTTCTTCTTGTGCTCCTCCCGACAGGTTTGCACAAAGAAGGCGTATGAAGACATTTTACCTCTCGGCTTCTTAGGATCACCTTTGCCCATTTTTGCTGATTTTCTGTAATAAAGCAAATGAGACACCTTTAAAACTTGTACTTTCAACAAACCAAGGCAGGAAGTAAGTAACAACCAAGGATCGTGCCAAACAAGACCTGCTGGAGCAGTATTCTGAAATCATACAATGGGAAGAAGATTCCCTTCTGGAAAATTTACTGAAGAGTTCTGTCATCCCTGTCTGAGGTGACCTGGATGCAAGCAACCTGAAATCTCAAAGGGCCTTCAAAATGTGCAGTTATGGTCTCCGGCAAACAAGAACTATCCTACCAAGCAATCTGAAGGCAAGTAACTGGAGACTGCACACCATGATTATTACTGGTGTATTAATCATATGCTTGGGAAGAATAAACTCTATTGAAAGGAGGGGAAAAGTACCCAAGTATCCTGTCTCAGTGGCCTTCTGGATTACTGATTTCTTTTTCAGCCTGTGTTTTTACCTCTTCCCCTGTAGGCCCTGGGTGCTTATTTACAAAATATATTTTTTATTATTTTCTATGCCATATGTTATGACTCCTCTTTATGTGTACTGCAAAACACTACTCTTTGCAGGTATACCTTGAAATACAGGAATGGAACAGCTCACTTGGTCAAATATGTTACAACCTACACAGGGAGAAGTACAACACTTACGCACGGCCAGCAAAGCTGTGCTCAGCAAGAGCACTATCTGACATTTTCAGAGACTGAAAAATACCTTCCTAGAACTTTCACACCCAAGTCAGACATTCAGAGTATTTCTTCATAGCTCCCTGGAAAAGTCACTTGCACCCAAACAAGCTCTGCTTTTCAGCACGAATTAAAAGAAGGAAAAAAGCGTGAAAGGAAAAAAAAGAAAAAAAGGGCAGGCAGCGCCCGCCTGTATTGCCACAGAAGCTGTATTTCCTATCGGTCTGGCGGATAGACAGAAACAGATTTCTGCTCTGTGACTAAACACGTCCGGTTTGAAGTTTCTATCAAGTAAACAAGAGGGCTGAAGAAGCAGGAGCCGCTCCTGCCTGCCATGGAGACGCTCCCAGCCTAGCCGGGCCCGGGGCTCGGCCGGGCTGGGCCAGTGCCCGCGGCTGCGGGGGCAGGCGGCTCCGGGGACAGGGGGTGGCCGCGGGCAGGGCTCGGCACCGCGACCCAGGGGCTGGCGTTTAAAAGCCTACCGCTTCCCGCCATTTTGGACGCTTCCCCTGTGAGGGGGGCAGAGGGAAACTTCAGAAGTCCCTCAAGAGACCTGCTGGGGATGAGAGGGGAGGAAGAAAAAGAAAAAAAAAAGAAAAAGGAGTCCCGTTATACGGGAGAACATGTGTAAAGTTTTATTCCGCATTCAGGCGAAGGCTTGTAGCAGCGAGCACATGCCCAGGAGCCGGACACCCACCGGGGTGCGGCTGCCCGCAGGCGGCGACCCCCGGCCCCGGCGGGACAAAGCGCTCTCCCGCCGCCGCCCCCGTCCCCCCGCGGCAGGGGGGGCCATCCCGATGCCCAGCCCTGCCCGCTCCGGCCGCCATGAGGCGAAGCAGCCCCGGCCTGCGCTCCCTCCCTCCCTGCCGGCCGCGCCGCCGCAGCGGCGGTGTCGGCGGGAGCGGCCGCCATAGCGCAGACTCCTGGCGGAGGAGGTCACCCGCCGCCGAGCCTCCTTCCATTTTGTGCGCTGAGGAGCAGAGCCGGCCGCTCCCCACCCCGCCGCCGCCACCACACCCCCCGCGGCCGGGCGGGGCAGCGAGCCCGGGCGGCGGGACCCCCGCCGAGAGGGGCCGCGGCGGGGCCGGGCCGCGACCCCCGCCCGCGGGGGCGGCGGTGGCAGCGCAGTCCGGGCGGCGCGGAATGGCCGCTGTGGCGTCGCCCGCTGCCGCCGCCGCGTAGAGAACATGGCTCCTTCCTCCCTTCCCTTTGTGTGAGCGCGCCGCTACCCTGGCGCACACGCTCAGCCATTGCAGCCGGGGGAGGGCGGGCGGGAGACGGGGGGAGGTGGGTGGGAGCGGGGGGGGGAAGGAGATTGGGGGGTGGGGGGGAAGCGCACTTTCAGCGCCTGCCCAAGCCCCGGCAGCGCGGACGAAGCCCCGGCGGGGACCCCCCGCTCGCTCCCGCGCCGCGCCGAGCTGTGCGGCCCCGGAGCCGCGGGCCCCGCGGCCGGGCGAGCAGCGGCTGCTGGAGAAAAAAGTTCCCCGAACTGCGCCCCCGCCCGCCCGAGCGCCTCCTCTGCTGCTCCGCGCCGCTCGCCTTGTTTTCTCGCTCGCGGCTCCCGTCAGCCATGTTACAGCCGGGCGGCCGCGGGGCCAGCGGCGCCCCGGCCCGCACCCCGTTTCCCCGCGCTCCCCATCGCCCCGGCGGCGCGGCGCGGCCCGCCCGGAGACCCCGCTGCCCCACCACCTGCCCCGCCGCCGCGGCGATGGCTACGGTGAGGTACCGTGTAAGCGGCTTACGGCGGGGTACGGCGCGGCCCTCGCCCCCCGCGGTGGGCGACCCCCAGCCGTTCACCCGGCTCCCTTTGCCCGCCTCTCTCTCCCCACCTCGCTCCTTGCCTCCCGCCGCCCCGCTCTCCCGAAGTCGCCCGCCGCCCCCGCCCCGCCCCGGCCGGGGGGCTCGCCGCCCGGGAAAGGGTCTCCCGGGCACAGCCCCGCTCGCCTTTGTGTACGGGCGTCCGAGCCCGGCGCTGCCCCGCGCTCCGCGGTCATGCAGCGGAGGCAGCACGACGGCCACCACCGGCTCACCGCCCGGCTGTGAGCGGGCGGGCGAGCGGGCGAGCGCGCTCGCCCGGCCCAGCGGCCCCCGGCGCGTACTCACCCGTGTCAGACAGAGTCGGCACGCAGCCCTCGCTCGGCCCCGAGCCCCAGAGACGCTCCCGCGGCCGCCCGCCCGGCCCCAGCGCTGGCTGGGTCGCTGTGCAGCCCGGTGCACCGCAATGGCTGAGCGCGGGATCGATACGCAGCCTCCTCACACTCGCGGCGCTGGTAACATTACTCTCTGCACAGCCCCGCGCCCATTGGCCGCCGCCAAGCCGAGCGCCGCGCCGATTGGCCCAGGCGCTCCCATTGTCCTGACCAGAGCGCGCCGCGGGTTGGGCGCGCCGCGGGACACGTCACCGAGCATGGAAAGGGCGCGCAAATATAAAAGTGAGCGCAGGGAGCCGGGCGGCGGCGCGCCCTGGAGAGCTGCGGTGGCTGCCCGGCGCTGCGCTGCTGCCTGTGAGGGCTGCGGGCCCCGCCGCCGCCCCGCCACCCCGGGGGAACCCTCGCGTCCGTCCTGCGGTGGGGAGCAGAGCGCTGCCGCCTGCCCGCCCCTGCGGCCGCGCCGCCCCACCGCGGAACCCGGGGCTCAGCGGGGAACCGAGCCAAGCCCGCGTGTCTCGGCTCCTCTTGCCCGGTTCCAGCCGGCGCACGGGGCTTCTCTCCGCTGCCGCGGCGGCGTGTTCGGCTCTGCCCCTTACCCGAGGTTGGGGGGCGTTTGTTTTGTTTGTTGTTTCGTGGGGTCGTTTTTTGGTTTTTGGGTTTTTTTCTTTCTTTTTCCAGAAATGGCTTCATCACCTGTATGAACGCCAGTCGGGAGATACTGGCTTTCTCCTTTACCTCCTGGGTGACAAGGAGCAGCCCGCAGTGGTCAGGCAGCTCCCCCCTCCCCGCCCCCGCGCCACGTTCTCAGCAATCGTGCACAGTGATGGCCCGGCGCCGTCCCGAGCATCCCGGTGCAGGGGCGCGCTGAGCCACATCTCACCTGTCCTCCGCTGCTGCTCCTCTCCCTGCTATTTTACTGTCACCTGCACCGCACGAGGAAGCTGTTACAGGACTAGCGAACAGGAGAAATACCCCTTAACATCAGCTTCGCTGATTACATCTACTTTATTGGTGCAAACAACGCTGGGAAGAGTGCTGCTGTGAAAAATCCAAAACCACTGCTCTGCCCCGAAAGGCAGTGTAAGCATGCTTACTGTAGTAACAGAAACTTAAGACAACTTAAGTTAAACTGGTCATAAATATTCGCGTGTAAATAGCTGATTTCGACAATTTCTTAATTATCATGAACTCTCAAAATCTATCCATGAAGTTTTGGAAGGGTTTGTGATCTGGTGCTTTATGGAAGTCAAAGATCCTTTTAAATAATTACCCTAATTCTAAAACTGCCTCATTTGTGAAGAAGTGCTGGTAGACATATGAAGACAGTGATTCTGCTACCTAAAATCATGCAAAAATACATGAACAGTAAGGAACACTTGTGTTTCTGTCTCAATGAAAGGTTTTGTTTGGGGTTTGGTTTTTTTTCTGATTTGCATCCTATACTTTAAACCTTTATATGGAACAGAAGAAAATGTAAAAATCACTAGTATTTATGTGGTTTAGTGTGCAGAAGCTGATAGCTTTGCACATACTGAACTTCTTTAAGGTTTCTTCTGTGAAAACCAGACCTGAAAGGAAGGCAAAGGATTGCTTTTATTCCTTGCTGTTGTCTAGAGCCAAAACTTCAGTAAAAGGCAAGTGATGAGGAGAATTTGATTATGTGACACACTCCTGTAAAGGTTTTCCTTCATCTCTGCTAGTTAGATGCTCAGGCCTGTACAGGTTTGCATCTTCAATGGGTTTCTTCTGCAACCCTTGATGACAGAAATACAAAAGAATTTACTCATCAGTTGCAGACAGTAGTGTTTTTTACAGAAGCAATATATGTTTCTTCTCTTGTTCATGCTGTGCCACATCCCTTCTAATACTTCACAAACATGCCTTCTTCTGCAAACCTCATTGAAGTTCAAATCTGTTTTAAATTACACTCCACTAGACAGGTGCAGTCACTGAGATCACTTGGATAACACAGGACACCTTTGACTTCTTGCATATAAGCTTTGCCCACAGAATATTTTGGTCACAACAGCCCAGTACAACTGCTCCAGGAAAAAAAAGTATGTAGCTGCAGAGGAAGTTTCAAAACCCCTGTTTAGTAATTTTGGTGTTTTGCAAACTAGGGTATACTTTAGGAAAAGACACACAGATTGGATGGCATACTGCAAAGCAAGAGTAAAACAATGATTTCTATGAGATACATGTTTTTAAATACTTCAGGTTTTAGGATACCCTTTGTAGCTACTTACTTGGAAACCAGTAGAAATCTTTGTAAGGAGCCTTTTGGTCCAACTCCTTTTCCATGTAAAGCGAGCTGAACTTGAATGGAAACATCAGCTATACATTATCAACCTTTTTTTAAAGCATCCTTTTTTTCTCCAGTTTTCTTTAGAGATAACAGAGGAAGGCCTCTCCAAAGACAGAACTGTTCTTCTTAACAATGTCTTGCTGAGTAGGAACAGAAAAGTTCCAACTGAATGATGAAAAAAGTTCTATTAAAATTTTCCTCTCACTTCTTATCATCCTCCATGTAGCTCACAACCAAAGATTTCTAGCAAACACAAACAAGGATGGAGAATCCCAACAAGTACAGACTATCTGGTTGGCAGTGGAGCCTGACTCAGAGAGAGATGCAGAGATCTCATTCTCCCCCATTCCCAAAATAACTGTGAAACACATTGGTGACACTACTCCAGTAGAATTTTTGACGAAGCCACAGTATATAAAGAACCTTAGAAAGTTTCTGCCCACTTTAGTGCTGTGGTTGCTGATAGAGGTGGGAAAGCACACTTGCATCAATTCCAAAAGTCACAGGGTGTGGGGCAGCGCACCTTCCATGGGGCAGGAAGGCGGTTCTTCAGTGCCCCCATCTTCTCCTGCAAAATGTGTATTCTGTGAAGGACACTGCTTACTCCCCAGAGGGTTTGGCAGGAAAGCAGATGATTTCACAGCTTGCTTTGACAACAAAGAGATTCAGTGTCGTCACAGGACCTCCAGATTTTGTCACTCTGTCCTCCCTCCCAAGGAATGAGATCATTGTTTCTTTGGGTCAAAATTACTAGACTATTACAGTGAAAATGGCATAGTAACAACTAGCTTGTCAGTCAAATCCAAAGCTACTATTAGGCTATTTTTAACAAGATCTGAAAGCCTTTCTCAACAAAAAAGTTACATTTTCAGCTCAAAACGAGAGCAAAACATCTGCAGAGACAGGGCACCTGGGCACGTGTACTTCTGATGGAGCTGCTGGTAATGTAGATTGTCACTGTTGCTTTCAAACACTTCCAGCCCTACAGCAGGGAGGGTTTTCACAGCGTATTTGAAAAAAAGCCCTGGCCATATTTGCCCTTTTCCTGAGGCTGCAGTGCTAGCCTGTGCACAGCCCAGATGAACACAATTCTCAGTTGCTTATTAGATGCAGACTTGCAGCCAATCTTTTCCTCTGGTGTCTTATTTGAAATCATCGGGAGATACACTTTAAGTATTTCCTTAAAATCATTTCTGGAAGAGAAAGACTCTATTCAAAGGAATCAGCATGTCTGCAAACAGTACCAATGAATGGAACTTGCTTTACTTTACCTTTCCATCTGGATTTGCTCACAGTGTGTCAAGTAATCTGCATATGTTGCTGTCCCTCTTCCATCAGTGAGCAGGGTTTCAGAAGGCTGTTTGTCCGCTCCCCATGGATGAGTGGCTGGCTGACCCAGGTGTGTGTGTAAGTGGTAACTGTGGGGCAGTGGCACACAGGCAAGGTAACCTCAGCTGACTAAAGGCAGCGGTCTGGGAGAGGTAGGCAGGGAGCAGGGATGGCACTGGAACTGCTGCAGCGTTTTCCTTGCCAAGCTTCACGTGTGAACCAGCTGATTTTTGTTGACATGTGAGCCCTGAAGACAATTCCATCATTCCTAGAGCTGATACATTCTTAAATCAGGGTCAGTACTTACACAGTGCTTTTATCCACAAAATGGATAATGTGAAAATTTGTACACTTTTTGTGGAATTAACAGATGTACGGCAAAGTATCAAGCAAACAGATTTTCATAGCAAAAGCATATAGCCACACTGTTCAGCTCAGAAAGCGGGCAAAGATGGTGAAGATACAGCAGTATAGACTTTTCCTCTGCTGATCAGTATACCATGAACATTTTTTACAGTGACTATGTGTATAGAAAGTAACAATTTTATGGTAAGGTTAATAGATTTACGAAATACGTTTCCTTTAGCATCTTATTCCTTACGCATAAGTACATAACTTCTTTAAGTGCCTCTGTGAAGCTCTCAATGTACAGTTTCAGACAGATGGAACTGCGTTCAGCTTCAACAGCAAAAAGGAGTTCAAAAATGTTCTTTCAGGACTGCACTATTTCTGAAATTGCTGACCTGCTGAGATGCTTGCTTTGCTGAGAACACAACATGCAGTGCAACATCCACTTATCTCTTCAACTTTCTGGAAACACAGCATCAAATATTCAGTCCCCTCCAAAATCTCCAGATCATTTATGTATTGTACACTCGAGCCTACCACTGAGATAAGAGTTATCAGCTGCTTCTAATAAACCCAGAATGCTGCTGTCCATCTTCACAGACACTGCTCTAAAGGTGTTAATACTCACTAGAGGCAGGTAAGCTTCTGATGGTGACACCACTGTTAGACTTCTCCACCTGAACAGGCAGAATCCAACCAGGCCTAAGGTGATGAAAAATACCTGAGAATCCCTTCCTTCCTATTGTATCCAGCCCAGAAGATTTAACAAGATCTGCTCTCTCACAGCCAGGACTCTTTCAGACAGACCTCAGTGCTCCATGTCAAATTGGAAAGGTTCCTAGAGCTAGTTATAGTGCTGGGACAGAGCTACTATTCCCTTATCTACATGTTTTCTGAAAAAAATCAATATAGAGATATCATGTGACCTGTACTCTGATCCTTTATATGGGACTGCAGCACAGACTAAACCATCTGCTTATGGATAATGAAGATGACACCTTAATGCAAACAGTCCCTGATACTAGAAATCCTAGCACAGTCTTATTTCCACAAACTCATGATGTGAATTTATGGGATGTCGATATCCAAAGAAACAGGATGCATCACACATCTAGCTAGTAACTACACAGGACCTACCGCGATGTAGACTGCGTACAAGCAGTTACAGGAACTGCTGGAGGAAACAACCATTTGCTCACAGCTTCAAAAAGGGAACTTGCATAGTTTGACAGGACAGTCTTACCCTTTTGCTGAATACAGCCAAGTGTACATGGGTGTCACTGAGTAGTGTCTGTCTCATCCCTTACAACATAATGAGGTGTTTCTCATTCATTTGAGGAGTTATCCACATACTCAGGAACTTCATAAACTTGCTAACTTCCCAAGGAGAGTTGGAAGCTCAAGGAAGATTACAAGTACTACAAGTCATCACTGTATACCACTCACTAGGGAGGGCAAAGAACATATCCTGGAAGAGCAGAAGCAGCCTCAAAAAACTCTTATCCTTTCTCCATCTCTCTCCTTTCTGCCTCCTTTTTCTTCTCCTCTTTTGTCCACACTCCTGTGCAAAGATAGGCTGAAAAATGCATTCTGGCAGCTGTACCTGCTCACCAAATAGTCATCAGTACCATTATTTAATGGTAAAGTAATTTTCTAGCCAGCCCCCCCTCCCCCTACTTCCAGAATAGTTTCCCAGTATGCACTGCACTGGGTGCTGCATTGGTCGAACACCTACCATTACACGCAGCCATCCCAATTTATTACTGGTTCAGAAAGGAGGATTGCCTCTTAAATGGCTGTTCAGAGAAATGAAGTCATGCTAGCATTCTCACAGAGACCATCTCCAGCTTCTATCACAGTCATCCTGTTTCTTCTACCATCTTCTTTCCCAGTGATGTCATCTCCTTTTATTTAACGGTTCTATTCCAGGATTTCTGAGACTCAGGAGAAGAAACAGAGGCGACCTAGGATATAAGAAATCACATACTTTACATTGACTAAGCCTGTGGTACCAAAAATATTCAAGGGAATGCCCACTTCTCTTGTCTTTTCCAACAGCAGGTGGTTGTTTTGAAAAGGGCTCTGTGAGCTCATCATTGCAGAGGGACAACTTCTACACCAAGTCACCCAGTGTTACCAAAAGCTTAGTAATAACGTCTTCATTAACACACACAAGCTTGTAGTCTAAATCTATACAGCTTAGTACTTTCTTAACTAGATGTCATTTGGCTTTCTATTCAGATCTTGTTTGCCTTTACTTCTTTTCCACGACTTTTAGAGGATTCTAAGTCTTTTGCATTCCTTTAAATCTCATTTCTTCTTAATTTACCATGTTTCCATGAACTTTCATTCTGCTGAAACAAATGAAGACCTGTGTGGAATATGCCCTGAATTTCACAGGGGGAATGCTGCCACAATGGAAAGAAGCATTCTTTTCCAAGTCAAAACCCAAAATCTGTTTGGACAGAAAGTCAATGTTGAGACCTCAAAGTTTTGTCAGACACAACATCAGACAAACTCACAAACTAATGCGCAGCACCAAGAGTTGAAACAGTCTGTAGTTGAATTGAATGAAAATCTGATGGTTTCCAGGAGGGGTAAGTGTGGGGCTGGGAGTGCAGGTTCAATTCAGATGCTGATATGTATGATATGCATGAATGTCATTGGGTAGGCTGAGATGTTTTGACCCGACAGGCATCTGATTAGTCTCCTTCGTGTAAATTTAACTTAACCTTGTCCTAAAGTATGGATGCCAATCAAAATAAATACCAATTCCTTTGGAAAGAAATACTGAAGCAGTAAAACTTTCAAGAGCCTCTTTGAAGCTGTGGGTTTTGATTGTTTGAACTTTTATATGACTTAATAGTGATGACTTTTATTACAAAATGAATTGCTAATACTATGTTATTTCTTCTATTACTGCATAACAGATCACATAACTGTTCTTGGGTTTCCAAATACAAGCAAGTGGCTACTTATAGAATTAAATGGATGTAAGGGATATATATATTCACATTCACTCACAGTCTCTATTTCCAGTGACCCACAACAGTCTGTTAATAACAAACATTTTTCATTCAATCCTACAAAATTTCTGCAAGTATGTAGTACTATGCTAAACACAGCATTTAAGTTTTGATGTATTATTGTGCTTTACAACTAAAATTATTATTTTTATTTTCACTTCTAGCTCCTTGAAAACCTCAACATAAATAATTTCTGCATCCCTCCTGTACACCCACTCTTGCTGATTTGTGGATCACTTAAAAACCTTTACATGTTTTAAAAATCATCCATCCTTTTCTGTCCTCTAATAACTACACTCAGATGTGTAGAAGTCATATTAGGTAGGGTTTTTTTACCTGACCTTGTAAAAACATCAATTTCTAGCCATACTAACACAAGTGTACCTAGAGAAGTAATTTTACTTCTATGTATATGACTAGTAACACACAGTTTTATGGACAGAAAAGAGCCACAAAAATCATCCAAGAATGTGGAAAAAATAATGAGAACCCTAAAAAGCTCAATCTGTTTAGCTTTTTCTTAAAACAAACAAACAACAAAAAAAATAATATTGAGAAGTAACTTAATTACATGGTAAAAGCACTGTCCTGGGGAGAAAATAGTGAGTCCTAAAGAGCTCTTTAATCCATCAGAGAAGGCATAACAAGAATCAATGGCTGGAAGCTGAAGGCAAACAAAATGCAAATGAAATAAGGTAGAAAATTTTTAGCAGCAGGCATGATTACTACCTGTATTATCCTGGTACCTGGAAGCCCTCATGGATCAGGGTTCTATTAGGTGCTGGCAAAAAAGAACAAAACAAAAAACCCCAAACAAACAAAAAAAAAATGCAACCCCAAAGCCAAAAGAAGACACCCAAAACATAGAAAAAAACCACTGATCCCTGCCAAAAGGTTACAAAAAGCATGTAAGATGAAGTAACATAGTAAATCAGTGATAATATTATCTGATATGACAGGCAGCGGTTTCAGGCCATGGTTTCATGATACAAAGTGTTGAGTTGAGATACAGACTTAAGGTGATTCTGCGTATCAAGACTGTTTCATCCTGTTCCCATAATTTCTCTACAGCTATGGAATGTTGAAATCTGATCCTTATTTAAAAAAAAAACCAAAATCAGTGTTAAAATCAGGGTTTTCATTTTTACTTTGCAATAAAATGCCAGTGAAACTGATGTACTTTTGCAAGTACTTTGATTTTTATGAATTTCAGTGAATGGGTTGACCAAATTTTCCCTAACAGTATTCCCACCAGTTCTTTGTACAGGAACTTGCTGCATTACTTGTGAGAAAAGAATGCATATCCCAGAGAAAAACATGCAAAAGCCAAGTATGAGATTGTTTTGTTTTCCTCATAGCAAATCACTAGGCTTGGTGACCAATTTCAAGCACCATCCATAGATAAAGTAGACATTAACAAAAACTGAAACTCAGCCCATGGTCTGGCAAGATTTCTCTGAAAAAAACCTAATATGCTACCAAATTCTAATATAAAAGATAACAAGATGAGCTTGTGTTCCCAACACAATTGCTCTGGCACTGGAGCCTACACACCACCCTTGGTAGCTTGCAAACACAGTAGGCCACTACAGTTTGACCAGGAAGAAGATTAAAGGGGTAAGCCAAGAGCAGCATTTTCTATTATTAAAGTTTTTGCCATCTATTTGTGAGATCAAGGATCAGAAGGATAGCCCCTGAACTTCATTGTGGAGAGAACTGGGAGCATCTCCTCTTATTTTTCAACAGGAAAACATAGGAGAAAATCCTGCCTTTGATTTCTGTTTCTTCATTCAGATTATTAGAAGACTGTGGCAACACCCCCAATGTCTACTGCACTGAGAAGCTATGGAAGAGCTAATTTTATGGGGTGGGAATGCTGAAGAGAACACAAAAGCTAAAGAACTGGGGTCAACGCTCCACAAATAGTCCCTTAGACTTGGAAGCAAACTGGGTATACCCATGGTGTTAAGGACCCAGCCTTCTTCCTTCCCTTTCTCCCTGGAGGTGGCCAGCCTCCTCCCACTGGCTGATGTTCTGTGTTTCACTGAGCTGGATATTCACGTTCACGTGCTAGACAGGGAATCGGTTACAACCAGTTCTAAAAGCTTTCATTTTTCTCTTGTTCCTTGTTAAAAATACTTCAAGTTATAGCTATAGTAAGTGACATTAAAGGAACACTGTTTCATTGCAAAGTTTAAACACTTAACAGGCTCAATATTTGGCCTCGTGCACTCTGCTGAATTTTTCCACGGGACTGCGGCCGCCCCGTGTGTGCAGGACACAGCTCAGGAAATGAATCAGGGCTGTGCATCAAATTAGATTATTTATAGGTTGGTAAATGTGTTGTCTCTAGGAGTTTTGGCGAGAACAAGACAGACAACTACAGGAAGAGAGCGATGGGCATGTGGTTAAGGCAGTTGAATGCCACACAGAATGCTCAGTTCTGCCTCTGCCTTCACCAGCAGCCCCCGCGAGCAAGGAGCGAGTCAGACCACGCACCTTGGCAGATGGCCAACCAACCTTGTCTTCCAGTCCAAACAGAAACACCTTGGGCCTTTTACGTAGAAATGCAAAGCAGATGATGATAATGGAAGGTTCAGCTCTTGAGGGAAAAATGGAGCCAGAGGCACAAGGTTAAAAGGCAGGAGAATCCAATTAATAGCATTGATTTTACTAGTGACTAAACGAGTGGCTCAGTTTTCTCCTTGGTCAAACAGGACAGTGGTGCTTTTCTGTTGTTCTGGGAATATGCAAAAAATTCATCAAATACCGTGAAGCTCCTTAATATCATTGTAATAAGCCTACAAAAACAAAGAAGTTTTTCTGATTCTCTATATATAAAGGAAGTTTTGAATCTTTTAATCTGTTAATTATCATATACTGCTTTAAAAATACATACTTGCTTTAAAAAAATATACACTATAAATACTAACATGTATAGAAATAGAACACATCTATTTTTCCTCTCAAACTCTATTTTTAATGTGATTTTGGAAAGTCCTTTCCAGCTTTTATCAGGGCTATAACTTTACTATTCAGTGAAACTGCAACATGGTCATATGGAATAGGACAGGAAACAGCACACATTGTCAACAAAAGATATTCACCGGCTCACAAAAAATAAAAATATCTTCACTCTCAGTTGTACGTTGTGTAACTACAGCCACAGGAATAGAAAAGCAACAGGAGAGCTAGTAAAAGGTAATGTCTTTTCCTACTTCTTTTATTACATCAGGGTATCATCATATTGAAAGCTTTCAGTAATACTAGGCTACCAAGTTAGCAAAATAAAATATTATACTTTGTGTCCAGCAAGAAATAAACAAATCTGCATCTTTAAAAAGAACCTGAACAGTTTCAACAGTTACTCTGATTTAAAAATCTGAGTTAAGAGAAATACCACAATGATTGAAAACACCGACGATGATCTCCATTTTAGGTGGAAAGCCACTAAATGTAAAAATGTAACACAATAATCAGAGCAATCATGAGGTTTAGGCACACAACAGAAGAGAAATATTTTAACAATGTCTGACAACATCCCAAGCACACGGTGTCTGAACACTACTAAAGTGGATGTGCAGTGCATGAGACTGAAAGACAACACCATTTTAAAAGATAATTTTCATCATTTAGAAGCAAATAGACAGGGGAACAAAATAGAAATTTAGGTTCAGGCCTACAATCAGATCTTCAGAGTGAGAACTTGCAGTATATAGAGTCCCATGAACTTCGTCAGGCTCTCAGGCTATCAAGATCCATTTCAACAAATCCAGTTGCAGGATTAGGACCTAAATAGGTAAAGAGAAAAAGGATGAAATTAGGTAACACAGCACACAGCTCTAATTAAAGAGATGCCAAACTAATCACAGAAAAATAATCTGAGTGCCTAGACCATGACAAGATCTATATCTTTACCATAAAATACTGCAGCTACAGCAAAGGCTACAGTGATATCTTACACCAAGAGATTTATAGAGCATTAATTGATCACAGCACATTCCCCATCAGGCAAACACAAGTACCTGCAGTGTGTTTGCTCACCTCCTGTGTGCTGCTGCTTTTTTGTTGTTATATGCAATTTTTTTTATTATTTTTAATAAAAGAGAGTGGTCTAAAATCAATAAAGGTGATGTATTTATCTTCATCAGCTCTTCTTTTCTAGACATGTACATTTTCAGCCTCTTAGTAACACGATGGATAAAGCTAAAATGAGATATTCTCCCTGTATTTTAAAACACTGTAAAACTGATAGAAAGTAATAATATTTCTATAAGAAATGTCATTGTTATGCCTATCTGAAGGTTGTGAGAAGTTCTAGCTTGGCAGTGCGTCTCCTTAAGGTTTCAGTGAAGCCCCATGGTAGCTTGCACCTAGTATCATACAACTGCTAATGAGAAAATAGACTGTAGCAAAAAAAAAAAAAAAAGCTTATCTCATAATGAGGTTTGCCCACTGAAATATAAACTTTAACACAGCAAGAATGTGTGACAGCAGCAGTGAAGACACTACAGGAATATCAGATTTATGGTGGCACAAGCATATGGAATCACAGGCTACACTGTGGAGTGCTGTGTCATCCAAGCTTCCACACCAGCACTTATCATCCACCCCAGGAAGGGGTCCATGCTTCCTCTCCACCTATGACATTCCCATTGCTCTCTCTCAGCTTGAGAGGCTATAATGGCCACTTCACTGTGCCTATAAATGTCACTGCACCTTGTACCTTCAATAGCATGACCTCTTTGAGACACCCAGATCAAAGATAGAATGAGGTTGTTCAGGAGTAGGATACCATTCTTCCCATTACTAGAGCAAAGTTACACCTTCAGAGATTGGCATGTAACCAGACAAATCAATATAAATACATCTTCTACCCAAAAAAATGTTCAAGACAATCAACAATCTCTGATTACTTTTGTTTCTCCTACAGGATGGCTTAAGATGCAGCAAGATCCTTTATAGAAAAAAAAAATCAATAAGTTTAAAAATTACCTCAAGATACATGAGGACACGAACACCTTAAATTCACTGAGACATTGATTTGCCTATAGCACTCATGGAGAGATAAGGACTCAAACTGCTATTATTTCTAGATGGGAAAAAATAACATTATATACAAAGTTTTCCATGCACATGGACATTAGGAAGCCATTTTTGCCAAGATGAGACAGTGACTTTACTTAGACCTCGTATATAAGGAAACTCATAGATATGCAAGGCAGATGAGATTTCCAAAATTTGTGAAGAAAGGAGATGGGTTTGTCTTCTTAGAATTGGTGTTAGCTCAGTATAGATATCAAAATCTTCATTTCCATTTTAATGTTGAATTCCCAGTTCTATCCCACATGTATGTCTGAAACTGGCACACGGTAAAGAATCTACAACACTGGACTTCAAACGTGGTGTCAGATTTTGGTTATTTTATCTCCAGAGTGTTACAGCCTCAAACCTGGGGTCACTCTGTAGGCACGCTGGGGCTTGGGGGGAAGATGCAACCTGCAGGGCTCAGCCTTGCTGCATACAGGCAGAGGTCCCAGTCCCAGGGGCCAGTATGCCAGTGGGGTACATTTGCTCAATGAATTTATGATTTCACCAATTTTTAGCAAGCAAAGAGTAATTTACTGCCTTATCTGACTATCACTGCTCTTTCTCTAAATAACCTGAAAATATTGATGGGCCATTAATATCAAATTCCTTGCCAGAGTTACGTTTCTGGGGAAAGGCAGGTTTTAATTTCTCTTCCTGAAGCATACTACAAGCTTTATCTTTTTAATCTGGACACCTAACTACTCGACACCTAAGACAACCTTTCTTGCTCTTGCACACATACATTAACAGTTTAGGTTTCCACACCTGGTGGAAATCTATTAAAAAGCAATAAGAAAAAAAATTAAACAGCTGTTTGGATTTTTTTCTTCAGGTTATGCCTCCTTGATACCAAAGCTGCCTCATCTCTGGTTTAAGTGACAAAAGCCTAGAAACAATTCTAATTCACACCTGTTTGCTACCATGCCCATACAACTACATACCACTGGAAAGCTAGCCAAGAGCAGATGTATTTCCTCTGTCCTTTCTCAACCTGTGAGTTCCAGTACAGGCTGAAGGGGGAAGGAAAAGATGACTGTGGCTGGTATGGGACCCGGCTATAAAATTCTCAAGCGAACTGAAAGCTTCCTTCTCTTGGGGGAACTCTTCTATCATCAGGCAGAATCAGAATAAGGAACAGAATCAATTAATTATTACTGAAATACTATGGAGTATTGTTATTAGAAGGCTTGACTTCATAATTTAATTGTAAGGAAATTACTGTATCTGCGTTCAGTATTACTAAAAACCAAATTAAAAGATCAGTGCCTTCCCACAAAAGCTAAATACATCTTTTCACGCTAGGCACCCCACTGTGCCATTACAAATCAAACTCAACAATTAATGTCCAGTCCTTTGTGGCAGGTGGGGAAATATTCTAAGCAATATTGTGTGGGAAGCAGTTGTAGGAGTGAAGAACGTCAAATAATAAATAATACAATTATATTTGAGGACAGATCTTTACAGTTTTCCTATGAATGACTTAACTGTTGGTGACACACACACAAAGCTGCACAGCTACACCATCATCCTGCCTATTGTTCAGACATATAACTCTAGCATCACCTTAGATCCCAAAGATACTCCAAATCCCAAGATTCATATTCATAATTTGCAGATACTTTCATTGCAACATTTCCAAGATGGTATTTTTCTTAATCCTCCGAATCAGCTAAAGTATTCAATCAGGTTAATCATCATCATCATGTTTTGATCCAGCAAGATTTTGCTCTCTGCTTCTTGATTCAGCAACATTTTTTCTCTCTGCTTTTGAGAAACACAGCCTAATACCACACACATTCACTCAGAAAAGTGCTGCCAAGACCCTTTTCCTAGTTAATCACTTGGAGAACACATCACTGTCTCCACAGCTCCCCCTGACTACTTCTGCAGCATCTACCACTTGTCTTCACCTTCAAGGCCCATCCTTCCTTATCACCACCACACCTACTGCTCCTTAATCATTGTCAGGAAGACAGCTGTGGTTTGCTCATGTTTGAAGCTGGGCCAATCTTCATAAAACATAAAGCTGAAAAGACCATTAGATCATACTGTCTAACTTGATTAATATGTTCTGTTTGGCTAAAACACTTTTAAAACTCTCCACTTTCTACTGATAAAAAAATAAAATTCAGGGATGCTTCTTGTATCTCTTTCCTTCCTATCTCCCACCTGCCATTCAGTGTCAGGAGTCCTGTTTCCAGCTCCTCTCACACCCACATGGTATATTTTCAAACAAACCTCTTGTGCATTTTCCTGTCTTACACCTTACACATTATGGAAACTCCCTTAAATACTTGAAAATATACTGCATTACTGTTGTTCAAAGCTTTCTCTGAAATTCAGCTTACTAACATGCCCCTACAGCCCCTATGAGCAAAATGTGTGATAAGTAGTTATATACACATTACCTATTTTCAAATGTCTAAAGTAAGCAAGAGTGGGAGGTAGGAGACAGATCCTACCCTACAGTAAATAGAGAGGCTCCTTGGGAGCGATTTGGTTGAAGGAACTCCTGAAACACCACAAAATGTCCTCTGAAGGAGTCTCTGTATAAGCTGCGCAAATGGCCTAAGGAAATCAGTCTTTTGATTTAGTTACATGAGTTGGATCCCTAAAGTATGAATGTTCCCCCGACTACTAGTGTTTCCCTTCTCATCTGTGTATATTTTCTACTTTCAGCTGTATCATATTTACACTGCTAAGATTTAAAATTGCAGATATTCTTTCCAGAGCGTCTCCATGATGCAAAGCACCATAGGAACTAGTTATTTTACAATTACACAAAACCAGTCTTACAGTGCTATACAGTATTTTATTAAACAGATCCTGATCATGCAATTATCATAGCATTACACACATATGCCTGGTAGATGATGCACGGCTCTGTGCCCCAACTTCAACTCTGGTATTTACTAAATTCCTCAATCCTATAACAAAGACCTGGAATGTGTTCATGGCTGGCACCAGCTTTTTTTCTCCCCAGTGTGAATCACGGGCAAATCCTCAAGACAAATCAACACAGCAAAAGAAGAAAAGGGAGAATAGGAACATTAGGAAGAATTAGGATACCAGGAAGAATGTCTTCACATAAAGGGTGATTAGATATTGGAATGGGCTGCATAAACAATAATCAAAATTCATACCAGGCACCATGTAAAAAAAGAACAGAATAGAACAACTGTTACTGGTGATGATCTAGTTCTTACTCCACATAACAGAAAATAAGTTCTTGCAAAGCCCAAAGTAAAAGAAAAGGCCTCCTGAAGCAAACAAACAAAAATGAGGACACAGTCAGTCATAGATCAAAATCTGATCAAAATCTAACCAGGGAAAAATACTGAATTAAATGATGTGATTTCATTATAATAAATTTCATTAATAGCAAAGAGTTAACCGCAAAATGCTGAAAGGAATGTATTTGGTCCTGTATTATGGTACAGTTGTTAATAATTTAGAAACTGGGCCAAGTAACATGGCATAAAATCTGCAGTTATTTCAGTTACTCAGAATCAAGGAAAATTATTAATCTAGCCAAAATTAGTAAGTGGACCCCAGAAACACTAAATCAAGTTTAAATGATGATAGATAGATAACAGACACATACTAAAATAAACCCATAAAAAACCAGTCTGTGTTCTATGAGGTTTCAAATTAAAGACACAACTGTAAGGAACTTAGTGCAATAAAACTCAATGTACTAGGCAAAGAGAGGTACCTACAAAATCTCCAGATAAATTGATGTTAGTCACTGACATTCATTTTCCCACAGATTTAATTCCCTCACAGTCTTACATTCACTTACTCACAAGCACTGACACTTATCTGTTTAAAGGTCTGGCCAAGATAACTTACATGAAAAACAAAAGACAAGGACCGTCAGCTATAAAGTCCTCACCCCATTTCAGAAGTGGTTTTAATTATCAATAAAAACTTAGTTTTTTGAGCAGATTCTTTAGGCTGTCCTTCAGGAATCTTCAGTTGGGACAAGGTATTTCTTTGCCCCCAGGTCTGGCTTACATCACCTTACATAAATCTTAGGTCATGCTGCTGCCTACTGTCTGCTTTTTCTTGTTTGGTATATAGGTCTGGAATATGTGTCAGCAGTCTCTTCTCCTGTTTGGCTAGGGGGAAAGAAGACTCGTGTAAGTGACGTACTACAACCTTGTTGCCATCCTCCTGCTGTTAGGATGCAAGGTCTACAGCTGGAAAGTCGTCTGTCCTGTGGCACACAGGTACTGCTGGGAATGGCATCCTGGAAATGGTGTCCTTTGCTATCAGTAGAGGTAATTTCTTTAACCCTTTATTTCACTCTTTCACCTTCTGCTTACACATTTTCACCCATCCTGCATTTATACCAATCTTAATACTTGTGTTACAATTCTGCATAGTTTTATGCTAGATAAACTAGCATCCTGATGCCGATTGCTACGTAAAGGACACCTTCCACGCTTTTACTTCCTCCCTCATCATATGCTCCTCTCTATTCTCCTTGCAACAACGGCAACAGCCATCACTGCTAAGCTCAGGGAGAAAACCAAGAGAAAAATCAACCCTAAATCACTGACAGACAAGTCATAGAATCATAGAATGGTTTGGTCTAGAAAAGGTCTCGAAGATCATCTAGTTCCAACCACTCCCTGCCATGGGCAGGAGCACCTTTCACCGGACCATGTGCTAAAAGCCTCATCCAACCTGGCCTTGAACACCTCCAGGAATGGGGCATCCACAACTCCTCTGGGAAACCTGGTCCAGTGCCTCACCACCCTCACAGTAAAGATTTACTTCCTAACATTTAATCTAACTCCATCTCCTTTCACTTTGAAGCCATTAACCCTTGTCCTATCACTACATGCCAGTGTCAGGTGCAAGGGGGTGGCAGGATTGCATCTGTTTAATGGAAGTCAATCATTAGATCAGTTATCCCATAATGGGAAAACACACCAGTTGCTTTGGCCTCAGGAAGGAACCAGGGCCCACTTCAGCAGTTTAGTGAAAAAATCTCTGCTCAACACACCACTACAATCAAAATAAAAATAATAAAACAGACAGCTTAGACAATGCAAGACAATTAGAAGAAAACCAGTGTAATAGGATTATAAAAGTCAGTGCTCTGACCTTACCAGAAAAAAGAAATCCCAGATGAGATACAGGTCACTCCTTCTCCAAAAAGATACTAAAGATATGGATAGAGTTCAAATGTGAACAATAATAAACATAGAAAATACCCTATGAAGAGAAATTATGAAGTTTCAAATCAAGAATATTATGCATGGATATGTAAAGTAATTGCTATAGAGAGGTCAGATCAGACATTTGTATGCTTGCTATCTTACAACACAAGAAAAAATACAAAGCACTGAAAGTGTGGAAAATTCAAAACTGAGCAGAAGAAATGTTTTTTCACATCACAAGTAATCCGTTATATTGATTATCATGGAAATTCAGTTATTAATCTAAATACTAAATCTAAATACAATGTCCCTATCAATGATAGTATAGATTAAACCAGTTACTACATAAAGAAATCAGAAAGCAACTTATTTGGAGTTAACATCAACTGAAGCATTAGGAGGTATTTACTAATGAAATGGGAAACTATTATGGCTAAAGCAAATATGATAATCCCTATGTAAAAATATAAATTAAAAAAAAGGAATAGCGACTTGATTTCATTATTGAAATTTTATTCACAATCTCACAGTAACTCTTCCTACAGTTTGCATTAAATACTATTAACAGCTCATTAACAATAGTAGTTGTCTTTAGAAAGTTTTGAAACAACTAAGGTTTGGACACACTAAGCTTTTATGTAAGCAGTTAAGGCAAATACATGCAAAATTAAAACCAGCATGATCATAAACTTGTTTACTCCATCACTGCAGGTTCTACCTAAAACATTTTTTCCCTCATTTCCAATCACAGCCAGTTTCTTAGAAGCTTGTCTATTTTTCAAGGACCTGATATTGAGCAGTTTTCCCTTTATCACTTTTTAAACAACTATTTTAACAAGGATTCTCATCACAGATCTTGCTAACAAGCACCCAAAAACTGACTACTTACTGTTCACCCACAGACAAGCAAGCTAGAATTAGCTTAAGCACTGAATCCTTAGTATGCCAGGACTATACTGCTGGTTATCTTGATTAGATCATCTTGGTTTAGTTTGAAATGCACATTGTCACTGCACATGCTATGACCCACACTGCCCTGTTGTATTAGCAATTACAAAAACATATATAACACTATAACCTATATATATATATATATAACCTATATATATATAAAATATATAATTTATTCATTTTTTCTCAAAGAGCAAAGTCTTAATTTTGTTAGGATAGGCATGGTAAAAATGAAAGAGAGCATAAGGATGTGGCTTCATATATTTCATTTGATTTTTTTTTCCCATCATATCTGGGAAGGTAAAGACAATATTATATTGTCTGGAGGTGGGGGAGCAGGAGAGGCTGCCAGTACTGTCAATACAAGGTTGGGCTTAGGGGCTGGGTCAGGCAAACAGGGCAGAAGTAAAAGGCTGAAGCATCACACAGTACAACAGACAGTAAAAGTGAAGACTCAAAACGTCAGTAACGTAGAGAAGGGAACTTCAGTCCATGGGCAGCTGTGGGTCTGAGAAGATCTTCATGCCTGAAATGACAGGAAAGCTGTCTGGAATAAAAGCAAAGTAACAGGTTGCAGAAAGGCTCTATAAAATTTCTGAACCCAAAAGGCAATATCATCTATGTTCTGAAAGCAGCAGACCATTCATCACCAGGATACTACAGGAACATAAAAATTACTCTCCTTGGGTAACTTACTCTGTTTTGCTGTTTTCACAGGCTGTGTATTTGAGTGAAAAACTGTCACTTGGCAGATTTACCTTTCAGTTGTACAGTTTCTATCTGTGATCATTTTAATAAGACAACCAATTGACAAATACTGTCACTTTCTAAAATAAAAGGACCATTTTGCTTTTCTAAAGCCATCATATACTTGATACTATGTTCTGAATGTACATAACTTGAAATATACCTCACTGGATGTTTACCTGCAAAATTGCCCGATGCTTTTTTCCTTTTAAGTAGAAGGTGGGCAAGAGCAATAAACTAAACTCATGGGAGAGAAGGTGTAAACTTACTTCATTTAGATTTAAAGGAATTTCTTGTTAAGGACACTTCTTTGCTCATTTCAACAGTACCAAAGCTATTTATTTGGTAATAAGTGTTTTTGGACTGAAACAGACGTTTTGGAACTTGTTGTTGATGATTAATGTACAGTTTAAGAGAGCCATTACTTTGTGACAGGCACTACAGAAGCCAAGTGTCAGATAACACATCAACTTTGCTCCATTCTAATTCTAATTTAATGGTCAGAACTCTTACTCTTAACGTCTTGTTTCAAATATTATATCACAAAGAGTTCAGCTGGATACATAGTAGTTGCTGTAAAAGTCTGGTAGTGTGAATATCATGTAGGCATTAAATTCGATGTATTTTAACATTCGCCAAAGTACGTTTCTGAACGCGAACATGTGCCACGAAGCCCTGCATAACCACTGAAGGAAGATCTAAGTTCCTGCTATAAATGAACAAAAGAAACCTGACATGAAGCCAGCGTGGAGCGGGCGCGCCGCCCGCCCCTGGCAGGGGCTGGGCCGGCGGGCAAAGGTCCCTCCAGCCGCGGCCCCGGCCCCGGCCCGCTGCGGGAGGCTGCCGCTCCCCGGGGCCGCCGGGAGGGACCCAGGGAGGAGAAGGGAGAGGGGGATGCACGGCCCGCCGGGTCCTAATGTCGCCGAGCCCGGGCAGGAGCCTCTCGCCTCCCGCCCCGGCGGGCTGGAGGCACCGAGGCGATGCCCGGGTCATCCCAATGGAGAAATTTCTGTCCGAGATGGTTCCAGGACAGATCTCACAGAGAACCCCCTAAGGCCACTTGGACGTGCTCACGTGCAACACGGTCCGTGTGTCGGTAACTGGCAAAGCTGAGCACAGCCACGGGTGAAACCACCCTCCCGAGAGAATAGCACTAAAGGATTCCACGGGAAGAGAACGGTACCAGCAGCCGCTGACATCAATGCACCTTCTACGCTTGCAAGAAACCCGGATTTGTTTGCCAAAACTCAGTCCCTGAGCTTTACCTGAGAGCTGCTCATCTTCATCACGCAGTACAGGAACAGAAAAAACACTATGAAACAGGTGGGAAAGTGAGAGAGCAGGACTAAAACTGTACATGCTGCAGCAGATACGAGCAGGATTCCAGGATCTCTCCTGGCAAACAGAGGAAGGCTCTTGACAAGCCAAAGACTAGGAACAGAGGAGACTGCAAGAAGAAGTCCGGTGAGGCAGCTTTTACACCTGTAGATGTGGAATACACCAGCTTGCCCGCTTCCTGGCCTGCTGTTGTTGCTATGGTCTATTAAAAGCAAACGCAGCTGTACAAGATCACCACCCCCTGCACCTACACACCATTCTCTCAAACACAACAGCCTGGCCAGATCAGTAATTTCTGATGTATTTTCACTTTGCTGCCTCCTTCTTCTCCTTGCCTACACATCAACACCACTTGAAGATTAAACAGTAGAACTGTTACAACTTTATATGTTTTATACCATTTTAGTGAGACACCCTTAAGTGACCTGAGATGACTCGGTCTGGGTGTGCTAGAACTGCAAACAGGATTGAAACAGTAGCTTTTACTGCCTCCCAGCATTTCCTGTGGAAATTGTGATCAATTCTGTTAACAGTTGCACATAGTTTTCATTAATGTGCCCAGTCTTGCTGCCAAAGGATGAGACAGACAAGCTCCTCATCAGTGAAAATAGTTAGGTGAGCAGTGACAACCTCCTCCCGAAAATGAGCAGGGACATGAACAGAAAAAGTTGCATCCAATGTACAGCCACGAGTAGTGTTAAGTGAAAAATTTATATTAAAGAGTGGTCTTACTGTAAATGAGTCTGTTCACTTTGGCATAAACTCCTCCACTACACACTATGCATGACAGAACAGGACCATTATTTAAAAGCCAAAATACCTGACTTGTGATATGTTTTATCTATCCTGTCACAGGAATCTGTCTTATTCCTATCAAAACCACAGCCCTGTCATCTAGAGAACAAAAATTCTGGAGCCATACACATACTTCCAATACACAAATCAATGCAGGCTTAGAGTTAACACCACTATATGGCCCATGAAAAAAGCCCAAATGTCCCAAAGATTCAAAACAATATCAGAAACATTTTACTTCATATGCTTTTCAAAGCCTTTCCTCTCATTGCTGTGAGTGCACATATCTCTCCCTATTACAGATACTAAAGAACCTGCTCCTAGCAACACTCTGATGTGAAGCTTCTGAAATGTAAGTGATAGTTTGTGTGACTTTATCAATAGGCAAACCTGGTTTGTCTTTCATGTTCTTATTAAACAACAAAAAATTGAATGAGTAAGAAAGCCAAACTTCAAGGAGAGCTAAGGTAACCAACCAGGGGCCAACTGGTTCAGTCTAACACTAATTAGTGTTTTCACAATGTGGAGAGCATTAGAACTGTGCTATCAACTTCCCAAATAAAACAATTGCTGAATCTGTCTGAATACATTAAAAAATACACAGGTGGCAATATAAATCAGATGCTTCTATAGTATCTCATCAAATAGTCCAGAAATTAATACGAGACTGTACCATGTTGGTTTAAAAAAAAAAAAAAAGGCAACTAAAAATCATTATTTCTCAGTTCCAACTTGGGCTCACAAGACAGATGTAGCTTACAAACTCAGCAAATCAACAGTGTGAAAAAGAGCAATCAGACATTGTAAAATGCAGCTTTTTGAAACGAGGTACATTGAGTAATTGCTAACACACTTGTCCGAAGTGCACAGAACTTCCCAAGGATTCAAACGGATATGAGCATCTTCCACATTTTTATGTGCAATGGTATCAAGTTGCACTGTGGGCTGCAATAGCGAGGGCATGCCTTGAGGCTGGCATGTTCATTTAACATATGAGTCATTCAGTGTGGAAACAACAACAGAAATATCCACAAACCAATGAATTGTGAAAGAACTATAACATTTTCCCCCTCAGGCCTGCACCTACTAAAGTGTCACAAATAAAGTTAATATCACAGAAATGATTCAGCAAAAGAGGAATTAAGCAGTAAATGACAGTCAACTCTTTTACAAGTCAATCACTTAACTGCTTTTATTTGAAACCATACCAGTCAGTATGGTCATCTTAGAAAAGATCAACAGAAAAGGACACTCCAGACTTGACTTTCATAACTACTGCAACTACAGATAAGATACCTCTGCGACATGAAAATTGCAAACTAGGTTTTTCTTTACTGATATCCTACTTCTGAATTTGAGGGAACTTAAAACTAAGAACTCACCACCAATCCCTCTCCCCCTACTCCCCCCCAAAAAGTTGGTTTAAAATATAAAAAGATAAAATAATTAACCAAATACTTGACATGCAATGAACCTGAGTGAAAGATTAGCCTGGAAAAATAAAAAAAAAAAAAAGTTTTAAGCAGCCTAGCTTCCTTTCCATTAGCTTCTTACTACATTAGCCTACAGAATCACAGCAGCTAAAAAAATCATTTATAAGTACATTGAACCAGATATCTAAGCTTACATTTATATATCTAATGAGCACATTTTTCCAGTGCAGTTAAGGGGACCTAGTATGCCCCTAAATTTAAGTTGCTGATTTGTGATTTTTATTTTGGCACTGGAATGAGTACATAGTACTTTGAGGGCCAGATTTTATCTCCCTCCCACCTCGAAAGTAAAAATGAAAAACTGAGTGTTACAGAAGGGATATTAAATAATAGTGACTCTTAGTCACCTTCCTTGCCAACCTAATTTCAAATAAGGAGACTGCTTACATTAATCTTTTTAGGTCTAACTTATATCAGCCTTTGGAGTGGGGCCACAGACCTCTCAGGAGCTCACCCACCAGGCACTCTCTGTCCTTCCTCCCCCAGTATCTTAGTGAGGATGCTCTGTTTCAATTACTGCTGCCCTAGGTACCTGTTATGGTGCACGTCTATACTGTGCAATGAAGTCCAGCGCAGCTGGGTTCTGTCAGCTTGGCTACGGAACTCACACCCACAAAAATACACCCCCATTTTCCTGCTTTCACTGTGTGTCCATGGGAAGTATCTGTGCTAGCACAAGGATGTGTCTGAGCTCCTTATCCTTGCCTCTCACCAGGGCTAAGGCCTCTGACAGGCACGCTGTTGCCACTCTCAGACATTAACCACCACCCCTCTGACCAACACAGTCTATCCGATTAACGCCTAATCTGCTTGTGAATCAGCTCCGGAGCCACCGCTGCTTTCTGCATGGCATGACAAAATTAAGAGTTCCTGAGGTGTGTCAAAACCCTAATTTCACTGGAAGTAGCATGGTCTGGAACAGCTATCTCAGCTATGAAACTGGTTCATCAGAAGAATGTGCAGTCTGTGCTGCTCTTCACTACAGGGCATATACACATCCAGCACCTCAAAATACCCTTACCAAGAAGCTTTAAGAACTGCCAGCTGCTACCAGAACAGTTCCACTTCAATATCAACCACCAGTGGAATTCAGAGTAAGAAGAAAAAGAGGCACAAATTCTTTGTTAATTTCAAGAAGTCAGTATATACACATATAAGAATATACCTGGCTTTGGTGAAAATAAGGATTTTTGCTTAGGGAATTGTTGGCCTAAGTTACTTCAAATAGTAAATTTAAAGGAGCTTCTTCTATTATACTACAGTTACAGTAGAACTTTCACTGGTGTTTTTACTTGCACTTTCTAATTGTGTACATTATATGGTGTGAAACTTCCAACAAAGTAGTACCAGTACAGGAACTTAGCATGCTGCCATATTTTTTTAACCAATACAAGGATTAAAAGTTTCCAGCTATGATTAGTTTGTCAGTAATTATGTGCTTTATATCTCCTGCAAAGCTGGATGCAATGCCTTTTAGAACATTCCCATGTGTAGTGGTGAAATATGCCACGAGAGATTAGTTATACTCTGAGTGAAAAAGAAACTCAAAAATATTCAGTTCTAAATATTCAGAGAAACAGGCTCACAGTGAGCCATAAATGGCCACTAACTCCCTCTCTAAAATAACTTACTTTTCTAAAAAGATGCTTTCACTGTTTTTATATGCAAGAAGTCACTGCTAAGTTGTTGTACACTGCTTCAGAATTTAAAATAATGCATGATATAGAGCAATCCTCCTACTTTTCACATTTTAGAAGAAAATTCCATCAGACAAATCTTCAGAGAGAGACACAAACACATTTTCTTGAGAACTATCACATAGTGTTTAATAAATTACACGCAAACTCTTACCAGAATGCCACTGCTTTTGAAGATGCCACATCCATTGTTATCCTCAAGATATCCATTCTTATTCATCATTAGTACCCTGCCTCCTTTGCACTCAAGCTTCGGAACGGATTTCTGACAAGCAACCCACACCTACCAAAATGGTTTCTAGAAAGCAAATTATATAGCTGTAAGACATGGAAAACAAACCAGCAATTTGTGAACCACTGCAAGTGCAATGCAAACACAGTCAATAGAAAATTCATTCTGAAGTGTTCATCGTATTATGCTGGACACTGATATAACCACAGCTGTAACATTATACTTTTAAATCACTGGTTCACCTATAGAAAAACCACAAGAGCAAAATTCCTTTTTATCCAATGGAATCTCATATATGTCATCTCATTAAGGGTGGTCATTTGCCTACGAATGATTTTTATAAAAGGACAGGATAAAGGAACACTATTCTAAACCATACTTAGGGTCTTCTGAGGACTTATGAAAATTGAAGTTCCATTTATGCTGGATAGAGCAAATATACAGAACACTGAAAGATCCCCGACCATACAAAAAACCAAGTCTAAACAGGTAAGACAGCACAGGGGAAAAGCCCACACACAGCACAAACAGCAGGACTGCAGTAAATGTAACAGTAGATCTACTCTGCAGGTGGCTTTTGCTTGCAAACAACATAGAAGGAGGTACAGGGTAAGGAGGGCACATTGGGTGGGAGGAAGCATATGTCGTATGCAGGAACAAAGCAGAAGTGAAGAGGTAGAATGGACAGCAAGAGGTGGAAGAAACAGTCAGTAAGCATAGGACAGAGAACAGATAATTAAAGCTAGTGAATGTTCTCTGAATGGTCAAAGGTCCCTGGGCTTTTGGCTCTTTCTGTTCCTGCAAGTTAGTCTCTGGCAAGGTCCTTTCTTTACTGCTCCCAGGCTTGGAGCAGTATTCTGAGACTTATTTTCAGTTCTTTTCCCCTTTACAATCCCCTCCCCACCTTTTAAGATGGATCAAAGATCTCTCCCTCACTTGTTGCTTTAAAACAGAAATGATCTGAATCTGCTCAACAATATCTGTATAGAACAAGCACATGCAGATCAGCCGTATTTGCAAGTGATCCAAGTTCTGACATTCTGACTTCAGCCTTCCTAATTCTTCCTTAGGTAATGCATACTGGACAGCAGAAAAGTGAGACAAGACACTGATCTATAAAACAGTAGTTGAAAGTTGATAAGAATATGTAAAACATTGTACTCCATGCTGAAGAACAGAGTTGTTAGGATTTGGGATGGGGACAGCTGCTCTATAGGCTCTGGTGTGTTACAGCGGGGATTACTGTAACAAGCATATATCAAACCAAGAGTCCCGTGGAAAGGAAATATATATGGACAGATTCGTGGTAGCTGTTTCAGAGAGATGTTTATTTCTCCAGCCGCATGGCCGGAGCTCTGCCCAGGAACTGTTCCAGTCACGGGACCAAGGGTCCTTCTGCCCGCGCAGGGAACACAAACCAACCAATGGGAACGAGGCTGAGCAGGGGCAGGGAAACCCCGTGTCTGTGCCCTCAGGGCCCCTCTCCCAGGGCTACACGGCAGGGGAGGGACCCCAACACTGGTGCACACAGCCAGATGGAAATACTCTAACCTTCACAGTAAACGGTAGTTGTTCTAGTGTTAACTGAATAGATTAGGCTTATATCAGAATGAAAGATGCATTTTCATTGTCAAAACACTCATTGTTTATATACTTTAGCATAAATGAAGACAAGTCAGTGTAAAGAGTGAGTTTGTCTACCAAGGCAAATCAAACCTATGAAATGGAAGTGGTATAATTTTTTATGGAGCTGTATGGATAAGGGCAAATAAACTAGATTGAAGTCACTTTCATCTGGTGCAAAATCTCCAATAGAAATAGTTTATACAACCATAGCAACTGCAATATAAATAAAAACAATTTCTGGAATTGGGCCAGCCCTCCTAGATTGTTTCCTTCTATGTGGAAATAAGCTACCAAGAGATACAGTTTTATACTGATACAACTCTATTCACACTGGGGAAAGGTGGCTGATACTTCAATTATGCCAGTACAGATAAAGTAGAGAAATGTCTGATAGAAAATTGAGTGTCTCTGATAGAGTCCATTTACCTATCGCAAGATAGGAACAATATTCCTAGAGCAGGCAACGTTTTAGAGTACTAATTCTTAACTCAAAAAATAATCCCTCCTGTGTCATTCCCAGAACATCACCAACTTTTGAAATGCTAATGGAATTACTAGAGACAAACCAGACTTTGAATTTCTGCCAGATTCTGTCAGGAGTTCATCTGACAAAAGTTTTCTCTGTGACACTCAGGTGTCACTACTCTTTTCACACCACCTTTTCTTTTAAAATGAACTATATTTTTTTTAGCAACAATATTGTGGTAACTTTGAATCTTTGTAAAAACACTGGTAAAAGGAAAGTGTGTGTCTTGGCTTGAAAAATACACATAAAAGCAATTATTCCTCCTCTGCCAGACTGCAGCTTTGGAATTACCTGTGACTTGTCAATGACAATAACAGGCAAGCAGTTATCCAGAAAAATCCCTTTAGTTCAGCTGCACAATAGTACTTCCACACTACCTGTATATGGGGAATTATAAGAGAGAAGTAAATTGTGAGCTGTAAAACCTGCCTGCAGAGGCACATGGCAGCACAAAGGAGCACATGGCAGCACACAGAGGCTTGTCTGCACCAGACCCTGGGGAGAGGAGGTGTCACAGGGCAGAGCCCTACAGAGAGGAGCCTGCCGGGATCTGACTGACAGGTGAACAGCGAGTGATCATCCCACAGAAGGACATTGAGAAAGTGTGCTGCTGATGTGGCAACGTGGGATAGGTCATGCCATATATAGAAATACTGTGCCTTAGAAAAGTGTATAAAACCAACTCACTGCTTTGAATAAACGATTCAGATCCCCTGCCGGTCTGGGAATTCATTCATTCCGTCATTCAATCGCCGACACCTGTACTTTACTTGGTTGTTTGAAACAGCATCTCCCAATTCCAGCTGTGCTGTTAAAAAACAAAACAAACAACTTTTTTGCTTCTAAAGTAAAAAACTTTAGTTATTTATCAAAGTGTTCTTTAAAGGAGAAAACAAATGAAAAAAAAAGGTTTTAACCACTGTGTTATCTCTGGGACCCTATGAATGGTAACTCCCAGACAACTGAGTTGACACACCAGAATCACCTGATAAAACAAGAACACATTTTCCTTTTTACTTGTGACTTCTTTACAACAGCTTCCAAAACAGACTCAAGAGAAATACATACATGCATTGTTTTTGTCTCCCAATCTCTGTCTCCCCCTAAAATGAGACCTTTACTCTCAGGAATCTTTGGAGAAAGTGAAATATCTACAATTGTAACTTAGTTATTAAAGGTGAACTGTATGGAATAAGAAGTCCAGTGACCATAACCTAGCATATGTACTGATAGATATATTAGTTATTAAAAAAAAAATATTTACTTTTTATAGCATAAGTGTTCTCATCTTAGGGATGGATCTGTGTTGAAAATTGAAGCACTTAAAAGCTGGGGGTTTTTGTTTGCTAGTTGATCAACCTCAGTAAGAAGAAAAAAAATTAAAAATAGAAATCAACACTACAATTCTTGTACAGCATCCTATCATAAATTAATGTGAAGGGCATTCTTATATAGAAAATCTTGTTAAACAAACATTTAACAATGATATCTCTGTTTAGAGAAATTCTCATTGCAAATTGTTAACAGAGCACTTTAAAGACCTGCCAGAAAATGTAGTCTATTATATACAGAAATTATCATTTCTCAATACTATGAAATTCTGTAAAAAATTTAATTAATCTAAAATATTTTTAACTTACAGAAAGCATCTCGAAGGATGCAATACTTCTACTCCTTATAAATCAATTTCACTCCTCTTTCTGATGGAAATTACCACACAATTACCATTCCACAGCACAATAATGAAGTTAATCTTCAAGGCACTACATGAACTTCATCACCTCTGCTTGGTGAGAATGTCAGGAATGAGATATCCTCTCTTGGAAGACCCTGGAACTCCCATAGCTCTATTGCAGATACAGCAAAAGAGTCTCCTCCTTCAAAAATATAACCAACCAGTGCAAAATGACAACATCAAAAGAGTGGGATCCATGAGGACAGCATTTAAGCTTGGAAGCTCATGACCAGGATAACAAATTCTTGGGCCTGCTTTCAAAAGAACGTCATGATGCTGGGACCCAAAACCAACATAGCACATTGGGTGGTATCCAGTGCTGCCACTGTTGTTAAGCCCTGAGGTAAGCTACACATCAGCCCCCACATGAGCCCTCTCTTAGACATTCTTGGAACACAAGTCCCAAGAACAAGTTAAGATGCATCTTTCTGAGGGGGCAGGAAGCTAATCGTGTTCCAAAGAACAGTGGAACAAAGATATTTCATAAAATTAATATGTCAGTGGGCTACCCACAGAGAGAGGTACGTGCACAGCTTATGTATTGCTCAGATACTTCTGTTTTAAAGTGCTAACAGCACAAACTTACCTACAGTGGTATGAACTGTCTCTTAAAATATGCCACTTCTCTAAGATTGAATGTACTGTGTACTACATAATTTTTTTTTTTTTTAATTATAAAGGACCTTTAGTAACTGTTGCTCAGATTTTCTACAACTTTACAAATTCAATTTTCCCCCAGTTGTTTAGTATATCCTGTAGCAAGAATTACAGGGATTACTCATTTCTATAGGGGAGAAAAAACCCAAACACTGTATTCTTCACCACTTAGGAACACACAACTTATTACAAGCATGTTATACTCCTACTTACTTAAATTAATTAGAAAGCTACTACAAAACCACTTGTATTTTAGTAAGTTTTTTTTACCAATTGCTTGGCAGGAATAGGTGCTTACTTTCTTAAATCAGATGATCTATTTCAGATGCAGCTGTTTCTCTCACATTCTCTATTGCCTATAGAAGTGAACATAGAAAACCCTAAATGTATCTCATTGATGTTAACAGTCCATTGAAGTTATAAATCTTAAAAGGTAATACATGTACTTCTTTGATTTGCTGTAATCTTTTATCTTAAAATACTCTCAATTTTTATTCTTGATCTTGATCTCAAAATACTGATCCTTTTATATCATCTTTCTGGTTTTGAAGGTGGCAAGGAAGTAAGTCTATAGTTGAACTTGGTTAAGTCTTGAATACACAAATGTGTAATGTTTTCTCTTTGAAACACTACAACAGAAGAGAAACTTTTTGTTTTTTAACAAGGAAAATTTATTGCTTTTTTCCTAACAATTACAATACCATTTTCCACTTTTTCCTCCCCATGCCCCCAGAAAAGCAGAGTGGAAGAGGACGCTGGATGATAAACTAGGACAAGTTACTGGAGATGGCCATAACAGTTCCTGCTGCCATTGCACACTGTTCCTCTCCAAGCTTCCTGCCTCCAGTACTGAGGTAGCAGTACCTGCTACACCACTGTACTTTCCAAGAGCAGAAATAAAGTATAGCAGCACCAGCTCTGGGTGACTTTAAGGCTCTCTGTTACAAACTATACTGAGCTGTCACAACATAAACTGGGGCACCCTATCCCCAGAGAAAATGGGGACCAGCTGAAGCAGGAAACAAACCAAGTTAATCCCATGATCTGAACAGAGCACCTATCACTTATCTAATACGGAAGCTGTTACTTCTAAATTATACATTCAATACCAAAAGACATCTCTGCCTTTGCAAAATGGAAACCGCAATAGCTGGACCAGCTACACACAGGTACATGTTGGAAAATGGGATTAGAAATACACATTCATGGTCTGTGTCAGTATAGAAGTCCTCTTTAGAAACAGTACTGCTGAAATGTTAGATAATTATATAAGGCTCAAACTGCAACTAAAAAATCCTCTCACAAATATAGGCATGTCTATTTTAAATTAAATGTTAAGTGGAAAATATTTATAGTATAAGTTGCACACTTTGCTACTTAATTATCATAATTTTAAAAAGAAGAAACCTTTCATTTCCTCCTCCAAAGAAGTTATTTACCTGATCTGTAGCTTGGGAGTCCCCAGTAGTCAGTTCTAAGACTCTCATCCCACTGAATGTCAAGGACCTAGCATTTCAAGGATGGGATTTCAACATCAGTTATTGACAACTTAACTTTGTCTCACCAAAGATAAACCGACCTTTATTCCCACTCAGGTCAGCACATTGATTTCACAGAAAACACATTTAGAAAGCAGAGCTGAATGCTTTCAGAAATTCCACCCATGAGATAAAAAGGGGAAAAAAAAACCCCAACCAGCAAAAAGGAACTGACATAAAATGTTTGAGACTTATTGATGCATGATGAATCAAGTATTTTTGTATACTTGTGTGCAAAGTAACAAGTAACTGAAATGACTGTTAAGTGCTTGCTGGAATTATATCATCTCAAATACCTTACCTTCTTACTCTTCAGATACAGGACTCTGTTCTCTGACAAAAACCCAATTTTATCCTTGTACTGGCAGTTGTGCCAGGAAAATAATAGATCTGCTGAAAGAGTCTGGAAAAAAAAACCAAAAACACTTGCTGCTCTCAATATCCGTATTATAGACGCCATAAGCATTATTATTAATAATACTGAACTTGGTTTCAGTTTTACTCTTGTCCTACTTTGGGTTCAATGGAACTGTGTTCCATTAAAGTTTGACTTCATGTGCAGCCAGAATGGATTCTGACCAAGAGGAAAATCTAATAAGCTTAAGAATAAATATTGTTCTTCAACTACATTAAAAATAAATTTGGATACACCAAAGCCCTCAGTTCGTATAATTCTGTAGCATTTTAAAAAAAACATTTTAAAATTGTATCTGGTGAACACTATTCATAGTATTCATACTGCAAAATAGAACCAGAAAATATAAGCATTATCTCCAGAATGAATTCTGTTTTGTGATGATTTTATTGACATGCATTTCCATTTTTAGAAGTTCACTGAAGCAACAGCCTCCTTTTCACTACTGCTGTTCCTGTTTGGTGTACACTAACAGTTCAAAAGCTTTTCTTAACTAGTTTCTGATTTCTAATTATCCATTACATTTAGAAACCATTTATTTAAAACAATATCTTCACATTTCCTACAAGTATGAGGGGACTAAACTAAAGGCTTACACTTAAAAAAATGATGCTCCTTCTATGTCACCAAAGTTCTCAGCATCAGTACTCTATGAGGAAGGCACTGATAAGAAGTCAAAAGTGCATGAAAACACGCAGAAGAGGAGCCTCTGTTTCCAGACCCAAAAGATACCATAGTAATATATTTGAGAAATCAAGTACATTCAATTCTGCAGGATTTTTAGCAAGACTAATTATATTGTTAAGCCTTCTCAGACCATATATGCATCTATAAAGATGCAAGCAATCCAGTAATTTAGCTCGTAATTTGTCTAACAAAGTAGACAGGTATCATTAAAAGAGTCTTGATTGGTGTACCACTGAAAAGGCTGACAAACTGTACTCTGCCTGATAAGAAGCATTTGTCTGTCTGGGCTTTTTTTTCCGAATTACCATTTATTTGGCTGCTGGCTGAAACACCAAACCCACTGCCAGTTGGAGAATCCCCCCAGTTTGCAATGAGAACACAAGAAATTCAAGTACCTGTTTAAATGTTCACAATCATTTTATTAATCTACCGCTAGTAAGTCTTATTGAATGTACATTGCACACAGTTTCCATACAGATTATGACTAGAAACCAACTTGTGCTTCAAAGTCATTAATAAGTTACAAAAATAATTGGATGTCTTGAAAAAAATTAACACTACTTACAGAAACCATTCATCTGAAATTAAATCCTGATCCAGTGTTACAATGCCAAGATTTAAGGACACATTTAAGAAAAAATAAAATAAAATAAGATTGGCAGAAAATTCCAAAGCCTATTTTTTTTAACTATAAAATTTTCCAAGTTGTGAAAACCTGACTGCGGCTTCCTTTTTACTTCCTCTGAATGACTTGAGATTTAATAACTAACATTTTGATGCAAAACAACAACTCTGGCTCAGCAAAATATTGAATTTATATAATAAACACATACAAAAATTCTGAAAAAGCACACAGCAAAAGGGAATTGTGTCACTAAGATCATAACCTACATCAACAGCTACTCCAGAGATAATAAATGGTGCTAGAATTACTTTCCAGACAATTTCCCTCCACTCATCTCGTAAGTATGTGTGCTCCTACACGTGCCTTTTAATTTCAACATACTTCATATGTCAAATGACCAACACAAAGGTATGACAGGACACAGCATATATGCTAATTTAAAAGAAATGCCATCGTAACAAACCCAAGTAAGTATAATTTAAGAAAACTTACCTGGACTTGAAAAAACACCTCTGAGTTGCATCGGTGCTAATTCCCAAATGAAGACTCTTCCTTGCAAATAAGTGAGCTTTCTTCAGATCATTATTCTGTGGCACAGGCTCCTCCAAATGGCAGAATGAACGTATTGCCATTATTGAAAATTTACAGGTCATCTGAAGAAATTGAACTGGAAGCAAGAAATACAGCGACTTTATTTTGTGTAAAGTTACTGAAAATATTTTACTTAGCTTTCAAGAACTTGTTACTTATCAATAACATTTAAAACACATAAAGGATATATATATATGCAGTGACTGATAAAGTATAAATGAATTCATTAAACCAGATGGACAGTTCATCTGAGCAGAAGATAAGAACTTCCATTTAGTGCTACTGCAGAGCACCATTTCAGTACATTTTAGGGCTGTTTCTTATATAGTATACATTTCCTCTCTGCAAAGAAACTTTCATCTGGGTATCTTTAACGATACAGGTATTTTTGCAGAACATTAGCTTGTAATATAGAATTATCTTCAAGTAGTTCAAGTTACTCCTTCCAGCATGAATTATTTTGTAGCTACAAACACCAAATGTCATCTACCACCATCATGCTAATACAGACAGCTTTAGAAGACTGCCCTCAAGTTTCTCACAACTTTCTCTGATTTTACGGAATGTATGCAGTATTTTACTTGGGATGCTTATTTGAGGGCAAGATGAGTCACAGATTCTAAAGGCATAATCTGATGAGCATCTATTCTGGTAAAATGCCAGTTCAAAGAGAGAGGACCCTCCTGCTGCTTGTTCTTGTCCTTGGGTCATGATCCCATCTCCTGGTGGAGCCACCCACTAGACCAGACCGAGGAACTAGCTTGGGTTAGAAATTGCTGCTTGCTACAGACTCCTCTTGAAGTCAGGATCAATTTTATGATTCAAGTCACTGCATGATGGCACAATTCACTGTGCTAGTACAACAGGAGGGAACGTGAGGGAACAAGACCACACAGCTAATTGCAGCTACAAATGTCAGCACTTAAGAAACTGCTGTTGTCACCTGAATGTAAATTACAAGGTAAATCACAGCTTTGCCACTGAAAGCAGTAAAGCATACTACTGGACTGCTTTAACTCTCAGTTCCACCACTGCATCACTGGTCATAATCCCCACAATGGCATCAAAAATGACAACTTGAAGAGCCTCACCAAAATTGCCCAGGGCACAATTTCCTGCTAAAGGCCATATACTGCAAGTTTCAGGTGGGATGAACTACACAGGGTGTGTGAGTGTATCAATATGTGGGTCCATCCCTCTCCTGTCTACTAACAACAGAAACAACTTAGTCATTGTTTAGACTGCTAAACACAGAAGAGATAAATGCAGTTTAACATGTCTGCTTAGGCTAGGCCTGGCCTTTTCTAACTTTCAAATCCACTACCTGCTTTCAAACTTTACCAAAAAGGAGAACTGAAAAGTCATTTGCAGTTTAATAAGAATTCAGAGATTTCAGAAATCCAAGTACTGAGCAGGTAGATATAGAAGACCAACCCACAAACCAACCAAACTGAAGTACGGACTGCAGCCTATGCCTGTGTTATTAGGGAACAAACAAATAAGCAAGAGACACATTACAAGTACCCCAGCTGCAGCTGGTATTTTTCATTACCTCTAAGATACAACTGCATAGAAAGCTCACAGAACTACTTGACTATCCATGCAGAATTCAAATCTACTTAAGTGGCATTAAAATATGAGTCCTTGGTCTGCAAATTCCAGCTCTGCTCCTTGTGTTCAGTTTAAAAGTACGGCATGTACAACACTTGACAGCTTCCGGTCTTCTGGCACAGCATCTCATCCTAACGAGATGCATTCTTCTTAGCAGATCAGCCACTTCATCCTTTAGAACCACTAAATGAATGAATAGCATTGAGTCCTTGTGACTTAGGAGTCTTTAGCACTTTATTCTAGCATTCAGTCTTTTGCTTCTCTAATCCCATAATCACATAACATCCAATCAACATTATTTGAAAAGAATAAAATGCCCACAACATCCTTGTGGTGAAGAGTAGCATAAAGAAATAACTCCACTCCTTCCCAGCACCTCTTACTCCTTCTAATTGCTTTCCATACTCCCGAAAAACCCAAGAGACCTGCCAGGGCCTTAACACATTACTTGTGATGTTACCATCCTCCTTATATTTTTAAATAAAAGCATACAACCAAATGTTTCCCTGAAATGCACTCCTACCAATAAGATATGACAACAACTATAGCCTGTTACTGAGATTAATTCAAATATTGGGAGGGTTAAAATGTTACATAAAAACATTTCTAATTGCATGCATATTAAAATGATTGGTCTTTTACAGGCAGTCATTTGGAGATTTCCTCTCTTATCACCAGCTTCTCACTTATAAGTAAGTAATTAACAATACTAAATGAGAACAGTTATAGAAGTATCAATGGGTACAAATTTTATCCAAACACAGAAAGAAAATTCATATGATTCCCCTGCATGAGGAAGACCACACTAATGTTTACTAAACTCAACCAGCTGTGTTTCAACATTTACATATATTCAGAACCCACATAGTATATTCTAACAGTGGGGGCTTTGTTGGGGTGGCAGTGGGTCTGGGATTTTTTTAAAATACAAGAATGCCCTCTCACATTCTGAGTCCTTGCTTTGCAAAGTTTTTAGGACCTCAAGCCTTTCTTAGGCTGCTAACCTGCACTGATGCCTTTGCTACCGTAGTCTCAGTAGTAGAGGTTCCTGAATTAGGCAGAGTAAGCTTAAATCCATTCACACACCTCAATTGCACATAAAGCATCAAATTTTCAGGCACTCTGTTCTGGACTAGTTCTAGAATAAGGCAACTGTACGCCAGGAAGGAATTCCTATACAAGGAATTCAATCTGACATAAAACTGTATACAAGGAATTTGAAGCAACACACAAAAAAAGGCATGGGTGTATTTCTCTTACTATTTTAAATCTTAAACTTGGGTCAAATTTGCAACTCCATGCTACAACGTGATCCAATTAGGTAAAATAATGGCAGTAACTTACTAGAGTTTAGCTTATCCAACTAATGGATTTTTTTATAAATGAAGTGTCTATTTGCATAATACAAGTGTGATAATCAAAAAATCATTCCAGTTGGAACAGACCTCAGAGATCATCTAGTTCAATCTCTGCTCAAAGCAGCATTAATATGTGAATACTCATTAATGGTACAAGTTGTACTCTTAACCTTGCAGACCACTAATCGCATGTAATCCTTAATCAAATGCACTCAACTGCCTTTGATAGGATTACTTATCTGCAGAAGGGTTTGTGGGACAAGTTACTTGCCACACATTATTCCTAAGCATGGAACATTAGAGTACTTCCCAGCTGTACTGGTAACCAGTACCACACTTGCATTTCACTTTAAATGTCTTTTAATCAGGTACTGTTATGAGAGCAGTTTTCCAAGGGGACCTGCTGTAAAGGGGTAAATTTTGATAGATGACAAAGGGACAGAGTGAAGTAGGGGGTGATGAACCCCTAAGCGAGGCAGAAGCACAGGGCTGGGTCCTGGTTTCAGGTGTTTCACAGGCTGATGAATATAGGATGGAGGTCCTGCTCTGAGAGATACCTGTAATACCTGTAAACCTAAAAAATACTTATAAAGAGAAATTAACACCACTGGCAGCAACAAGTTTGGAAACCTCTCCTTTACTACTGCCATTTTGTTTTGTTCCTCCAGTTTGCTCTGATAAGGATGTCCATTGTGGATTTAAGTTTACACCTTTATTTCACGCATGAGATATGGTACAGCATTGCTAATTAAAAAAAAAAAATTATTTAAAAACCCTCACTAAAACAATCTACAAGTAATAATAAAAAAAGTTTGAAATGTTTTATAAAACCATGATTACCCAATGGCACAAGCTGGATTACAAAATAAATTTGCCTTATATTAGTTCAGTAATGTCCTCTGTTCTGAAGCATGAAATACAGTAACAGTTTATCTACGCTGCGTGGCAATACATGAACTCTGCCACACAAACTAAATAAAGAAAAGCTCATCTTCAAAACAATTATTTTATTTGAACTTTTAATACCTGCTATTTTAAGTAGATTCAAATATTAATACTGTGGACACTACTGTAAACAATATAGACACTGTTCAAGTGGTAACAACAGCAACAAGAAATAAATAGCAGCAGGATATGTAGAAAAAGAGAAATTTACTTTAGCAGCCTTGTTAACCTTGGTCTTAGGACTATCCAAAAGTCATTTATTTTAAAACACTGGATTCTGGGGTATTTTTAAATACACTGAAAACCTTTAAAATTCTACAGTTCCAGACACTATTTACATGCCTTCCTCAAGCATTCTTTAATAGCCACTGCTGTTTGCTAGGTTGCATAGAGGGCCTGTCCCTATTTGACCTCATTCACTTAAACTACAGGATACTCCAACAATTTTCTCTTAAATATCCACAAAAAGAGTTGAATTTGCCACCAGTGTTTAAGTGGCAGAAGTTAGGTCACAGGATGGTGCACACGCATCAATCACACAATCATGAAAGAGGGATATGGCTGAAAGATGCACGTAGGAAGCATAAAGAGACAGCAATCAAGCCAGCAATTCTAAAGCCAAAAATGAGAGGTCAGTCAGATTCTCAAACTGACAGAGCATCTTCACCAGCAAATTTCTACCTTAGATATCTTTATTTTATACTTGTGTTAAGAAATTTCAATATTTTTTCCGATTAATAAAGGTAATTGATTCTACTAAATATTTAAGTTCCCTTTTAACAATAAACTGTTGCTCTTGTGTTTTAGAAAAAAAAATTTTGCTAAAGAATAGTTGTTTGTGACAAAACTAACTGTATTTCCATGTTTGCAACTTTTTATAGGAGTGTACTGCTTGGCAATCTAGTTGAGAAAGGAAGTTCAACACCTGACTACCAAGCAACAAGTCCTGGCACCATCTGAGGGAAGAACGAACAAATTGCAAGGAGATGCTCTGTGGTACATTGCCAACACAGGTATGCCCACACCTCGCTAGGTGCTGCTGCCATGTAAAAAGCAGATAATTGGTTTTGAGTTTTGGCCAAGGTGCAAAACTACTTTACTGAAAACCTTAACTAGAAAACAAGCAGCCAAAAAAACCAAAAAAACAAAAAAAGAGAAAAAGAGTCGTGTCAATAATACCGTATTGTGTACAGAGAATGACATTAGCACACCTCAAAACTTCTGCATTAGCACACCACAGGTTATATAAAAATTACCTGTGTGGCTAGTTAATAACATTTCAGATCTAAGGAAAAAGCACTATCAGGCTGAAAAGGACAATTACAGCCATTCCCTTCTGTTCTAAAGGCAAAGGTAGAAATGACGCTTTACATAGAACAAGTACTGAACACTACCATAGCTTTGGAACATATTATCACTACTTTTAAAGTATAAAGGAAGGTTGAGGGATTGACAGGGAAGAGAACATACAATTAGATGCACTTAACAGGCCAATGGGTTGCACCACTTGAGAATGAGAGGGGGGCTAAGTTTATATTAGCAAACCAGAACTCAGCAATATTTTGTCTCAGCTAGAAGTTGAACTATTGGTATTTTAGGCTTGAGGGGAAAAAGGTAATTTTTTTTTTTCCACCACCACGATCCCACTCATCCACTCCCCACACCCCCTGCCAAGACAGGATCCAAGAATTACAGAAAAATGCTCTAAAAACAGTTTGGGGATTAAAAAAAATTACTTAGAAAAAGGTAGTGGTCTCTAGGCAGAAAATGTCTCCTTTCTGAGGGTGAAGAACCACATGCATTCTTACAGGAACCAGCATAGCAAAACTCAATCATTATGTGGTGTTTCAGCACCACCAGCAAATAAAAACTGTCATATAAAAATATCTGTGTCCTACACCTTAATGAAGATACGTTATTTTCTTTCATTAGCACTACCTAAGGAATGACTTCATATACAAATACATTTTTCAGACACTAAAAAAAAAACCCCAAAACCACCAAAGGATAATTCAGAAAGAGGAAAGATTTTGCAAAGGCTTTAAGTTCACACAGAATTAGTCCTACCAACTTTAACAAACTATTTAGACTCATGCAACTCTGTGAGAAATCAGGGAAATATGCAATATGCTGGCAATTCCAGAAAGAGGAGACAGGACAGGCATTTTAAAATCTTCAGAATAAGCATCAGTCTTTCTTTGCATTTACACAGCACTTACCAGAAAGAGATGGCAGAAGCTGGAGCCTCTGTTCATGCATAGTGTAAAGCAGCTGTAACAATGCCAGCCTCCTTACACAGGATGTTTCACCAAATGGGATTGCAGAAAGCAAAAAACTCCAAGACTAAATAAGAGAAGAACCACAAGATAATGGTGATAAAATGTAGCTCAAGTGCTTCAAGTACCAGAGGGAAAAGTCTCTAATGGACAGGTAATGTTACATCAGTGTAAGTTTAAATAGGTAAGTAAGAATGGATAATCTGTCACTTTTAAACTTCACAAAATGGATCATTGCTCTTTTTTCCTGTCTCGGTATGGACTGACATCTTACAAACTTAGTAGAATGAGTCTACTTGAAAAGACTCCTTCCTTTTGAAAGTACTGGAATATGTGAAGAAATATCTTGAAGCACATTATGGAGTGTGCTTAAAATTAAAAAGAACTGGCCAATTTCTTGGACACTGAGTGCGTTACTTAATACTCTTTGCTCTGCTAACATAGGAACCAGGTTTTGCAAGCAAGATATTTGGAATTTTTTTCCCAAGATTCACAAGGGTTCAACTTTAACTAATATGTTTGATTACCACTTCTTTTTTCAAGAAAACAAAACAGACTTCAAAGTTACTTTGAAAACAAAACAAAACAATTGAGATTCTTTTTCTAAGTGTCATTATATCAATTATTTTTTACCCGTGTAGTTACAATTTGGTATTAATTTCCCTTTTATTAAATACCCACAAAAGAGTGATAGCACCTTTTACACCATCCCAGTTTTCCTAAGGCCTGTAAAACACTATCTTCAGCGGCTATTGCTGAAAATCAAAATGAATGAAATCTTTCTGATAACACATCTTTGAATTCTGCCATAAGTCAATCAGTTAAACCTAAAACCACCTTAGAAATCCCAGACTTTCACAGAGAGGAAGAGAAAACCAGTTTAAGAGCCAAACAAAAAGGACAGTCAAATATAACCTACCTTAACAGGGCAACACCAATTAATGTATGAAACCAGAAATCAACATATCACATCTGGGAAAATACTATTTGTTCACTTAATTTCAAAACACTCGGCTTGCTGTAATCCTTCTTACTTTGTAAATCTTTGAACCAATGCAACTGCAAACTTTCACATCAGTTTTTCAAGTCCTTAACATCAAGCTAGCCAATATCTTTGCCACTACAGAGACATGAATTTTGTTTGGCTGTTGTTATATTACCTCATGCTGAGTCCCATCCAAATCCTTCCATCAACATTAAGCTGTGTTTTCTATTTTTGCTGACTTTCACTAGAGTAGCAATGCAACACCACAACACCACACGAGCATAACCTAACTACTGGAAGAATCCCAAGGACACAAATGCACAACACAACCACCACAACCATATCAGACACCACCCATCTTTCCATGGGTTTCAGAAGCAACATTTCATCATTTATCTTTTCCCACTAGAAATATTCCTGAAAATAATTCATTTCTGAAAACACAAGGGATACAAAGTTAAGTCTTGGCTACTGTTCCCTACTAGAATGGGGTGCGAAGCCTACAGGCTATAGGAAATGGAGGTAAAATATCTTTAAGAATAGAAAGAAAATTTTAAAAGTATTTCGGAGGCCAGCTGCAATTCCCAAATGGAAATCTTTGCAGTGATTTCTGAGAGCACTGCATCAGGTCTAAAGTGTTCAGCTTCTCTCTTTCTACAGAGCAAAGAACACACTCCTGTTAAGGATGCTAAAATAAGAGGCACTCATATAGGATCCAAGAAGAAAAAAAGAAGTCTACCTTTACCTGAGAGCAATATATAGATTTCTCCTGTTCTGTCAAGGCTACAGGCACCATAGTAGGGAAAAAATGCAGCACCTCTTTTTTTTTTCCCCCCCTGTACTTTTGAAAATGAGTCATAAAAATATAAGAGGTTTTTACTCCAGAAAAAAAAGGGTTTAAACAGGCAGCAGTTGACAAAAAAACCTGGCCTCATATTTCAGCTACTGATTTTACGATCTTAGAAAAGATCTCCCTCCCTTTGGTTAAAACACTGCAATACAATAGCCAAAGGATACTACATACACATATTAAAATCAGTACTGTTACGAATGTGTGGGCTTAAAAATAGTTGAGGAATGCAAGAAAGTTTACAATCACAGTCACCTTGACTACATATACAAAAAAATTATCTAAGTGAGACAATGGCTTTCCTGTGGTCTGTACAAGACCTCTGAAAAACAGAACACGATTAACATATTTAAGAATTAAAAAGAGAAAAAGAGGTACATATATAATTAGTTACTTTATTATTCTTACATTAAAATTTAAACTTCCTAAGTGCCATTTTGGAAGTGTTCTGGAAAAAGAAGGAAAGTCAAGCAAAAGTAAAATCCAAGAAACAAAACCTTCAGAGCAAGTTTTCAGCTGGTACCTCCCACTCCATACTCAGTTTCTCAGGGAGCATCATGTAGCAAAAACATGGTTAGAACTAAGCAGCTAGCGGGTGTGTAATTTGAATGTGAAAATATTTTTAGAAGACACACATGAATAGCATATGCTCTCAGCCTGAATACAATTTTCTAAATATATGCCTTGAATATTGCTTCCCCAACATTCTTAAGTATGTTCCAGATAACGGTTTCTTGTACAGATTTGTTACTCTTTGAAAGCAACATATATATCAAGCCTTAAACAACACTCATTTCAAGAGTTCACCTTGGGGTTTGGAGGGACTCTGAGTCTTCACTGTGTCAGTGTAATCACAAAGTTGGCAAATTATGCTTGAACAGAGGGCAATAAGAGGATGATTTGCTGATTCAGGAAGTTAAATCAGACATGGATGTTCAATCACTTGCCTGAACCAAAGGAACTTCAAAAATTGTATTGCAAAACCCTCCTAATTCTTTCTGTGCTTTGAAAAAAGTTTCAAAAGGTAGATAGAAATCAATAAACCAAGAAATAAGTAATGTGCTCATGCACTGTTACTTAAACCGAAACCAAATCTAGTCAAAGCTACACAACGTGCAAGAGAAAACTTCATTTGCACAAACAGCAGCCTAACTAGATCCCAAAGTCATTACCAGTCCACATCTGGAACACTCAAATCAATTCCTAGGGACTGTGGAGCTGGCATCATGTAGTAATTATTACTATAGGACAAATGAAGTTCTATGGTATATAACGAGGCGAAAAACTTCAGCTTCGTTTCTTTGCCAAAACACAAATTCTATTCCTCAAGCATATGGAAAAACTCAGGTTCTGGATTCTGTCCTTGGCACAAGCTTTCCTTTAATCAACTTGAATGTCAGGGAAGAAAAAAAAAAAGATACCAGTAAATCCTACTGTGGTACTTAACAGTATATAGAAAAATACCTGAAATCATAGAATACTTTGGGTTGGAAGGGACTTGTAAAGCTCATCTAGTTCAACCTCAGGTTGCTCAGAGCCCTGACCAAAATGACCTCGAAAGTTTCCATGGACAAGACATCTACCACCTCTCATTGTGAATGTGCAACCTGCCAGTGTTTCACCACCCTCATTGTGAAGTATTTCTTCCTAGACCTGCTGAAATATCTGTCCCCAAATATAAGTTAATTTACCAAAAAAGTTGGGGGCAGGAGGGAGGGAGAGAGGAAACAAAGCAGAGAATGGAGGCATTAGATAGCTTAAAATAATCTTAACTATACTGAGTCGTGAATTCTTACTTACCAGAGAACTGGGATCTAGTACTAGAGCTTTTTCAAAATCACACCATGCTAACAAGCAGGAAAAACATCTACTTAATCCTTCCAGGGCACAAACACACACAAGCAAACACCTCTTACCACATTATCTCTTAGGCTGTATACACTTGAGCAAAAGTTTTTGGAAGGCCAAAACAAAACGGCAGACCCTAATTACCCCTGGGAAAAGTAAAAACTTACACTACAATGACAAGAAGCTAAAAATTTGTTATTGATATTAATAAACAGAACTTATATCAATTTTCATACATCCAAACACTGTATTTTAATCACGAGTAAGTATTACTAGGGCTAAAGCCACAATACTCTGAGAGTCCCAAGATGCCAGAAGAAAAATCACTGCATACATACAACTACTATAATGAAACTACTACACGATGTCATTTAGTAGATTGCATTATTTGACCAGTTTTAGAAGTTAAACAGAGCCACTGGAAAAGAGATTAAATACATATCAAATGCACTGCACGTATGCAGGAACACCCATCTCAATGACTGTAGAGCAACTGAGATCCTTCTCCTACTCATCATACCCAAAAGCGCTTTACACTCCTGATGAACGTACACAGAAAAAACCACTCTCCACAATGAAAGCACTAATGAAACAAACCCCAAGATCAATCTAAAAAAAATTACTCGTAACAAAATTCTTAGCAAATTTCATTGCAGTATTTCTCCAGTCAGGCAAAAAACTTCCTCCAATAGAACAAAATACCCTCAAACATTAATTCAACCTTCAAAACATTGCTGCACAAATTAAAGGAATAACTACAGCAAAAAATTAGATTACGGATGTTACAACGGTCCCGTTATAATAACAAATCATTTCACAATGTAAATCATACAGTGCTAAACGCTTTCTGAATACGCAACGAGGAGCAGAGAGTCAGGAAAGCAGCGGCAGGCAGTAAGAGAGAAGGTATTTTCTGTGCTATCACTAGAACAATCTCCTGACTCACTCCCTCCTGCAGCCCCGGGGAGCAGGCTGGCTGGGGCCGCACTGACAGCTTTCCTGACGCAAGAGAAGCGCAGCACTGACCTAAATGCCGTGGCTGCTGAGCTCCTTGCAGCTCAGCTCGAGGAAACGGGGCCAGCATGGATTCAAGCACCAGCCACAAACACTCCAGCTACTGCAGCCCGAGGCTGCTGGTGCAGAGACGCTCGCCGAAACCCCCACAATCACCTCGACCTCTTGAGCCTGAAGCCTCCAAAAACGACTGGGAGGCGAGCTCTAGGCTGAGATTTAGAGCAGAGATTTTCAACAGGGAGCTGCGCATCCCTGCACCGCTTCGGCGGCAGCAGCAAAACTGGCCACCCCAGGGTCTCGGGCAGAGAGCCACACGCGAGGCACCGAGCCTCAGACAAGGTTAAGCCACACCCCGGGCGCGACTTTAGGCAGGTATTCAATGGCTCGCAGTTCAACCATCAACTCCCTGCCCCGGCCACCGAGGCGAGCGCTGCGGGGCCGCCGCCTCCCGCCCCTCAGCTGCGGCGGGTGGGCGGGGGAAGCAGGTGCGGGGCCCTCCCTGCTCGGGCGGCCCGGGGAGGCGCCGCAGGACCGGCCCCCGCGCCGTGCCCTCCCACCGCGCCGCGTGAGTGACGAAGCAGGGCAGAAGGGCGCGGAGGAGAGAAGGAGGGAGCGGGAAATACCTCGGGCGCTGTTGGCCCCGCTCGGCGCAGCCCAAGGCCCGCCCGGCCGTGGCTCCGCCTCCGCTGCCTGCCGGGAGCGGGGCGGGGCGCGTCCGCATGGCGGCGGGAGCGCCGGAAGCTGCGCAGCGGCGGCGGCCGAGCGGGCAGCGGCGGCGGCCACTCGCGGCGGGGTCTGGGGCTGCGGCGGGAGCCGGGAGCGGCGGCGGCCGTAGGTGAGAGCGGGGCCGCTGAGCCCGGCGGGCCGGGAGGCGGCTGGCGCCGAGCGCGACGGGCCTGGCCTGTCCTGACCCTTCGGTGCGGCCGGGGCGGAGAGCGGGGGGGGTCTCGCGGGTCCCGAAATGCCGACTGAGTATTTCATGTCAGTAGCAGTGCGGTGAAGGGTGCGGGCTCTCCGTGCCTCGCTCGTCAGGGATGCATGTGCCCGGGGAGGTACCGCGTGTGTCTCCACACATCCGCCCGTGGCACGGTTTTCTCGTGTTCGGCGATTACTCTGTGAACGCTTTTTCGTTCTGCAGTCTTTCGGTAGCATGTGGATCACTCTGGATGTGGAATAAGAACTCAGGAGGCAGTTTAACCATATGTTGATCTGAAAAAGCCGAGCACGTTTCGGTGCGGGAGGGAGGGAGGGAGGGCGGGCAGCAGCCCCGCACTGGGCCGGCCCTGCCCTGACCGCTGGTTAGGTGGCATCCACCCCCCGTGCCTCTCATTTATGTTGCCTTGGGACACAGATCGCCTGCCTTCCTGAAATCTTGCATCTCTTAGCTGCAGCTATAATAAACTGCACTAGTTTAGGCTGGGTTTTTCCCACACTCGCGTTTTTGTGTCAGAAGGACTGAATGATTTGTCAGCAAGACGTAGTTCCCATCCCTTGTCATACACCCATAAAAGCGTTTATGTAGAGGTCTCAGAGAAGTCTGACTGTAGAAGAAGCTCTTAGAACAGTGGAGTAATGATGTTGCATGCTGGTTTGTTTTGCAATGTCATCAGCTTTATTTGCTTAGTCTATGTTAGGCTATTTTCAGGAAAGGAATTTGTGTTTGCTCCCACACCATGGAGGTTTGCAGTTCTGCCCAGTACTTACAGGCTGTGCTGTAGAGAGAGAGTTGCTTTCTGACAGGAACGATGTTACTGTTGCATATAACAAAATACATTTTGTGGCCAAAACTGCCAGTTTTTGAGGGAGGGACTGTGATTTAGATATTTGTTGTTATGACCTCAGATAAAGAAAAAAATTTAATACTCTGATTTCTTTTTGTGTAAAGAATGCAAATCTAACTAACAAGACTTTTTTCCCCTCACTTTTGTTTCTTTTAATCGTTTCAATATGCCCTTGATGAAGGAAACAAGACTTGCAAGGTGATTTACAGAAAGGTCATTTTAAAGCCTCATTTTAGCCTTTAAACAAGGAGATGTTCTCTTCACTGTAGTGTAATCAGTGTTGTTGCCTTCTTTTTGCAGTTTGTAACTCATTCTAATTCATAAAGTACTGTTTCACAAGGTACAGCTATCCTCAAAAGCCCAGGTCCCTTTTACCATAGAATTGTGTAATGGTTTGGGCTGGAAGGAACCTTTAAAGATCATTTAGTTCAACCCCCCTGCTGTGGGCAGGGACACCTTCCACTAGACCAGGTTCTTCTAAGGTCTGTCCAACCTGACCTTGAACATTTCCAGTGATGATACATCCACAGCTTCCTTGAGCAACCTCTCCCAGTGTCTCACTATCCTGATTATAAAGAATTTTTTCCTTTCATCCAATCTAAATCTGCCTTTTTTAATTTAGAACAACTGCACATTGTACTTTACAGATCCTGGTAAAAGCTCTCTATCTCTTTCTTATAAGCCTTTTTTAAGTAGTGAAAGGCTGCAGTAAGGTCTCCCCAGAGCCTTCTCTTCTCTGGGCTGAACAATCTCAACTCTCACAGCCTTTCTTCATAGGAGAGGCACTCCAGTCCTGTGATGTCTTTGTCAGAGGCCCACCTCTGGACTTGTTCCAGCAGGTCCACATCATTACACAGTTCCCAGCACTTCACATGGGATCTCAGCAAAGCAGAGTGGAGGGGCAGAATCCGGATCCCACAGTCTGTGTCTCATGGCTGAAGATAGTATTGGCCCCAATATGGGCCCTTGAGGGACACCACTCGTTACTGGTTTGTGCTTGCTACATTGAGCTGTGGCTCTTTGGATGTGGCCATCCAGCCAGTTTGTTAGCCATTTAACAGTTCAAGTCCATATGTTTCCAATCCTTCATCATTTCCTTATTTTCTGTCTTCTGCCCTCCTAGGTCATTGAAGGCCAATTTAACTCCCTGGAATAGCAGAAAAACTTGTGCTTTACTAAGTTTTCTGCTGTTTTGTGAGTTCATTTAGCTCATGGAAAGTCTGATGAGGGTGTGAGCTGTCAGGGATCGTGGAGGGGAGGGAAATAGAAAAAAGATGCCCCTATTCTGCAGCAGCAAGTTGTTAGATCAACTCATCTACTCAAGGAAGCGTAGCTACAGCATGAGGGTAATTAAGTCACATCCATAGCATATTTTTGCATTACATTTTTCCATATTCAGACTTAAAGATGGAAAGTAGCATTAATTGTTTAGAACATGACCCAGTAAGTTTGAACGTGCATTCCTGTGTACTTTCCCATCTGTAATGCAGTTGTTGCGTGTGGCTGCAATGAGATGTTGCAGTGCTTGATGCAGCAGTCTTTTGCTTTGCTGCTTTTCTTGGCAATGTTGATCTGATGCCCAATTTTTGTACATTGTGCAGATATCACCAGTAACTTCCTGTAATATTAGAAACTTTGAAGAGTACAAGCAGACCTCTTCCTACCACTCTGTATATCTAGTACTGGCAGACCCATTTTATTTGCTTGTTGTGTTTCTTTTTGAACTAAAAGGATAAATAATTTTTAAAAAACGTTATCATCTTTGTAAGAGCAACAAAAGTCATTATTCCAGTACTGTGGTACTATTGGCTGGGTGATTATAGCTGGGGGAGGTATTGTGCATCTTAGAACATCTTATACATCTCAAGATTTAAGCTTTAAAAAGAACAGTGCAGAAGTAACAAACTGAACATAACCAGAAAAAACCAACTTGCTTTCCTTTTGAGAGACCTGACAGGGTTTACAGGGCCTTGCAAAGAAATAAGTATGTTTTCTAAAACCAAGGCATGCTTAAAAAGGAACAACCTGCAGGTTCTTAGTGTTATTAACCTTTTGAGTGTGTGTTGAATTTTTGCGGTGAGAAATTTCTCAGGAGTTTCTGTCATGTGATCTGTTTTTTATTTACTCTGGAGAGCTGAGACTGCATTAGACCAAGGAATTGACTAAAAGTCCCTTGAAAAGTAAAGTTATGTATTTTAGTATGATACATCCTATGATAAAGGTTGTTATCTGTACAACTTGTATAAAACAAGTCAACTTCCTGGCTAGACTAAATACATGATAACAGAGTTGAGTGGCAGTGTGGTAGTGCTGTTGCCACTATGTGAAAAGTCAGGGTGCTTGTCTTTCCTTTATACTCACACAAGCTTTTATACCTTGAGCTAATTCATTAATTTTCACCTTGTGTGAGCCCTGGACCGTGCTGTTCCTTGTGCACCCTACCACATTACTTTGAAAGCCTAATGTGCTCTAAGACACATGGATTGATATTTTTATGTTCTTGCCTTCTATTACAACCATTAGTTTCATAAGCCAGGGAATACTCTATTTACATGCTGCAGCCTGATAATTCTGAAAAGTGCTGCTGGACACATTGAAAGTGTCATTAGGACATCATCTCATTTTGACCTACTCTTAAGTTGCCATTGAGGTCTGATTTGAAATGAGTGGTTGTGTTTTTCTACTGTGCTTTTTAAATTCATGCTCTGTTGGTTTTTAGCATTCCATGCAGTTCTGTAGGGTTTCTCATTGCCAAATATTATAAGTAGGTTTAGGTTGAACTAGTATTTATACTGGTCTCAAGAATGCCTGGAGAATTTTTTTCTTTTTGTGAGGACTTGTTGCTGTACTGTATAAAAGGGTTGAAAGGACATCATGGTGTGGGAGAGAATGTTTTCCATTGAAGTATGAAAAGGCAACAGCTATGGCTGAAGGAAAGATGCTACATGGATGACTTTGCAATTCAACTTAATGTCCTCATGCATCCTGAAGAGATATATATTTATTTTAGTTGGTTTCAAGTCAACAGGAGCAGGATTTGGTCCCTGTAGTTCTTAATTCAAAGTTTTGAATTCATAGTCTGCACTAGAACAAAAAAAAGTGCTTTCAGTTTAGGAATTACTCTTCTGAATTAATTTCCACAAATTATGCAATCTGCATTGTTGTTCGTATTTTTTTTTCCCAAACTTCAATCTAATTTTTCTTTAATTGTTTTATTCACTTCTTATTTTTCAGGAGTCTTTGAAAAACCCTTAGTGATCATGACATTGTTACAAGTGACATAAGTTAGCCAGTGGCTCAGAATGATGGATACCCAGAAGACTACAAATGGTTTGCAAGTGATTGGAGAAGGGACTGGTATAGGGAAATCGACACTCCACATGGTGGGGTATTTGGGAAAAGTCAGTTGAAACTTGTTTTACATATGTGCAAAGTTCATATTTTTCTCTGTTTTGAGAGATTTCTAATTGGTCTTAATTTAACAAAAAAAAAAACCCCAAAATTATTTTCCACGGAAATCTATAAAAATGGCGAAAGATTATTTTAAGTAAATACGTGCCTATGTGTTTTTATTGGCACTATTTTTACAACTGTTTGCATTCCTATGAAAATTAGTGTGTCTTTCAAAGACCTGAGCTTGTGTTCCCTGGCAATAAGGGTCCTATGGTTCAGTTCAAGTAGAATAAAATGTGCATAATTGTGTTGTTAAAGACACCTTATTTGAATATTTAAATAAAAACATAAATTTATTTAAAACATGGTACCATACAAATATATTAAAAATAATAAAAAAGAAACCAATGTAGTTTGCTTTTTTATATTGTATTATATCTAGAAGTTGAACAATGATTGTGTATCTTGATAAGTATGTCTTACCTTGGGATAATGTATGAAATACATAAATTTATGTTGCTTTATCTTTCTTGGTTTGTTTTTATTTTAGAACTGTAATCCTGTGGAAACACCTGCACATGAGTATTGTCCAGTCTGCAAAGAGAAGGGTCAGATCCAAGGTTTACGGACTTACCGCCTTAATTTTCAGGAGTCCATTTTTCTTTGTGAAAATCCTCAGGTATTACACTAATAAAGAGTTTTACTTGGCCCTGCAGAGGCCTTTACCTTCAGGAATTACACCTCTCTAAGTCCATGATTTTGTTGGTGGTAAGCAGACTGTTGAAATAGGACCCCTCTGAGTGTATGCTGCAGGGTATTTGCTTGCATATAGGGAAAAACAGAACTAACCTGTGTATATGCAGTGTTTAGGCACAGGTAGCTACCCTAAAGGATTAAAGAGAGTAAATTAAAGTGAAATAAAGGAGAGTTCTTCTTATGTAACAAGGGACCACAAGTGGTACTAAATAAATTTTTGTACAAGTCAGAGTAGAAGGTGAATATTTGATGATCCATGTAACCAGTGCATGACTCTAGCAGATGTGAGTCTCCCATTTTTCCTTCTTTAAGTCTAGGTAATGCAAATAGATTTATAATTGTAATTACAATGTCTTGCCTTCCTTCCCCCGCCCCCCCCCCCCCTTTTTTTTTTAAATTTTAACCCTAACTGGATTTCTGTGCTGCTTAATATTTGAGTTGTGATTTTGCTGCCTCTCCCTTCACTGCTCCATGTATGTGGGGAGGGTATAGCAATCCCAAACAGACTGGTATCCTTAAATTAGTAGAAACTAGACTAGCTATGGGTCTCAGAGTTGCTTTTCCCATTCTTTCCTGCTTTTAACTAATTATAGTATAGTTCTGGAGACTGGTAAATGGAGATTTGTCTATATTCTGGTTGCCACCTGGTCATTGAGCTAGCCTGAAAGATACCCTGCAAGTTTGGGCACCAGTAGTCTCCTAGGCATGAGATAATAATGTCCAGTCTGTATCCTAAAGGAATGGATTTAGCAGAATAAAGCAAGAGGACTCTCCTTAGCACAACTATGTTGTTTGCAGAAGTTGGAAGAGCTTACTGGAAAAGTAGTGTTGAATTATCACTACTGATATATTTATTTCACAGTTGGTTCTAAGACAGTAGTGTCTTGTAACACCCTTCCTCCTGTCATACACATGTTGAATATATGTATTGATTTAATTAAAATATCAGTTTACAGAAGTCCCTAAGGCCAGGTTGGATGGGGGTCTAAGCATCCTGGTCTAGTGGAAGGTGTCCCTGCCCACGGCTGGTCTGTAAGGTCCTTTTCAAACCAAGCTATTTTATGATACTATGATTCAACGTTCCATTTTGAAAGCATGTTTTGTACTTTCTTTAGTTCTTGTTCACCTGAAATTTCTTTGAAGATTTCACTGTAACCTTCTTTCTTTCCTTTAGTGTATCTACCCACTTGGTTATAAACCATTAAACAGCATAATTACATCTACTGGTTCAGAAAATCATCAAGTTCCATCTACTCATAAGAAAAGGAAATTGGGTGAAACCAGTGACTTTTCTGCTGTCAAAGCAGATCCAAAAAAAGCAAGAGCTAACAATGTGCTCGGTGTTGAGCCCACCATTAATGCAGACTCTGTTGTGAAATGCTACCAGAATAGTTTGTGTATTCCCAAGGCAAGCCTACATGATGTATTACAAAATGACCAGCAAAACCCTGGCAACCATGTGGGGTCCTGCATGCCGAAGGTGGATTTCGAAACAGCCACCAAGACCAACAACTACCAAGAAACTCCACCAAAGACTTCTAGTCCCAAAACACAACTGTTGCCAAATTCTGAACTTTTATCAACAGCATCTGAAATTTCACTTGAAGAGGATAAAGGTTCCACTAATGACAGAGATTTGTGTCTTCAGTGGAGAAACATACATAATCTTTGTTGGTTAGATTGTATTTTGTCAGCACTGGTACACTTAGAAACATTAAAATTTGCTCTAGCAGAAGAATATAACAATGGAAAATGTTTACTCCAGAAACTCTTAACAAAATATAATCAAGCATCTGTTCTTCTGAATACCTGTAAAAGGAGCAAAGTGAGAGGTGAGTAAACATAGCTGCTGTTTTCTCATAGTCAGACTGATCTGCTACAAATACGTGGAATTTAGTACAGCACGCTTATAAATGCCTCCATTGTATCTCAAGATCACAAAAGATACAACTATTACCATGAATTAGCAGAATAGTGTGCTTTATCTAGCAAAATCCTGGTAACATCCAAAATTGTTTTTCTTGGGGCAAACATGCTGTCTTTGAACACCAAGCATCTCTTGAATTTTTTTGGTCACAACCAACATAAAGATTTTATGAATTATTTATTTAGTTCACCCTTGCTTTGTTTCCTTCCCCTGTGTTGCCTAACATTTTGGGATACTGTTCTAATCTTAATCTTCAGAATAATTTCTGTTGTGTTTTATATCCTTGTGTAAATGGGAGTTGCCTTGTCACATCAAAAATAGTAAAGCTGGTGATGCCTTCGGTTTTAACTTTTACATTTTTCAAATTCTGTACTGCTTGGTGTGTGACTCTGAAGTTTCTTGTAGCCTGTTAATTTCTGCTCTCTCATGCTAGGCAGACATAACAAAGCCTCTCCGGCCCTGCTTTCCAAGGACACCAAGACTGTCCTAGGCTCAAAAGGATAAACCAAAGAGCTGCTATGGGGGGGTAAACTGCAGGGAAAACTGAAGCTTTAATTGGAGAATTAACCCTGCTATGCAAATGAACCAAACCTATAACACAGTGAAGAACTTGTGACCTGGGGTCCATCTTGGGGTCCATTTTAAGAATAGCTTCAGGCTCCCCAGAGGTTACCTTTGAAGGCCTTTCAAATAAATACCTACTTTATTCCCTTGCTCCTGTCTAGTCTCTGTTTCTGGGAGGCCTCTTAAGGCATCACTGGGAACATACATTCTTTTCTGGCTCCAGCTGTGCTCATTGAAGGAATGCTTCCCCTGAGGTTTGGAAGCTGCTGTAGATGACAGCACTTCCTAACCTGTTTTAGTCAGAAGTAGTCAAACACATTAACCTGGATCATATGGTCTGGAAAGGGTTAGTGAGTACTCAGTAGCCCTTAACAGGGGATTAACAGGTCAGCTCAGCTTAACAGGTTGGAGGACTGTAGCCTCTAAGCTCAGGGCTGTGATGGGCAGCTGGGGGAAATCTTCGAGGCAGCACAGCTGCACTCAGAGGAGGACATGTCACTGTATTCTACTGGTGTGGCCTTTAGTCATTTTCTGTTCTGTGGATTCTGTTTAAGACTCTTAAACTAAGATCATGGGGTTTTTATTTCTCTTGAACTGGACCATTGGTGTCATAAGTCTAAACTTCTATGACATCATCTGTTACAGAAGTAATAAAGCTTTCTGGTTAGCCAGTACCTCTCATGAATTTCAATGGACATTCTGTTGGACTCTATGTGTTTGAATATAGACCACAGTCACAGAACAGGTAACTTGAAGAATGTCCTATCTCTCCTGGGAAAAATAATGTGTATCAAAAGTGGTTTAGTCCATGTTATAAAGTGGAGAGAAAACTCCAAAATATTCTGAACTAGTTCATGTACTGTGCTTGCCAGAAAGTCAGGCTGCTTGAGTTTAGGTGTTCAGCTGTTACTGGGAAGCTCTCTGCTAGAAGCTGTCTGAGGTGTTTTTCTCTGCTGGGCAGTGTTTGCAAAAGAGCTCTGATGAGCAGTAACCCTTAAATAGGAATGTTAAGTGTTGGTATACAGCGTTGTTTGAAAGAACTTAAACCTTTCCATTTCAATTGCTGCAAAACAAATCGGTTTATTTGGGTAACAGTAGAAAGGGAACTGGATGAAGAGTGTTGTTGTGGAGAATAGGTGTAGAATTTATTCTGCTCCTCTGTGTGATTTTACAGTGTTTTTTGCATACAGCTGTTTTTAAAAACAAAAGCAATTTACCTGCGAGAAGCTTCTTTTTTTTCTGTACACAGAGTTTATATGTTATAAACGGTTTCAACAGCTAGTCTAAATATTTCCTTTAACTTCTGCAGGTTATGATCATGATTGTGTACTAGAAATTATGTTCTTGCTTGTACTTAAAGAATGTGCTTGTGTTGAAACAACATGCAGAATGAAAATACATACTAATATATGAAGTAAAAAATGTTTTTCAATTTAAAATTACTATTTTAAAGGCTCACTTAGGAAATTGGTATTTAATCTGAAACAATACTTTTAAATCTTTTATTATTTGAATTGTATAGCATTAGAAAGCATGTAAGCGAATTTTTGTGCTTTTGATCTTAGTGTTTAGGTTTTAAAGTTTTCTTTTAATCTCTGAATCTGCAGGATTTCTAATGTGTGGTCTCACTATAATTAAAAATTGTTACTATGTAGCTGTTGGTGCATGCTCTTAGTTGTAATTTAAGTCGTATCAAGTAGATTTTAGTCAGCAGACTGCAGTAAAATGTGAGTAACTTGTGTAAATTCTTCTCTAATTTTCAAATCAATTAATACCAAGAATTGGCTGTTCTAGCAACAAGTCTTAGGCAAGTATGGGTCAATATGAAAAGCACTGGTTTGCAGAGAGGGAGTGCATGCTAGGGGTACATGTGTGTGAAAGGGTGTGGGGGCTGTTACACATGACTACATGAAGACATATGTATTTTTTTCTTTAGATGTTCTTCCGAAAGCAGAATTTCTTCTCAATGAAATCAGAAACGTAATGTTTACACAACTTCAGCCTCAGCTTAGGTGTGAATTGGGTAAGTAATTAGTGCAGCATCTCAGTAATTACTGTCAGGAGACCCTAGATGTAAAGCCTTTTATGTCATACATAAAAGTATGTGTATATGTATGCATACAAGAAAGTTTGGAAATACATTTGTTTCTTTTGGTGACTTGCACATACTTTACAGTATGATTGGCTGGTTTGTCCTTTGCCCATTTTGACTTTTTAGAGAGCAGGTAGTCTTTGTAATTTTGCTATAGTCATGAAATTGTCACTGATAACAACCTAATAACATGGATCAGTTCCTTTGGTGTGAGAATTAGAAATAGAGCCTTGAAATAATAACTGAAATTTAAATCATAGTAATAAGCTTGTCTTCTTCCTTTTTGAGTTACTGAAAGGTGATTTCAAATATTTAATGACCATTTTTTTTGCCCCATCTTTGAAGGTAATATGGAGAATCCAGTGTTTGCACTTCCGCTACTCTTACAGCTGGATCAACCAGCTGAGAAACTATTCTTGCATTCATTTTCATGGAAGTTTGAATGTGTATGTTGTGGCCACAAATACCAGGACCGGTGAGATTTTTATATAAGTAGCTTCTATATAGCTGTTCCACCTTACCTTTTAAAGTCTGTATATAATAGTTGGTTTTCTTCAGATTTCCAGGGTTTATACAGTTTAGGCTTGTTGTTGAAGTTTTACGTGATCTGCTTTTTCAGTTGCAAATAGTTTACTGCTATTCCATGTCTTAAGAAACCACGTTATCAATGAATTAAGAAAGAAACAATAAGTAATAGTGTGTGTCTCTGGCCACACTCACTCTGATATTTTGCTGAGAATATACAAATTGTTGTGGTTCTAAAGAATATATGCCTAGTACACCTCTGCTATTGAGGAATACCTGGAATATTCATTTGGGTTACAAAGAATCAGAGATTCTCTAACATAGTTTATCTCTTTGAAAATAGTATTACAGGGGAGTAATTTCTTGAGAATTGAGTTCTGTGTAGCTGCAGGTACAAGCTAGTAATTTAGGCTCCTTTTAGTCAGAAGGAAAAGAAAGACACCTTCAGAAGACAGCTAATTTTATTTGAAAAACATCTGTTTCTTTCCACTATCTTAGGTTTATATAATAAAATTCTAGATCCCCAAGTGAAATGAGATTAATGCTATCTGTTACTCTTGAAAGTTAATATGTAGCCCTGGTTAATAGGATGTCTTGAAAAGCCTTTGTTACCTTCTGTGCTTTTTTAATAGTTGAAAAATGTAGTTTCAGTTGAATATAGAGGAAGTCCTTTCTGTGGCTAATGAATGAATAAACTATGTTACTTCACTTTAATATCCCATACATTGTATTTTCATACAATGTAACTTCTCTGTAATTTCTGCTATGAATGTACTGGTTTTTAAAAACAAAGCCTTGTATAACATGGATTCCCAGGTAATTTGTTGCTGCTTTCTCCTCGAGATTCTGTATTAGCTAGTAAATTATGCAGATCCTGGTACAAACTCTGTTGTATGTTGGAAAGGAAACAGAGATAACATTAAGAGGGAGAAAAAGCAAATAATGTGAAACTGAAGGCCGCAGGGCTGCTGAGAACAAATTGTGACTGATACTGTTTGGCAGAACTGAATTCAGGGCTAACTTGGATGTGATGCTGTCACAGTGAATTCCACACAAATGGCATGAACATGAATAGAATTTGGGGTTTGCCATAATGTTTTTATAACTTTTATTCTCCTGGTAAAGTATGTATATTTATTGTTTTCTGATCACCACCTCAGCTTACTCCTTTTGTGTGTGTGTGTGTGTGTCCAGATTGAAGAAAACACTAACAACATTCACAAATATAATTGCTGATTGGCATCCACTTAACGCTATTCATATTGGACCATGTAATAACTGTGGTGATACATCTCAAAGACAGCAGATGATCTTGGAAAAGTAAGTTCGATTATGTGAACTCAAAAGTAACATACATAAAGTTCTGAGACTTCATTTATTGAACCTATGACTTTTGAAAACAAACTATTACTCTGTTTGCAGAGATTCTAAACCTTAAACTCTGATCAATACTCATTATTAAACATTTCAGATCATTCTTAAAAGCTGAAATGGCAAATAGTGTTTACTAAACATGAAACAGAGCAGTGTTTAACATGCTGACCAGCACATGTGTCTGAATTAGGTCATAAATACTTAACTATCAAGTAGTAAATACAGACAACTGATATCCAGTGTCAGCCTTTTCACAGCCCCTGCTGGGGATGAAAGTTGTTAGATCATCTGTTTACTTATCTGACTTGGGAACGATGTCCCTTGCTACTGTGTTTATGGCACAGGGGTGGTTTTTTTCAACTTTTCCCCACTCCCCGAATCCCTTACTTGGTGGTCTTTTTTTTCCCCTATCTATAATGAAATGGAATGTCCAGTTGGGATATTCTTTTCCCTTTGCACTTACTGTGCAATTTGAAGAGTCCTCTGAGAAAGTAGAATAGTAAGGGCTGAACCACATACTCTTAGAGATGCCTTACTTTTTCATTAGGAACTTTTGCCACTGTTATTGTAATAAACTGGTTCTTTTCTGTTTCTTTGTCAGAGTACCCTCAATATTAATGTTCCATTTTGTGGAAGGCTTGCCACATAACAACCTGGACAAATACTCGTTTCAGTTTGAGGAGGACACCTACCAAATAACATCTATTGTTCAATACCAAACAGATAAGAAGCACTTCATAAGCTGGTCTTTGAATCCTGATGGTAAGAATCACAGAACGGGTCAGGTTGGAAGGGGCCACAGGGGGTCATCTGGTCCAACTTGCCTGCTCAAGCAGGGCCATCCCAGAGCACATGGCACAGGATGGCATCCAGAATATTTCCCGTGAGGGAAATTCTGCAGCCTCTCTGGGCAGCCTGTTCCAGTACACAGTCACTGCACAGTAAAGAAGTTCTTGTTCATGTTCAGGTGCAACTTCCCATGCATCAGTTTCTGCCCATTGCCTCTTGTCCTATTGCTCAGCACCACCAAAAAGAGCCTGGTCCGTCCTCTGACACCTCCTGTCAGATGCTTGCAGACACTGATGAGGTCCCCTCTCAGTTGCCTTTTCTCAAGGCTGAACAGGCCTAGCTCTCTCAGCCTTTCCTCATAAAAGAGAGAGATAAGATAAAGTTTATGGTTCTTATCTACCATAATATTTCATGAGTCTACATGAAATACTGTTTTATGGGTTACTGCAATAGTCTCAACCGTTGATATATAATAACAAAGATTTCTTTTGTCTGCATTCTAAACTTCATATTAAAATGTTGTGAATAATTGGGGGAACTTGTTTCTCATGGTGAAGGTTTTGGCTTGGTTTAACTGATTTGTTCAGCAGTGTGCTGTCCTGCAGTGGATTCACTGGAAAAAGTAATTTAGCTATAGAGTTTTTCCCTTCATAACTTCGTAAAAGTTAAAAAAGCAGTCTGACTATGACTGTGGAGCAAATAGTGTTTATTTTTAAACCAGTGATTCATCCATTCTTGGCTGGAAGCGAGGTAACCTATGGTACTATGAGCAATTAATGAAGTTATTTTTTGTTTCTGAACTTTATGGCACCTCAGGGGTGGGAGGAACAAATCCATGTTAGAAACATTACTAATAGTAAGGTGCTTGTACCATTTGAAAGATCCATAATCAGAGAAGGTGAAAAGGTGATATTTTGATATTCATGCCTCTGTGGAGAGAATGGAGTGCAGTTTTATGAAGTGTTGTGACGGTATGAAAATTGTCTAAGTCACACTGCCAGAGACGAAAAAGAAATGGGAAGAGGAAGCAGCTGGGAAATGCCTAGTTAAGAACCTCCTATGTGTCATATATATACTGTTTTCAAATTCTTAAAGCTGTAAAATATTCTTTCATGATCTGTGAACAGTTTGAAGGTGATGAGACAAGAGTATTAAAATGAGCAGTTTCTTTTTGGCTACTGTGCTTCCCACCCAGGCAATGAAAACGTCTACAGAGAAACTTGAGAGGTGGTTCTTACCTCAGACCTGTGAGGGTATTTTCAGACAAGATGTGTCAGCCGATAAAACCCTCAGCTAGCTTTGTTTTATGGTTGACCTACTCTGACCTGTAATAATATTGCTGCAAGTTCTTCTTGTGTTTGATCTTTTTACAGTGGAAGTCTCCCAGTTTTCTCTGGAGGAAAAAACCCTCCATCTTCTGCTTGTCAGGGGAATGGGTTAATAAAAATACTTGACAAGTGTGAGGATAGTGACTTAAATTTTAAAAGTCTCTGAGTCTCTGCACTGATTGCTATTTTTCAGGAACTTGGCTTGAATGTGATGATTTAAAGGGTCCATATTGCAAGAGACATAAAAGATTTGAAGTTCCTCCTTCAGAGATTCATATTGTTATCTGGGAAAAGAAAGCATCCCATGTGCCAGAAGAACTGAATTCACAGTTCCAAAGTAAAAATAGTGAAGATTTTCCTCTTAATAATGTGCAGTCAAATTCCACAGTGTTGCACTGTGGTTTTGATAACACTGTAGGCAAAACACCTGCAGAACACCGCAAAGAGGATTCTGTGAGGACTCCGGAGAAGAAACAGCAGCGAGTAGCTGAGGATGAAAGTATTGTTCATCATGGTTTAGAAAATCTGGGAGATGATGATCTTATTACACTGATGCTTGAAGAAGTTCTAATTGACTCGGAAGATAAATCGCTGCTGAACGGACAGATGGTGGGAAATAACCTTGTTGATGGATGGGGCACACCACAACAGCAGGAACCAGCTTTTTCACTTAGCACTCCATATCCAGGAGAGTTTGCTGGAACTAGTCTAGCTATGCACAATAAATCTATGTTGTATGAAAATTCCAGTATTTGCTTACCTCTAGAAGAGTTGAACCCAGTAAATATTACTCCTCCTGTGCCCAAAAAACATGACCCTGATTCATCTGACTCATCGCCTTCTCGAACAAATGACAGAACTAATTTAGCTAACAGAGAACATGGATTGAATTCAGAACTACTGCTAAACAAAAAGTTGCTAGCAGTAGAAAATAATATACAAAAATCACCTGATTTGAAAGATGCAAGCAAAACTGTAGTTAATTCTCAAGTTGGCAGTCCTTCTGGTGCCAATAATTCGGTTCAGCCTTCACACAAAGACAAAAAAGGAGGATTTGTAGGAAGCTGGGTAAAAAAATTATTGAACAAGAATACTTCTTTTATGCCTTCAAGTGCCTCAGCTCTCAAGAATGAGAGAAGTTGCAAAACTCCCTCAGTGCAAAAAACAAGTGAAGTACGGCTGCCAATTAAGGGCGCAAGTAACTTTGGTGGATTTCAAAGCAGAAGTACAAAGAAAACAGTTGAGACGCTGAAGTTACTAGCTCCTCAGAGTAATAATACTCATCCTTTACCAAATTTCAAAGGATTTTCTCAAAGCACTTGTCTTCCAACAGCAAATCATACCGCTATTGCAGGTCCAACATGGAATAAGTTGGGAAGTACGCTGGGTACCTCAGGTAAAGTGACTCAGTTCCCTTCACCTGGCTATAACTCTGGGAAGGCAGAAGAGTCAGAGAGTGACAAAACAAAAAAACTTCGCCTAAAATTGTTAAAAAAACTTAATGCTAAAAAGAAGAAATTGGCTTCACTGGATAGATTAGCAGTGGAACAGATGAAAGAGGAAAAACCTGTGAGTGGAGACATAAGCACCCCATTGCAAACTGAATCTCAAAATGACAGTGAGTTACTGCAGAGCTTTTTAAGGGAGCTGCAGTATCAGATTGATGTCACAGGTAATGAATCTAAATTTAATGCAAAGCCTGTGCCAGGGTGCACTGACCATAATAACACTGATGAAATACTGGCGGAATTACTGTCTCCTACTTCAACTGTCGCTTCCTTGAAGACTCCAAAGAGCGAAGATGAGTGTATGTACATGGAAATGGTGGACAGCTGCGTGACAGCAACCGTGTCCGATGAGAACACCAGTGCGCCACAGGCAGCAGTGACAAGTGAGGACCACAATTACTACAGTCCTGTAAAGGACACTAATATGGAGCTTGATGCAATAAACAAACACAGTGTGAAAAAACTTCCTTTTGAAAGTCCTACAAGAGATGATATCCTCGAAGACCTGTTCTCCATTTCAGCACCAAGCTCAATGGCAGGTGACATAGATTTACCTCATTTTGATGAAACTCTGTTTGAAACTTGATAAATACTCAGTTTCTTGGGTTTAAGTATTTTTTCAGTATTATGTATATTTTGAACAAAGCACTACTAAATTATATTATATAACTAATTGCACACTGGCTGTACTTGAACAATTTACATTTGAGGTATTTTTTTTTTCTTAACATTTTATTGTAACAAGCAAATCAGGGTTTAATTAATTTTATTTTTCTGAGAAGCAGTTATTTTAGCTGTCAGATACGATGATGATTCTTAATTAAAAGCTCCTATGAGTCTTAATTTTGCTGCTTTTAATATGAAAAACATCCATACTCTAGTGAGTTTGAGAAATAATTAAGTTCTGTAATCTTGATGATGTAATGGTGTAAGAAATACTGTTTATGTAGTAGTGATTTATTTTATGGGATCACTCAACTCCTGAAGTTATTTTGTCCAACATTTAAAAAAAAATTTTTAGGTACCTTCTGTAATTAGGGAATTTTGCATCCTCTGATAAGAAGATCATTTGTAACATTATAAACTTGAGGCTGGCATTCTGTTAGGTTGCTGTTCAACTCCTTACAGAATTACTATTCTACAAGCTCCTGTTGATGTATACACCCCTTGGATCCAAAAAATGATGGAGACATGGTAGAAAATGTCCTATTTAAAGTTACAGCATGTACTGAGTCTTCATCCTGGGCAACTGTGAATATAACTTGGCAGAATATTCTTCTGAGCCAGGTTATTTTTTTAAAGTAGAATTAGTAAGATTCAGTCCGGAGTTTGCATCACTATCAGATGTACCTTGCAGATGAGCTGCAAAATAATTTAATGAAAGAAAGGTTTCTAAGAATTAATTTAACTGTAAGTTAATGCCTATTACTGTTGTCACTGAGTTTTTCATGACTCAAGCAGCGCACCCCCATCCGTATGTAAGATGCCAAGGAGAGACAAGGTCAGTAGGAAGAAAGTAATGGAAAAATGTGGCAAGACAGCAGTGAGTAAGCAGAGGGATTCACACCTTGATGTTTCAGGATTTGTATAGCTTTCATTTTGCTAGATGGGAGTCTTTTTTAAATGCATAGACACAAAGCTGAGGGTATTATATGCCAAGTTAGATTAGCTGTACATTTTTCTTGTTCTTGGAAATAAGGATTTTATCAGCAAGTCTTTATACCAGGCATTTTTAGAGCTGTTCTGCATTTTTTCATTGTTTTAGATCCCAAGTTCAAAACATTAAATGCTCAGTCTTATTTTTCCAGTACATGCAGTTGAACATAATGCTATTACAAAGCGTGGCTACAGATTTTAATGGTTTTGGATTGTTTGAACTATGTTTAAAAAGTGTTTGAAAAACTAGCACTGGCCCTGAACTCACGGTGTCAACTTATTTCTGCTGCAGTTGGGTACATTGTTACCAAACTGGTACTTCAGGCAGTGAATAGTTTCATTCTTGAAATGTAAGTTTTTGTGAAGAACTTGAGCTGGTTTTTTGTTTCAAATACTGTAATTGGTAATGTTACAATAGAAAACAAATGAATGGATTCTGAATGTTAAGAGCTGGCATACTGCTGGTGAAATGTTTGCCCGTTTGTGAATTCCCTAATTAAAACAAAAAAAAAAGCTGACCACAATGAGAGTTTGACTTATCCATGAATGGGTTGCAGTGACCTGCAGCTGTGACATGGGAGCTCCTTCACCACTGGCTCGGGACACAACACAGACCCAGGGGGTGAGTAAAGCAGCAAGCCCAGGGTTGGTGATGCAGAATGCACAAGGCAACAGGAGGAAGAGACCCTGCTCTAGAAGATGAGGAGGTCCTGATGGTGAGGTTTATAGTGGGGTTCATAGCAGAGGAGGGAGGTTGTGGGGGCACACCTGCTGTGCAGATACACCTAGACAGAAGGAGGGACCTCTGGTCACCACTGGCACTCCCTCCACAAACTGAAGTTGGGAGTCCTTGGTCAGCAGCTGCGTGGGATTCAGTGTGGATCCAGGTACATATAGAATCTAAGAGCAAACAAATAGCACTTGAGAGTAAAGTAGGTATGAAAATAAATCTGTTGGCACTGCATGTTCCTGGCTGCCTTTTTTTTCTGAAACAGAAAACTAAAGATGATGCAGTATGGATTTGTTTGTTTCCATAAATGTTTTACTGCCTCCGATCCTGTGCAAGTGGGAATTCAGCTGAGGTTGAATAAAAACCTCATGACTAAAGAAACTGGTTGAAATTTGAAACATTACTGGTTGTTTTGTATTAAGACTAGTTTTAAAATGCAGCTTATTATTTGCCATAAAGAGAGCACAAAGTATTGTAGTAGTTTTCTGTCATTGGAAGTACACCAGGTGGGCATATAGCAAGTACAGGTAGTGATCAGAAGCTGGCACTGTATTATGGAGGTTTTATCAGTGTTCTAGTATAAATTTCCCAAAGTCTAATGGCTTCAAGCACTGCCATCTTCACCACTAAACCATATCCCCAAATACCACATCTACGTATTTTGAACACTTCCAGGGATGGTGACTCCACCACTTCCCTGGGCAGTCTCTTCCAGTAGCTAACCACCCTTTCAGAGAGGAGATTTTTTCCTAACACCCAATCTAATCTCCCATGGTAGAACTTGAGACCATTTCCTCTCATCCTGTTCCTTACTACCTAGGTAAAAAGGCCTGCCCCCACCTGGCTACACCATTTTTTCAAGTAGTTGTAGAGAGCAATAAGCTCTCTGAGACTCCTTTTCTCCAGGCTAAACAACCCCAGCTCCCTCAGTTGCTGCTCATCAGACTTGTGTTCTGGACTTTTCCCCAGCTCCACTGCCCTTCTCTGGACACGCTCCAGCACCTCCATGTCCTTGTAGTGAGGGGCCCAGAACTGAACACCGGATTTGAGGTGTGGCCTTACCAGTGCCAAAGACAGGGGACCATCACTGCCCTGGTCCTGCTGGCCACACCATTGCCGATACAGGCCAGGATGCCAATGGCCTTCTTGGCCCCCTGCGCACAGCTGGATCACGTTCAGCTGCCATTGACCAGCACTCCCAGGTCCTTTTCTGCCAGGCAGCTTTCCAGCCACTGCCCCCAGTCTGTAGTACTGCATGAGGTTGTTGTGACCCAAGAGCAGGACCCAGCACTCAGCCTTGTTGCACCTCACAAAATTGGCCTCAGCCCTTCAGTCCAGCCTTTCCAGATCCCTCTGCAGAGCCTTGTTAGTCTGTGTCTTGTGATTTGGGAAAGGCATAATTGTGGCACTCAGAGTTTGGAATCAGCTCTGCAGAGACAGCACTGTGATTCAGATCTTACTACTTGATGATATATTCAAACACCTCTTAGAGTAAAGGGTGAAAAAAAGGGCTGCCTTCTTGCATCCTGCCTACAATAAACCAACACATCTGCAAAGAAGTTGCCTGGATGGATTTCTAGCTGCATACCTGCTAGAGCACTGCTCTAGAAATCTACTGTGGTGCTGATTACAAATCTGATTTTGATCTTAATGTTTTTAATGGCTGGCTATTGCCATTTATTCTTCTATCACTGTTTTTGCTTTAAATAATTATTCTCTTCCTGACAATATATCAGGGAGAGCCATTGTGTCTTGTCTGTGTTCCTTTTGCAAAGCTAAACAGCTGCTCTTGATGTGAGCCCCTTCATGCTCAGAGCAAGGCACGTTACCTTTCGAGCAGCTTATGCTCGAAAGTGTATGCTGTGCTTTATTTAAAGTCCACCAGGATTCAGCCTCGGAGTGGAAGAACTTCCAGTCCAAGTAAAGATCTAAGACAGTGTGCAGACAGAGCCAGAGAGAAGACAAGGTGAGTGGGATAACAAGGCTGATGGAGTTTGAGGCATGCTTAGTTTTACACTGTGCACAAACATGGTGTAGTTGTTTGTGAGGGAGATGCTGAAGCTGCACAGCCCAGGACAGCACGGTGGAGACTTCGGGCTCACAAAGGAGAGGAGATGCTGGGAAAGGAGTGTAAGGAAGTAGGGGCCGGGTGTCTCCAGCATATATCTCCAGAAAGAGGCCAAAGAAACCCTCAGGAGACGCTTCTCCCCGGACCTGGGTCTATATTACTCTTCTTATGTAAGTTAGTATCTAAGTGGGCTTCTGTAATGCCCAAGGCAAGTGGTTGTAGTTTTTGTCCCAAGTTTTCTGATGATGTTCAGACCGTTTCGGCTGATGCTCGTTTCCCCTCCTCTTGGCGATCTTTCCGGGGAAAAACGCGTTTGCCGAGGGGCTCGTGCACGGGAACGATGCTGAGCTTCAGCACGGGCCCCAGCCCTGCCCCTGCTGCTTCCTCACGGCCCCGCCGCAGCCCAGGAGACTGCTCGCCCTCTCCCACTCCCGAGGAAGGCGGGATGTGCCCCCCAGGCGGCCGCTGGCGCGCTCCAAAAGAGGAACCAGGAACGACGTCCGCAGTGACACGGGAAGGGGAAAAAACACAGTGTTTCCGCCCGGTTTCGAACCGGGGACCTTTCGCGTGTTAGGCGAACGTGATAACCACTACACTACGGAAACCTACACACTGTAGCCATTTCCGGCAGTCCCTCTTGACCAATGGCAGGGAGCACCCGCGGCCTCGCCGCGAGCATGCGGCTGTGGGTGGAACGCCTGTCGGCGGAGCAGGACGAGCCAGGCCCCGGAGCCAAAAGCTGGTCTCGCGCGCTTCCCGCCCGTATAAAGGCGGCGCGGGCCGGTTACAGCCGCTGCCGCTGGCAGGAGGGAAGGAAAAAGGCACCGCGCGTCACAAAACAGTCGCGCCCCGTCCCTGGGTGGGCTCGAACCACCAACCTTTCGGTTAACAGCCGAACGCGCTAACCGATTGCGCCACAGAGACACGCTGGGCTGCTGCCTCGCCGAGTTACTGCTGATTCCCGCTCTGGCTGGGGCGGCTTTGTGTTCCTTTGTGTTCCTGCTGCTGCCCGCTCCTTCCAGGGGCTGCGGGTGTGCGGGTTGAGGTTTTTCATCACCAGCTTTGGTGCCTGTTTGCTTTTTTAATCTGAAGAACGGTCCTTTCTTTACTTTTCTTTGTGTTTTCTCTGTTGTTTTGTTTTCTCTGTGGCCTTTTTTGTTTGTTTTCCTGAGGGATTGGGAAAGAGTGGACAAGCAGAAAAATATAGTGTTTGAAGTTCTGCCTGTTGGTGGGACAGTTGCAGATAGGAGCCTGAAAGCTGCTCTCTGAGACAGCCCAGCTGGCAAGAGGAAGCTCTGAGAGTACCTGCCAAGGATGAGGAAGGCAAAAATTAGCATTGCCCTATTATTAACATGGCCAAAGGATCCAACATCTTTCCTCCTGATAATTAGAGTTCCAAAAGGACTAGTTGTGACCAGAGACTTAACAGGAGACAAAATTTACCACACAGTGACCTTTGATTCAAAGACCTTTGATAATTATTTGCAAGAGCTAATGGAAAGCGGGAACACTGGCAGAAATGACACAGGGCAAAAGAGACTTCTCAAAGCAGAGTGGAGAGGAAGACCTGGGAATCTCTGCCCAGGAAGCCTTGCCTCAGCTCTAAACAGTCTTATTAACAGAATTATTAATCAAATTGCAGCCACCTAAAAGGTAATAAGATGATAATGGCAGCAAATAAAAACCAAATCAGCAAGGAAGATATACCCTAGATGGATGAGGGCCAAGTCTGGGAATACTTAAGCAACCTGCATGTACATAAGTCTATTGATCCCGATGGCATATACCCACAGGTGCTGAGAGAAATGGCAGATCCATTGCAGTCTCCATCAGCTTTGATCAGTCATGGCAATGAGGGGAAGTGCCCAAGGATGGGGGTACAGCAACATCACCCCCATCTTCCAGAAGGGCAAGAAGGATGACTGGGGGAACCGGTCAGCTTCACCTCAATCCTTGGGAAGGTGATGGATCAGCTAATCCTGGAAACCATCTTCAGGCACATCAAAGACACAGAAATCACCAGCAGTTGGTCAGTATGGCTCGAACAAGGGGAAGCTATGCTTGATAACTTGATAGACTCCTATGGTGAGGTGACAGCCTGGTAGAAGAGAGGAGGGCAGTGTATACTGTCTGCCTGGACTTCAGTGAGGCCTTCGACACTGCCTCCTGGGAGATTCTTGCAGAGAAGCTGTTGATGTGTGGGTTGGATAAGCAGACAGTGAGGTGGATTGTAAAGTGGCTGTTGTGTCTAGAGGGTGGTGATCAGTGGCATGATGTAGTTGGAAGCCAGTGTACCCCAGGGATCAATACTGCACAACATTCCATTAATGATCTGGGTGATGGGCCAGAGTTTACCCTCAGCAAGTTTGCAGACAGTACCAAACTCAGAGGAGTGGCAGACAGAGCAGAGGGTGATGCTGCTATCCAGAGGGACCTTGACGGGTTGGAGAAATGGGCTGATGGGCACCTCATGGAGTTCAACAAGGAGAAGTGCGGAGTCCTGCAGCTGTAGACAAAAGAAATATGCACCAAGACATGCTGGGGGCACCTATCTAGAAATCAACCTGACAGAAAGGAATTTGGGTGTCCTAGTGGACAGAAGGTTGAACACGAGCCAACAATGGGCCTTTGTGGCCAAGAAGGTGAATTGTACCCTGGGTCACATCAGACAAAGCGTTGCCAGCAGCTCAAGAGAGGTGATTCTGCTCCTCTGCTCAGCTCTGGTGAGGCCACCTCTGAAATACTGTGGGTAGAGTTAATTTTCTTCCCACTAGCTGGCATGTGGCTCTCTTTTGGATTTGTGCTGGAAACAGTGCTGATCACAAAGGGATGTTTTAGTCACTGCTGAGCAGGACTTACGCAAAGTCAAGGCCTTTTCTGCCTCTCACATCACTCCACCAGCAAGTGGGCTGGGGTTGCATGAGAATTCGGAGGGGACACAGCTTGGACAGCAGATCCAAGGATTACCCCATACCATATGGCATCATGCTCAGCATATAAAGCTGAGGGAAGAAGGAGAAAGGGGAGAACATTTGGAGTGATGGTGTTGTCTTCCACAGTAACCATTATGTGTGATGGAGCCTGGCTTTCCTGGAAATGGCTGAACACCTGCCTGCCTGTGGGAAGCAGTGAATGCATTTGTTGTTTTTCTTTGCTTGCATGTGTGGATTCTCCTAACCCTTTTCTCACTTTTATCCTTCTGATTCTCTCCCCCATCTCACTGGTGGGGAGTGAGTGAGTGGCTGCGTGGGGCCAAGTTGCCGACTGGGGTTGAACCATGACAATGAGACACAGAGGGTGAGGAGGAGGAGGCTGTGCCAGGGGGTCCGGAGGGACTACCGTTTCAGTCTTCCAACTCTGTGTTTTGAGCTGAATTTGTACAAAAGGAATGTGGAGACAGTAAGTGAAAGGAGGAAGCCTGTGAAATGTGGAGAAGGAGGGGTTTTTGAGGTGGTGCTCTGCTGGCTCCCACAATGTCATTCTCTGGGCTGTGCAAAAGGAAGCCAGCATTTTAAAAACTGCAGCGTTGCCCTTTTCATCATGCTGCACTTCACATTTCCAGCTCTGTTCATGCACTCCGTGGGGGTTTTGTCAGGATTCAGCAAGGATGCGATGCTGAAGCAGGCTGCCGTGAGGCAGGTAGTCACCCACGTGTGTGTGTGTGTGTGTGTGTGTGTGTGCACTATGTTTGGTGGTGCTGTGGCTTTTGAAGTTTGCAAAGCAGAGTGCTAATATTAACCAGCCAGTCCAAGGGGCTTGTGTCTCCTTGCATTTATGATAAAGCATGACAGCTGGGTGTCACCTGGCATTTATATGTGGGAGGTTCACACAAGCAGCCTTTATTTTATCAAGACACACTTTCATTGGAGTCCTTGCTGCTGAGCACTGATCAGAGTGCATGAGAGGAGAGGAGAGATGAACATCCCAAAAGATATTTATAGATCTGTGTTCCCAGTCCTTTCCTCTTCATCATGAAAGCAATTCTACAAAAGGGTTATTTTGACTGGCTGTTCAAGATTCCAGAGGAGGAGATTAATGTGCCAGAAGCCTTGCAGTGCAATTGGAAAAGCTAGCTGGCTTTGCACATTTTCGTGAGCTTCATGGCTTACTGTGTCAAGGTTATCTTCCTCAGACAGGACAATGTGGATGTTAAACAGCCATGCAGCAAGCAAAAGGGCTGGGGTCTGACAGCAGCTGCTGAAGCGCTGAATTACCTGTGCCTGAAGAGGTCTGACCACAGCTGGGGTTTACAGAAGGTGCAGGCACTGTTCCTCAAAGTGTGTATCCCACCCCCTACACCCCCTTTTCTTTTTTTGTCTACTCAGGAAAATCCCTTATTTCAAACAGCCAAGTGAGATATGATGGAGGTGTCTTGCACTGATCTTTCTCCCAGGTGGACCAGGTTTTCCAGTGGTGCCAGGTTTATCTTATCCAGACAGTGCTCCTGTGTGTGTGTGTGTTTAGGTCTCAGGGAGAAGGAACAATTTAATGTGTAGATATGGAAAAAACTGTTATCAGAGTCATTTTAGCCCTCCCTTGCCAAGGCAATTCCCCAAACTGCAAAAATATTGCCAGAATCTCCTTGTACCCTGCAGCTATTCCAGTGCCAAGAGGTATGAAAAGGTAATATTCCTCCCCACGCATGGTTTCTGCTCTGTCTGGATATACAACAGTGTTACCTTGCCACGGTAAAGGGACTTCTTCTTCCATGTCTCACATGCCATCTTGATTTCCTTGTTTTTCCTCAAGCAGAGCCCTCAGAGTGATGCTGCACTTAAAAAAACCCAAACAACAAAAAACCAGCAAAACAAAACTCTGCAGTTCATTTCTTAAGGCAGCCATATCAAAGAGATTCTTGGTGGCAAAGCTTTTTTCTCCCTGCACGCCAAGAAATCATTTTAACAAGCCCTGGAGTTGATGTCATGTGTTTTTTTCTGCAGGGAGGAGTGCAAAACCCTGCTTTTCTCCACACATACACGTGGGATGGCTTTGGAGCAAAACTAGGTAAGAGGAGGGAACAGGCTGGATTTCCAGAAAAGCGCCGGGGATGTCAAATGCCAAAATGCCAAAGTGTGCTGTGATGCCAAGAGGTGCCAGGGAGAAATCAGAAGGGGCAGAGCAAAAGAGCAAAGTGGGGATGAGTGTGTGGTGAGAGGCACTGAGCAGCAACAAAGCAAAGAGCTGGAAAACAAAGAGCAGGACAAGGAGAAAGCAAAGGCATCAAGAGCTCAGCTCTCACGATCCCTCGCACACAGGGTGAGAGATGGGAGCTTGGGTCAGCCAGCTGGAAAGCCTGCTGGCATAAACTCCTGGTGTGTTGTGGGGTTTTTTGCATTATGGCATCTTCACACCTCAGCAGCCTGATTCCTACCCCTTTTTATACGAGAGTTCTGCTGAATAGAAGCCACCTCTGGGAAGTCTTTGATAGCAGGGAAGCATGTGTGTTTTCTTGGCAAGTTGGAGCAGGCTCATGTGCTTGTGCTGCCACTTGTAAATCAAAAGCAAGCTGCAGGCTGCCTGATAGGTTTGCACCGGTGTAAAACAGGCAGCAGAAGGGGAAGGCTCGGTGCCTGCTGCAGGAGAATGACTGGGAATCCTCCTACCATAGATGCCCCGAGGACCTGTGCTGTCCCCTTCACCCTCTCCTGTCAGCAGCTCCCTCCTGCTTGCCCATGCCCATGCACAACTCCTCTCTTTACAGTCATAACATTGATCTCTGCTTAGACAATATTCCTCTTTTGACTTAATTCCATAGCAGCTTTTAGGTGATGGGTTTTTCTTGTCAGAAGATTAGTAGATGCTTAGCATTAAATACCATCCCTAAATACCAGCTACAATCCTATGCTCAATAGACCACAAAACATAAACATTGATGTTCAAGTAAGAAAATAGCATATTCTGGGGAAAAAGAGAACTTTAGTCTGAATAAAAGCATTCTCAAAGAGCTGTTGTACTTCTCTATTTGTTCTTGGATTTAGGTTTTTTCCTAAAGCAAATCTGGCAAATTTTTACATTCTGAAGAAAATACCACAAGCCAAATCTAAACCTAGATGCTCTTTATGGCCTTGCTTCTCACACAGTTGTATCTGTATGGACTGTAGGGAAGGTATCCCAGAAAGACAGCCTTTTCCTATTAAGATAACTATGTCACAGCTCACAGTGTTAATCACTGACCTCTCAGCCAGTTTCATTTACATTTCCGTTTATTTGTTTATACCCAAATTATATGAGAGTTTTCCATATGTAAGACTACAGATTATAAAAATTTGCATGATAGAGAGGCTGGGTAAAAACACCATTGTAGGTAAATGTGTCCCCATTGAAAAAGATGGGGTTTGCAGGTTGGCTCCTGCTGGGAACTCCTACCTGGCTGTGTCCCATCCAGAGTGAGGTCTGATTTGCCTGTGACAGTAGCTGGTGAGTGATCTCTCCCTGCCTTTATCTCAACCCCTTAGCCTTTTGTTATATTTTCTCTTCCCTGTCCAGCTGAGGAGAGGAGAGATAGAGTAGTTTGGGTGGGCACCTGAAGTTCAGCCAAGGTCAACCCACCACTCTGTCCAACACCGCAGCCTGTGCTTCTGGGCCAGCTTCACCAAGGGATTGGATCCGAGCTGTGAACATGCTGCAGCAGTTGTGCTCAGCTATATTGGGCTTCAAGCACTAAAACTGGGGCACAACTGTGAAGTCTGAGCCTGTAAAACACTGAATGCACATAGCTGTCACTGACTTCCAAGGAGTTACTCATAGGGGGAAGGATGCAGGATCCATGCCTGGTACATATTTCTGTGCTCACCAGCAATGCTCACAGCATTAGTGCATTGCCCATTCCAGTATGCCAGGGGGTTCAGGAGTTTGGCTTGTGACATACAGGCCTGGAATGTCCTCACTGGTGAGACTGATGGAGATGTGACCAGGGAGAGCATCTGCATGAAAGCAACAACATTACTGAGACTGGTCAACATTATTTCTCCTCCCAGCTACTTGTGGAGTGGTAGGGCACTTGCTGACAATGCCATGATAGCCTGACTGGTTTCTTCCAGCCTTTTGCTGTTCTACACAGCTGGCCAAATGCTTAGACATACTTTAGATATCCAGGTAGGAAGGACAATAGATATCTTTCCACATTATGTATCCTCTTAGATCACAGACCTGTAATTTCTTGCTTGCCTGGGCTTCATCTGTTTACCATGAGTGAGCAAGCCTGTGGTTATTGGTCTGACAGGCATCAGAGCAGAGGGTGCTGCCCCTCTCCTGTGAAGCCGTAGGAAGTGTTTCATGATTCAAGATAAGACCTTCACTTCCTCATTCTGTGTCTGTAGTACTGAGCTGCCACCGAGGCTGCACCGTCCACCCTGACAGCCCGCTCACAAAATGGACCAGGAGACCCTGGGAAGCATTGTCCTGCTTGCCATCGTCACCCTGATCAGTGTTATCCAAAATGGTAAGATAAAAACAAGCATTTATTTAAAGGATAAAAGGGAGCTGAGGAAAGTTCAGGATGATGTATGTTGAGCTGATCTTTGGATAGATGATCTTTATTTATAAGTGCATGCATGCTTAGGCATGGCTTTGGCTTTAGAAATGGTCTTCTAAGCATGGAATTTTGTGTGCCATCGTGGAAGTATCCTGACAGTCACATGGTCCTGCTCTCTGATATTCTAGAGTGAGTTTGTTATACATTTCAGCTAGTGTAAGGACTAATATGCTGGGATACCCTGTGGCAATATGCATTTTGATTTGATGACTAAGACCTCCTTTTCCAACCTAGGTCCCTGCTGTGGTCAGCCAGGGCTACTCTCAGCTGGAATTCTGCTGCCATGGGCAGGGACAGAGTCCCTGGGGGGGCTGCAATGGCTCAGGCCTTTGTGTGGAGCTGGGTGAAGGGGACAGAATTGGAGGAGTCTGTGTGGGCTATTTGTGGGCAGGCAGCTCTCCTGCTTTCCTGCATCTCCGAGTCCTGCAGTATAACTAATCTCCTTTAACTGTGGTCCCAAGAACACTGCACATTTCCGGAGATGGTGAAGTTTCCTTCTCTAGGTCTTATTCAGACCGTGTATAGTCCCTTGTACATTCTTCAAGATTTTTTAAATAAAACAAGTCTCTCTCCTGTGCAAATTTGATTTTAACTTCATCACCCTCTCTTACAAATACTTATTTTAGCAGGAAATTCTGCCCAGAATACAAAGAAAGGATTGAGTTTTGCCTCAGCTGCACTAAATTTGCCCAGGTTCAAAGAGATTCAGCAGTGGGATGGGGGCTGGTGAAAATTCCAGAAATCTTTAGTGAAGGCTTCTTACTACAAATGGGAGATTCCCACTGAACACAAACACTGAACATTTCCTAGGAAATGGGCTATTCTTGGGCTGCTGCAGAGAGGGGAAGTGGTGAGAGCCTTGCTGCCAAGGAGCAAAAAAAAAAAGGGAGATGCAGACTGATTAATTTCAACATAGGCACTAAATGCCATGTCATTTAACCCAATGTTATTCTCTGGTAAATGCACAGTGTGTGACATCACCAGAATATGGCACATTAACACCAGAGCATGTACCATAATTAAGAAAATGTGTCAAATATGCATTTCTTGCTATTTAATCATATGACTTTATATAAAGGGTTTTTTCCTCTCACTCAGACATGTCAGACTTCCATCCATGTGCTTTTACCTCATGGAAATCTGTCTGTGATATTATTGACCCAACTGCTACAAAGGGGAAGCAGGATGCTTGGCAGAGTGTGCCAAGCATGTGAGGCAGACAGCCCTAAACCATGATTTCAAGCCTTGCATCATCTGATTTCCTCTTCCCAAGCTTTCTGTCTAGAAAAGTCTTGCAGTGAATGCAATAAGGAAGGCAGTAGAAATGTTTGTCAAGGGGTGTCAGGTGTACTGAATTCTTGCCATGGCTCTCATTCAGGAAAGCATTTGGGCATCTGCTTGGCTAAGTGCATGAAGTCAGTACCATGTAAATTTGTGATTATATGCTTCTCTGCATAGGATGCAGGACTAGAAAACAACTTGGGTGAATGCTGTTATTCCTAAAGATGGAGGTGGGCTATGTTGCTGCCCCAGTCTGCTGTCCATTTACTGTCACCTTGTTCATGAAGGAAATCTCCACATCCCACACAATGACTCATGTGGCTGCATACCACTGAGTGACGCATGCAGCCTAAAGTTTTGTTCTTTTGTCGAGAGATGTTGCAATCCAGCAGCTTTCAGGGCAAATCAGTGATCATTGCTGAGCAGATCAGGACAGAGGAAGCAAAGTGGAGAGAGAAAAAGAGCATGTTTGCAAGCACTGGCTTGGTTGGATCATCAGTTCCCAGTTTCTGTTGGCATGGACTTGTGAAACAACCAGGCTTACACTGAACCCTTGCACATTACCTTGGTCAGAGTGGGACTGCCACTGTTCAGGCTCTGGGCAGTCTGTGCAGCCTTGGAGCCTCAGGACATTATCTCCTGGAACAGCTGAGCTGAATTAAACCTCTCCACTCCAGTCTTGCTCTGCTCACTCCTCTCGTGCTGGCTTGTGAAAGCACCCTCTTGCCTCCTGGCATCACGGAGCGTCTCTCTAGCAGCAGGCTGATATTTGGGAAGTGGCAGCACCTGCAGCAGTGGAGAGGAAGATAAATAGCTTACTTGGCTTTCTCGGAAGCTGTGGTATTTTCTAGAGATTTCACATGTATGATAAAAGAAAGGGAGAAGTTATGCTTCCAGTGAGTCCATGCAGTCCCAGACCTACAGAAAGTGGTTTCCCATCGCTGCAGCTTAGCACTGGACAAAAAAGTGCTGATCAACCCTATCCTCTTCAATTAGGTCCTCTTAGTCACTGTAGGCAGGGTAACTTCTTGCCAAAGGCTGGGCTGGTGGGAAGATGTGGGTGCTGAGAACTCCCGGTGGCTGGGCCACTGGATGGTGTCTGGTCTGGGTCCCCCAGGAGCTGGCCAGTGCACTGTGCTGGTGGCAGTGGGGGGGTCTGCAGCTTGGCTCAGAGTAGGGGTGCTGACTTAAAGCACTGAGGTTTTTTCTGCAGAAGGGCTGTATGTACCATGGGGATCAAACAATACTGGAAACCAAAGAAGTCCGTAGTTTTTATTAAAGACAATGGAAGTACAAAAGACCTACAGCATCAATGGAGGGGGAAAAAGGAGGCAACTCTTCCAATTGAAGGAATGAAATCCTGCAGCTTATGTAGTTAAATTTTTACTGTTATAATAATGTATTTCCTGATGGGCTATCTTTTATGTATATATATTTGGTTAATATTCCAAGCCATAGATGATTTGGATGCACTTGAGAAGGGATGCACGACAACAGAAAGCTTGCAGCTTGTAGCCTGCCAGAGCTCTCTCTGGTGTATTTAGACATATGATTGATGGTCTCTGGTTTAGTGTCATCAGATAAAACGTGTTTGTCAAGAGCATGATACATTATCTTGTGGTGCTGCATTTTTGCAGCAGCTAACACTCTGACACAACTCTGTTGCTTAAAAGGAGGATACACACAGATCAGCCATTAAGACCAGGCTTTCTGTGGGCCTTTCTGGGAAAAGAACCAGCCCTGCAGCATGTCCTTGGTTTGGCAAATGGGTTTCACTAAAAGAGAATAGACTCCCTTGTCTCTCTGCTCTGTTGGAGAGCAAGATTTGGGGTTGGCAGCTCTGTCTGGAAAGCTCTTTTCCCACTGGGAGCTCAAAGGACCAGGTCAGGGCAAGGCTTCTGCAGCAGAGATGCAGGCTGCCTGAAGTGCAGTGTTGGGATGAAGCAGGGATTGGAGGTGAGAGCCTGCTATCAGTCACACACAGATATGTGGGGATGCATGGAGGGTTTGGTTAAACCCGGGTGACAGCAAGCACACTGGCCACATCCTGCACCTCCATGCACCTGTATCTTCTCTTGCCATCTGCCCAGCTTGGATGCTCATGGGAACAGAGCTGAGCCCACAAAGCCCAGCTTCTGCAATATCTCCAGATGACATCTCAGACTGAATACTCTGTGGTTTCCTTAACAGCTTTTTTTGCTAACAAAGTGGAGCATGAAAGCAGACACTGCAACAGCAAGGGGTTGCAGCGGCAGGGGTCCTCCTCCTTCGACCGTGTCTACACTGCCAAGTGAGTAGACACTGCCAACTGAGGCAGAGTGGGGTTCATCATGCTCTTCATTAACATTAAATCCAAACCCTTTTAGGGGCCAGAGGTGGATTCCAAATGCCCTCAGATGAAGACTTTTTACATAATCCCTTTCTGCTCTCAGTGTTCAGACCTGTGGTTTTCGGATATGTTTGCTGTGTGAATTCAGCACCCTTCTTGCCACCATGTGCTTCATCTATATAGGTCTTGCAGCCATTATGAGTACTGTGTCTCTTCATTTGGGAATCAGTTCACTCTTCCCTGCTGGAAGTGTGACACAAGCACAGCCAGAGTCCCAAGGGCACTGTGGCTCAAAAGGAAAGAGCCAGCAGAGAGACGTCAGCCTGCTGAGGAGCAAGTAGGTGGCAGAGCTTGTACAAATCCCTTGGCACACAGCTCCCCACTTCTCCACTTCTTTGCTACATAGAATCACTCTCAACTTCTTCACTTCTCCCCCTCAGAAAGCAATCCCAGCTGAAGGAGGCAGCTGGAAACCATTCCTGTTCCCCTGCAAAGACACATGTTAACTCTGTGAGACACTCTTATTTGTGGTGCAATTCTACATTTGTTGGTTTCCTCCAATAGCTTTATTAGTATGACTCAATTAAAAGGACTTTAAGCCAATAAAGCTCACAGCATCTATCATGATCAAACAGGTTAGGAAGAAAGTGGCTTTCACAGGTGCACACGATGGTTTGTTTTCCTCATCAGGCAGCACAAAGACATCCACTATCTGAGTGAGGAAACAGGGAAGCAGATGTGGGTGAGGAGTCCAGCTCCTGGCAGATCAGGAGCCTCCCACTGCTCTGGGATAAAAGTCTACTGTCAATGGCACTAGTGCAGCCCAAATTCACCTGCCACCATTCTCTGCTGGTGAAACATATTGATTTTGTTTCTATTTGCCTGTGCTCTGATTTCTCTCCTATAAATTCTGTTCTAGCCAGAACTGCGGACACGCATACCCAACGTTTCTCGCTGTGCTTTGGTGTGCTGGCCTCCTCTGCAGCCAAGGTAACATTCTTTTGTTTGGTTTTTTCTCCCTTCAACTTGGCACCACATTCAGCAAGGGATGGCAGTGCTTTGGAAGTTACACTTCCGGGGACCAACCCTCCTGCAGCAGGGGAACCTCTCTTACCCTCCTGTCCTGGAGCTAACACTCATGACGTGGCTATGCCAACAGACATGATTCAGGGTAGTCCAGGCCAGGGACATTTCTCATACTGGCATTATGGGTGAGTTCCCTTTGTTTTGGGTGAAGGGTTTAGTACTTGGTTGCTGGATGCAACATTATTCACTTTTGGGACAGGAAATGGACTCAAATTATTAAATTGCCAGAACTGCCAGGTCTCCCCTGTGCTGAGGGCAACCCAGGACTGTTTACCTGCATTTCTAATTGTGATCCCCTGCAATGCAATGTGAGTTTATCTAACATTAAGATGAATACATGTACCTGGGGTACATGTCTATTCTTTCTGGGAAAAAAAGGAGTTTCCTGACCAGGAGAAGAAGGAATTTTGTCTGCAATTGTGGGAAAAGCTAGAATTATGGGGGAAACCCCCTTTTTATATGCTCAGAAGTTGGTATTGGACCACAGTGTATCCTCCACCTGCTCCTAGTGAAGTACATCTACCAACTGCCTTCTCCTTCTGGTGAGGGCAGTGCCTGAGTTGGCACTCTCTTTCCTGAGCCTGGTATGACCCACACTGGGTTTCACAAAACCGTAGAATGGTTTGGCTTGGAAAAGATCTCAAAGATCATCTCATTCCAGCTCCCTTGCCAGGGGCAGGGACACCTTCCACTAGACCAGATTGCTTGAAGTCCCATCCAGCCTGGCACTGAACTCTTCCAGGGATGGGGCACTCACACCTTCTCTGTGAAACCTGTGCCAGTGCCTCACCAGTCTCACAGTGAAGAACTTCTTTCCTATATATAATCTAAACCTGCTCTCTTTCAGGTTAAAGCCATTTCCCCTTGTCCTATGAGTTCATGTCCTTGTAAAAAGTTCCTCTCCAGCTTTCTTGTAGGCATCTCAGAGGATGATAGGGAGTGTGTGCTCTGCAGTGGGCACAGTTGTGAGCACGATTACACCCGCAAAGTCTTCAGAAAATCTGGAGTGAGGGCAAGGCAAGTGCTCTGTTTCCCATGCAGAGGTCTCCATCCCAGTTCCAGTGCTTGTCCCATAACCCAAGGCTGCAGATTCCCGTTTCCCGTTCCAACCCAGGCAGCAGATGGAGACATACAGTGAGACCTGGGCTGGTGTTGTTAATGCACTGTTTTATCATTTACCCAGCTCCTGCTGCCTTTGCTGGCCTGATGTACTTGTTTGTGAGGCAGAAGTACTTTGTGGGCTACCTCGGGGAGAGGACTCAGAGGTAAGGACTTGCAGAGCCTCTTTACAAAACCCAGAATGTGGTAGGAGCACAGCCAGATGCTGCCACTTCCATAGGCTCAGCTGCTGGCTTGTGGTGCTGCCTGCAACAGATGCTGGCATTCCGTAGTGCAGGAAAGCCCCTCTCTTTTGGAGGAATGGGGGTAGCTGTGGGAGATGTCGGATGTGCAGCAGCACTGGGGTCAGGGGGCCTGCAGCTCCTGCTTACAGGACTCTCTGCAAACACAGGTTTGCATGTTTGTGCCACTACTTGCACAAGATTGTCCTTTTATATTAATATTTGTATTTTATTTATATTAATAAATTACACACATGTGAAACAGAGTTGTCCCACAGCCTGTGATGGCTGAAAACACATTCAAGTCCCTCTGAACAGACACTTGTAAGCAGCAGCCTACTCTGAGAACAGAAGGCCAAATCCAGACCCAAATGGATCCTGAAAATGACATTTAAGTCCTCGCAACTGCCTGGCAATACAAGACAGAAAAGAAATTTGCCCCCTCTCTCTCAGCTCCTGACGTCTTTCAGCTGCTCTCAACAGCAGAGTCCAAAGTCTGAGGGTTCTTCCATGAGGTGATGCACATTAACAAAGTGCTTTTCCCCATTTCTGTCTCCTCAGCACTCCTGGTTACTTGTTTGGAAAGCGCATAATTTTGTTCCTGTTCCTCATGTCTGTGGCTGGAATACTCAACTACTATCTCATCTTCTTTTTCGGAAGTGACTTTGAAATACACATTAAGACGATAACCAGCGCGATCTCTCCATTGCTGCTCATACCCTAACTCCCCACAGCACTGAGGGGGACAGCACGCTTTGTATATCAATGCCCAGAAGCTGTCATAATTCAACTGTTTAAGAAATGAATCCATAACCCAGTGAGATCTCTGTAAATCTCATGCTTGATGGGCTCTGTAGTTTGATTTAACCTTGCTTTTTTCTTCAGAAAAATGATTTATCATCAGCACTTGGCACACCCGAGGAATGGTAACAACTTCCAGTTAACTCTTTAGAATTTTTTCCCTGAAGTGCAGCTTGCAAGCTGATTGCATGACTGGAAGGGACATTGTATGCTTGCTTTGTAACTGTGTTGTACTTAGCTTTTGTTCCAAAACCCAGGATCCTCTCAGTGTTGTTCCTGACTGATGGCTCCCACAGTCACTCTCAGATAACAAGAACAGCCTTTCACCGGCATCCCACATGCCCCTGCCCGCATAAAGGCATGGAGCAGCCTCTTCACCTACCCTTTCCCTCCGACTTGCTGATGACCAAGCTCTTGCTGTCGCAGGAGGGTGGCAAATTGGCTCCTCTCTGGTCTTCCTTGATAAATATTCATGTGCGTAACACTCACCACACTGATCTCATTTACACTTCAGCCTCTTTGTTCTCCCAGAGCCGGGAAAAGGAGTAGTGTGTAAATGAGGAGGTAGTGTGTTGCCGGCGGGGTTGGTTTTGTTTTGATTGGCTTTGTTTAATAAAACAGTCCAAAGCGAAGAAATCTGTCTGCTGCCATCTTCTTTGCCCGGTGCATGATCCCAGTGCTCCGTGGCTCAGCAGCCGGCCGGAGAGCGGAGCAAGGGCAGTAGCACCGGGCTGTTCGTGCAAGCAGCTGATGGCCCTGGGCACGGCCCTAAAAGGGCGAGTTTAGCAAGTGCCCCTCTATGAGCACGGTCAGTGCTCTGCTTCCAGCACTGACAACGTGCCCCGCAAGTCCACGCTGAGGAGCGCTTTGATTAGCAGTGCAGACCGAGGTAGGCAAACAGGTAGCGGCAATCTTTTTAAACATTGCTACCCTGCAAGTGCTTAAGCTCTTAAGCCTGCCTGATTGCCACATGCGGGATGGATAAGGCTGTATTTCGTGACTCCTTCGGGGGGGAGATGAGACTCCTCGCTATGTGAGAAGAGGGTTTGCAGAGCTGTTCACAAAAGCAGGTGCAGAAAGCCATCTGCCTTTGTACTACACCGAGGCTGGAGGGTTTTGGTGCTGTCTGATGTGGCAGAGATGCTTTGCAAGGCTGCTCTCCTCTGCAGCTGGCCATTCACATGCATCTTTTTCCTTTTTTTGGCTTCTACAGGAATCTTAGATGTGAAAGATTAGTAATAGACACATTCGTTGCATGATGGTTATAAGTGTTCTCACTGGTTAGAATCAGTAATTAAAAAAATTTAATCTAGCCTTCTAATCAATAGCTGCTGAGACACCTTATTCCCAGGCAGGGCACTCATGTTGCTTCCCTCCATCCTTCTAACACACTCCAAACACTTGTCACACCACACTTGTCTGCTGTAGCTCTCTCCATAGCTCATGCCAGCTGCTTATCCTTGGTGGAGTCCCACTACCCTTCTGCCCCATGGTGTCACTCATCAAGGGATGGAAGCAACCCAGGAGGAGAGGGGTAAGCCCTGTGGTTTGGAGCTATGGAGCTCTTCTGCACTGCTGGGATCAGCAAAGGCTCATGCTCCCACCACCCTTGGCCAGTTCAGAGCAGGAGAAGCTTCACCAGCACCAGTCCCTGCTCTCCAGCCTGCTTGGTCTCCCTGGGGTCTGCGACTTGTTTTTGGTGTCTTGGGGTGGCTTGATGTTGTATTCCCTATCACTGCACTATGCCCAGAAATTAGTATATATGCCTTTCTATGCTTTTAAACTGAGCCTGAGAGGGGAAAGAGAAAAGTGTACTGTTTCAAAGCAGTTTGTTTTCATGTTCTGAGAACACAGAGATAAAAACATGTCTGCTTCTGCAGAGCGAGGGTGGGGAAAGCACCCTGCCTTTGGCCAGTTTTTCAGCTCCTTTTTTTTCTCCAGAGAGAGATGGAGAGTTGAACTTTTGTTTTCCTGGGACTTTGGTTTTTTCTTTTTTTTTTTTTTTGTCTGCTGGATTGTTTCAACATCAGAATACATCCGGAGGAATTTCCACCGAGGCCTTGGCCCTGGAGGGGGGCCCACCGCCCCATCCCAGCTCCAAGGAGGGGGAGAGAGAGATCTACAGAAGGACTCTCAATTTTCTCCCAGGTTTCTCTCAGCAGAGCGAGAGGTTTTATTATTTAGCATTATTATCCTTTTCCTATGTGTTTGTTAAATAAATAGTTTTTATCTCTTTCACTTTCCTTCGAGGAAGATTTATTTTTTCCCGAACCTGATGGGGGAGGGGTGGTTGTAACCTGCCTTCTATCAGAGGATATATTTCTAATTTTGACCAGAACAATGGAAACCATCACCTGTGAAAGGTGACTCTCCCAACTCTATGTGTCCACCTTGCAGGTTTCCCCAGTTGGTTGAGTCTCTCCTGGGGCCTTTTTGTCCTCTATATCAAGAAGCAGCTCACTTGACCTCACTCCTTCCCCTGTCAGCATGAGAAGCAGCTCTCCACCAGCCAGCTATAAAGGGAGGAGGATTCAAGTGTCTGTTTTAGGTCAGATAACCTATCACAGCACTCTGGGGCCTGTCCATTGGACTTGATTGTCCTTGTGGGTCCCTTCCAACTCAAGATATTCTATGGTTCTCTCTCAAATGGGTGGTTGGTTTTTACATACTTGTACTTAGGTATGGTCAGGTCATCTTTCAGAGGACCTAAAGCCCATCTTTTGCTGTAATGTTTTATTTTGCAAGAATATCTCCTACTTGCTTCCTCAAAACCTTTCTGATAACAAAAGAGATTAAAATGTAGGCAAAATCCATTTTCCATCTATTGGAAATGGAAATAGTGATAGGATCAGACAAACAGGTACTACATAAATTGATGACTATGTAAATTCTTGGTGAATGTCATGCTGTGTTTTCCATATTACAGGCAAGCCTTGTGGTTTCATTTGCCTTCCCACTCTCTCTGTGAAAGGAAGGCAACATCAGTGATATTTGGGCTTTTCCCACAGTGTTAGACAGCTCCAGTTTCTGTTTTCAGCAGCAAAACCACCCAGATCTTGTTGGTACAGTTGTCAGCACTTAGCACACCAGCTACTCAGAAAGCACAGACAGGCTCTTTGCAGGGGGGTTGCACTAGATGACCTTCAAAGGTCCTTTTCATCCCAAACCAGTCTATGATTTTACGATTCAACAGGTAAACATGCAAAAATACAAACACCACTGTAAAAATGCACGCTGGGGTCAAATACACAAGAACCTATGAGGACCTATTGAGCTGCACTGGGCATGGGAACACGGCTGGTGGCAGAAGTGGCAGTCCCCTCTGATGGCTCCTGCTTAAGGCTGGCTCGCAAGCTCCAGGGGCCACCAGCCGTGTTTGGTGCAATGCACAGCACGGCAGCTCCTGACCTGGAGTCACAGCTACGTGTGAACAGCTAACGCTTCCCAGTTCTGCTGATCAGCAACAGTGTGGCCAGCGGGATCAGGGAAGCAATCATCCACCTATACTCAGCACTGATGAGGCGCCAGAGACCTTATTGCTCTCTACAACTACCTGAAAGCTCTCTTCTCCCAAACAGCAAGCAATAGCCTCAAGTTGCACTAGAGGAGGTTTAGATTGGATATGAGGTAAAATTTCTTCACTGAGAGGGTGGTCAGGCATTGGAACAGCCTGCCCAGGGAAGTGATGGAGTCACCATCCTTAGAGGTGTTTAAAAGCTGTGTAGATGAGGCACTGAGGGATGTGGTTGAGTGTTGGACTTGGCAGTCCTGGGATAACAGTCGGATTTGATTACCTTGTAAGTTTTTTCCAACCTGAATGATTCCATGATTCTATTGTTGTGCTGATGCTGCTAATTGTCCCAATTGCCGTGTTGCCAAGCTGTGGGCTTTGCTTCACCACTGGTGCCCTGGCTCATTGCCATGGTGTGCCATTGCCACACCTCATGGCTGTTCATGCATCGAAATCCCAGGTGCACACACATTCTATCCGTGTGTGCATATTCCATCTGTGCATAGGCACAGTGTATTTACTATCTATCTATCTATCTATCTATCTATCTATCTATGTCTCTAACCATGTTGTAGGTGCTGAGTCATGTGAATGCTGGAGGCTGCTCAGGGAAGGCAGGGAAGAAGGTTGCTCAGGCACCAGCCCTCTCACAGCTTGCAGGCTGTGTACATCAGAGACTGCAGAGACTGCTGGAAGCCGGGATATCGCAGGTTGCTTTTGATCTGCTGACAAAGGCCTGGAATACATACAGTATTTCTGCCACAGTAACCGCATCTGCTTCCGTACAGCACTACAACCCTCTAGTGGAAACTCGGCCCCATCAGCACGCTGGTGCTGCTGGCCATGGCATGAGCTGTTCCCTCAAGGTTTGAAGCCTGACAGCAATGCAAAAGCATCCACATTTTGGAACAGGTGTATTGTTACTATTGAATGCTATTTTTTATTATTCTGATAAATAGGAGGCCCAGTCCTGAAGCAGGACCCTCCCTTACCCACGCCGAAGCAGGCAGTCTTGCTTAGCACAGGATCCAAGCAAGCAGGTAAAATCCAAGTGAAATAAGAAAAGTCTGTGCACCAGCCACAAGGGTTTCCTGCAGTATTTCCTAGATTCCAGTTACCCAGAGCTTGAAAAATCAGCCTGTGCAGTATCACCTTGGTCTAACTCACACCTCTGCCAAGTCAGGTTTCCGAATGTGTCTCTGAGGATTGGGAAAGTGATTCTGCTGGCATGGAGAAAAGACTGGCCCTGGACACCTTCTTCAGCTCTCACCTGCTCTGAGGTTACTTTCTTCTAGCAGAGTAGCAGGTTTAATATTCACAGAAACCTTTCCAATGCCCTGTTGGGATGGGATACTGCAAGGCACTGAGCACTGTCCCAAGGGAGTGGTGTGCTCCTTGCATATGGCACTGGGAGCAAGACTAGGCCATGCTTGGAAATAGTCCACCCTTGATAAGTGAAAGGGCAATAAAAACTGAGAAGAGTGATAAAACCGTTCACTGTGTGATTTTCAATTGGTCTCGTGTTTCCATGTTTCCCATGGAAAAGCCACTTTTTGAGAGGCTCTGCAGAGCCCAGTGGAGCCCACTTGCAGAGGACATGCTGACTCCTGGGAGAGGGAAGGATATTGTATGCCATGGTATCCCTTTGGAGCACCTGGGATACAGGTACAAGCTTCGCAATCCCTTTGGGGAATGAAGACTGCTATCCCTGGAGCTGCCAGGAAGCGTGCAGGACATCTCAGCTGTGGTTCCTATCAAGGCAGCTCAGTGGCTCAAGGGGTGAGGGTGGAGAATCAGCCATTGCATTGCTGACTGGCTGCAGTGAAGCAAAGGGTGCTCGTAGCAGCACTGTTGTGATCCTCATGTCCCAGGGACAGGAATAGCTCAACCCAGTGCCTGAACTCTGCCCCTCGGTGTACCTGCCATGGCAGCAGGAGTCTGTGGGCAGGAGAGCATCAGCTCTGCTCCATCCTGCCTGCCAGAACATCTCACTGCTCCCAGCCTGCACATAGAGACATAGAACCTGGCAAAAGTGAGGTTCCTGCCCCAAAGGACAAACAGCCTCCACAGAGACTGAGATGCTTTTCCCCTTTAGAGGAGAAATAAATAACTTTTCAATTTCAGCAGCAAGGATCTTCACACTGTGAGATGATTTCATTAGTCAGAGGAGTTCCTGGGGCTTGGTGCTGGCTGCCTATTGAGCTGCTCAGATGCTGTCCTCTGGGAGCTTCCTGCTCATCCTCAGGGAAAGGGAACCAGACACCAAAAGGGGCAGCTGTGATGTGGGGTGCCGAGAGGAAGTGGGATGTGTTTTCCACCTAAAGAAGTAAAGGTGTGATGACGTTGCAGTGGAGTTAAACTTGGAGTTATGGCAGTGCTGTTTCTGCCATTTGGGAGCTGGCAGGGACTTGTGTGTGTGCCGTGACGTCTCGCAAGGCCGGGGGATGCTCTGGGAGGCTTCGGAGCAGCAGGCTGATGCCTGCTGTGCTGCTATTTGCCACCACTCGTACAAGCATATGATTGATTTATTGTTCCTGTGTTTTCCCAAGAGAGCGCCACTGCTGCCTTCATCCCCAAACAATGTTTTCTGTGCTTTTGGCACAGCGCTTCAGAGGGCGTCAGTCTGATCCAGCAAGAGCCCCCTTGGTGCTCTGGGATTAAACAAAACAGCATGATACCTCCTGGCCAGCTGCTTCTTGCTATTTGTTTTGCTGCAGCGAAGGAATTTCTTTTCAAAAGGCAGTGCCAGCCTTCCCACTGCCCTCAGCAGATGGGAGGGGATGGTGGAGGTCCCTGCCAGCAGCTGTGAGGCTGCAGTCATCTGTCCCTGTGCTCTCCCACCACTGTGGGGACCACAAACCTTTGCTGGTGGACAGATTTACCTCCTTCTCTCAGCCTAGGCAGCTTCAGACATAAACCAAAGCAGGCCATCATTTATCACAGTTCAAGCTGTAGCTCAGTCCTGAGCTATGTTTAACAATACTGAGGTTTCTTGGAGTGTACCTTGCTCCACTTGCCTTCAGTAGAGGCATTGCTGAAGAGCAGAAAATAATAGTTTTCATGGCATGACCCCACTGCTCAGTTCGGCTCTGACCTCATTCTCCAAATCTCATGTGCCCACTCTCCCTGCTTCCTTCAGGATGCTTCCCAAGCATTCCCTTCAGTGCCAGCCTCACTCATTCGTCCCTCCCCATGTTTGTTGTACCCTCCATATCTGTCCTTCTGATCGATGCACCTGCTGGCAGAGCCACCTGGTAAGCCATACAGGGATGTGATCTGGCTGAAAACAGCTTTTTTTCCCCCTTTACTGGCTTGTTTTTAATCTACCTCAACTCCCTGATCCCCATTGCTGCACGTGGGGACCTTGACAGAGATCCTTGTGGGGCTCGCAGTGTGTCCTTTCCGTGTGGTGTAAATGTTGTGCTGATATATCAGTCTTGAGATGCTCCTATGGGGCTTAGGTCTCCTTCCCCTTGTTGACACCAAGGCACACAGAGTCACCCAGAGGCCAACCCCCCTTCTCTTCCCTCATACTCTCTGTAGGATTGACACAGCATCCCATGCAGCACAGAAAACATGACTGACCAGGGGTTCTCTCCCAGCTTGCAACCTCTGTTGCAGAACTCTGACAGCACAGACCCTACCCATGACATACCTGTGACACTGCTCGCAGATGTGGAATAGCAGCAGGAAACTGCCCAAGTGTGTCATGGGGACCAAAAGCCCTGCTGGCCATTGTTCATCCCACCCACAGCTGGCTTTGTTCTTGGGCTGCTATATTTCAGAAGAGTACGTCCATTTCCCAAACAGGGTCTTTAGTTTGTAAGTTTGGGGGTATTTTTCTGACTGAAATAGAAGGATGTAGCCCTTCTGATAGGGCTGGCAGCAACAAAGACTTGGCTCAAATTTAAAGAGGTTGCTAATAACACGTTAGCTCCAAGTCCTTGGCAGAAGTCAGCTGTACATTTCCTGTTCACACACAATTCACACTTCCTTGGAAACAGTCCTTCATAGCAGAAATGAAAACCAGAAAGGTAGATAAACAGTGCTACACTCCTACCTGTTCACAGCCCAGCCATCTCAGTGAGGTGCCCTGAGCCACCAGGCTGTTTGCTCCCATGAGGTGACAAGTCCCCATCCCACCAGAGCCAGCACTTCTCTGTGGGATTGCGTGTGCTTCCCCAAGCCTGACATTTCTCAGATGCTGCAAGCCCAGAGCTCAAGACTTACCACATTTGCACCTCAGTAATAGCTACCTCCAGCATTTCACTCTAAAATGTGTTTGGAAGAGTCTGACCTGGTTTCCAAGGTGTTGAGTATCCTGCATCACCACTCATTCTGTGGTGGGCTGATTTGGCATGCTGAATCACCCCTTGCCTCTCTTTCCTCTGCCCTGCCAGATCCCCTGAGACACAGTCCAGTTTTCCCCTGCCCTGTGTGGTCTGAGGAGCTTTCAGATGACAGTGTGCTCAACGTGCTAATTTGAAACAGGGGGATCCCACCAGGGCTGCATTCCCAGCACTCATCAGGCACTGGGCACAATGTGATGGGTGTTTGCTTCCTGTGGGATGCAGAGATGCTCATCTGTGGCCATGGGCATTTCAGACCCACAGACAGCTACATAATGCTCAGGGCTGCCCCAGGGGAACCTTTTGCACTGCTGAGTGGGTGTGAGGGGATCTGGATGGGTCTCACATGTGCTGCCACCACGCAAATTATGAGTGGCAAGTAAGGTTGAGTTGTGAGGCAGCACATCACATGAAAAGGCTGCGGTTTCACACACCACTGAGCACATTTGATATCTTGCAGGCACTGGAAGGAGATGGTTCATAACTTTGTGTGCTTATCTCAACCCTTGCCTTCCCAGTCCTGGTCCCAGTGTCTCATCCACACCTCTGCTTCAGCACCAGCACTCAGCAAATCTCTCCCTGAACCACTCCATCCCCTCAAATGGCAGAAGACCTCTCATTTCTGAGGGTTACAGCTGTCTGCAGAAAGAGCCTGAGAGGCCAGATCTTCTTCAAGATTAATTGCGGGGTGGGAAGTTGTGTTCAGCTGTGTCTGTGCAGTGTGTTCAGCTTAGTGTAGTTGAAGTTGCACTTAAAAGATGCCTCGGTTGTTGTGGTATTGAACTTGGGATCAGTGCAGGCTCATCCCGTGCAGGCTCAAATGCTGCTTTTAAACACAGCCAGAATTAAAATGAGGCCTGGGGAGTATCATTCTGTTTGCCTTGTGCTTACACTTGGTCACAGGGATCTTGGTCTCAGCCACCATCAGAGGTAGGAACACATCAACAAGCATTTTTTGGGCAGACTCAGTGCAGCTGATCTTATGTTATGATGAATTTCTGCTCCCAGCCAATTTTGCAAAGTACACCACGGCTGTCCAGCAAGGCGGACAGGGTGGTGATGCATGCAGCAAATCAATTAAGAGACACCCTGCCAAATGTATTCCTTTGTCAAACGATTCAGCAAATGACTACAGGATGGTACAAATGGCTTTTATTAGTGTAGCATGAAAAATTCAGCACTGTAAATGAGAGAAAGATTAGTCCACAGGCCCTCAAGACCATAGCTGGGTAGGGCTTGTTTTCTCTCTCCACCACCTGATGACCATAAGTCACACACAGACCTCAAGACTGGATGGTACCAATCTGCTCCAGGGCTTGCAGTGGAGAAGTAGCCATCTCCTAACATATCCCAGGGTAGGAGACCTCTGCTGGCCTGGGGCATGGCACAGCTCTTGTGCAGGAGCTCCGCACACCTGCAGCCCCAAGGGCAGTAACAGCACTGAGGTGGGTGCAAACACTCTCCTCGAGGCTTGGGTGAGGGGACATGTCCTGGGACTTGTGGTGATGGTGAGCAGCAGCCCACAGAGTAAAGCATCCCACTGTCATCCCCAGTCCACTTGAGGAAGCTCACACAAACCCACACAGTCACACCCCGTGCATCCTCTGCTCAGCCTCCTTCAGCAGAAATGCCACCAAAGGCAGGCAGGCTCAGGGCAGACACAGGTCAGATGTGTGCCTCCAGAAGAGCCTGAACAAATCCAGGGCCAGCAGCTGTGAAAGTGTATCTTGGGACAACATTTGGCAGGATCCTTGGTATTTTCTCCCCTCCCTTCTGGGCTGAGAGAACACAGAGGGTGATGCAGCAATGGTTTCTTCAGCACAGCTCTGTTGCAGCTCTTTGTTATGGTGGAGCTGTACCAAGCCTGAGAAGGCAGGACATCCCAGGAAGCCTTTGTATATGGACAGCTTCCTAACCCTAGTTCAAACCAGTCTGCACTGGGTTTTGGCAAGTGTCAGCTGGGCAACTTTTCCTAAAAGTTTCATTCCAAGCATGTCAGTGTTTTTTACTGTTGCTTTGTGGGGTTTTCTAACCCAGATGGCAAATTCCAACTGGCTTTTTCCTATGTTTGGCTAGTGTATTATATGTAATAGTGTAATAGGTTTTACACTAACAAGAGAGCTAAAGCTGATTGTTGGTCCAGTTTATTGGTCTTTCCTTATAAAACACAGTAGAAATTTGTGGGAGGTTTGCTTAAGTTATCCATAACTACCATAAGTGCTCAGTCATGGTCTAGCCCTGTGGGAGCTGTACAAGTACATAACTCACTCTTTGTACTCATCGTATATGTGGGTAAAGATGAAAGTATGACAGATATCCAAAGTTCTGGGGGCAAAGTACTGTGCTCATTATGCCAGGAGACCCTACTGATTACATTACGGAGTTTGTTGGTTTACCATTGGCAAAAGTCTAGTGACATTGAGATTTTGGGTACAGGAGTAGGTGTGCCTTGGATGGAAGATACAAAGAGCACCGAAACAGAGCCAGTATCAACTTCTGACAAAGGACCTCTCTGTGCAGTAGCTGTGAGGGAAGCAGAGCTGTGTCTCCTGCTCCTGAGGACCTGTCACCATCTGGCGCCTTCAAATACTGTGGTTTTGGGGTCGGGGTAAGACAAGCTGAGCTGGGCTAACTCACACGCTCCTCTTCTGTCTCAGCACGTTTTATATCACTCAGGTCGGTGCTTTCCCAACAGGTCTCAGGATTTAGTGCCGTTCATATTTGATCAGGCAGAGATCCCCAAGGAACAATTTGAATAGCAGAGGATATGAGTACAGAATATGAAGGGACCACCTGGGCCATTAAACCCGGTCTCCTGTTGTCCCTTGCAACCACATAACAGACATTTAATCCAGAAAGGTCTGGATTAAATGGAACTGCCCCCATTCCTCCTCCCCTGTGTGGCTGAAGACTGCAACATGATATTAAAGCCATCACTGAAAGCACATTTTTTGCTGCAAAAAGGCAGAGCTCCCAGAAAGTGGAAAGTCTCTGGTGTCTTTGGCCATAATATATTGCTAGGAATAACACAGTTCCTAGCAATAGCATTTCACACAGAGCCAGACTTGGCATTTCCCCAAACATTTTCTCAGCCATTCCAGAGATTTATAACTAATAATTGCATAGCTGGATAAATAATTAGACTCTGAGGTTTTGTCTTAGCTTTTTTCCTTATAAATAAATCCCTTATTCACAAGCTACATTAAAATACCTGTCGGTGGTGTAATGTGCATTTCATATTGCACATGCTTATTTCCTGCCTGGGTACATTGATTTCATTTCCATTATCGGTACTTTATTTATGCAATTATCAGACCTGTCTTTCATCAGAAATACACCTATTCCACCCGTATGGGTGTATATCACTGTGTTGGAGATGGTTCACATGCACAAACTGTTGTGGTACCATGCAGCTGCTTGCTATCTACCGCCATCAGATGGGGAGGAGAGCTAGGGAAGGGAAAAAAACCCCATGGGTTGAGATAAGGATTCAGTTGGTAATTGAAACAAAGTAAAAAAAAAAAAAAAAATTAATAATAATACTAATAATGAAAAATAATAAAACTCAATTGGAAAAAAAACCACGAGTGATGTACAAGACAATTGCTCACCACCTGCTGACCAATGTCCAGCCCATCCTTGAACAGGTATCCGTCTGTCTCCCGGGCAACAGCCTCCCGTTTATATACTGGCCGTGATGTTCTACAGTATGGAATATCCCTTTGGCCAGTTCAGGTCAGCTGTCCTGGCTGTGCTCTCTCCCAGCTTCTTGTGCAGCTCCTCACTGCAGAGTATGGGAAACTGAGAAGTTCTTGACTTAGGTGAGCTCTACTTAGCAACAACCAAAACATCACTGTGTTACCAACATCATTGCCGTACTGAATCCAAAACTGTAACAGCACTGTACCAGCTACTAAGAAAAAAATTATCTCTATCCCAGAAAAAGACAGGGCACAAACACACATACACAAAGAGTAACAGAAAAGTGGGTCAGGACAAGGCAAAAACCCATCATGAAATGATGGAGTCGTTCTAAATTGCATCTGATTGCCCTGACTGAATGCTGAGATATGGCAGAGCTGTGGCAGACCATGTTGTTCCACTGAAGGAGCATCCTAAAGCAAGAACAGTGACTTCCAAGAACAAACTCAAACCCTGCAGAAGACCTGTTGGTTAATGTTTAGAGGGTCCTTACAGGAAGACAGAGAGAACTATTGCAGGACTGCACTCTCACAGGACCTGTGAAGAAGACATGCATTAAACATCTAGGAAAGTGAGGGATAAAGAAGCATGAAGAGCAGTACGAGCGAATATTCACCACACAGAATTTTACACCGCTCCCATTTTCATTCTTGGCATGCACAAAAGTTGCACAGCTACTTACAGTCAAGGACAGGACAAGAAATATCAGGTTAGATTTATAAAAGGAAGGCATCCTCAGCACTGGAAATAGATGAGCACATCACCTTTCATCAGCTGGAGGCAGATTTATGGGAAGGAGGACTTAGGAGGCTATCAGGGCTCCTGCTCTCCCCCACCCTGTTCTGCTGCCTTGTATGGCATGTGCACTGCCCCTCATCACCGCTGCTGCCGTATCTTGCCCCATTTTAATTTCCACCACTGTCAATCCTTTGTGCAGCTTTATCCTCTTTCCCTGTCTTCACTCTTCTCTCAAGTTAGCCAAAATCTCTTTTGGGCAGTTTGCAGCCCATAGGAATTAGCCTTTCCTTGGGGCATGTGTGGAGGGCAGCAAGCAAGGCAAAAGTTGTCTGGGAGCAGACTGACTCTTACTCAAACAGAAACATAATCACAGAAAATCCAAAAGATCAAAAAGCCTGTGTTTTGTCCGCACTTGATTCTCCTTTCATTGTATGCCAGCTGAGTGCTGTTGTGAGCTCAAAGCAATGGAGCTGCAGCAAGAGGGACTGGGAAGACGACCATTACTAAATCCCACAGCAAAGACTAGGTATAGCCAGCATGGACCTGAGTCCACCTGACCTCTCTCATGAAAACTGACCTTTCTTCTGTGTCAATAAACTTGATGTCATGGTTGTGGTGGGACACAAGAGCGAATAAAGACACTGGCTTCTGGCCCAACATCTCATGCCTCAGCTCTGACCCTGGGCAAGGGTGACAGACAGATTAAGTGCAAGATATATTTCTTGATGACACTAATTTCTTTTTGTCCATCTGAAGACCTTCAGCAGAGCACCATTAAAGCAGGTAGATAAGCACTGCTTTTTCTGTTCAATCAAATGATGGGCATATTTCGCATCATGCAGTTGTAAAACACAGATTCTAATGGGCTGAGTCAGACAAAAGCAATCTGTAAGAACTCATTACTATTTCCTCCTAACCACATTTTTCTTTTCTCCATTGGGCCCAAGCCTTGCAGCAAGGGTAATAGAGACACTTCTACAAATGCAGAGATGGATGCATGCATACAAATGGATACGATGCTGCTGGAATTCCATAGAAAGTGGAAGGGCTGTGGAGCCAGCAAGCCAGGCTTGCATGGCCATACAACTTCCCCTCCCAGCACCCCAACCACACTCTGGGCTTTAACCCCAGACCTTGGGAGAGCTCTTCGGCATGGGCTCACATGGGCACATTTGCTGGGGTCCAGGCCAGTTCTTTCCTGCACATGTTTCACTCACACCCCATGCAGGGGTTGCATGGAGCCCCAAGCTCTCTGAAAAATTGAACATTTTCATATTGCTGGCTGGCAGGAGGTTCACTTGCCCCTGGCTTTTGCTGAGGGGCATTGGGGAGCAGTTGCTCCCCCAGAGCCAAGGCAGGGCTGTCAAGTGGTCATGGTAGTTGGCTGGCTGCTGGAAGAGGGCCAGGAGTTTCCAGAAATACCTTAGTCATTCGACTTACTAGAAAAATCTTCAGTAACCGCCAAGTGCTTTCCTGGTCCTGCGAGGGTTTGTTTGGGGTTTTTTTTTTCATTTCTTTGGCCTGTTGAGTTTTGGTTTTGATACTACCTTGTGAAAATAAATGACTCTATGAAACATCCCAGAGAGCTTCTGCCTTTAGCTGCAAAACCTGTTCTGTCTCACGAAGCAGGCAGCTGTCCCTGCGGTCCTGCGTTTGGGGCACAGCCCTCAGAGGAGCATCCCTCAGAGAGCAGCCAGACACTGCTGCCACTGCCCTGCACTCATCTGTCTTCTTAGAAGGGCAGGGGCATTGTAAGAAAGTCAGTCTATTCTTTACACCCTTGTGTGCCTTTGTGGGTTACTTCACACTGTAGGTAGAAGGGAATGAGGGGGATGAACTCACCTATGTTTATGATAAACTTTCACACAGTTAGAAGGACTTTCTGTCTAGGGTCCATGCTGGCCCATGCAGATCTGTGCAGTAAGATGTGGTCAGGGCAACATGGTGGGAACAGCCAAACTCTTCCTTGATGAGGTGACCTGTGGGGCAGAAAGGTTGGAGCACACTTCACAGGGGGCTACTGTGTCTGGAGTTAGGGAATTGCACTTCATAACCCACATGGAAGGCATTCTTACTGATGTTCAGCTACATCCTTTCTAGGATGCAATGAAGTTAGAGAAAGGGCAGAGAGGACAAGTAAAATGATCAAGGTAATGAAGCAACTTCTAAGGAAGGCTCTGGAGAGAAGGAGACTGGGGGTTGTGACTGAAATCATGAAGGCAGCGGATGAGGTGAATGCAGAATGGTTATTCATTCCTAGAACTAGGGGAAGCATGATCAAACTAGTGGTAGATTAGTCTAAGATAGATAAAAGTGCTTCTTCACATTTAGGGTAGTGAGCCCTCTTCAGAGCCCTGTTTGAGCTTTGAAATGCAAAGAGCTAGATGGACCACATGCAAAACTGAACGAAGGAATGAGCCAAAAACTGAGCAGTGAATTGGTCAAAGATGTTCAGGGTCCATTATCTGCTCTTCTATTAATCACTGTCATCATAACCATTGTGTATGTCTCTAGTGTATATTCATCAATAGTTTTTATATAAACCTTATAGGTACTCATGTATTTGCCTTATTACAAGAACATATCCTTAGCCTGTAATTCTTGCACAGAAAGCAAAATAAGAATTAAGAGCTGTGATTTACAAGAGTGAGTAAGGCAGTGTTTAACCTAGCCAGCTAATTCTTCTTTAAATCTCTGCTGAAAGCCACAGGCAAGCTTCCAGAAAGCGAGCCTTTCTTCAGTACTTCCTATAATTTGAGTGAGAGTTCAGCTGGAGTTCTAAATTACTGAGGGAAATTGGTTCTTCTCTGTCTGGTTTCCACCAGTTCTGCCAAGATCACACAAAAATTGATATGAACTTCCTAAAATTTCGAAAACATGTTGTGGCCATTGGAAGTTAGCAGGAAACACTAGTGCAATAACTTACTGGAATGGCTGACTGTGAAAGAAACTAGATCTCTCGCTGCAGTGTGACCTGAGCTGTGTGAGGAGAAACAATTGCTAGATCATGTATGAGGAAGAATTCCTCATCCACCCAAATTAGTGGCAGCCACAGGAGTGGTTGGGGGACTCCACTTTCCATTCAACCTACATGGAAAGAAATCTGGAAACTGCAAAACCACCCCCCACTCCAAGTCAAACACAAAATTTGCCAAGACTAAAGTAAACACATTTGCTAGAAAACTTGGTGCTTCTACCGATGCACATTTCCAATGAAAGGCCAAGAAACATCCCAGGGTAAGTATCCTGCCTTTTCAGTATGCTCAGTAGCTATTCCTGAACATTGTAAGAAATTTTTTGCAGGTGAGGTACAGGCAGGTTGTATGGAGCTGTAAGTGGAGCCTGGCAGAATGCAGAGGGGAGAAATTGCTGTACAGCTTGAGATGTTTAATGTGAGCATTAACCTCTAATACCCACATCATCTGGGACGCAGGAGACTGCAGGTTTGATTTAACTCACTGAAGAAACCCTTCACTCTGGAAATGTTTGTTGCACGTTGATTTGCTTAACAAATTTGTGGAGAAAGCTGAGAAGTGAACATTTGTCATCTCTCAGGGTTGCTCAATCTATAGGATTTACTTTTGACAGTTATTTTGTAGCTGTGACTTTCAGGCAGAGAATAGAGCAGAGTTTCGTGAAGTGAATGTTAATACTGAACTGCTCTGGGCTTGGGAGAGAGAGGCAGAAATCTGGATAGTTGCAGCCTTTGGAGAGACAGCCATTTCATAGGCTGGTCCCAAATTTTTACACATCTGGGCAGTGGCTACAGACTTCTGTTCTGCTGAGAGCCCTGATGACACAGGCAGAAATTTCTCACAGCAGCAGGGCATCTTTCAGCAGCCTCAATGGGTGGCCTCCTTCAGTTGTGCTGTTTGTGGGAGGACATAGAAATCAGTCCTGGAAACTTATCCAGCTTACTAGTAATCTTAAAACAAAGAGGTGAGGGGTTATTCCTGGTCCATATCAGTTTGCTGACTCAGAGATGGCAGTCAATAAATGTTCAGCTGTGGAATGTCCCTGAGCAATTAGCAGCACAAGCTGCTGATGGTGGCAGTGCTGCAATGAGAAATGTTTGTAAACCTACAGCTTGAAAAGTTAAAAATGTGGCCAGTACTTCAGCAAGGACTTAAACTGATATGCAGGTCAGCAAGTAGGTAAAGTCATGCAGACCAAGAATCTCGTTCCCTCCTTCTGACTTCCAAAACATGAGCATATCACTCCTATCATTAAAACTAAAATATCCTTTCTCAGTATATCCACATTTTAGGTATGGCATCATCAGTTCAAGGATTCTTCCAGCTCCCCATGAGATTTCAACCAACAGATGGCAGCAGCCCTATTCATAATGACACTACTACTGCAGTTTTTGTTCTCTTCCAGGCACATGGTCGCCAGGTTCCCTGGGATGCTCCGGACCTCACTGATGACCCTGTGGTCAGAAGGGCACCAGAAATGTCCCTGTAACAGGGCAAGTGGTCATGAAACATGAAGAGTCTTGACTGGCTGCAGTCTCCACTGCTTTCTTGGGGACGGGATGGCTTAAATGAGACTACAGATGCCTGAGAAAGCGCAGCTGAGCCCTGTCAGAGACATTAAACACCACAGCTCCTCAAGCTGCATAGCAGCCAACATTCAGCATCACTGTTTTTTCATACATGAACTCTTCATGGTTTATGTAACATTTATTTAGGCACTGCCTCCACCCTGTTTGCAAAGCAGCACTGGGCACAAAGCATGTGTGGGTGGTCCTTTTGGTCAAACACCACAGGCACTTCTCACTTCTACTGGCTCCCTGCCACTTGTCATGTAAAAGCATTTGGCCATTCACAGACTGTCACAGGCTTTTCCCTCTGGAAAATCACTTGAAACTCAATCTCCTCTCATGAAAGTTTTCTTTCTCTGACAGCACTTACCTTTTTTACCTGCTCTTTATTTTACACATGTAGTTAAATTGTCACGCACATCAATGATATAAAATCAATTTTATTTTGTGGTTATCCAACAGAGTCCCCACCCATCTTGTACACATTTTGCTGTATGTGCAACATACAGCCCCAGGGCTAGAGACAGTTTACCAAAATATTTCCTTCACCTGCTACTCTACACTGGAGAAGGGATTCAGTGGATTTGAAGAAGCAGAAGGGAGTTGGGTACTGCAGGGCTGGCCCTGCCTGGCTGAATTCTCTCTCTTCTTCCTGATGTCATCATGACGGTCACCTGCCTCTCCTGGACACTGCACATCTCATGGTGAAAGGGTAAGCATGGAGATGAACAGGAAAACTGCCACTGGGAGGTGGCAGCAAAGGGGAAACTGTGGGCCTGCTGCTGAAGGGGGAAGTGGATCTGGTGACAATGGGCATGGAAGATGCTGACGTACTCAATGCCACCCTTGTCTTGGTCATTCCAGTATGGCTTTCCTTCAGCAATCCCAGGCTCCTGAGACTCCATGTCTGGAGTTAAGAAGAGTTACTCTCACTGGAGGAGACCCAGTTTAGAGAACATTTAAATCAACTGGACATATAGAAGTCTGTGGGACCTGATGGGAGGCACCCATGAGTGCTGAGGGAGCTGGCTAATGTAGCTACAAGGCCACTCTCAGATATACTTAAAAGGTTGTGGTGATTAGCATAGGGAGAAAGCAAATATGACTCCTACCTTCAAAAAGAGCAAGAAAAAAGTCTGGGGAACTATAGGCTGGTCAGCGTCACCTTAACACTTGGGAAGATAAAGGAGCAAATAATCCTGGAAACCACTTCCAAATATATGAAGAAGAAAACCATGACTAGAAGAAGTCAGCATGATTTATGAGGGTTATGAGGGTGAAATCATGTTTGGCCAGCCCAAGAGCCTTTTAAGATGAGATGATTGGTGGATGAGGAGAGAGCAGTGGCCTTTGTTTACCCTGATTTTAGTCAAGTCTTTCTCCACAGAAGAACTGATGAAGTTCAAGCTAGGCATGTGAGTGCTAAGGTGGACTGAAAGCCAGCTGAACTGCTGAGTTCAGAGGGCTGTGATTGGTGACACGAAGTCCTGCCAGAGGACTACCCTAGTGCAGTACCCCAGGGTTCCTGCTGGGTCCAACACTGTAGAACTTTCATTAATGAACTCACTGATGGGACAGAGTGCACCCTCAGCAAGCTTGCAGAGGATACGAAATGGGGATGAGAGTTTGATGCACGAGCTGGTTGTGCTGCCATTCAGGGGGACCTCAAGAGATGAAGAAATTGCATAGCAGGGATCTCACCAAGTTCAGCAAAGAGGAGGGCCAAGCTTGGCCCCTTGGGAGGAATAATGGTATGGACCACACTGGGGAGCAGCCAGCTGGAAGGAGCTTTGCAGAGAAGGACTTGAGGGTCTTGGGGACACCTAGCTGACCATAAGCCAGCAGTGTACCCTTGTGGCATAGATGGCCAGCCACCTCCTGGACTGCATTAGGAAGAGTGTCACTAGTAGGTCTATGGATGTGAACATTCCCATCTACTTAGACCTGGTGAGACACATCTGGGGTGCTCTGTCCCAGTCTGGGATCCTCACCACAAGAGATATGTGGACATACTGGACAGAGTCCCCTGAAGGAGCATGAAGACAATCAAGGGATCGGAGCACCTGACATATCAGGAAATGCTGAAGGAGCTGGGAGTGTTCAGCCCAGAGAAGGGAAGGCTCAGGGGGGCCTTATAAATGTATATCTGGTGATGGAAGACAGTAAAGAAGACAGAGCCAGACTTTTCTTGTTGGTGCTAAATGAACAGTTGGGTATTAAAAAATAAAAAAAATGCCCTAAGGTATATCACTGTGTCCCACAGCTGTAGGGAGGAGGAGAGAAGATCCAGCAGGCAGGAATCGTGCAGCAAGATTGATTTATTTAATTCTTTTAAAAACTCTTTCACAGACTTTTTTCTTCATAGTCTAATTGGACAAACGATCAGCCACCCCTTGGGGTGATTGGCTAAAATCCTAAAACATCCATTGTTAAAATATTTTTCTAGTATACTATAAACAAGACTTTTCAAGGCAGCAGGTGTTTGGTTGTTTACATAACTCTGCTACCTCTTCTGTGAGAGAGAAAAGTCTCTCACGGACTTAGAAAATAGCAAGAAAATCCTTGCTAGCAGCATTTTCGTATCCACAGTTGGGAGGTAATGGGAACAACTGAAAATACAGAAAATACATTTTTTTACTCTGCAAGTGACCCAGCACTGGAACAGGTTGCTCTGAGAGATTGGGTAGTCTCTGTCCCTGGAAGTATTCAAAACCCATCTGGATGTGGTCCGGGGCAGCCATCTCTAGGTGGCCTTGCCTGAGCAAGGCAAGGGCTCAAGCTAGTTAATCTCCAGGTGCCTTCCATCCTCAGACATTCTATGATTGTTGTATTCTTTAAATAACTTTGTTTTAAAATTAAGTCAAATGCATATTTTTCCTGAAGTGAGAGCCGAGGCCAAGGAATGACACAGAAAGATGAATCAGTGGAATCTTATGATTTCAGAAAATGTTTTCTGTGATTTCACTGTTCTTTGAAGTAACTGTGTGACTGAGCCTTGTTCTTAACTTTATTCCTTGGAAACTGAAAGCCTGCTTTATTTCAACCCACATAAAAGTCAACCCTGCCAATACCCCGGACACCAGACCAATAACCTTCCTCCTCCATCACCATTTGGGCTAAACAAAACACACTAGGCATCTTAATTAGGTATATGCAGTCATCTTGGAAGGCACATAGAAAATGACCTAATCCATAATTAGCTCACTGAGTCTGGATTCTGTGGGAATTTTCTTACGCTCTTGATTTTGCTGCATACATTAGTGTACCTCTGCAAAAACCTCTGAGGCTGACAAGAATACACAAGCACACCCACGACTGCGCTGTCCTTGTCCCTCCACTCTTACTGCTGGCCTGTGTTTTGTCCCTGTGGTGCCCCACTGAGGGACCTTTCTGGAGCTCTGTTCGTGAGTATCCCAGGCACAATGGGACCCTCTTGACTCTGCTGCACATAAATTCGTCAGATTGCTGCTCTCCATCTCATTTATGCAATCCCCAGAGGAGCACTAGTGGTGCTTGCCTCAGAAGAAGAAGGCTAAGAGAAAGCTTTCCTTACCAGCCCTCCCTCAAGGGTCAGGTACAGCTCCCATCTCTGCACTGAGAGGAGGACAGTGCTCAATGCCTATTGCAGAGCCTGTCTGTCCACACCTGGAAGGAGGGAGCCAGGGATATGCATGGCTGTGATGTTCACAGGGGAAGTGACAGCAGGGCTCACAGTCACAGTCACAGCATTCAAAGAGAAATGGGTACACATGTGCAACCCTAGAAGGTGTTTCACTTCTTTTGAGCAAAAATGAGGCAAAAATAAATCAAAATAAACATTCCAGCTTCTACAGGGTCACTGAAAAACTGCCCGGTTGTAAGAACAACAAACCATGCACAGTGCACAGCTCATTTTCCCTTCTGTAGGTTAACCAGAGAAGGTCACAGCAATCATGTTTAATAAAAGAAGGTTTCCCTTATTTTCTGGCACTAGCTCTGAGCAATTGGCCGTAAGGGCTGCTTTTGAATCACTCCCTGGTTATTCTGTCTTTTTTCTGCTCAATATTACTTGTGGCACTTGCAGCCAAGTAGATTAGCTCTCTTTTTTTTTTTTTTTTTAATGAAAAGATTATATTAATTTAGCTCAGATTTCAACCAACACACATTATAAGTCTCCACAGATTGTATATTAGCATGGGAACTTTGAATACACAATAATTGAAATATATTACATTCAAATAAAGTCTCAAGAGGACAGCTTCAAGTGTCAGTTTAATTCTACTGCTTTTTTAGAAGTCTGTTCATGGTATGAAAATAAGTCACTGGGGGAGACTCTCCCCACACAGATGAACTATTTCACTGCTTTCTCCTAATGGTACCTTGATTTTTTTTTTTTTTTTTTTTGATAGCTATGCCAAACTTTTGGGTTGATTTTGAACAGGTCTTTTGGACTCTAGTCCTGGCTGAAAATGGTCCGTGTGGTGCAAACTGTCTTCATTTTATGCCTTGTCCATCACCCAGAGCACAGCCACTTCTCAGTACCTGTTGAGCCACCTTATCTGTGGCTACCTCCATCTTTCCCAAGAGCAACCATGCTGCCCACATGCCCAGCCTAGCTATGGACTCTCCTGCAGCTCTGCCTGCAGGATGATGGTGCCAGCCCCTTCTCAGGATGCTAGCAGGCTCCACAGGCACCTTCTTATCTGGAACCCTCGCCTTTGGGGTCTTCTTCACCAGAGCTGCTGCTCTGCAAGGGCTAGGCAGTGCCACCAGGCCTGCAGAGCTGAGCTAATGCCCACAGAGAATGACTCAGGCAGCACAGCTGTCACTGCCGCCTACCCAGGGAACTGAGAGCCGTGGCAATGGAGTGTGAGCTGCAGCTTGTCCTAAAAGCAGTGCTCACAGGGAGTGTGTGGTCATGGGCATGCCACCACTACAGGCTCCTCGGGAGACTGGCCATGCATGAGCCTCAGCCATAAGTGACAGTAGTCCTGGGGCAGCCTGGTCATGGCTGGGCTGAGGTACTCGACACAGAGACAGCATCTGCAAAAGGGAGGGAACCAGACAGACATTTCCCAAGCCAGTATCCTCCTGCTGGCAAATGCCCTGCTGGGAAATACCCAGCTCAGTGTCCCCAGGAGCTGAAGGGCCCTACACCTCCCTGCCACTCCAGACCCACCTACCGGCACAGGTCCTGAAATAGCCAGGGTGTCCTAACTCTCAGTGCCCTGGCTTCACTGGTACAGCTCCAGCCTAAAGCAGCCCACGACTGGGGGGATTTCTGCTTCCCCGTCCTCAGCCCCTTTTGCATATTGTTAATAGAAGAAGACCCAAAAGTCTGTCTTTCAAGTCAGCTTGGGAGCAGCTGAGCTGTGAGAGCTGGATGCTCCCTGGGAATGTCTGAGGGCAGGGCATGAGAAGAGGAAGACAACCCCTGATGCATCTGTGTCTGCACTTCCCCATCATAAGGCTGTCTAGACCACATGGACACCCTTCTTGCTTGAAAGGTTTTTGTGGGAACCATGATTCAGCAGCCTCATTCCACAGAAATCAGCCTTCCTCTACTGCTGGTCTGCATCTCTCATCCCTGATGCCTACATCCCACCAGCTCAAGTTTCCACCCCAGCCTGCCCATGTGTGGACCTCATTGCTGCTGACCCCAAGCCAGTTCCCTTCCTGCCTGTGCTCAGAACACTCTCTCCTGCTCATACACCTATCTCCTGCAGCTCACGTGCTGTAGCTTACAAATAAATGCCATGTGCACCAGGAATTTAAACAGAAATTAGCCAGCGGAAGAGATTTGAGGATGCCTCACACTCTTCACACCCTAAGGAACTCTAAAAACAAAATATTTCAGGAATCAAATGCTTGTCCATTGCTCTTATCCTCTGCATCAGGTTCAGCAGCCAAGACTGATCAACATGATTGTGCCTTTTTATTGGTAAGCTGCACTCAGAGGTGGAAAATTGGGAAATGGTATGGCTACAGAACAAGAAAGTGCTGAGGATCCTAGTACCCTTGAAACAGGAAGGCAGGGTAGGGAAAAGCCAGCAGGTGAAACACTCCCCGTGCTGAAGTCAGTTAGAAACAGCTCCCATCAGGATGTTTCCAAGAAGGGTCATTCCTGACTCTCCTGAGACGGGGATCCATGCAAACAAGTCTGTAGGTGTCACTGCAATGCCTTCAATCTCAACTGGTAAAGTGGCAGCATGACAACAGAGCCTTTCATGTACATATCCCTCTGAAATCTGAAGTGATAGTGCCCAAACTGCTTTAGGTTTCTGAGAAAGAATTTTAATATTCCCACAGGCAACAGGACCAGAGTTTAGAAGGAAATAGGATATTACAGTTTATTAATTCTTGACACTATTAAGCACTGTTACTCTACTTCAGGCCACAACAGGACAGCTGAAATCACTGTCTCCTGCAACTCTCAGTTTTAAGAGATAGTCCAGTGCAAAAATGCTAACAACACTCAGGTATATATTTTTCAAGATGTGCTAGTCAACATATTTTTTTCTACAACACAAAGATTTTGAGAATAGGGGGGACCTTTCATAACACCTGGTCAGAGCAAATAACTTTGAACTGATATGACTGAAATTTTGGGATGTATGAACACAAGTAGGTTTATGGAATAATAATGCCATTAATTCCAGAAGAATAAGTTCTGATAAAATGAAGAGTTAATTAATGCTTTTAAGAACTATAGGTCTTGACTGTGGAAAAGGCTGGGAGTATCTTTACTCTAAAGAAATAAAAACTTTGTGCACTAAGTATGATAAGTTTTTGTTCCAAGCAAAAGGAAGATCACCATGGTCAACTGGATGAAAATTTATAGTTTTAAAAAAACCACCAGGAACAAGGAAAGAGCCTATTGAGAGTGAAAGGGAAACACAGACAACAAAATATGCCATCTCTTGCTGGTTAAGAAGTACTGGGAAGAAGTAAGCATTGCCAAATATTAAAGTGAGTTAGAAATGGAACAACAAAACAATAAAAATACGGCAAAAGGCTCTTAGAGCAAAGGGAGCTGCTTACAATCAGTACAGGACAAAGATTAGAGACTACCCATGTATAGCACCCAAAACTAACACCCATTTATAAGCCTGTGTTGAGAAACTATCTGGAATACAGTGTACAATTCCCACAGATCAGCTTCAGGGAACAGCTGAAGTGAAACAAGTACAGGGTGTAAATACAAAGAGAGAGAAGGGCTCTTCTAAATGGGAAACTGGCTGCCAAAGCATCCTGGCTGGATATCAGAGGGCAGAAGAAGGATTCTGTAATAATTTTTCAGAAAAGGTAGTGAGAACAAGTAGGTCAAGTTATTTTGAGCCTAGCTCATGTAAATCTTTTCAAAGTACTCCTGAACATAGACAGTGTATTTCTGGTGCCTGCAAGGGCAGAGCACTGGGTGCAACAGACCAGGTGGTATCATCAATACAAATAAACTTACGCAAACTGATTGTAAGGAGGTTCATCTCCAGTAAAAGAAACATTACATTCTCTCTTAAACACTTTCACAAGGTGTCAGATAGAACTATTGTGTTGATATTTTTTTTTATTGAATATTTTAACCCAGAGAGCACAAAACAAAATAATCTTGGACTCATGAAAGAGGTGTTAAGTGGTATCACTCACGATGTCCAGCACAACCTGATTACTGACTTTCATGAAGATGACCTCTTGAAAGCAGAGGAAGCATTGGTTTGGTTTGATGAATTTCATAAAAATCTCTTAACTGTAGTGATTTTCTAGTTCATATTTTTCCAAAATCTATGTATGCTAAGTACAAATGTTGCTAAGTTTTCAGCTCAGATTTCCTGCACTGTCCCCAGTAGGTTGTTTGCAACACTGTGAATTCAAAGGCATTCAGTTTCTCTAAATAATTATTTTGTTCACTGATAATGGAAATACCTTGAACCTTTCCTTTGCATTATTATCAAGATAACCGAGAAAGAAGAGGGAAAAAGCCCAAGCAGAGCCCCATCTCAGCATCTGGGCTGTGTCCTGGACATTCCTTGGGTAAAGCCATTGCAGAAAAGCCTGTCCCACTTGAATGGTGCCCTGCACTTTTCTGTCCTCTGTGAGGCTGCCTAGCTCCATGGAGTGGCCCAGGCTTCTCCCTGGACTGGGAGAGTAGATCTTCCTATTATTCTTGCAGCTCCACACTGATTAATACCGCATGGTCCAGCAGGACAAATCTGATCCTGATTAAGGGTAAATACCCAATTTCCCTTCTATTAGATTAGCCTGAGCTCATCAGGATATTTGTTCTGGCTTTATGATTCACCCAATCTTCTCATGTGTTGTGGAAGGACAAGCAATGCCCTTTCTGGCATGCAATTACAAAGGCTGACAGCAAGCCCCGTCAGGTGTGAAGTGTGCACTCCCACCAGGGTGGGGGGACACTGCCCCTATTCCCTGTGTTACGTGGCTGCAGGAGTTTGGATTCATTACTGGACCATTTAAACTCAGATTTACATCTCTTAGGGCTGCACCACTGCTCTAACTAACAGTGTGTGACTGTGTTTTCTCCCCCTCTCCACCAACACACAATGGTGTTTGACAGGAAGGATGTTCCTCTCTCCAGGAATCTGATTAAGAACAGCAGCTCTGACCTGGAAGGCACAGTGGGCTCTTTTCTGCCCTGAACTGAGCCCCACATTGCCTGTGCTCCCCTCACTGCCCTGCGGCACTGCTGGCAGTACCAGAGCTGAGCCCCAGCTTGGCATCACAGCAATACTGGTGGAGGAAGTAACGAAGGGGAGGGTTCAGCTCTACCTCAGCCACAGACCAGAAAGACAGGTGGGCAACATAGCAGAAAGGCAGGCTAGGGAGAAAGTCTGTCATGCATTTTGCAGACTAATTTAGTTTGTCCTTGGTTGTCATTGCAATGCCTTCCACGCTCATTTAAAAATACATTTCTGCAGGCTGAGCAGTGACTAAAGTGGAGCGGCACAGTCTGATATGCTGCAGGAGGCAGGACAACAGGAACATACCCACTTTTTCTTCTTTCCCAGAGGTGCTCCTGAAGTTGCAGTTTTGCTCGTGGCTGTCAGGACTCGACTCCAGAGCTGCCAGTGCTTTGGAGACGAGCACACTCCAGCTTCCCCATGCTTGGTGCCCCCAGCTGCTGCAGGGGCAGCCAGCAGCTTGCTGACAAACCACCTTGTCCTGCTCTTAGCTCCATCTCATGCACAATTTGGTTGCCTTCAGTTAAAAACTCTGCTTACATAAGTAATACAAAAACAAGTTTTCAAGGGGTTTTAGCTTCACAATGTCCTTACGGTACTTCAGCTCTTAGAAAGAGTAGTTCTTTATATAAAACCACAATGTAATTGTCAAGTACTGCAGCCTTCAGCTCATGTATCACAAGCTCCTTAAAATCCAGCTATGTTTAAAAATAAAACTTTCAGTTATTTAATATTAGAAAGAAAAAAATTGGAAGCACGATTTTTTTCTGCATGACCAGTCTGTGGATGTTGGTTGGTGCTCAAAAACCTCTTTCTGAAATGTTTAACATGAATTCTTGGTGATGCTGTTTTGCTTCTGTCACATATGCTCCATCTGTAAGATTTGAATCACTCTCGAAGAAAACAGGAGGATCTCCATGGTGACAAACCCCTGTGGTCTGAAAAAAGATGACAATATTTTCTCTATATTCTTTTATTTTTATTTTGTGATTTTTTTTCCCCCAACATGAGTTTACAATGATAAACATATAAGAGCATGGTTTGTAATAGTATAAAAAGTCCTCCTGAATGTTCAAAGAATCTGTCCTCTCTTATGTACATCTGCATAAAGTTACCAGCATGCTGCTATGTAGTGAGAACTCTGTAGGAGAGATACATGAACAAAAACTTTTGCAGTCTCAGCCACACGAGATTTCCAGAGCTGGAGAATGTTGTTTCCTTAGCATTCCCTTATGAAAAATTAACACAGAAACATCCCTCTCGTAGCTCCTACCAAGATGAAAACACACAGCATTCTGTGTGTTTATACACCCTAGTGAGTGATGCCTGTGAGGCTGCTCTGAGCAAGCAGAGTAGTGGGAATCCCCTCAAAGGGGGCCAGGCTTTGCCCCCCGCTATGATGACAGCAACACTCAGAAGTCCCTCCTGTTCCGATGACCCACTGTGCAAAGGTCTGTAGAAGCCACTGGAGGAGATGGAACGTTTGTCCCAAAGGCCTCAGATTCCTAGTCACAGAATTTGAGCTGTTTTTCTCCAAATCACTGGAAATTGTAAAAGACAGAATTAGGTAAAAAGTTAGGTAAAAAGCACCCAACCTCTTGTACTTCGCACCATCTTGGAATGGTTAGTCTCAAAAACACTGTGGGACTGAGCTGTGATTTTAGCACATATACAACTTACATTATATAAGCAAAGTAATTCTAGCAGTTGCCATGTTGTTACATCATATAATCTCTGTGAATTAAAGTATGTGGGTTTTAAGATTATACAGTGCAAAATGGCTGGCAAAGAAAGTCCAATTGTGTTTTGCTCTTCCAGCACTTTGTATTCACATTGATCCTGTTAAAAACATTACAGGATCCCTCATAGGAGAGCAGCCAGCTGAGCTTATGCATTTTCTTGTCACTCCCAACACATTAAATAACAAATTCATTTATGTTAAAGCTTCTTGTAATATATTCCAGATCATGCTTTTCTCAGTAAATTGCTTTTCATGCAAAGTTTTTTTCAGATTCTGTAATGATGCTAGGGTACTGGCACAACCAGTTCCCTAAGAAAATGGCCTTGGCTTCTCCTAATCTTATACAGGTTTTATAACAGAATATTTATACTTACTCAATAGGGTAGCTCTTGATTTATACAGGTTTGTCACTGAAAGAAAAAAGTTAGAAAAAGGACCACCGAATTATAAGGGTCATGGTTTAACCACAGCCAGCACCTAAGCCCCAACAGGTGCTTGCTCGCTACTGCAGTGGGATGGAGGGGATCTTAATGGTAAAAGTGATAAAATCATGTGGGTTGAGATCAAGACAGTTTATTAGGTAAAGTAAAAACTATGCATGCAAGCAAAGCAAAACAAGGAGGTATTTCACTGCTTTCCTTGGTCAGGGAGGTGTTCAGTCATCTCCAGGAAAGCTAGGCTCCATCACGGTGACTTAGGAAGGTAAGAGCCACCACTCTTAACATCCTCCCCTTCCTTCTTCTTCCCCCAGTTTTATATGCTGAGCATGACACCACATGGTCTGGGATATCCCTTTGGTCAGCTGGGGTCAGCTGTCCCAGCTCTGTCCCCTCCCAACTCCTTGTGCACCCCTGGCCCACTCACTGGCTGGGTGGGGTGAGGAGCAGAAAAGACCTGGATGCTGTGTAAGGCCTGCTCAGCAACAACAAAAACATTCCTATGTTATCAGCTCTGTTTCCTGCCCAAATCCAAAACACAGCTCTATACCATACCAGCTACTGAAGAAAATCAAGCCCAGTCAAATTCAGCACAATAGGATAGGGGTTTTTAAACTTTGAATTGTGAAAAATAAAAGAAGTCTGGAACAAATTATCAATTTTTAAACATGAAAATGAGTAAGATATAATATGAATTTGTCAAGGACAATCTGTCAAATTAATCCACATCTCTTCTGCGTGATAGGTCTTGTGAGTGAAGGAGAAACATAAGAAATATAAGTTATATATCTAGAATTCAGCAAGATCTCTGCTGTCTTACTTGAAGCTTTCAGTGGCAGAAGAGGAAAACATGGACTAAATGCATTTGTGACTAAAAAGTGTAAAAATAATTAGATCACATACCAGAGTGAAATTATCAAAGATTAACTCATCAAATGAGTGAATATATTGATCGTAGGACATCTGCTCCCTGTCCTAAACCGAAGTCCATTGTGTTCTTTCATTACTAATTGAGAGCATCACCAAGCACTCTCCCAACAAACCTGCCTGGCAAAAAAGGCAGGTTGCAGTTGTGGCCATTAGAATCACTGTCTAGACTATGCTGATGGTACCAAATAATCTCCACGGACTGTAATAAGTGCTGAGATTCCTCTCTCACACATAGACCCCCGCATTTTTTTCTTAGTTAACAGCTGAATCATATTTCAGCCAATTTTTAAAGAAGTTTTTTCAGACATTCAGTAGTTTAGGTCCAATAGCTAACCATAAAAGAGAGTAAGAGTTTTGCCCTACCCTACAGGATGGAAGAGGCCTTCAGTTTCTTGGGCACAGAATTCCTCCATTGGGTTCATTTTATGGTTTTACTGCTACTAACAAATGGAGAATATGAGCTCATATTACCTGTTTTCTCCCCATTAGCACCAAGCACCTCACAGACAGGGTTAGGTAATCCTGCGTTTTTCCAGACACAGAAATAAAGACAACAGATACATGGAAAATCAGTGCAAAACTGAGAGCAAGACCACATGACTTGTCATATCCACCCACCAAGTCTTTCTGTCCTGTGACAAATTTTAACTGCAAATTATCTTTTTCCTGTTCTAATAGAAATCTGCATTAAATTTCCATGCACCAAAACACAGAGGCAATAAAGAGAAAAGGATGGAGAGAAAGAAGAAGTTTTAAACTACTGCATGTGTATTCAAGGTGTTGTTGTCTCGCACTTCTCATCAGGGAGTCCTACTCTGGATACTGAACTTAGGCATGTTTGGAATCAGATCATGTTAAATGGAAAAGACTCAGCGTCTCCTTTCCCCCTTTCATTACATAAGGCTTGATCACATTGTGCAAACGTTTGACCCCCAAAAGGAGCAGAATCAGGCAAGAAGAGAACAGTCCTTCTGCCACGATTAAAGCATTCATGTTCATTAACATCATAGTGGGGAAAAAAGTACAAAAATTGAGACTTCCAGCCAAGCAAAATATATTATAGAATACTGAGAAATTGTGAGTAATGAGATGTATGATCCAATATCACTCAGCTTTCTCATTTCCAAATTGCAGTGAGATCTGAAATTGCCCATTTTCTCATCATTTACCGAGGGTTAACAAAAAGAACCATTCTTTCTCACACTGTGCTCCCTACAGAATTTCTATGTCATGTGATTTTGCCATTGTGGCCCTTTCTGCTTTCAGAAGTGTCTCTGGAAAAATGTCTATTGTCCCCAAATGCCTGTTAATTGTACTCAGTTTACTATGAAATGATTGTTTTTTCTTCTAATGACTTATCCTGCAGATCAAACAGAGATCAGCTCATCCGTCTGAGCTCACGCTTTCTTGCACATTAACAACAGTGCAGAAGGAAGCTAAATTATGCCTACAGTTATTGCAGGCAGTCATGATCTTCCAGCTAATCTGGAGTAATGTCACTGGAATCCCATTATCTTCAGCAGTAGAGATTAGGCTGATTTAAGCAGTTATTTTGCATCAAGTTCCTCCTCTACCACACACTGAAGTTGCAGGGCTAATATCCAGGGTTAACAACTTTCCAACACGGCTTGGATTCTGTGCTTCAGTGGAGTGCATGTTTTCATGGCTACATTGACAGCTGGCATGTGTGTGCTCAGAAGTGGGGTGTTGAGGGCAATGCAAGCAGACAAAACTCATTTGCATCGAACTTCAGCAGTGCAGAAGTACCTGGTTTAAAGATGATCAATACAAGCCATCACTGAACAGATCAAAACTGACCATGAACAAGGCCAGAAACTGGAGCTCTTACAGCTAGAGCAGTGAGGTCCTGGCGCAGGTATGTGTGTTGAAGTGGGAGTAGTCCAGATGTAACCCCGCTCCTTCATGAGGGCTGCAAGAACACAGTGCTCCAGCCTGCGGTCCAGACAACCTCCAAAAGTGACTCCAGATAGGAAAAATGCCTGCTCATGCATGGAGACTGCAGGCTTCCCACCCCAGCACCACCTGCCTGCACCTCCCAGCCCGCAGCCACAGGCCTCTGGGTACACCATTGCAGCTGCGGCAGGGACGTGTACGCTGCTCACCACTAAATACTTTCCTCTTTTTGGTTAAACTTCTGTTTCATCTGAGCTGGTAATTTGCACTCCTAAATTATATATTGCAATTAAATCAAAAAGAAAAACTAAAATAACTACAAATTGATGTGAAAACTAGAAGAGTCAGTGGAACCTAAAACCTATGATACATTTTTAACATTTCAGTGTGCACACAAAAGCTATAAATGTATCTCTAAAAAACTCCAACTGCTGCTGTAACAGAAATGTGTTCATAAATGATCAAGAAAGTTGTAATTGGGTATTTAGGCATTTGCAGACTAACTTTGCCCCAGAGCACTCAATTTCCTCTCCTTCTTCCATAATTTTCTTTAACTGTAATTTAAATTCCTACTCCCCGCAAGACCCACTAGCTGGTAAGGCATTAGTTACAGTTTTACTCAAGGCACCTGACAGTTTGCCAAACCAAAGCTGGTTAAAAGATACTGCCAAGACACGTCCAGTAGCTCAATCAGTCTATCAGTCACATTAAATTGTAGTACTTGAGCATGACTGGTTGGATGTTTCAAGAACAGTGCTGGCATTTCTGTATCTGAGTAAATATAGCCATAAGTTAGTTTTTCTGGAGTTAAAATTCTCCACTTGTTCTTGTTACAAACTGAAGTTTACATATGGAAATACTGAAGTGTGTTCTCAGTTTAAAACATCACTCCTGCTACTGCTACCGCAAACCAAAATTGCACTTGCTTGGATAGCACATGGGAAACCTCTGGCATCAGGGAGATCCTGTGGAAGAGAAGAAAAAATCCTGAAAGTCTCCAAGGCAGCAGAGGTTTGTAAGATGGGAAACCCACACCTCTTTAAGATGCTTTCTGTGAAAGCTCAGAAAACTCCTTCTCAAATTAATTTTGCACACTTCCAGAGGCCACTAATGGATGTGAACACTGAGGTTTTCTCTGGCAGCCGCAAATAGGGGATCATGCATGAAGTCTTACTGGAGCCAGCTGTGGGCTGTGTGGTTTAGCTGAGCAATTGAAACACCTGGATAATGCACTCAGGGTACAATTACTGCATCTTCTTACCACCTCGTAATCTTGAGACTTTCCAACAACAGAACCTCTGTTCTGGCTTCTGAACACGACCAAAGAGCAGCAATTCATTAAAAGACTTGTTAAGTTGACTAGAATATTTTCAGTGTTGTGGAATGGCTTTCATGCTAAGAAATCAATGAAGTCTTTCCAAATATCCATAAATCACCTTGAAATATTTCTTAATAATTTAAACTCCCGACCAGCCCTGCTGAAGCCAATAACATTAAACAGACCTGGATGTAAGACAGAGCTCAGCAAAGGACATCAGCCAAGGGGGAGATTTAGGAAGAACAACAGAAGTCTGAGTAGGGCTCACAAGCAAAACAGTCCATGGTGGCCCTGGGACACTTCCAGCAGAAAGCCTCCTGCAGAAATAATTTTTAAAAGATCACTTGAAATTTTACCAGTAGAGGGAAACAGAGCACCTCTGCTGCAACCTGCTCAGAGATACAGGGCTGACACTGTTTCTCTGATGACGAGCTGTTCTCCTCTCCCTTCTCCTGGTTACCTGCTTGCGTCAGCTGCACACTTGCATGCAGGCAGCCCCATGCCTGGGGGCAGCCGAGGGCCCTGCACTGGCCACCCCAGTTGCTCAGGTCGGAGGATGAGCAACACCTTTAGCACCTTGTCCAGGCTTTTCTTGAAACTGGGATAGTTTGCCCTTGGTATGTAAATGAAACCTTCAAAGTTTGTTTCATGAAGTTAGGTTGCTAAATATCCATTAAAGCACTTAAATACAAGTAGCTTAATCTTCAAAACTGTTACATACCTTAATGGAATTTGTGGCTTCTTAGTACTTCTGAAAATACGGCCCCTAAATACATACTTCATCACTCATGTTTGGCATTAGGACCCTGGCTAGAGAGACAGAGTTTTTTGGAGCGGGGTAGGTTGATTTGTTGTCCTCACTCTGTCATGAAACATTTAAATGCTTTTATATTAAACTTATAACTGCTATTTTTGCTTGTTCTTCAGACTCCGCTTTTTCCATAGATGTGACTGTGTTGTACAAGTTTAAATAAAAAGGCATTGTTTGTGTCTTGTATGGCATGAGCACAGCAGCTGTTCCTTGCAAGCAATGAGATCAAAAAGTCTCAAAGGGAAAAATAATTCCTTGCCTTCCCTTGTCTGGATCCTGTCTTTGGCAGCTGGGTAGAAATAGCATGGTCAGAGGGATTTTCTACTCATGCTAATGTGTGTGCAATTTGTGCTTCACCACCCACCCCAGCTTCCTCTTCTATGTTCCATGTTCTTCCATGGCACCTTCATGTCCTGAAAAACTGCTCCTGTTAGCAGTGGTAAAGGAGGGAAGCTGGCAGTCTGTGTTTTAAATCTGCCATTATTAGTGCAGCAGTTACACAGAGTAATGTCAGGCCACTCATTGTAACCTACAACAAGTTGTAAGCAATTTTTTAAACGGATTCCACTTCCTGAAGTCACATGGTGGGGAGGACGAGTGCTCTGAGGTCTGAGTCTCCCATCACCAAAGTCAGGTGAAGTTCTGCCTTTGGCCAGAACACATCAGACAGCACAACTCACTCCAGGTTGGAGCCAGGATGTGATTGTGATGGGTACCTGGGCCTTAAAGGCACTTCTGGATCCTGAAACTGAGAGCACTCTTTGAAGAGACCTAAACATGCAACCACTTATCTGTGCACACAAAGGCAGCAGCCTAAATTGATGCTTTAATTCCTGAAAGCCACAGTCTCGCAGCAAAGTGGTCAAGAAATGTGAGTCATCATTAGTGGAGCTTTTACAGGTTCAGTTTCACTGTTGAGTAGCCCCATGCCCATTGACCTGGTTTTCTTCTTAAAGGAGTCAATATTCTACAACCATTCAACAGCAACTTAAAAAAAAAGTGTCTCATTAAGAGGATTATCATTCTCTAGATGATTTTTCCAAGAATCTAGGTTGTTTTGGGGTTTAGTCTTGCCACTAAAATTTCCTTGCATTGAGAAACTGTTCTTACAGGGAGCTGTTGAGGAATTACCGAAAATGAGAGAGTATGGAAGAGTTGCACAGGAAATGTGTATTTTTTCAGTTGTGCTTTTACAGGTTTGTCAGCAAAAGGTGTAGATGTAGCACCACATCAGTATTTTATGGGCAAGGATCTTTATTTTTACTCTTTCTTATAAACGATATCATTATAATAATCACTGCTTATCATGAAAAGCTTGTATGTGGCTGGAAAAATGTTGAACAAATGATACAGCACATGAAATTATCAGTATCATTTGTTTCAAAGTGAGAGTAGCAGACTGTTTTAGTTTTGGCATTTTTTACAGGCTTCTTTCTGCAGTTTCATTCTGCTTGGCTTTAATAACAGTCTGTGCAGAAGTGATAGAGAAAAATAGTTACAACTTTTTCTTCAGAGTGAACTATAAGCTACAGGTAAAATACAACAAGGATTATATTAAATTGCCTCAGTCATCAAGCATTTTCTTCTGCCTGTTATCTTTTACATTTAGAGCATTATTTATTTGATTCATTTTTGCATCTTGTTTGTTGGGAGGGGAAAAGGAGAAAGTTTTCTTACACTTCACTCATTCCAGCTGATCTTTTTTTGTAAAGAATTAGTGGATTACCTAAAAATAAATTTGGTATCGATAGTGGCAGCTTTTCTACAACATAAATTAGATAACAAAAATCATAATATTGGATCAAAAATAATTTCTTCCAAATGACTTAATCTGAAAATCTATTTCCTTTTTAAGTAATCTGGATCATGTTTTCAGGTTTTTCCTTGTAGGTACAAGGACAAGGGACTTGCTTTTTAATGGAAGAAGTGGGGTTTTTTTCCATTTTCCTTTGATACTAATATCAAATATATTACATGTATAATAACAAGAACATCCTGAGAGCCAGGAAAAAAAATTAACAGTATTGTGAAGATTTTCAAAGACTGGTGGATAAAGCTGGACAACAGCTTCATCAAAGGCCTTTTATTCATCTATTTAGCTCTTGCATTGATAACTGGAAAGAATAATTTTGTAACTTTAAATGATTTTTTAAGCCTCTCCATTTCTGTATGAGTTTGGCTGAGGGATGCTTTAGGTAACAGACACTTAATTACATGTTGTTTTCCTTCACATAAAATATGGGCTCCTTTTTTTAAAAAAAAAAAACAGCACACACTCGAACCCAGAAAAAATGTTCTGTTCCAAAGCAGTAGCTGATAGCAGTACTAATGATATTTTGCTTAACTGAGCTCTATCGCTCACCACCCACGGTGAGCATGAAGTCTACAGAGAAAATCATTTTAAGCAAGCCATTAGTATTCTTTACAAATGTCTAAATTAAAAAAAAAAAACTATCATCTTAAACCCTCATGTATTTCCTACTCTGTCTTTTTTCTCCTTGCATTTAAAATTGTTTCAATTAAAAAAAAAAAAAAAAAAGAGTCCACCTGTGCTACCTGTCCCAGTAAGAGTGTGTTTTGTTGACTATTTGGGATGCAGCAGAGCATGTCCCCCCTAATTCCCCTAATTCTGCTGCCATTTGCTGGAATTTGTCTTGAACGCCGACTGCTTGACTGAAAGTTTACACATTTTGCCACCTATTTCTCCCATGTTCTGAAGATTTAAGCAAATAGCAAGACAGATTTGGAGATCCGAACAAAGCATAAAATACACTTCATATTTCATTAAACTAATCTGCATTCAAAGCAGTTATTCACTGCAAGATGAACCTTCCTTTGGCAATAAGTCCCAAAAACGAGTACTTTGCAATGGCCAAGTGAAAACCATTTTTGCATCTCTGTAAACGTTGTCATATCCTTCTTAAGTGCTTTTAGCTTGTAAATTATTCAGAGGGAAATATTGTGCTGCGTATGACCACACCAAAGAGCTGTGAAATGAAGTGGTGCACAGGGACAGAAGGAAAGTACGGAGAGACTTTGTAAGTAGCTTTTTTTTCCTCAAAATCCCAACATCTGCAGAAATTTCTGACGTCTACAGGATAAAAAATTGCTCTCCCGTGCTTAATTTGATAGGGACCATTCTCCTCACCCTGCCATGCACTTACTTGTGCTGAAGCACTGTAGCAGCAGACAAATACAGTTCATAGCAGACACTTCTGGGGTTTGGTGCTATTTGGTTAACTTCTCAACACTAAAATATTTAATATTGGACCAGCTTTCTTCTCCCTCACTTTGTCCCTACTGTCCTGCCCTGTTTTTATTTTCTAAGCTCTTTGTAGCACCTCAGGCAGCAGAGCAATACAGACTGTCAAAGACAAAATAAATCTCCTGGTACCTCCCTGTTGTGCTTACAGCTCAAGTAACTCTGGTAACTGGCTTCTGTGTGGACATGACACAAATTCCAGCCTATGTGACAACAGCTTAGGACTCAAGGATTTTTGGCCTGCTTCTAGTCTTACGTGTGCATTTCATGCTAACAACTCAATGTGGCAGTCATGTTCAGCCTTCCTCTGCCTCCTCCCCCACTGCTGGTGTGTTAGGAGAAATAATTCTCACTCTGTGGCTGCAAAAGATAACAAAAAATCCCTGTAATGCACGAACCAGGCAACCCCTCACTGACTCAAGCTCAGCTGTGCTGACCAGCCATGACACTGTGCTACAGGATGGTCTCACACATGACCTGGAATATGGACCACAGCTCCATCAAGCAGTTTTGTAAGGATGCTCGCGGGCATGATTTACAGGAGGCAGGGATTTTAAGTGTTCTGCTAGCTGTAATCTCTGCTCAAGTGTGTATCAGTGATGTTTGGATTTTTTTTGTTTTCCTGCATGCTGGAGCCTGGATGAGACAAGCTGGATTTCGATTATAGGGATTGGAGCTACATGCATATTGTTCTCAGCTACACAGTGTGTTTGATTACTAACATTTTAGAAATCACCGACTCTTCTTCTGGCAAAACCGATTCTTTTTCTGCAATCTCACAGCATGAGCATTGTTGTCACCTGAAAACTAAATTTTCAGGATTGTGTTTTATATCACAGTTCTCTTCTTCCCCTAATTTAGTTTTCACGTGTGTTTTTCATAGATGCAGATAGAGTACATGCTGGGAAGAAAAGCAGGGCATCATTCTTTTGCTTTCAGCGTTAACATGTTCCTGTTGATAGTAGCTGCTGTGACAGGTGGGAGCCTTGACTCTGGAGCAGGTACCCACTGAGCTAGTGACTCCATAAACCCATTAAATGATGAGCTACACCATGGGAGTTTACACCTGAAGTGTATGTGTGGGGAAAGGGATTTGCATGTCTCTCCACAGGTGAAGGAACCAAGTGGATTCCAGCAAAGAACGTGAAGCTGTACCACACATCAAAGCCCATTGTCGGTTCCACTTCAGCCAGTGACCCCGCGAGTGGAAGCCGAGAAGCCGGCACTGAAATGTGAACTCGGCAGAACCACTGAGAGAAGATTGTCTGCCAGAAACAGATCAAGAAAAGAATGGAGTTTTAGCATTATTTGTGTAGATGCATGTTGCTTTTAACCTTTTGTTTTTGTTTTTGTAGTGAAGCTTTACCTGTAAATCAACCAAAGACAAATGTCTGGGTTGCCTTAGCCAAATCTGCAGGCTCCGATACCATCTGTCTATCTGACACAAGCCCTGACAAACCTTTCTCAACTTATTGAGTGCCTTTTCCAGAAGGTTTTGGTAATGTTACTCTTGATAAATATTATCCATATGATAATCATCACATTTCTCCAACTCCCAGCCATAGACACCAAACTTACATTGATTATCTTTTATTAGCACATGGGCATGGCTGTGAAGATTTTGAAGGATTATGCTGTATGAACTTATCCGATCATTCTGTTTCCATTCACAAACAGTTACAAAACCTAAGGGACCTAGCTAACCAAATTACAACAGATAACCCGTCTTGGCTAGACAGTTTGTTTGATGGTTGGAGCTTTGCACCTTGGCTAAGGGAACTCTGTAAAATAGGCTTGATTATTCTAGTAGTAATAATTATAGTTTTAGTAGCAGTACCTTGTATACTTCAGTGTGTGCAAAAAATGACGAGTAGGACTGTGTCTAATATCTTAATTGTTCATCAGAAAGGGGCAGATGTTGGGGAAGATGAAACAGGAAAGCCTTATAAATATGATTGCCTGACAAAAGATTTTGGGAATATGAAAACTACAGGCGACATCGAAATGAAAGCCACTTTTGAAATACCAAGTCTTAGTTACTGAACAACTGGAAAACAATGGTATGGCCGACTGAAGGTAATTCCCTCTTGATTGAACAATACCCTCTGCTTGCAGGCAGGTCCAAGGGTCAGAGCAGACCCTACTAGCTCAGCAGAAGGGGTCCAAAGAGTAGTTTTTAGAAGTTAAGATGTAACACTCTATGGTAATATAAGAACTCTTATAGGCTGTATGTAAATGCTATAGGATTTGTATCTTGTATTAGATTGGTTACTGACAATTAGAATATTCAGTACAGAAGATGATTTATTGTATTGTAACCAGGACTTCACCATTCCATTCCTCTCTTACTCTTTGCACACTCTTACACTCTCTCTCTCTCTCTCTCCTTTCTTACTCGCTTACTCTCTTGCTCTCTTGGGCCTGCTCAGAGCTGCCAGCTGCAGCTCTGAGCAGTGCCCCTATACCCACGCCCTTTGCAATAAACCGCATGTTCCAAGATCTGACTATAGAGATCTCCCGTCCCGACCGTCCAGCCCACCAAAGCTCCTACATGTATGCAATAGGTACGTATCACATACATGAGTACAAGAAAACGTATGTTATATGGTAAAGGAGGGAATACAAATAAAACAAGCTTAGTGACCACAGAATGGCTTGGTTTGAGAGGGACCTTAAAGATCATCTAGTTCCAACCCCCCTGCCATGAGCAGAGACACCTTGTACTAGACTGTGCTGCTCAGAGCTCCACCCAGCCTGGCCTCAAACACTTCCAGGGGCATCTACAACTTCTCTGGGAAACCTCTTCTGGTGCCTCACTACCCTCAAAGTAAATAATTTCTTCCTAATATCTAATCCAAATCTGCTCTCCTTCAGTTTGAAACCACTCTCCCTTGTCTTGTCACTACATGCTCCTGTGAATTGCCTCTCACGATAAACACATCAGATAGTACAAGTGCTCAGCCTCACTTCAAGCCTGCAAAGAGCTTCTGGAAAGGAAATGTGTGATGAATGCTGCACTATGCATACCTCAACTTCTAAATGCCTCTTCTGTGAATAGGACTTGGCAAAGAGGAGCCAGACAGCCAGACACAGAGCTGTCAGAGGCAGTTTGGGAGAACCTAATTACCTAGTAATGTGTGAAAATAACATGGGTTTGGCATGCTGAATTACATGGCTGGCTGTTCAGGTAGAAGATGGAGTATAAGCCAAAACCATATCTAAGTGGCTATGCAATTCTAACTCCACATAATCCAAGATATTGGCTCTGCAATGAGCAGTTCTGATCTGACAGAGGAATCAAACCTCTCATTTTCATAGTATGAGCTTCCCAAATGGGCATTTGCTGCTCAGGCAAGCCATTCCCAGACACTTGCCTGTGTCAGCCAGGCCGCAAGCCAATGAGCCCACAAAGTGGGGAGCTGAGGTAAAGCTCTGTTTTTCCTGACTGAGCTCAGCCTCCAAGTGATGGAGGAGAAAATAAAAGAATGTGGGGATGGGCAAGAAGTAACACTGAGACAGAGAAGCTGAGATGCTGGAGCCTACAGGATTGTCTGAAGAAAAGAAAAGCTACTGAGGATGCGAATCCTCTGGCAGCAGGCACAGCTAGACAGGCATAGAAGAAACTACTAACTGGAGGAAATTTCTGTCCAGGAATGTTGGCTGCTTCATCTTCTGAGTCAGGCTGGATTTCTGAGAGGACACAGTGACATGAGCTGCTTCTTGGGGAACGACAATCCTGAGGCTGTGTGCAGGACCTGAGCATGCATGACATAAATAACAGATTTCCACAAGCCAGACCTCTCTGAATAAAGAAATGCCATCTCTTTCTTCAGCCAATTATTTATTCACTTTCAAGAAAGCAGGATGGGGTGAGAGAAAGAATTAGAATTTTAATCTGTTACTCATGAGGCAAAATTCTTAATATGCATGTTAAGTATTGCATGCTCTTATTATGATGGCTGCATAAATAGGCATTGCTGCTGCTTGTGTCAGGGCCCTGTCTTGTCAACAATTAGCTTTGATGCAGTCAGGGTATGCAACAAAGAGAGGTAAAGGGGCCAGCCAGCAACTCTACCTGAGGGTATCAGCAAGAGAGGGGGCCGAGGCTGGGATGGGTATAACATAGGGTTAAAATAAAGTCCAGTCTGCCTGGGATCTTCTCCTGCAGGGGATAACCCTAACAGGAGCAGCAGCTGGAGCTGCCAGGGCTGGGCTTTGCAGTCACTTGGAGATGCCTGTACAATCCTGCTGGGACTGCCTTTGGAAAGAGAAGAGAGTTGAGCAAATTTGCATCGCTTCCAGTACTGCCCCTCTTACTTCCTGCTCGCCTCAAATCCCTTCCCAAAGGTTTCCTGTGCAGAATACAAAAATGTCTGCTGTGGCCAGCCCTTTGTCTGCTTTCATCCTGCTGCCTCTCCTGCAGGATCTACCCAGTTCCTGGTTCAGCAGCTGGATCCTGGCTCTAGGCTGTTTGTACAACGTTACTAATTTGACAGCATGGCTCTGGATCGATCCCTGCTGATGCCACCAGCGGTATGTGTGCTGATAATGGAGCAAAGTGCTGCTCTGCCCCATCACTTACCATCTCAGTATCTTGTTAATTACTACTGCAAGGAGCTTATTTGTGCAGTAAATTATTGATGAAAGCAGCTCTGTGAAAATTTGAAATATTTGTCGTTCTGCTGAATGAATAACAGTGCATGGAATATTTGCAGCAAACACTGTGTCTCCCTGATCCGAAGAAAGGGAGGGGAAAATAGACAAAAGCACTTTCCTTGGGTAACTGCAAAGGTACAGAAAATATTTTTCTTCTCTGGAATCATATTTGATTTTACTAGGAGCTATATACATATTAAAAAGTGACTGAGCACTGGAACAGATTGCCCAGAGGGGTTGTGGATTCTCCCTCACTGGAGAATATTCAAGAACCATCTGGATGCAATCCTGTGCCATGTGCTCCAGGATGACCCCGCTTGAGCAGGGAGGCTGGACCAGATGACCCACTACGGTCCCTTCCAACCCGACCCATTTTGTGTTTCTGTGGGTGTAGTGTGCTTCCAGCAGCTATCAGGACACACTCAGCTTGAAATGAGGAGACAGCAGTGGATTAAATATAGCATGCTCCCTTCAAAGTGTCGTATGCTCATTGTCTTTTTTAGGGAGTATGTATAAATGGGATCTTGCTTGCATAAGTATAGTAAATTCATTTAAGAAAATAATCTGAGAGGAAGTGTCTGGTGACTAATCCAGACCTGCCCCTTCTAGAAGCACACACTCCAGGTGCTTGGGCAGTGTACTGCGCAGCGTCACTGTGAGTGTGACTAACAGCACCATGGGTGACTTTTGTCTTTAACACTTGCTTTTTTCTGTTACTTTGCAATTTTGGACAGTAAATGGCTCTTGAGGAATTTCAGAGGCTGAATTCTGTATTTCAGGTATGGGTTTGCCAGCAAAATTATAACTGTATTAGAGTACTAGAACAAATGCCCAGAGTGGGCCAAGGAGGGAAGGAGACAACAGCTGTCAAAAGGGAAAGTTCCTTTCTGCTGGAAGAGGAAGCCTGGCACTTGCCTAGAAAGGCAGGTGTAGGTTGGGCAGCCTACACAAAGCAGGCTGCAGTACTGCAAAAGAGGCAGTCCTATTCCTTTGTTCACCCTCCAAACTGTTTGTAATCAGGCAGCTAAATACATCCCTTTTCCTGCTACTGTTCACAAGATGAAAGGCTGGAGCTATGCTGGGAGATTCCCACATGACTGTGGGTGGGGGAGACCAGGGGTGTTCGAAACCTCTGCCTGTGCTCCCGGCTATGTTCCAGCTCAGGATGCTGATCCAGCATGGGAATTTTGGCAGTGATGAGAAGAGCAGGGTTTTAATTTGGCAAATTTCTTGCTGTGGAGTTCTGGGGATAGTGCTGCAACCCTTTAAATAATAAATAGGCAGCCCTGGTTTCTGTATGACCTGACATGGTCACACCTCTCAAAACTGGCCCATGGAGTCATGGCTCAGTCTGCCCTGATGGCCACGGGGGACAGCAAAGACAGAAAGAGACAAGGGCTGCCTGAGGAGTTGACATGGGCTGTGCAGAGGGCAGGACTGGGGGAAGAGGATGCAGTGCTCACCCAGTTTCTCCACTTTTTCCGGGGAAGTTGCTCTGTGGACTGGACTCTGCAACAAGCTGAGCCTCAGGAATGAGAAAAGAGTGGAAATGAGGACCTGAATGGGGGAAAAGTGGAACACAGAGATGAGTTAAAGGAGCAAGCCCAAGGAGCCAGGGAGGAGGAAGAGTCAGAAGCCAGGGAAGATATGCAAGAAGGAAGAAAATCAGCCCAAATCAGACAGCAAGCTTCAGAGGTGGCAGAAGAGTGGAAGAGTGTGAACAAGTTGGCCACTTTCAGGTTAGAGTATCGTGGCAACAGGGAGGTGGGGGCTGCAGTGGGAGCACTGCTCTGCACTTCCAGGTGCTTGGGGACATGTCTAACCTGCCAACCACTGCTTGTAAACTGCTCTTCTTCACCTCACAAGTTCCAGGATGGGCTTTTCTGGGTGTCCAGAAAAAATTGTCCCACTCTTGTACACAAAAGATCCATAACTTAACCTGATCCATGATACTTTTAAAGCACTTTTCCATATGTATATAGACTTTTCACAAGTTGCAAACTGTGTTTTTCTCAACAATGTATTTCTAAGGAGCCTGAAATTACCATAATTTGTTTTGTACTGCAGAAAAAGCCCTGGGCTTCTTTCCTGTCTTTTGTTTTCCTTCATTATTAAACAATAATTATGCCACTGTATACAGATGTCTAAAAAGTAGCCAAATATGTTTTCACTTTATTTAATAGGATAGTCAAGCTAAAAGAAGAAGGGAATTAAGCCCAATTGCCATGATCTGCTGGATTCAGGTGAGAGGATCCTTCCCGAGATCCTAAGACAGTGCAAAGCTGGATTTTATCAACTACTGGAATAATGAAGTCATGGTGGATTTAATAAAATTATTTTATTTCTAGAGAGAATTGTTCAGAAGTGGAGGCTCACATTAACACACTCAGTCATGAATGATCCTTAAGCAAACCCAAAATAGCCTTTCTCAGGAATGTGTCTTCCACTCCCAGGAGTTGGAGGAAAAGGCTGTAGGTCAATGCCTGTGGAGAAGTTCAAGTGGATAATAAAGAAATGAGTCCACATAGAACTGTCCATGAACTGCAGTTGTTAAAAGCCTGAAAAACAGGTCTGGTTTTTGCTAAAGCACAGCTCTGTTCTGTGGACCTAATCCTGAGGACAGGAGATCCTTCAACAGCTGTATAATGTTGTAGACAATGAATCTCCCAGAATACTCTGAAACTCAGAATATTAGCAATTTAGAAATATGCAGTATGGAAAACCTATATATTAAACATACATTTTCTCCCCATTTTCTCTCCAGAGTGGTTACTTGTTTATGGAATGGGGAAGGGCGAGGTGCTTGCCTTAAGCAAAAACTGTGGGATAACTCTGCAAACAGTATTGAACAAAATTGGGCTACATTCATATTTGCTTGGTCTTGACAGATATGACATTTTTATGTAAAATGAACCATAAGATGATCCATATTTGGGGAAAAAAAGTTATTCCTAAAATTCTGATGCTTGTCCAGAAATCAACATGGAAACAAAGACTGCAAAACCCTATTATTTCCAGCTGAGTCAAAATCTGCCATGAAAATAAAGCATTCTAATGCAACTACTCCTCACATAACACGTCTATCACAACGTTGTGTCTTACACACTTTGCAAAGTCATAGGCAAGCTGAAAGATTTTCATGGAAAAGTCCACATTGCAACAGAAAGAATTCAGATTGTGTGTGTGTGTGTGGGGGACAGCTTTGGGGTCTTGTAATTTGTTTTTTCTCACTTGGAGGACAAGTCTTTCAGGCTTGTTTTTCAGGAATAAGAACTGCAACCTCAGAAGTTCATAAATAGGATTTTAGTAAAGGCTTACAGTATATTAAAGAGAGGAAGTATTACATGAGATTCAAATGTCACATTAAAATTCTCCTGTAATATACAATTTTTCATTCTATTTTAGATGTGAGTTTGCTTAGGTTTTGTACAAAATGAGCAATATATTTGGAAAATTATCCTAATTTCCTAATCCTGCCCAAACTGACCCAAAGGCAGGATCCACATCACTGTCTCTGCTTCTTCCCCAGTGCAGCAATAGTCACTTCCTGGAGACTCTTCCAAAAGCCACAGGAGCCTCACCATGGCACTCCCAAATGCAGCCATACATTGTGCAGGCCTGAGGCAAGGGTCAGCCCCACCATTAGAAAAGGGGGCTGTGGAATAACTGATTTATCTGTGCCATAAGCGATGAGCAGGGTGCTCATCCCAGGTGGATTTGATGTCTCTTCCTTCTCCATTGTATTTAATGGGATGCTGCTATGCTGCACTCAGGTGGTGGTCACATACTGTTTGCTTTCCCTCTCTGCAAGGTGTCTGGGGCATCCCCTCGGCTGCACGAGAGGACAGCCCCATACAGAGACCTGTCCTAGCAGCAGCACCTTGTCTGCTCATGGAGCGTGGGGGTGGCAACTCCTCATGTGCTTTTTTAGAAGACTGCCAAGGAGAAGCCAAAGTGGGTGTTGAATCTCACTCTTTCACAGTGCAACAAACTCCTTCTGGGAAGAGAGCAAGTGGTTTGTGCTTGCACTATGGGATCCCCCTGGCCTTGACATCAGTTCAAGCCTTATGTGATGTTCCTCCACAATATGCTGTTGGATGTACAAAGCTGTATCGTTAAATAGGTCACTTTGTCTCTCTTCATTATAATCTTAATTTTATCACTCTACCCACATTTTGTGCTTGGATGTTTATTGGCCTTGAAGTCAGACATAAACGGTAACGTATGGGTGCATCCTGCCCTTGATGTGAGTGAACGTGAAATGCAGCTAATGCCTTTTGAGGGCCTGCCTCCGAAATATTTAGCAGTAAGACATTTTCAGTACAAATGGGAGGTGACACTGATTGACAATACCAGTTTCCTCATGCCTATCCATTCCCTGCTTTACACTGGGGATGGAGGAAAATGTGTTACATCTCCCACAGAATGGCATTTTGCCTTCTGCTGCAGGAGTTGGGGTCCATTTGCCTGAGGCAAGCACTGGGTAAGTGGGTTTACTTTCAAGTGACAAAAAGTAGGGTTGGACCCAATGCAAGAAAATGTCCCTGTTTAACTACTGTGTGGTGTACCAAACAGCCTGCCATTCCAATAAAATATTTACAACTAATAATTTTGTTAAATGAAACTCGTACTTTATGACAGCTTTTATAATTAACAAGCCATGTTCAAGCTAATTTTGCACATGATGTTTCACAATTTATTACCAGGTACTGTGAGGAGACATAATAAGTACCTACAAATAACCACCCATGTTAAGATGTAGTATTGCAAACAGAAGCAATTAAGCTCCTGGGAAGCTGAGTGTTATTTGTTTGTAAACAAGTAGAAGGGCAGGACCTTTGCCAAACAAAAGATTGGGTTAGTGGGATGATAAAGCAATAAACCTTGCAGTGCTTGTACACGTTATTGTGGAGCTACAGTCATGGACTAATGAGGATGTTTTAGCAGAGACTGGAATGAAGCTGGATTTTGCTGAAAAATAGTGCTTAAAGATACTGGTATGGTTAAGTTGTATTTAATGATGTGTTAGATGTCCTGAGTGCTGGGAGTAACACTGAAATAATGGCTCACGGTCTCAGTAAGGCATTCTCACACCATTACGTTCTCTAATTTGCAAATTAAAGACTAAACTAAGGGGCTTGAGGGTTTTGTGCTGAGGTGAAACCTCGAAAACTTGTCATTCATGTTATCCTCAACAAGTCAGAGGATGTAGATGCAAGGAACTCTGAGACATTCATTATAATCAAACCAGAGAGCAGAGATGTTGCAGCGATCACTGACTTGACCACAGCAATGCAGAGAGCTAAGTCATCTCCTAAATTTTCGTGCTGTGCAAGCATGGGACAGCCACTGCCACCATTTTCCATGGCTGGCTGTCAAGACGAACTTAGTTGGGATGGACTTACTCACCGTGCTTCATCTTGAAATCAAAAGCTAGAGTAGGGTTAAAACAACTAAAACTCAACATTTTCATACTGCAGATGTGGTCTGAGGAGGCAACTCCAAATGCTTATTGAAGCATCTTCTGGGGAAGAATTATCCCTTGATTAGAGCCAACAAAATAGGTGTCCTGCTCCTGTTATCCCTGCCTGGCAGAACAAGCTGGATGTACAGCGCTCAGGCTGAGTTAAGCGGGTCTGGTGTTCCTGAGCAAGCCTTCCTCCATCAGTGCTTCCCAGCACAAACCCCAGCACTCCCTGGGGAGGGATGGAGTGGGGTATACCCCTCTGATACACACAGACGCCCTTCATCTCTCCCGAGCTGCTGCATGCTGGCCTGGCTGGCCCGTGTAACCCCCATGGCAGGGGGACAAGACACCTCGCACCAGAGGGGCACCACTGCCACATGGGTCAAGTATATGGGCTGCATGCCCACTGCCAGGCACGTGCCATGGTTTTGGGCTCAGTGCTGCAGGACTGGGCCTTCCTGTGAATTAACCAGAAATGTGGCATTTTCTGTCTTGCTCTGAATGTAAAAGGTGGAGGCTGTCTCTGTTGGCTATTTGGAAACCAGCAATTCTCATATATTTTTTAATTTTATTGGTGCTCTGGGTTCAATTTTTGCAAATTGCTGAGAAGTTTTGCCAAGCCAGTGTGTGCCTTCAGGTCTCTCTGGTTGGTCCTTTGGCAACCAACATCTACAATGAGAATTAACCATCTGCAAAATGCTGCCCCACTCTATTTGTGCCAAATTCCCGCATCCTTATTTGAGACCAGGGACTGAGGGGGCAAAACAAGTCTGCATACATGATTTTCATGCAAAACATTTCCTGGTTGTTTCTTTTTTAAGGCTGTGTCAATATTTGGCTCATGTCCTCTGCAGAGGTAAGCATTTGTGTTTCAAACACAATGCAAAGCCAAGTGAAAAGTTTGGGCCTTTAATGATGCTCAGTTTGAATGCTGGCAAAATTATTGTGAATTTCTACTTCATTTAACTTTCTTCTCCTTGTCCTATCTTACCTTGATCTGTCTGCAGGATAACTGATGTTCCCTGAGCAGTCTTGTTCTGGTTAGGCATACTCATCCTGGTTGGGTTTTTTGATATTTTTGGATTAGTTCCTTTGAGTTTGCCCTAAAACTGGAGGCAGAAGAGCTGTAGAGACATGCAACTGGATGAAAAATTCCTGATTTTCTCTTTCATGCTGAAGCCAGCAGATGGTGCTTACTGCCTTTGCACATTTCTTGGAGAAACCCTACATTATCCGTCAGTTAGTTTATGGTATTTACCAGGGAACAGCAGTAAGGCTCACAGCTACTTGTCACTTTTCAGAGAGATGAAGGATTGGGTTCTGAAAGCAAAACACATCCCACAATGTTGAGAGCTTTAGAATTTCAACTCCCTACGATTTTGGATGTTTTCATGAACTGTTTTCTCAAAATGATGCTTTGCTGCTATCACAATAATTGGTGCGGTTTGTGTTGTTGTTGGGGTTTTTTTTCTTTAAAACTGGAAAGAGTGAGGAAGAAAGCAAGTCATACCATCTCCTTAGATGGGTTTTTAAGTGGAGCTTACAGAAGCAGGCTGTAAGGGACAGGTTATACCTCTGGAATGGAGTTGCTGAGGCCCAGGGGAGCCAGATGAAGTTGGGATGATTGGCAGGGAATACTGAGCAGCATGTGCTTTCAAGGAAGGGTGCTCTGAGACCTCTTCAGCCCAGAGAAAAAGGGTAATAAGCTCTCAGAAAAGCATCTTCCCAACCCATCCCCAGCACTGGTAGAGAAGCACTGTCTATCAGTGAGGAGGCCACTGATGAGTGTAGAAAGCTGTCGGGTTCCCATGTGTGCTTTGGGAGACTTTTACACCCTGAATATTTTCCCAGAACAGCTACAGCTGTTCTCTCTCCCAGTGTGACTTATATCTGCTGAAAGGTGCATAGAGATTGAGTTACATCATTTAAAATCAAGTAAAAAATCATCTGCTCTCTCATGGGGTGATGGAGAGTGTGAGCAGCAGTGCTGAGGATAAAAGGCTCAGTTACACATTTACACTCATTTCTTCTGTGCAAAGAGCTTAACTTGTTCATTTTATTTACCTATGTATTTCACCTATGTATTTCCTTTCTACAGACACAGAGCCTAAACAGGAACTTACCTGACAGACTGCACCTTTCTGTGAGCATCTTTTATTCAATATTAATCTCATTCTCTTCCTTGTATCTGAATCATTATGTCTACATTAAAGCAATAATTTCTATTTCCAGCCAGGAGTCAACAGGTTTAATAATAGGTAACAACTTTACTTATCTTTAAAACCTGTAGGAATTTCTTTCAAGATAATGTGTCCAAGCAGCTCTCCCTGCTTCCAGCCTGAGCACAGTGTCTGTCAGTGTTATCTGCATTTCTAGGAGCAGCCTCAGGTTTAAACTTTTCATTTGATGATGCAAGCTGAAGTATTCTCTTTTTTATTTTCTTTTTCATTATAGATTACCCAATGTACAAGCACAGCTAGGTTTGCTACATGGGAAGGCAATTTCCAAACCCATCAAAGCTTATTAGAAAAGTCAGTAACCTGGCAGCTGGGCTGGACTAATTTCCTGGTCACTTTTACCAGATTTGGCAGCTAACCCAGGAAAGCAAGAGCTTCAGGGAAGCTGTGCTGCTCAGTGCTCTGCTCTTTCCATCCTCAGGTTTTTTCTCCAAATGACTTCTTTCCCCCATCTGCATGTTTACACTGCAAACTTGGTGAAATTACAGAAATATTGATGTTTTCCTGAGACTGACAGCCAGTTTTTTTACCTCTCTGGAAATAATAAAGATATAAAAATCTCTGATGATTAATATATTTATGATTTGATCAAAAGTGGTTAGTGTGAATCCAGGACTTTCTAAATAATACAGGAAAAGAGTGCGGCTAGTCTTGGGCAGAGGAACCAGGCAGGGTCTGGCCCATAGTGAATCCTTACTGAGGAACTGGTGTACTTCAAACACCTGGAGCTGATATCCATGGCATTAACAAAACCAAACATTTGGGATAAATTTAGTTTCCATCTGTGTCCAGGAGTGCTGAGCACCCGCCCTTTAATCTAACATTCTATCACTGTCTGAAAAAATGGATATTGGAAGCAAATGACAAGTGGTTACTGAGGTATTTTAAAGCTACTACTCAATTTTTGGTTTATGTCATGTGCAGACTGATGCACCTTGGTCCTTGAAAAATCAGTCTACAAGAAGAAGGCTTGCATATATCAGGGCTTTTTCTGTCCTACTTCTGGGAGAAGGTGTTGTTAGTGAAGGCAAAAAGTGCTCAGCAACTCCATGGCCCCATTTCAGCCAGGCACAGGCAGCTCCTGAGCACTGAGCTCCATCAGAGATGTGCAAAATGGGCTTCCTTGCTTTGATGCACTGAAGACATAAGAAGGTCTCTCAAATCTGCTTTGCCCCCAAATAAATCAATTGCAGAGTTCTTACTGACTTCAATGAGAAAAAACCCTCGCTGTTTCAAGGGTAAGTAAATAAATTTATTTCACAGATATAGAGGTCAATGCTCACAGAGCTTTGTGATATGAAGCACTGAGCACCTCTAGCATCATGGTGAGCTCTGTGCTGCCTTGCTGTGGTGTTCTTTATCACTCAGCCCAGACCTTCCCCCACCCAGGCTGTCTTCATCTGCCCACAGGAACAAAATGAGAGGAATCACGTCTCCTCCAGGTCACCTTGGGTTTCCATAGTGACTATTTGAATGTGATTGTCTTATCAATCAGAGCCTTCTTTACTCTCATAAGCAACTATAAAATCTCCTCTGGTTTCTATAGCAACCATCTTTAACCCATATATTTATTTTCTCTAGGCTTAGCTGAATTGTTGGAAATAGTGCAAATTAACTGCTTGTGCAATATTTGTCATATTTTTTCCCTAAGCTATCCTTTACTGCCATCCAGAACAACAGTTATGATGAGGTTACTGTCCTTATGTTTCAGTGACCTAGAGACCTTCTTTGCTGACTAACCACATGAGCAACACCTCTTAAAAATCATGGGTTTCATGAAGAACATGGAATACCCAAAACCTCTGGAGTTCAGTCTTTCCCTTCCCAATTCAGGCCCCTATGCCTGAATTCCATCCCCATGCACTCAGCAGAAAAAAAATGGTGCTGTTTTGATACCCAAAATCTCTTGTTGTAATAATATGCAAGAATAGCACCTTTCCTTCAGTAAGCTCAAAGCAAAGCACATCTCTTACTTTACAGCAGCACTGTGAGTTACTCAAATATTATTGTCAGTGCAGCACAATGTGCACAAGGTTAATGGTCCATTTACACTCCAAAACCAATAAATGTCAAGAAGTTTATGGGTTTTTTTCAACCTAAATGTGGTAACCGGAGACAAGGCTGATACCACATTGTCTATGGTTTCCTTTCACCAGACAGCAGGCAGATATAAAGATTTCTATGGAGCTGACACTGACACAATCACAACTACACTTTTGCTTCATGATCTGACCGTGAACACTTACTGCTCTCAGTCTCAAAGTTCATCTTCCTGATGCCATAGTTTAACTTGGCAGGAAGCTAACTTGGCCATATAGCCACTCACACATTGCTCCTCACTGCCACTCCAGTGGGATAGGGGTGAGAAAAAAAGTAAAATTTGTGGGCCAAAATAAAGACAGTTTAATGGAACAGAAAAGGAAGGGATACCAGTAATAATAATAATAATATACAAAACAAGTGATGCACAATACACTTGCTCACCACCCACAAGAGTGTGCCTAATTCAAGGTTATAAAGTTATTAATAGATAATTATTCTGCTCTGTGGCAGTGTTTTCTGGAATCCTTTTGGTAGCAGCAAGTTGCAGACATACCGTATCTGCCTCTGTGCAGCTTCCAGGTTACAGAGGAAGAGAGGCCCTCAGCTCCATCTGTGGTGCTGCTTTCTAGCTGTCCTGGGCTTTTCTTTCTCCTCTTTCCCTGTAGTAGGAAAACAATTTTGGTTTTGGCACAAGATGAGAAAATTGTTTGCTTTTGTCTTAACTTCTAACTTTTCTCTAGAAATGTTTGGTCCCTACAGTGTCTCCGTCTGCTACCCGTTGCCCAGAGCTGCTGAGTTGCTGGCACAAGACAAGTCTGTGCCTGTTCTGCATGTGCAGACACCAGCAAATCTGCAAACAGTACACCTTGCTGCTTAGGAAAACAGTCACTAATGAAATTGACGAAGTTCAAGGAAAGGTGAAAAAAGAGCCAGTAAGCTGGGGTTGCGGTCACGCTTTAGGAAAGAGAAAAAGAGTTTTGTGCCAGCTGGTGGGAAATTCAGTCACTGAAATCCTATGGGTATGAGAGGAGGAATACATCGAGATAATAAAAAGGAGAGGAGTTAAGTACTTCTAAAATTAAAAAAGAGAAATGTGCAGTGACTCAGGATCACACTGCTGAATTCACGAAAGGTGGCTGGTACTGCAGGGGCTTGGGTCCCTGCAGCTGCCTGGCTGTGTTCAGGGTGGTTTCCAGGCTTTTCCAGGGTGTACCATTGGTGGTCCTCACACTGAGCTGCAGGTTAAGGAGAGGAAGGGGAAATGGGAAGCCTTGAGGCTGGCCGCGAGAGCTCCTCCAAGGAGAGCTTCAGGGGACCAGACCGTATTCAGAACCCCCAAGGCAGTAAAAGCATTTGCACTCGGTAAGGATTATGACCTGCTTGTGACAGGAGGAGGGCACTGGGCAGTGCCTGACTTGCTGGGCCAGGGGCTGTGGTGCACCAGCACAGAGCTGGGTGCAGAGCTGTGGTGCCCTGGCTGCCAGTGCAGGGAGGGACTCACTGGTGTCTTTGCTGTCTGTGAGCTCTGTTGCGCTGCTTCAGACGTGGCCAGACACTCCAGGGCACAGCACAGCAGCTCATTGCTCTCAGTACAGCACTTCTTTTGCTCATACAAACCCCAGGGTAAAATCACTTCTATAAAGAAATGTTTTGCAGAAACACAAACTCTTTTCAGTGGGAGCTTGCCTGGAGCTGTTCTTCATGCCTAAACTTTCAATCCCACAACATCTTTTTTCCACACAGATGCTTCCAGGTGCACAGGACTTTCAACTCTGTGCAGGGTCCTGCAGGACTGCTATATGCTACCAAGGCACTTGCAAACCTGGTTACAAATCTGCTGGGTCCCAATCAGAGTGGAGAGGCCAGGAGCACAGATGACTTTAGGTTTGTAGGGGAGCTGACTGCAGGCAGAGATGGGGCACAAGGAAGCAACAGAGCAATACTAACCAGCAGGAAGGGCTGCTTTCTTCAGGCAAACACTTGCAGTACCTCTGCCTTCCTTCAGTGAAGGGTTGCTTCTGCTGGCTAAACCTTCCTGAGGGAACTCTCACCGCTTCACTCTCTAAAACACAGGTGTCAGGAGGCTTGGGACCTTTACATCTAACTTGGCATAGTAAGACACTCACAGGTTTATATAAGAACTGTTTAACGTGAAGCTGTTCTGATCTAAACTTCAGCCAATTTGCAGGCATGCACATCAGAAGCCATATAGCACCCATCTTTTACCTTCACACATCTAAAGATGCTAAAATCATATAATCATAGAATGATTATATCAAATATTGTATATGTCCACTGTTGAGGTCTGTAGAAGCTACTGATACTGATGCCATGATGATTTTTTGCCTTTTCTTTTATACCCCTGTTATACCTTTTTACAACTTCTGTATTCTTAGTGCTTTTTGCCTACACTCTTGGACTTGTTTGTTCTGCTAGGAGACTAAACATTTTAGAAGCTTCGTAGGTAGGAGTTAGTATGCCCCAGATCCCAAGGCCCTCTCCAGAACACATTCTGTAAACTAAGATAGAACCATCCAGGGGAAGGTTCCTTGGAGAGGGGGGCTCACTTGAGCCTCTCATTGGGGAATTTTTGATAGATATGCTAATTAGTGAGACCTATAGTGTTATACCAGATCTTTTGGGGTGCGCATTGTGGTGTGCATTGTGATGTGCATCGAAGTGCATTCGACCTGGATGTGTGCACCTAAGGATCCTTAAAATAAACACCAAGGTAAAATCCCTTTTTCCCTTCTAACCATGTTTGACTTTTGATTTTAAGACCAGGAAAAGGCATCAATACAATAATCTGGTTTTTTCTATGTAGATTTCCTGAAATTGTTTAGTATCTGAATGTGTAACTCATATATAATCTGTAAAAAATAAGCACATGCCCATTGCTGGCAGTGGATGGGCATTTACAGATCTGAAGTACTCAGGAACTGGGAGATGCCAGTGTTGAAGCTATCACTGCAGTTGTATCTTGTAAACGCTCCAAAGAACAGAGTGTTTCTTACCCCACTTCCCACCTCCCTCCCTAGGCAGGCTGAGCTTTTTTTCCTTCTCTTTTCTCTGTGGACTTCCAGAGCTGCTGATTTTCAACTTGTGCAAGGACAAGCAGGGATGAGCTCTGTGCTTGCTTTTATGTACCTGGCATGCAATCTCTTTGTGTTACCGAGGATACATTTGCTCTTCTCTTCTTAAAAATAAGGAAAGGAGCAGCTGGGGAGAAGGGGTGAGAGAGGATGTTTTGCATTGGGGTTTTTCCCCCGAAGCCTGTGGTGAGGCCTGTGAGAGCACAACTCAAAAATGACAGCAGGAATGCCATATCAGGGGCAGATAAGAAGCACATTGCTTGCAAGGACTAAAAGCCTCATTGCCCTTATCTCTGTTTTCAGAGCCACTGATGCCCTGTCTTTCTTTGTCCTATTTGCTTAATGTATTGGGAAACTGATGCCGAGCAGCTACACATGTTCCTGTCTTCCCTGGGGCATGTACAGCACAGCCTGCCATCCCTCCCTCAGCAGCGTGGGGGGCACAGGCTGTGCTTATTTAACACCCCACTCTCTAGCTGCACATCCCAGGCATCTTCTCAGCAGCTGCCCCCAGGAACATGACTTTGTTATTTATGCTGCTCCCACTCCCATCGCGCTGTGTGAGTCCAGAGCCTGCAGTGGGCTTTCCCTTGGGTGAATGACTCAAGTGCCAGTAAGACCCAGCAGCTGTGCTGGATACCGCCACAGCAGTTTCCACTAGATTAGCCCTGGAGGACTGCCAGTAAGATAGAGGGTCTGGCATGGTGCTCACTGGGCTCTCACATCCCTGCAAGGTGGCCTCAGTCCCTTGTCCTAAAATGACTTGACTTCCAGCCTTCCTCTGAAGCATCTGAGTAGCTCCCACAAAAATAGGAGCAGTTTCTGTAGGAGGGACTGTGGGAAATCACTGGACACAGGCTTAAAACATGGCTAGCAACACCACTTTCCATCCCTCAATGGAAGAGGGTGGGATGTGCTCTGAACACAAGCACAGAGCAGCTCTTGCAAATTATGTGATGGTTGTCCTCTCCTGTGACACCCACCAGTGTCCAGGGTGACACAGCCTGGGCCTGGGCAGCTATCTGCCCAGCAGTGGCTGCTTAAATGCAGCCTCTAGACACACAGATCCAAGTTCCTACTCACCCTCTGGCCAGCATCGTAGTATTGGCCAGGGACCAGAGATCTGAGCAAAGGTGACATAAGGACATGCCTTTTCCATGATGTTCAACAGAAAAGAAAGCCAGAGCATGAAAGTGGGGACAAGGGGTGAGAATTTCAGAAGATCCTTTGAGCTACTTTTCAAGGTCCAAACTTCCTTTAATTTTTTAAAAACTTTATTTAAGACATCTGAAGTGTGGGATTTTGAAATAAGAAAGCAGTTATTTGAGCTCCTTGATGCCCACAAAGGGGCAGGAATCACCTGTTTGACTCCATGGAAGTGGGTGAAGCTACATTTCCTTTTCTATTGGTTACACCTCTGTAGGCACTCTTGCTGGTGCCTGCAGCAGAGAAGGCTGTGTTTGAGTCCTGTGCTAGGCTGGCTGCAGGAGGCAGAGATGGAGGCCTGAAGAGAGGGGGTTACAACAGCAGGTGCCATCTGAGTGCCCTGAAAAGGGGCAAGCAGTTTGCAAATTTCTGGAAAACTCAAAAACGTTTAGAGGACATACATGAGAGTGGATTGGGCTTTTTTTTTCCTTGCAGAAGGAAAGTGTGATGAGATCTGTGACTGCATCTATGAAGAGGTGAACAGGAGTAAGTAAAGTTTTCCCTGACATTGTGTAAGTCTTGTCCCAGGGTCAGATGCATCTGGTGGGAGTTTATACTGCAAGTAACTGTGCCTTTCTGTGGGAGGTTCCTCCCCTGAGACATTCCTGAGGGATTAGTCAGATTTGTATGCCTCAGAAAGAAATGTGTACTATGGCTTCTAGAAAGAAAAGAACAAAATATACCCAGATATAAATATGCACCCAGCAGAGCTGTGGTGCAAGCAGAGGGAGCTGCCCAGCCTGGCTGAGCAGGCTGAGGCTGTCCATGGCTGGCTCTGCCCACCCACAGAGTGTGTGCAAGTCAGACAGAGCTCTAAAAAAATAAATTGTCTGTGCTGTTCAACAGAAAACAAAATTGGGCCTTGAGGGGTGGGAAGTAAGTTTGCAGACAGCACCAAGCTGGGCAGGAGTGTAGATCAGCTGGAGGGCAGGAAGGCTCTGCAGAGAGATCTGGACAGGCTGGATCAAAGGGCTGAGGCCAATTGTGTGAGGTTCAGTGAGACCAAGAGTGTGGTCCTGCGCTTGGATCACAACCCCAGGCAGTGCTGCAGACTGGGGGCAGAGTGGCTGGGAAGCTGCCTGGTGGAAAAGGGTGCTGGTCAACAGCAGCTGAACATGATCCAGAGTGTGCCCAGGTGGCCAAGAAGGCCAATGGCATCCTGGCCTGCATCAGGAGTAGTGTGGCCGGCAGGACCAGGGCAGTGATGGTTCCCCTACACTTGGTACAGGTGGGTCCATTCCTTGATTCTTGTGCTCAGTTTTGAGCCCCTCACTACAAGAAGGACATTGAGGGGCTGTCCAGAGAAGGGCAACGGAGCTGGGGAAGGGTCTGGAGCACAAGGCTTATGGGGCAGGGTCAGGTTTATGTGTATGGTCTGACCAAGCCAAAGAACCTGGCAAAGAACAAAACAGGAGGACTAACACTGTTTCTTTTGTGTTTCTTCTCTGCTTCCATCCAGCCATGGCTACGAAGGCGATATCCTGTGTGATAGTCACTGTCCTCTCACTCTCCTTGCTTCACTTGCTTACAGACGTGACACTATGGTTTGTATCTTGACTTCCAGCTGCAGCTGCCACGAACTTCACACTCCTCTTCCCACTGACTGTGCTGGTGGAAAAGGCAAGTGCTGCTTGGGAAAACAATAAATATCACCCAGCTCCTAACAATCTTTGCAAAACAAACATCAGGAAAGTATTTAAGATAGATTGAAATGGTTGGGTTTTACGGGGTGGCTTCTGCCACTACTTATCTTACAAGCCTCATTTGAAGTGTATTTTAAAAGAAAAACAGAACTGGCTTTGTTCTGAAAATGCCTAAACAGCCTCTGTTAGAGGCCTGCTGGACTTTGCGAAGGTTTTGCCCTGAAGTGAAATCTTAGTAAAATCCATCATTCATCAGACTGTTTTGCATTTCAGTGGACTCAGGTTTTCTGGTGTAAAATCTTTCCAGCTTTCTTTGACCAGCCCTATTGAAAGCTGTCAGTGGTGATACCTGATGCCAGCAGTGGCTTTGTGCACCTGTGAAGGAAGCTCTAAGAAATGCTTATCAATGCATTACCACTGCTTCAGAAAAAGATTTATTACTTTACCTTCAACACAGCAAGGGGGACATCTTGCTGAGTCAACATGATGTGTTTTGTTCACTTAACATCATTTGTTAAAGAAAAGTAATTCTGAATTCTGCAAGGCGAGTAACTCTTAAGTCTTTTAATATTTAAGCAGGCTTGCAGTGGACATACAGGTTTTTTTCTTCCTCTGGCTTTCCAAGATGCAGTCACAAGGGGTACCCAAGCAATATTTCTATAGGCTTGCATGGCTTGGTTGGGGTCTGGAGCACTGAACCTCATTTCCAGTGGGCCTCAAGGCAGGAGTTAATAGTGGGATGTCCCAACATGTGTTACAGCTCTGTGCTGTATGTGGTGTTTTTTGTAAAAAAAGACCATGCTTACGTGTTTCTTGAAAACTGTGAATTGTTTCTCAGTTTGCAGTGACAACTATTATTCCCTCTCCCTCTGCTTTTATTCCATGAACATGTAGATGCAGATGATTGATTTTGTGGCATCTTAAAGCAAATCTCTTCATTTGGTGACAGTGCAACACACCTCTCCTGTGGGGTAAAATCTGCAGGACCTCTGGTCCTGCCACAACACAGTGATCCAAGAGAGCTCTGATTTTTCCCTGATAAGAGGACTTGCTCTAACATTTTTTAGCTACTTTAAGATTGAGGTTTTTTCATTAAATATGGATATTTTATCAATCCCTTCCCTTTTTTTATATTAAAGTTTGAATGAAACTAATAATTTGCTTAGAAGACAAATACCCAGAGAATACTTGAGGTGAATGGTAAGACTGATAAAGGCAGTGTGCTAGGGGAGCTCTAGTAAATGAACACCTTCGAAGCAGTGGTGGAAGGTTTGGCATCACTGCTTCTAACTAATTTCAGCCCCTCTGTGTTCCCCTCCCAACAGACTCACATTCTGCCGTTACTGAGAAATAGTTTTGCCATCACCATTTGTTATCCTGCAGGTTTCTTCCATTCCTGGAGCCTGCTTGGCTTCACACCTCTCAGTGTGTGTACACCGCATAGAGCCAAGCTTGGCACCGTGTGTGCAACTCCAGACAAAGCACACACGAAAGGAAGGAAGAAAAGCATTTTCTCTCTGAAAAATTGCTGCTGACATGCTTCCAGCCATTCTGGGTTTGATACAGGCTTCCACATGATGCAGTGCATGTCCATTAAAAAGCTTGTGCTGTGCTATCACAGACTGTGAATTGCTGGTTAATCACACCACCAGCCTGGATGTCCATCTCAGTCCAAGATCAGCTTCCCCATGGGACTGATGGCAATGGATGTGTGCATGCTGACAGCACCACGTATCATATCCTTGGGAATTCAGAGCAGGAGCCACCACAGTGTAGGTGGTGCAACTTGCTCCAGCCTAGATAAACTCTTTGAGGGGTTGTATGTATGTGTGCATATTTGAGCAAACACGGTAAAAAAAAATAAGGATTTAAATGAGCAGTGTCCTGCACCATATAACAATAAACCAAACAAACCAAAATCCCTTCTTCTCTCCCACATTAATCTCATTTCTCCTCTTGTTCATTCTCACAAATCTGTCCCTGGTATTGCAGTGACTTGTTTACAGCATGGCAAAGTTTGCCCCTGTGTAGCATTTCAAGTAAAGCAATTTAATGGCCCATTGGCTAAACGCTGACTAACCTACTTTGAATTCATGGGAGGTAAGGATTGAGCATAATCTCAGCAAGGATTTTGGCATAGCATCCTGTGACACTCACATCCTTGCAGGTTTAGTGGGAGCTATTTACTCACGTGAGCCTGTTTCATGCTCTGCATGAAAACTATTTTAACATTTTGTTGCATTGAAACAGCATTACTGAGGCCCTTACTCAGTTTTCACTTGTCAGGCTTTGTGTTCGGCCCTGCACAAAGTGCGGCCTCTGTGATGCCATTTAGCAACATCCTCTCTATTGACCTCTGTGTATGATTAGGAATTGTATGGGATGGTACTGATGCATTCCCTATTTTGCTGCAGATAGGTATCACAGGTAAGCACACACGAACAGTTACTGTGTGAGTATGGTCTTTCATAGCTCAGTTTGGGCTGGAAATATCCAAAAGCACACAGGCCTATAGCCAGCTGCTTTTCAATAGCAATGTGATTGGGTTACTTAACCACCATCCCCTCTGGCAGCACGGGAACCTCAGCTCTGACCTAACAGCAGGCAGTGCAAGGCAGTGATGCTGTCACAGGGTGCCTGCATCTCTGGATCTCTCCTCAGGGACCTGTGGATCTCTGTGCTGTTCTGCCTCTGCTTTGATAGATCAGAGGTGATGTGCGAAGACAGAGTCCTGCTGTCCCTGCCTGTGGATGGCACAGCTCATCTCTGGAGTCTGCCTGGAGAACACAGGGGTAAGTAATGCTAAGGGCTAAGCAAGTGGCACACAGCAGCAGGTGCAGATGGAAGGAATACCTGCAGGAAGCCAGCGTGGCCTTTCCTAACCACCCTCCTGCTGGAGCCATGGGTGGGTGAGCCCATACAGCTTGGACTTAGGGGCCACACTTTGTGTTTAGACCTATACTTTCCTTTTGCCTCTTCTGCTTGTCTTCACCTGTATTTTAAATCACTAGGGGCTACAGGTGACAGGATGAGGTTTCTCCATTCCCCAGGGGGTGCCTTTGGGCTTTTTCTATTTTTTTACGTTCTGAGGAGGAAAAACACGGTCAAAAAATTTTACTTTCTTCAGCCAGAAGAACTATAAGCTACTTTGTAAGACATCCCAAAATCTAAAATTGCAGATGTTAAGAGGTTTTATTAATGCCTGCTATGCCTTTTAAACAAAAACAAAACATGGAAATTTTATGCTAAAGTTCTGTTTTGTTCTATTCAGTTTTGCCTCCTTCACCACTTTTGAAAGTCAGCTGAAAGCTCTCCGAATTAACATTTTCTGAAATCAATACCAGTTTGGGGGAACTGATCAAGGTTCATGGAATAAACAAACATGTTATCTCTTTATGGAATATCTTTCAAAGAGCTGTGCTGTGGCTTAATCACAGGGAGACACAAAGCATAAATACATGCATAGAACACAAACATTATCTGTACCAGAGCAGTAGACACCCTGACAATCAGATGCTCTGCTGTAACAGCAAAGTTAAAAACTCCACTCAAATTTAGCAATTCACCTGCCAGTCCAGTGACTTCATCTGCTAGAGCTAACCAGCACTCCTAATTCACAGGAATAAAGAGCCAACATGATAAATGAGAACATTATGAATGATGCAGTATGTTTGGTATTCCAGAGAAATTATCTTTTTTGGGCTCTATCATTTGCAACACACACCCCCTTTTTTTTGTAAAACCTATTACAAAATGGGAGCAGTAAATAATAAAAGGAATATTTCACTGAGGGGCAAGGTACCTGACCAAGCATTAAAATGTAGCATTTGGACTTCATTAGTAGCCAGTCTGTGTAGTGTTAGTCTATCAAAACATGCTACATCAAACCTGTGTGGAACAGGTTATACAATAGATAAATTTTAGGATTTTACCCTTTTTCATTATTTATTTTGTCCTTATCTTTGCTTTTCTTGGCTTAAATATTTTTTTAAAAATTTCTTTTTTAAAAAACGTTTCTCTGTGCATGATCTCACAGTTCTTCATTCCACTAAAGCTTTTGGAAAAAAACAATGGCAAAGGAAAACACACCACTTATGAAAAGTATCATGTATTTTACATAAATTTTAGTCATCTAAGACTCAGAATTGGACCAAGATTGAATTTTAGGCAATCTGATGTGTGTTGTGAGTGTATAAACTTTAAAATAAAGACAGAGTTAACTCACAAGACTATTATGTTGGGAAGACAAAGGCAGTTAAGGAATGCTTATATATGTAACTAAGGTTAATAATGACCCAATAAGGCAATCTGATTAAAACCTTTTTGAGTGTTTTCCACTCACATCACCTTAAACATTTTTAGTGGGGCATTTGAGTTTCTGAATAAGAAAGAAATGTTTGTATTTATAAAACACTTTTCTAGGATATGTCAAGAATCCCAAGAATTTCAGAACACAGCTTGAGAAGAGCCGTGCCTCAAAAATAAAACTACATTGAATACCCATGTAAATTCTCCCTATTAGGAATGCCACTATAGCAAAGCAATTGTAAAGAGTTGGATAAAATTGGGAACTCTGATAAACACATATGTGAATGTAACACCACACAGCATCAAAAATCCTTTGTCAAAAGAATTGCAAAAGCTTTCCTTAGAGGAATTAAGTTATCATTTTCTCTCTTTTCAAAAGAAGAATCAAACCTTTGTGCAGTATCTTAAATTTTTCTATTATTTGTGCAGTGTCAGTAAAACATTAAGGCCATTACACCCTTGTGCCAGTGAGATTAAACTGCCCAGTAACCTCTGCCTTGTGGTGCTGCATGTTCTTCTGATATGTTGCCAGCATGAAGGGAATGGCCATCCTGAGCCTCCTCACCTCCCTGCAACTGATGCTGAGATCAAAGTGAAACTGGTACACAGGATTTCCACATGTGTCTGGTAAAAGGTATATTAGAAAGAAAAGTCATTAAATGGGGGAAAGGGAGAGAAGTATCACTCATCTGTTCTTGTTTTCCTTCTCCCTTCCCTCAGGGTAAAGCCCAAGCACTGCAAAGCTTTAAATAAGCCACTTAATCATAAGGGATTAATCACTTGCCCCACCATTAGCTGGTATGAAATAGTTAACACTGCAGAAATCTGAAAAAAAATCCACTCCAGATTCGTCTGTTCTCACTGCAGACTTTTTATGAAGGTTCATTAGAGGAAAATTAGAGCAGCACCTTCTAGAGAGGTATCTGAACATGTGGGAACCCATCAGGACCAGAAAAGCTTTTTTTTGTAGATTCAGGACTAGTACTTCTGACAGAATTATACTTCAAATGTCTCTACAAACTTTCCTCTGATTAAGATAAGCTGTCTGCTATGCCATCTTACTGATTTTGCAATAGAAGTCCATATCTTTTATGGTGCTAGAACCATCATTTCCATTTCAGTAATAATATAAGCAAGCGGTAGTCTGTTAATAAAACTTAACCCTTGATGAAACCACTCGAGTGGTACCAACACAGAAGTACTCCTCTACACCTCAAACATAGTTTTGAAGTTTGGTATTCCTTAGCTCTAGGAAAAGGGAAGGGAATAGCAACAGCAGGAATATTTTGATTAACTGTACACCACTGTCTAATGGATCAGCAGAAGTGAAGAACAGGCAGCTCAAAGCAGCCAGTAACAGCGATCTGCATTTTGATAACCCAGTTATCAAATGGGTTATATACAGTCAATACAGTCAATGCAGAAAATTGGGCACTACTGTGGGAAGCTGCACACAACTGTAGTGGAGCTCCTGCCCCTGGCTGTGAGAAGACCCACAGAAGGGTGATGATAAAAACACCAACTAGAAGAAAAAGACTTGCCTTGGACAGGATTAGCTAGCCCTAGAAAGCACCAGTCCTCTCATCTGTACTCTCTCTTCAGTACCTCCAGAGGCACAAATTTCTCTTCTCTCCTTTAGGTTTTGTTGTTCCAGACAAAATACTGCTGTGTAGCCACAAAAAAACCTTACTAAAAAAACCAAACCAAAACACTTTTGCATTTAGTGACGCTGATCTTTAAGCATCTAGTGCCCCATGCTTATACATGGGATCTGTGCTTCCATGCATCAGCAGAGTTAACACCCCTGAGAATATGCTCCCAAGAAAAATTCTTCCCACAGCATTTCAGGTGCCTAATATTTCCTAGTGTAATTTGATGTTTAACACAGAGCCTCCTCCCCTGCACCAAGTACATAAAAAAATCTTCTCCAATAGACTACAGAGATTTACTTGAGAGGAAATCTTAGTTTTTAAAATCTTTACCAAGGTCTAACCAGAGCCACTCAAATGGGCCGAAAAACCTCATTATTTCAGTTTAGTCTATAACAAAAAGCAGAGCCTGGCCCAAGTATTCAACCAGGTTTTAACACCTTACTCTGAACTGTGGATTATCATTTCTAAGCTATAGGGTTCTGTGTTACAATCACTGTCCTATGCCCTAACATTTGTGAAGTTTCCAGGTTCTTTCAGGTGTCTACAACCCTTGGGCCAAAGAAAAGAAAGAGGCATAACTCACTAAGGGGCTGAGTTACATCCATCTCACTGCACAACTGTTTCTGTGCAAAGTATGAGAGTTTTAAGCATGTTTGTGACTCTCCTGTGCAGGAACACAAAGCAATGGCCTGCCAAACTGTGAGGAGGGCAACACTTAGAGCAGAAGCACTGAAAACAGTTAAACTCAAGAGGTCAGCAGATACCGGTAAAATGAACTTTATTTCAAAGCTCATTAAAAAGCTTCACAATAACACTAACAGAATTAGCATTTCCTTCATTTTATGTACCCCACATGAAAAATGTATTGTTTAGCAAGAGATGAAACGTAAGCGTTTCTGCATGCTACTAACACATTTCACCATCTCATTACCTGATAAGTACTTTGGACTGCAACAATCAAAAACCTTAGGACAGAGGATTTCTTCTGGAAAGTCCTTATGAAGGGGACAGACACTGGCTTTTTCTGACATACCCAATTAGATGTCCAGACAAAAGAAAACTACCTTGGCATCTACAAATGCCTACGAGTGTTTCGATTACAACCTTTTGAAGGAGCAGTACATTTCAAAGCAAGGGCTTCTTTTCATCTTTAGTGATGCAAATGGTTAAATACTGCACAGAAGCTTAGTATGAACTCACAATTCCACAGGAATCTGAAAGTTACCAAGGCAATTTTCCTTTTAGGATAGTCATGACCAACACTATTACTATTCTTCCTCCCACAACATAACATATCCCAGACAAGTCTTAAGAAAAAAAATATAAATAGCTTCCAAAACAATGCGTTCCCACCCCTATCACATATGACAGCCAAAACATCTTCTGTCATGGGATGAAATAATTTGCTGCAAGTGCAGTGGCTTAGTCCAGGTCCATGTTAATGGTGTTTTGATCACTTGGATGACATTCGCCATTTTGTTGAGGCATTTCAGAATTCTTGTCATCTTCTCCCATGTCTTCAGTTTTATAATCACTCTGTTCACTTAATGGGTTTTCCTCCTTAGGAGAGTCAACTTTTGGTTTTGGTTGTGTCACAACAGGCTCACAGACATTGTTTAACTCCTAAAAGAAATGGAAAAGATGTGGGCAAAATATACATTAAGGAGTCACCAGCTTCCCTAGCACAAAAAGCCCCGTGTCCAAAAGACTGCTTGAAATTGGCTTCTGCATTTGTTCCCCTGACTCCAAACTGGCAAGTACTTACTGTACCCTGAAATAAATTAATTGGTATACTTTCTGATGTTCTGGGGGCAAAGTTCAACTAAGTATTTTGGATTTCACACTGGTTTTTTCAATACTATTTTGTCTCTCAGTAAAACACTGAAAAACAGCCTGAGTTTTTAAGGTGACTAAAGAAAAAATAATGAGCTCCACAGAACTAGTGGAGCTAGTATAGTATACTAGTATATAGTATAGTATACTAGTATAGTACACTCTAGTATACTAGAGCTCCTCTGCTTTCTGCTGAATCTCCTTCTCTCCATACTGTCTACCTTTCAAGAACACTAGAGCAGCAAGATGAAACTGGGGGAGACAAAGGACATAGCTACCAGTCTACTTTTAGCACCAACTTCAAAGGTAGTTTCTTATGATACTTACCTGTAGCTTTGCCTTAATTTCACTTGAATGCACAGCTGGATCCTGATCTAAGCTCTTCTTAGCCTGTGCACTCACAGCATTATTCATCCACTCTACCACTTCACTAACACACTTCTCTACTTTCATCATTTCCATCTCATCAATATGGATGTATTTCTCATCCTGTCCAAACACAAGCATTTTGTATTAGTTAATAATGTCAAGTGTTAATAATGTCATCAAGTCATGCCAGCAAGACTATCTCAATTATTTATAACTTGTAAATCTTTTCCAATGGTCAAACTAAATAGAAGTTAGCCACAAGGGAGATCCATTACAGCAAGAGACAACAGGAAATAAAGATGCCAATATAAAGCTTCCTTTGCTAAAATAAACAAGAAATCTGGTTCACAGAAGGCATAGAAGCTTCACAAAAAGGTCATGCATTAAAATTTAATATTCTTAACAAGGCTGATAAAAAATATTCCCTCCCATTCTGGAGGGGCTACCCAGGCCCAATGTAGATTGAACAGTGAGATTCTGATGTACAGAGAAAGGATCAGAGTTTTCAACTTTAGCATTCCCTACAATGCTACAGTTACACAATTAACTGATATCAGGAGAAGAACCTGCCCAGCAACACAACTGATGAATCCATATTTAGAATACTTAAATACAACCAAGTTTTAAATATACTATTTTCAATGATGCTAGTCATTTTAAGTATAACACTACTAATGACTTCACTTAATAGTTTTGTAATCTGTAGCTGTGAGGACATAATTGTTTCTGACTCAAGTCTCAGACTGGATTAGTTTGAGTGTTGTGAGCTGTCCTATTAAAATTCTTTAAGTTGAAACCCAAGGAACAAATTTTCAGACAGGAATGCTTCTCAAAAAAGGAATCTACAAATACCAATTAAAAAAACCAAACAAAACCACCAAAACACACACACCAAAAAAAAAAACACCACAGAAAAAACAAGCCCCAAACACACACATATAATAAAATTGTGTTTTTACTTTATCTACAAGTAGGTTTTACACTAATGCTTCTCACCATACAATAATTCTTGTCCCTGAAAGAACTGGAAGAGGAGCACATTTCTAAAAAAACAGTCAGATCAGTTCTAAAAAGGTCAAGAATCAGACCACAAGCCTAAACTCTTTATAAGAATGTCCTCTTTAGCCTGAAAACATCCAAAATTATCAAGCAACTGAAGATACGACACACTGTGTGAGATTTTTTGAGTTCTGGGAAACATTTGTGGTGTTAAATTTGTGACCTACATAGCAGTAGATTGCAGCTCATCTGAAAGTGAATTTGAAGCCCCTCCAGCCAATGAGCTCACTGAAACACTGTGGTTAAAAAAAAGGGCACTTACTTTATTCCTGAATTCCCCAGCTATTGTAGCATAGTACTGGAGCCTGTGTCCCAATTCTTGTAACAGCCTTGGTCGTTCCTCTGCTTCTTGATAGCGCATTTCAATTGGAGTACCTAATTTCTAGAAAAAGCAATTTCTATATGGTTATGTGATTCATTAATGTTGTTTAGCACAGTAGTTTGGAAATTTTGCTTTTTGGGCATATTGACAGACCTACCTTTAAATCCTCTAATTTTTCTACATACACCTGCTTTGCTTCATCCTCACCCTCTTCATACAGCCAGCCTTCTGTCTCTGCTAGAAGGGCAGAGAATCCCTGCAGATCCTGTGTGTCAATATAATTCAACACATCGAACATCAAAATACACACCAATCGACTAGGTTTGTCTTGAAGTAACAGGACAGTGGTAAATACACATATTATAATCATTAGCCTCCTATATAAAAATTTAATTTCTACTGCAGCTTTTGCCTAATTAAGTTACTTAAACCATGCCTGCTTCTGGACTGAGAAACACACATCTACAGCATAGGTAGCATTTATAGCCTTTTGTCCTCAATTAGGCCAATGCTTGGGGTGCAGCTCTAATTCATGGTTTTGATTATGCATAAAGCAACACAGCTTGCCCTTCCAGTCACCAGCTTTAACTGGAAACAAAACTTTATTCCATTTGTGACAGAACTTCTTTTCGGGGATATGTATCTGAAAAGTCTAAACCTAGTTCTGGGTTAGGGGCTACCATCCTTCAAATGAAGTTCTGATTTTGCAGCTATGTCCAGGGTGGCTTTGAGAACACTTGATCAAGGTATACAACACAGATATTTGGTATCAGTATTTTCACAGAAGTTCCTGAAACCATAACCTACCTTTTCACAAACAAACTTTTCATATGGTCCAGACAACTTATCCCTGAACTCATATACGTATTCCTCCACTGCATTCTTTGCATCATTTCTTTCTTTCTCCAGTTTATCTTGCATAATCATCTTTCCCTGTATACCACAGAAAACACTTTAATTAAGAAATACTGATGGTTCAAACAGCATTCTGCAAAGCACAGCTCCTGTAAAATCTCCCAGAGGCCTTGCTTCACCTAACTGCTGAAATTCTCATTATTATACAGTAGGCTCATCTGAAGAAACAGGTTGCACTTCTCTGGATTGCAACAGCTTAAACAAATCTGTGATGTCATTCCACAGATCAGTGCTCTGATACTAATTGCTATAAAGGACACATCAATCTTTCTGATAAGCATTTGTCAATCACGTGTTAGAAGGCAGACAGTATATTAGCTCACTGTTAATTAAGCCCACACTCCAGTGTGACAGTACAAGAACAGAGGTTGCCTTGAAAAGCACGTAAATAGTTAATAACTGCACACAAGAAAGTCTACACCACACTAACTCACCTCTGTTTCAATATACATATTGAGGAGATCTTTTCCTAACTGCCAAACCAAGTTAGCTTCAATGGGTAGTTCCACATTCTTCACTTTTATCTTGGGTTTTTTAGCTTCTGGGGGCTGATCACCTTTCTTCTCATTTGTCTGAGTTAGAAAGAAGAAAAATAAGATAATTTTCCTGACTTCTTTCTGATGAAGTATCACTGTGATGAAAGATACATTCAGAGAAAGAACACACAAAGGTTGTTCCATGTTCTTTTAGAATCTTCAAAATATACTCATGAGGCACTTTCCTTTTGGGGATTCCACCTCCTATCCTAGTCTCTGAGCTACAGCAAGGACATTTCACAGATATATGGTGTGTTTGCAGATTTTCCAGAAGTGTCCATCTAACGTAGCAGTTCACTAATGATGCTGACAGTGATTAAGATTTTAACCCGAAGTATTTTTCATCTCATACAGATGAAAGAACCAAACCACTAGCAATAACATGCAGGCAAATGTTTCACATCGATTATTTCCTCTTAGGTTTATGAATTCCTGATCCAAACTTCCCTCAGCAGGCCTAATAAGCTTGGCCTCTAACTGCTGTTCACATTGAAATGTCTGCAACCCAAATAAACTAGGTGTACAGCCCTGCAAGAAGTGAGGGAAGTGGTAGAGAACAACTTCTTGCAGGAATCCTTTTGCCAACTCTCTACAAAAGCCATCACAAGATCTAGACATTATTTTTCACAATAGTAAAGATGTGAAAATGAAAAAGGTTCCAACACCAAGTTCCTTACTTCTCCTGAAATATGTTACCATTTTAAAAGCCACCATTATATAGCATAACATTTTCAACAGAGTTAAAGGGTCACTCACTTTCTTGACATCTGGGATTTTGTTTTCTTCAGAGGGAGGTTCTGATGAAGGGGGAGACTGTGACGTTTGCTGACCATCAGTTTGTACCTGGGACTGTGTTCCAGCCTCACTGTTCTCTTGCTGGATATTTTTCTGAAATGAAAGCCCAGGCACAAAGGATGTAGAAGGCATGTGCACTTGCATTTAGGTAGAGGGCACTTCACTTCTGACGCACATACAGTACAAAGTGCCCTACAAAGCATTCTGTGCACACGCAGAAACACATACGCTTCAGCTATGGAGATACAGACTGGGAGCAAGTTCAGAAGGACTTCAGGAAAATGTTACCAGTGCCAGGCTTGCTGCACAATACTTGTGTGCATGTGTGCACATTACCACTTCCTCTTACAAAAAGGGGCTTTTAATTTATTGAGTCATAACTTTTCAGCCTTTTCCCCCTCAAAAAACTATTAAAACATCAAGTAGACTATAACAATGTGCGTTATTCCCCAGTGTTCCCCTCTCCTTCGATGCTGTAGAAAACAATTCAGCTTTCTCTTTCACAAAAAGTTTCAAAAAACTTTACTAATATAAAGGATTACATACAAATCCTTCCAACACAAAGCACATGGATGACTAACAATCCAAATCAAGTTTTCCTGTTTGGAACAGTTGGATAACTATGGCAGCTGTAAGCAATCCCACCCTCAAACAACCCACCTGCTGCTATTTGGCACTTTGCACAGAAACTGATTTTGAAATCCACACACTTTCAAGATAGCACAAATCGTCTCCTGTTCTTGGTAAAGACATTTCCTGGCAGCTACACACATATTAAAATTAATCTCCTTTTGCTTCCTTAGGTGAAGGTATTTTTCTTCCACAGCACGTAACAGCAGAACATACTTTCATCAGTAAGAACATTCACACACAAGAAAAGTCAACTTACATCACTTAAGTTTTCAATAGGCCTCTGGTCCTGAGATTCCACTTCAGTCTCAACACTGACATCTTCACACTCTTCACTTTTAACTGGTTCTACCATAGATGCAGTGGACACACTGAAAATGCCATGAGTATTGACACGGACTTTCACTTTGACTTTAGACTTCTCTCCATCTTTCTGGGCTGCCACATTCTGGATAACATACCTACCTAAAACCAAAAGAATCAAAACTCACACAGTGGAATTAAGTAGGTAATATTACAGAGCCAGGAAAACATCTCCCTTTTTCATAGACAAATTGTTTTCTAAATATTTGATGAAGCCTCTGTGCTAATCTCATGGTCCCCCAAATTAAATCAGTACTACCAGAAAAAAAACCCCAACAAAACCAAAGTACACTGCTTTTCAGCCAACTTCATCTTATGAATCAAATAGTAGGTTCTCCTGACACCACTAAATACAAAATTGGTGCTATCTGTGTTACTAGTGGGCTGAAAGGCTTAGCCTAATGCCAATGTTAAGTGGCGCCTTTCTAATAAAAGTTACTGCTCAACAGAAACAATATTTCTAGAGGCTTTCCTTACAGCTTCTAACATCCATGCAAGTCTGCCATTACCTTTTATTCTAGGGCAGAATCTAATTGTTCTGTAACTACTGTAATACTTGAAACAAGCATTGTGAAACTAATAGACAGACAATTAGTTCAACAGTAAATGAAGAATCAGATGTCCTTGACATTAACAGCAGACTTTTTTCCTTATGCACAGATTACCATAAGAGTGACCTGGAGACTACAATGCTCACTTAGCTGCAAAGTACAAGTTCCCCGATTTCACAGGCCAAATATACACATTTGCACGCACCATTCCCTCAGCAGCAGATCTAAACCACAAGTGTACAAGCTTTTAGCTGCCTATTTTATAGGCTAAGGAACATAATCCTTTGTCTTGTAAGTACAATAATACTGGAGTTATGTGACCTGCTCTCCCTTTTGCCAGTCTCATCAGAACTATTAATTCACCCATTAGTCATACCAATAATTCTGTTCTGAGCAAAGAATTAATTGGCAACTGAGTTGAAACAAGTCTGATTTTCAGTTTGTTCTTACCAGTTTTCAGAACTGTTAAGTTTTAACTGTTAACAGCTTCTTGTTTGTTAAAGACATATAAATTGAACACTCACAAACCCCACCATCAGTCTTTATGGTAAGAGCTAACCACAAAAGGAAGTCTGATGTTTCTGTAACTACAAAATACTGTCATTGAATCATAGAATGGCCTGGGATGGAAGCACCCTTAAAGACTGAGTTCCAAATCCCCTGCTGTGGGCAGGAACACCTTTCATTAGACCAGGTTGCTCAGGGCCTCATCCAACTTAGCCTTGAATACCTCCAAGGATGGGGCACCCACAACTTCTTTGCAAAATCTGTTCCAGTGCCTCACCACCCCCACAGTAAAGAATTTGTTCCTAACATCTAATCTAAATCTATTCTCTTGCAGTTTTTAAAGCTATTTCCCCTTGTACTATCACTACTTGCACTTGTAGTAAGTCCCTAGTTTTTCAAAATACATGGAATGCAAACATACAACACTTAATTGCATGTCCAGAACTCAAGAACAATTATTTAACTGGCCTGTCTTTACCATTACCATCTTTTTCTAACTAACCATGTTGTAAGCTCTTTGTAAGTATCGACAATGTCAAGTGCTGCCATTTGTCAAAAACTATAAAAGAGCTGCTTAGAAATGTTACACAGACAAATCAATACTCTAGTCTTGTAGCTGCCACTATATATATATATACTGTATCCATGATTAAAAGTTATTCAGCATTATGTCAATCCCAGAAGGTACAGGTAAGAACAATAACTAGTTATTCAAGACATGCTTTTTTTTTAATATGAGGAGATATGTTTCAATTATTCCTAGCTTGCTTTAGTGATAAGCAGAAAAGAAGATAAAAAAAGTTACAAAGTTATCTTTAAGTTACCACATTTTAGTTGTGGGCAATCGTTTGTTTCTCCTCATTTAGCCAAAGCAACTTTATAAGCAAGAAAAATAAAAAATACCAGTTCAACTACCTCTGGAATGGGAAAATTCTGAGCCCTTCAGACACAAAAATCTGAATACATACATCATAACTATACTGCACCACAATACAGTTACTGTTTGTTCTCAAATCATTCTATTGGAGACACCACCATTTCCAGGACAATTACTTACCAATTTTTGACTCAGGATATGGGACTCCATTAGGATCAGAATAAAAAGCTTCTAGCTCAAATGGGCCTTTCCTATAGAATGTAAGTACCTTAGAGAAAGGTGCCGCATGATTTCTGCTGAAGACCTCATGAACTCTGTAATTAAGGGGAAAATATCACTTTTAGCAGTGTGTTTGAGCTGGAAGGTTTTGATATAGGGTTGGAACTCTTCAGAGAAACATCATGTTTTGACACATTTACCCTTCTGAACAATTCCAATAAAGATACTTCACTACTGTACGGCAAAAGGAAAAGGATTTACTGTTCTCTAGTGTAATGAGAAATTGTCCTTGTGTATTTTGAATCATAATTTGCACCCTTCCTCAGTCTCAAAGGGATAATTATAGCCCTGTTAATTCCTTGCTCATTTATGTTCCATGGCTCAGTTGAGAACCCTGACACCAGATTATTATTCATTCCTCAACACGACAGAAAGACAACCAGCTTTACTTCGTGTTCTAAGGCTTGTCCGCTATTATGCCAGGCCTGATTCTAATTTCCAACTAGGCTTTTGTCTTCTAACTGTGGAAGATCTCATCCAATAACCTAGATGTGAGAAAGTGAGAACTTTACCCAGAATGTGAACCCACAGGCTGCTTTCACAAGAGAGAGAACAACTAGGCCCTGCACCTCCATGGAAAACAGACAAGAAGAAAAAAGGCTGCACTACAAAGAACATGAAAAAAAGGTATGAACAGGTCCCTCTAGAACTATGATTTTTCCAAAAGTTGAACTTGGAGCTCCTTACATCTTAGACAGCAATTGCATTTCCCACAGGCATGGCACAGTTAGTAACAGATGTCAGTCGTAAGACACTGAAACTACAAGAAATTACCCGTACAAATGTTAAATTTTTGCTAGGTGTTAAATTCTTGCTTCTGACAGATAAATAGCACCCATATAAGCCCACAATATTTACACAATACATAACATTAATACTAAACCAAGAATCTCAAGACAGGTATTGGGAATACCTTGAACAAAAAAAAGAAAAGCCAAAAAGCAAAGTGGAATCAGGACCCAGCAATCGATCTAGTTGATTTTATATTCCTAATTCTGACAAACAGATAAAGGCAATGCAGGACAAGATACTGGTTGGTAGCTCATTTACTTACTTTTTAAAAATCTTTGTATTTATACATATGAGGAATTACAGTTAAAATTTCAACATGTCTTTACAATCTCCCCTGTCAACCACCTCTGGTACATGGCCTATGAGTTTTCTACATCAGAATGCCAAGATACTGATTTAAATGCAAGCAAGAACATTGCCCTTGAATTATGAAGGTCAAAAGCTTCATAGAACCGTAGTCTGAGCTACCTACCCTTCAGTGTCCTCTGCTTCTGTGTTCCACAGCAAAGATATTGGAAAAGGTGTAGCATCTGTCACAGAGAATTCTCTCACTTTAAAAGCTGGAGAAAGAATGGCACACTAAAAAGAAAAAAACAAAACAACAAAAAACCAACAACAAAAAAACTTGCATTAAAGTTGGTTCATTCTTCTACTCCACTAGCCAAGACAACAAAAAATCCTTGAACAAGAAAACTGTGTTGACTTTATTAAGCAGAACTATTTCAATGCTTAATTTCAATGCAGTATCATAAGAGAACAGAAATCTCATCCACAAGTGTTTATGTGCTGTGTTAGCAGGCCTTTTGTAGCTTGTGAACAAAGGTAACTCTCTAAGCAAATACCAGGACTGTAAAGAATGGAAATACGGCACTGCTTAGTCCTAAAAGAAGTGGTGTTTATCTAAAGGGTCCTGCTTCTTTCCCTGAACACAACTGATTGCTGGCGATGGGAAGCTGTTAGTGAGATAAAGAAACAAGTCAAAGAAAAGGGTGAAATAAGGCATGAAGTTAAAGGAGAAAAAGAAGAACACAGAATGAGAGGTTTGCTTGTAAAATACAGTTCACTAGTTGGAAACAGTAAAAATGGGAGGGAAACAGAATAAAGCCTGTTTCACATTGATGGCAAGTTGGATACCAGAAAATTAAAACTTGCGGGAGTTTGGGCTCTCCATAGATACTCCTCATACCTTGTTGAGTAAAAATATCTTTCAGCTTGACAACAACTTAAATTTTTGGCATTAAAGAACCCTAGATCATGTTCTTCTGAAGAAGAGAGTGGACTGCTTACAGAATACACCCAGCATCATTGATAAAGTACTGCAACAGAGAGGACTGCTCTGGACTTTTTTAAACATCACAGTCCCATAAAAAGACCTAGTGAACATGTATGTTCCCTTGGGTACTTTAAAATGCACCACTTCTACAATTTTTCATAACTGCTTGACTAATTCTTCATGGAAGTGCTACCACGAAATATATCTTAACTTCATCAAGTGTTGCTAGTACTATACCTGCAGAGCACAGCCCCTAGCTATGGCTTCATCTGCATTCAGTGTTGTACTGACATCCTTGCCAAAGAATTTAGCAATCCTCTCTTTGACAGCAGGAATACGGGTTGCTCCTCCCACAATCTCTACAGCATTTACATCTTCCACTTTCAGTTGTGTTTGTTCCATTAATGAAAGCAGAGGCATCTCTATCCTTTGCAGCAGGTCAGCACACAATTCTTCAAATTGTGACCTAAGAAAAAAATGGAATTAACTAAAGAATGCCTGTCCCACCAGAATCGTGCCTGGTATTTGTTTCCAAACCAATGCTGACCAGGTTTGTTAACTACACTGCAAAGAGACTTAAAGCTAAACTCCTGTGAGTAGGGCAAAGAGACAACCTTAGACAAGGCAGTACACAAACAGCTGCTTACAGATTTTCCTAGGCCACTATCAACGTAGTTAAATAAGATAAAGGTTTTGTTTGGGCAGCTGCTATATATTTGCCTCTCAGCAGAGGTTACAGATAAGAAATCAGAAAGCACTGACACTTCCTTTATAATGAAAAGCTGTTGCCTAAATACTGGAAGAAAAAGAACCCGTCACTCTTAGCAGTGTGCAAGAGACAGAGACTTCATTTACACTTGGACCATAATCATATCATCTCCCACAAGCACTGTTTCTGCCCCCCATTTCCCTACCAATATCCACAGTACAGTAAAAACAGAAAAAAAGAAACAAAGCTTCAATTGTTGCTGTCTCAAGAGCAGTATGGGATTTAAGTTACCTAAAATATGCAGAAGGCCTAAATATGCAGCCAGCCCTCTGGTTTGCATGCATCAATCCATGGTTTTAAGAATGTATCATTCTACAAAAAGAATCCAAGCTTCTTATGCATGCTTTATTGCACTGAAACATTACTCAAGTAGCTGAACATTACATTTCACAGCCTTAGCTATTCTAGCATTACAAAAATGCCACAGCTATTCAGCACTTACACTTAACTTTAGCACATTAAGTTTCTTTCATACACAGAAAAACTTGTTTCAAAATATGTTCAAAAAATATGGCCATCAAAGCAAATGCCTGTCTTGAACAGAACTCACCTGTTCATTTTTCCAGATACATCAGTATCATTCATGAAACACTCAATATTTAGGGGAATGTCTGTGCTATTTGAACTCATTAGTTTCTTCAGTTTCTCACACTCCTGATACAGACGAAGAAGAGCCCGAACTTTGGTTTTCGGATCTAGTTTGTATTTTGATTTTATTTCTGCACAAAAGTAATCTACCAGCTTCCCATCAAAGTTTCTCCCACCGAGGAAAGGGTCAAATGCTGTGCCAAGTACCTGGTTTGAAAGAACAATTATTAAGTCTTACACTCAAAATCAAAGGCAATAGCAGTCTTCCAATATCAGCAAGCCCTTGCCTCAATAAAACGTTGGGGACACGTCAGTCTATCTTCCAATGCACAACCACACCAACCAAAAATTGCTCTTCACTTTTAAGGAGGAAATAAGACTAAGTAACTAAATGACAATCCTAAATATTCAAAATTTTGATCCATACACACATTCATTTAGATTAAACAAACTGAATTACAGCACTTGTATTATATATATCTTACATTTGTGTATTGCAAGAAATGTACAGCCTGTTTGAAACAATTCTAATGAAGTGAAAGACACTGGTGAAAACCTTCAACTTTTGACTTATTGCCACTTTCTATACATTATTTCAGAATTTAAAAAACAAGGCAGATTGGCAGGCTACTGGATTCTAATCGCTTATAAACCCTTTTATTCCCATTTAATCTTACTACCTTCAGTTTACTCTTGTTGAATGCACAGGCTGACACTTGAAATGCAGAATGCCCCATATCAACAAATACAACTATCCGTGGCTTCTCTTCAGGAGCTGGAAGGTCTTGTTTATAAATTCCATAATTCAGAGCCACTGCAAAAGAAGTGTCAGGTATTATCTGCACAGTCTATGGTTTCCAATGGCATACCATTACATCCCTGTGAACATTAAGCTATAAGATCAAAAGCATCAAGACAAATCCAGACATACACCTACGCAAGGTATATTACCTTCATGGAAGCTTTATTCCATTAATATAAGCTATAAGATCTCAGAAGCAGAACATACTCCCTTAGTCATGTATATGCTCCCTAAGCATTTGTTCGGGGCTTTTTTGTTTTTTTGGTTTTTTGCCTTGCAAAGTAATCAAAGGCATAGAACATCTTAACAACAAAACCCAAATCCAATTTTGTATTTCCAATGAGTATCTCCCAGGCAGGAAGGTTCTGTCTGAGAGTTGTGGAAATGGTGAGCAGAGCCATGTGTGTGTTTAAAACCCTGACTATACTGAAAAAGCCTTGGAAGCTATGAGGTGTTGATGTTTAATCAAGGAACTTCCTTTAAGGGTGCCTAAATCCTGCAGCTGTACATCTGGGCAGTACACTAAATGAACAAGTAGTCCAGGCACATGCAGTGACTCCTAAGTAAGTTCTCAGGGAGATAATTATCACTGGAGCTTGATCTCATCTACCCCTTCACACAGAAGACATTAAATCAAGAAAAGAGCAGAAAGTTTTTCAAATATTCATGTCTCATGTTTGCCTTTTCAAGTCAGCCCTTTTTCTTAGTGTAATTAAATGCACCCTCTACCCCACCTGTCATTTGCAGGAACTGCTATTTTATCCTACTTACCTGCTGTCATGTCATTCATCAATCTAAGGCAATTTAGGCCAACAATCTGAGCTGCATCTAGAAGGGACCTCCTTTCAGCATCTGTGAAAAATGATGGAACCTGAAGAAAGTAGGTGAGAATACAAAGTTATTTCCAGAAAATGAGACATTATGCTATTTAAAAGTATTAATTTAAAAATTGTATCTATTCCTCCTCTTTGAAGAAGATGCTTACTGCAAGCCTCTAAAATGCAGCTACCATACTGAATTGACACTTCAAATATTTATTCAATCAGAGATAGAATTAAATGTGCATCAGCTAGTTTACATGAGCACACACTAGCAAGAAAGAAACAAATGAGTTATTTGTATACAAATGCTAATAACATTGAGTGCTGGCCCAAAATGTGAAACTGGGTATTATGAAGACAGTGACATGGAATACCCTAATCAGAACTAGCAGGTGTACTCCTGTCCAAGAAAGTAAAGAGGGAACTAAAAATGTACAGCAATACTACAGTTATGAGAGATGCAAAGAAATAAGGGATAACAAATGAAGAGAATCTATTTTGGCAGAAATTACTTTGGGCAAAAAGTGCTAAGAAATTCTGAAGGAATACGCTGTGGAAAATTTTCTGCACATGTCTAGCACTGATGTTGGACAGTGCCTTCTGATGTCCCCAGGGACACATGAAGAACTAGCTTTCCAGGTATCAACTGGAGAATCAACATTTCTAATAATAACAAGAGCTAAATATGCCTAGATGCAACATGAGACAGACTTGTTCAGAGTCATTGAGAACAGAGAGGCAGGTGTTATTTTATACTCAGGGCTTTGCAATGGAATGACTGCTCTTGATCTGAGGTCATTTTCTGTACAGTGATAACACTGAAAAAAGCAAAACAAAGTTGCTGAAAGAATGAACATAAACAGGACAAACTAAAATTTTCAGCTGCCAGACAGCAAATTTTGATAAACAAAGGAAATTGTTTATCAAAGTTGTTACCAAATTGTTTAAAATTCAAGAAAAAACACAAACATATGTATTTACTTTAATGAATAATTAGTACAAAGTTAGTCAGGGTCTGGAATATGGAAGTAGCCCTGGGATTTCTTTAAGACAAAAGCTCTAAAGCTAGTTAGGATTAATCCCTTTGTAAGTGCTTAGCAGAGTTCTTTTCCACCCTGCATGAATAGAAACAAAATGCCCTTGATAGCTGAAGTTAAAAGACAATGCTCCTGTGCACTACAGTTACTTACAGAAATAACACAGTCTGTTACTGGTTTTTTCAGGTTACTCTCTGCAGTCTCCTTTAATTTAGTCAACAGCATAGCTGAAATCTGTTCCACACTGAAGATGTGCTCCTCATCCATGTACATGACCTGGATAGAATAGGTGAAATAATTCCATCAGTTCAATTGGAGGAAAAATTACATACATTTAATGTTTTTTGATACACTGCTGGCTAATCTCTATGAATTATGACATGCTTCATTATTTCATTATAGAACTTCACTTTACAATTTAATTTCCCAATTGAGTGTTTATAGAAGCAATAATTCCATTCTCACGGTCTTAAAACAGCAAGAACTGTATCAACTCCATAGATTAAGGAAATGGCTAGGAGAGGGCCAAAAGTGACACAAGTTTAAAATGTGGCACACCATTAAGTAAAAATAGCCATCAATTTTCAAACTGCTGCCAAATGCAAAAAATGTCCAGACCTACTTGCTGTCTATTCTCCCTTGGCATTTTTATCCTTCTGGTCAAATATGTGAGGAGTCTCTGAAAGGAAGAACTGTTCAACAACAGTTCACCTGTGCACATAAAACAACCAAGAGCTCAAGATAAAGCTCAGCAGAAAGTTTATTTATTGCTCTCTTACCAAAAATTGTTCTTGAATCACCATTTTTATTGTGCAATAGAATACATGACAATGATGAAGTGAAATAACATGTTACAACTGATACTTGAAAGTAGCGCTTGTCTTTTATTCACTCAGTACAATTTGGGGGAAAATTAAGCATTTTGGTTTTAATAGAAAAGTTGTTCCCTGAACCTCCCAGTCTTACTGAATGTTACTGAATCAATTATTAAAGCTTTTGAACCACAGTTAACTAGAAATAAATACTAATTCATTCTCCAAGCAGTCTAATAAAAATAGGAAAAATACCACATAGTAGTGAACTCCCAACATTAGACTCCTATGTACACTGATTAAAGGAAACCAAAAATTTCTGTCTGAATTTATCTGTTAACCTCACAAGTCACAAACAGCAAAAGAAAAATAACCTCTTCTTTTGTAAAGCTTGACTACCTTTCTAGTCAATATTCTTTCTAATGTAGCTAATTCTGTGATTTATTCACTACTTAGGACTGATCTACAGTGAAGTTTTGAGGGACCAGTTCAAGCTAAGGTCTTCATTAGTGAAGCTACCCTGTTATGCCAGCAAGACTTCATTATCAGAACTGTATATATTTCTGTAAATGGACAATGTTATTAACTGTACCTATTCTAGGAAAAGCTGACATTGTAGCAGTGAAGTCCTTGATGTAAGCAACAGCCAAACCTGCAGTGTGATAGGAGCTGGTTTTGAACACCTCTTCACAAGTAACTTACTTCAGGCAGGCCACTAAAGACACACTTGCCCATCATTTATGGCAATTATCCTAAAGAAGAGTTCTGACTATTTTCTAAAGCATTTGTAACCACCTGCTGCAATGCATTCCACACAAAAGTGACAGAAAGTCATACTTTGAAGTAAAACCATATGACCTTGTAATTATCTTAGCAGTTTTTCTGCTGGTGTGTTTGAGCTGGATATGCAATTTACCAACAGGGAAACTTTTTATTATTCATAAATGAACCTTAATTTGATAGTTAACATCCACTATTTAAAGATGAAGCTGTCTCTTCATAGACAAGCTCTTCTTTAACAGAAAGATTAAAACGACCCACCTTTAGGGTAGTTAAAAGAAACCCATATTTTCATGACTAGGTGCTGAAATGCAAGACTTCAGATTTAGCTATACAACCCAGAAAGATACACTGCAGATTTACCTTTACTCCAACTCCACCATTCTTCATGGGAACTAAATCATAGCTCAACTTTTCTTTTTCCTTCTGAACAAAAGGATCATTAAATGCACGGCCATGGAACCTCTTGAAGTTAGATACAGTGTTGTGGGCATGAGTAATTTGCTGTAAAGAAATACAGGATAGTTAGAAAACCACTCTTAATCAGCCCGCAATGTTCAGTGCTGTTCTGTATGTCCCCAAGCACAGGTCAAATTTTCAGACAACTGCTAACTCCCTTGTCACAGCTCTTTCTTTTAACGCTGGTAATTACTGCCTGGTACTTTTTATCAGCTCATTAATAAGTTAGACCATTACTTATTAAGGATTATAAAAGTATCTCTGAAACCTTGACAGAACTGGGTGAACAATAACATGACCAACAGAGCCTACTACTTTAGTCAACTAATTTAGAATCATAGAATCATTTAAGTTGGAAAACACCTTTCAGATAGAGTCCAGCTATTTACCTAACACAGCCAAGTCCACCAATGTTCCCAAAAGCCACATCCACACACCTTTTAAATATCCCCCAGGACAGTGACTCCACCACTTCTCTGGGCAGCCTGTTCAAATGTTTACAAATCTTTTGGTGAAAAATTTTTTTCCTAATAGCCAATCTAAACCTCCCCTGGTAAAACTTGTGCTCCTTTCAGGTATTGTAGATAGTGATAAGGGCACACTTGAGCTTCCACTTCTCCAGGCTAAAAAATCCTAGCTCCTTCAGCTGCTCTTCATAGGGCAGGCAGTCCAGATCCTTCCCCCCCTCCACTGCCCTTCAATGGACACACTCCAGCACCTCAATGTCCTTGTAGTGAGGGGCCCAAAACTGAACACAGGATTGGAGGTGTGGCCTCACCAGCGCTGAGTACAAGGAGACAATCCCTGCCCTGGTCCTGCTGGCCGCACTATTGCTGATACAGGCCAGGATGCCACTGGCCTTCTTGGCCACCTGGGCACACTGTGGATCGTGTTCAGCCACTGTCAAACAGCACTCCCAGGTCTTTTTCCACCAGGAAGCTTCCCAGCCACTCTGCCCTCAGCTTGTACGTGAGGTTGTTGTGACTCAAGGGCAGGACCCAGAACTTGTTGAACCTCATACAATGGGCCTCAACCCTTCAATCCAACCTGTCCAGATCCTTCTGTAGAGCCATCCTACCCTCCAGCAGATCAGCACTCCTGCTCAGCCTGGCATCACCTCCAAACTGACTGAAGGCGCACTCGATCCCCTTTTCCAGGTCATTGATTAAAATATCACATAGGGCTGCCCCCCAGTACTGAGCCTTGGGGAACACCACTGGTAATGGGCTGCCACCTGGATTTAACTACATTCACTATCACTCTCTGGGCCTGACTATCCAGCCAGTCTTTAACCAGTTAGGAGTACACCCCAGTTGTGCCAGCCATCCCACCACATCTCCACAATGGCAACTGTGTCAGTTTTACTGCTGTGCAGTGGTGTCCAGCTTCTCCTCTTTATTGCCCATGTTGCAGGCACTGATGTACATGCACTTCGGTTGGGCTATTCATCCTGCCACTTTCTTGCGGGGAGAAGCCCCAGTTTCTACGTGACCATTCTCAGGAGCCCCCATGGTTAACATCAATAATAATCTTTGTGTCACTGCTGCCACATGGATCTCCATCCCATCTCCACTGAGGCAGCAGAGAGAAGGACCTCACTAGAACACTCTCTCAAATACTGCTGTTGTACCCCCCAGGCTTATCTCTAGCAAACTTGGTTGTATCCCTTTCCCCCTCCAAATCTAGTTTAAAGCTCTCAGTGACCCCTGCTAGCTCCTGTGCAAAGATCCTTTTCCCTCCACTGAGACAGGTGTACTCTGCCTGTTGCTAGCAGTCCTGCTGTCATGTAAACTGACCCATGATCAAAGTCCCCAAATTCTGCCAGTGGCACCAGGCTCAGAGGCAGGTATTGCTCTGCTGGCTCTTTCTGTTTCCTCCCTCATTTCCTGCAACTGGAAGGATAGAGAACACATGATAGTATTATTTGTGCTCCTGATCCATTAAGCAGTCATTCCAAGGCCCTGAAATCTCTCCTGATTGCCCTTGGACTACCTGGTGCAACCTCATCACTGCCAACCTGAGAAACCAATAATGGATAATTATCTGAGAGCCATACCAGGGTAGGAACTTAGACCTCCGAGAGGCAGCAGACTTCCCCAAGAAGTGGTTCCAGCCAGCATATTGAGCCTTCTGCTCCCTTCCAAAGGGAGTCTCCTATGGCAGTGACCTGTCTTTTTTTCTTCATGGAAGCAGTTTTGACATAGGCCAACTTAATCTTGGTGACAGCCCCATGCAAGATGAACCACCATCCTCACTATTACTCAGTTCTACTTGCAGAGCCTTGTACCCCTTATGCCAGGACACTTGGGGAAGTGGGGTAGTCACAGAGGAGATGTGCCTGCTGTGTTGGCCAGGAACTTGTCACCATTGCTCCCTATCCCTCCAAGTCACTGTGTTCCAGCAGGTGGAGAGAAGAGGAAGGAATCCTCTGTATCATGTGTCCTGCCTGCCTCCCAGGTGCATCCCAGGGAAGGCAGGGTGTAATCCCACTGTATCATCTCTCTCTCTCACACTCCGTGATAGTTCTCAACCTGCTCACCTCCCCCCAGAGCTCTGTCACTAAGGTGGAAGAGCTCCTCTACTCGGGCACACTCCCACAGCTGTGTTCACAGCTGCCATCCCGCACTGGCAGCGTGTTCCTGGCAGAGCTGTCTGGGCAGCTGTGCCAGCCGTGCCAACTGCGGAGCTGAGTGGGGCCGTGGCTTTCTGCCAGGTGGACACCACTGCTCCCTGGTCGGGCTGGCACTGCCGCAGCACCCTTCCTGCAAACTGCTGTGCCACACCCTGGTCACCAGCGCTCCCTAAGGGCTTATTTTATATGTGGGGGAAACCGCTGTTGTTGCTCCTCACCCCACCCAGCCATGAGCTACTGCCACTGCAGTAGCAGCTCTTGTCTCCCCGTGACATTCCCACAGTTTAGGAAACCCCCCCCGTGCACTGCACTGGAGCACTCTGCCGCTGATTGTGCTGGCGGCCAGAGCCACTCACCTTACAACTGAGTGACAGAACTTAGACCAAATTGAAATGATTAAAGATTGCAACTACATGTGAAGCTGGTTTCTCTGTAAACTGGCCCTCCAACCCAAGCCACACTACCTCCCCTTTAAACATCATTACATTACGCGCAAACAAATGCTCTCCTAGTTACTCAGGGTCAAGCTTAAGTGTCCCCATACATTTCAAGACTTACTTTTTCCTCCCTAAGCTACTTTGAAACCACTTCATTTCCTTGTTCACATTCATCTAGCAGCAACTCAAATTCTTGCACTAGACCAAAGAAGAATACAGTGCACAGACAACTTGGAACTTTTTTTGATAACAACATCACCTTGAAGTGTATGCTAAACTACACTGTAAGCTCCCCAGTGCAAACCAGTGATGTAGAGAAGCCTTCATTATCAGAAATGCAAAGCACAACAGAAACCAGACAACTAGAGCAGCCTAAGAGACAATGCAAGTATCTCAGAGTAGAATTAATCCTATTTTATTAGAGAGAAATTATAGAATTGTGTTATTATCTACAGGATAGATTTAGGCAGGCACCAACAGACTGCATGATAGCAACTCAAATGCTGAGCATATCAAGAAAGATTTCTAATATTCACTACCCTCAAAGAAAAGCATCAATTCCTTGTTGCATATAAAATTTTCCACCACAAAATGGAAGAATTTGAGCTACATCTTGTATTAGAAAACTACTCAACTAGGACAGGTCTCCTGCAGAAAAGCTCTCCGACAAAAAAAGGAGGCCATACTCCCACTAACAAACAGTAACTTTCAGACAGCTGTGTCTATGGAAAGATGTCACACTTGGACTCCCTAGTGAGAATCATCCTTGGTTTATTCTAATCACCAAAAAGTGCTCAGCAATTAATAGTACGAGCACAAGTTAGCACAGGCCAAAAATCATGCCAGGCACTATTTCAGTACTTTAATGTGATCGAGTAGTTAGGTTCCTGTGTCCAAGATTGTTTCCCAGCATGGTTTCATTTATTTGTATAGCCACAACTTCAGAGTACTTGAATGTTACGTATTTCACAGCTGTACGGCTGAAGAATGTAGCAGCAGGAATTATTACCATGTAGTGGGCAGAGAAGCGCAAACACTCGAAGCTTTTATAGCCTAATTTAGCATTAACCTCAAAGCCTTTTCTAAGAGAACAATCTTAAGATATTTTTAGAGTAATTGTATGCCATTAGGTCTGTAGCATGTTTTAATATCTTCCTGCTTAGTCACAATTAAGAAAGCTGAGAATTATGGTCTGTTAACTAACATACTGTTCTCATCTCCAGTGCTAGCACACTTACCTAAAGGTAACAGAAATTCTCAGTAAATTTGCTCCAGCAGCAATTTCTCAAATGTTAAAGAGAGTACCTTTGAGTAATTTGAGCTCTCTCACACAATCCCATTGCAGAAGTCACCAGTCAAAACCTTTTTCTTATCATTTTGTGTGACTTTTTTGTTTGTTTGCTTTTTTTTTTAATGAAAAGGATCATTGTACTCTTTGATTTAAGTAGCTACAACAACCTAGGACACCAAAAAGTAACTCTCAGTTGTCCATGTCAGGAAACTTCCACATTTACAAAAGAAACACAATTCACATCTCAGGTCATCAGCCAAACTGGACCACTTACAACTAGAGAAATAAATGATCAGTCATCTTTTATCATTTTAAGTATCACATTCTCTTCTCCTGGCAAAAATACTTAGCTTCAACTGCTAGGAGAGCCAGGCATGAAAGACTCAATATAGTCACATCATACAGGTCAGTTTGAAAGTAACTAAAGTCACAGGTGTTCATCACTGCAAATGCACATTTGTAAATGCAATCTAAGAATCCACTTTCAGCTTACTTCATGCTTTCCAGCATTTACTGGAACAATCTAACAATACTGAAACATGCTCGAGAGTACATAGGATTCAGATCATTTGCCATTTTGAGTAACAACTCATTTTTGCATACTAATGAATCATACTAGTTTCTGACTTGCAACAATGTCAGCAGTCAACTCGGCAATGCTAAGACGAAATTTAAGGAAAAAACACAAACATATGTATTTACTTCATTACTGCAAATGTTAACCTGTAACTGAATGTGCATGTGCTTGTGAACATGTAAACTATTCATACTGCCTCGGCTATTCAAAATTAAGAGGAGAGCTATTACAGTGGAATAAAGTCTCCTTTAGTGCTCTCTCCATGGAAACCCTCTGCAGTCCTTTTACTACATGAGAGAGATGCACAGGCCAGTGGAGGCTGCATGCTTGATCTCCCGGCAGCAGTTATGTAACAATGTACAATACCTAAGGATTTATTTAACCATTACATTTCGATATTCTGAGACTTGTTGGAATTAAGTTCTCCTTCTAAACTGAAAATACTACTTTAACAAAGAAAACATTCAATCTTTCAGAGCACCTCAATCAAAAAAAAAAAAATCCAAAATAAGGACTTGCACCTTCAAAACCAGAGGTATTTAATTTACAGCAAATCCAAAGGTAGTAAGGTACCCTAAATAGCTTTAAGAACCTGAGCCAAACCTCTCCCCTTACATCTAATTTAAAAAAACGATATACAGCATTTGAAATGTTTTCCTTCAAGTACAAGGAAAATCCTATATAAAATCATTAGGAAAAGAAACCTAATGACCTTAACTTGTCAGAAAAGGGACACATTCAGCTGGAAAATATTACATTTATGAAAGAGAGAGCAGTAGCATTCTAGCAAAAACATCCTACATTTCTCTGAAGAAAGCATGGCAGCATAGTGCAGCATTTCTAAAATAAAAGGCTCAACAAGAAACTGAAGCTGTTCAGCTTCAACTACACCTAGCCAACTCTCTTTACACCCACTGGTACTTCAACAGTTTGCAGCAGGAAATGACCTACCTGGTTTTTAGCTGCAACACCAATAGCTCTGTTTTTGGATCCAAATGAAACCACCGACCTGGAAAGAACAACAGGCTAATTAACCCGGTCCTGACAACGAAAACGACTAAGAACTGTCACGGATTCACTTCCTACTACTGCAAATAAAACACCAAAGTCTTTCCGTCAAAGTGTCATTCTTTCAGTTTGCAGTAAAAAAACTACATGAAGACTTTTATCCATCTTAAAGCCTTGGCTCAAATCCAGGACTTTTCACAATGGCTTATCCAAACGGTAAAACAGAATGATCGCAATTCAGAGCTCAAGCCAGACTACACCCTACCCGTCTGTGCCTGGCTGCTTCTAACTTGTTAACTAACTCCTGCTTTGAGCCAGAGGCTTTCTCCACCTGACCTCTGACTAAAGGAGAGCTGCCCTGGAGCAGTTGGCAGAGTCCATCCCACCGCAGCGTGAGTCGGAGAGTGTTCCCCCCGTGTCCCACTTAACCAGGACTGCCCCCATGGGGATTCGCGCGGCCGCCACCGGCGCTCCCAGCCCGCCGCACCGCGACCCGAGCAGACTCCGCACAGCCCTCCATCTCCGGGCACTCCCGCGGAACGCGCTCCGGCTCCGGGCCGGGGGGAGCAGGGACAGAGAACGGCTCGGGACCGGGACGCTGGGGAACAGAGAGGGTCGGGACCGGGAAGCAAGGGGCTGGGGGGTGGTACACAGGGGAACAGAGCGGGTCGGGACCTGGGGGGGGCAGGATGGCCAGGGGGTATAGGGGGACACAGCGGGTCGGGGCGGGAAGGGGGAGCACGCGGGCACGCAGCGGATCGGGGGGCACACAGGGGGCTGCCGCCCGGCCCCGCCACCCTGTACCTGCCCCCCGGCACACCTCGGGGACCCGTACGGAGGCGGCGAGTGCCGGGAAATGCGCTGGCCCCACAGAGCGGGAACCCCCCACACCCCACCGCGAAACTTCCAGCACCTTCCTCCACGGCGGGCGCTCCGCCGGGCATGGACCGGCCCTCGCCCGCGCCCCGCGCCCCTCACTCACGGCGTGCACCGGTCGCTGAACTCGTTGGCGACGGTCTCGATGCCGCCGGCCCGCGCCACAGCGATGTAGCAGCTCTGGAAGCCCAAATCAAAGCCCACCACGGCCATGGCCCCGGCGCCAGAGGGAGGCCCCCGCTCTGCCCGGCTCGCTCCCGGTGCTGCTGCGGCCGCCGGTCCCCGTAGCGTGCGCGGGCGGGCGGACGGGGAGGGGACCCAGCGGCGCCGCCGCCGCTTTAAATATGACAATGAGGCGAAGTTTCCAGAAACTGCGGCAGCCACTCACCGGCTCCACGTGCGGCTTCCGCTTCCGCCCTCGGCCGCCTTCTCGAACAATTCCCGCCAATCGGCGGCGCGGGGCGCGGTGACGTCAGGCGTTCCCATGGCGACCGCGGACGCCGCCAGCCCCGCGAGGGGCGGGGCGGGGCCAGGCGGGCAGGGGCGGGGCCGCGCGGAGGAGGCGGTGGGGGCCGGGAAAGGCGGAGGCTCCTGCTGCCTGGAATGTGCGGGAGAACGGGAGATGAGCGGCTCTCCGCGGCAATGCCCCTACCTTAATACACTGGGAAACATCTCTAGGGCCGATTGTCACGTTGTTGTAAGTGTCTCCCCTCTGTGCTGCCAGACTAAATATGTTAATTCTACAGATCACTTGTTCTCTGCAGAGGGCTTTTGTCTCAGGGTGCCACAACCTACTATATCATATATGTCCTATTGCCTCCTAGCTGTCTAGCTCTAGCTTTTTGTGCAGGACCCCATCCCTGCTAGAAGAAGCCTTAACCTTCTGCATTCCGTATGGAGGTATGGTGGATTCACAGATCCTGATTTCAGTTGCCAGCGGTACATCCATCACAGAATCGATTAGGTTGACCTAAAGGGACCTTTGAGATAATTGAATCCAACCATGACCAAGGCATGAAAACCAGACCATGGCACTGAGTGCCACATCTACTCTTTGCTTAAACACCTCCAAGCACAGTGACTCTACCACCTCCCTGTGGCTCCCACCAGCCCATTCCAGTATCTAATCACCCTTTCTGTGAAGAACTTTCTCCTAATGTCCAGCCTCATACTCCCCCTGGCACAGCTTAAGACTGTGTCCTCTCTGCATGTTAGATGCTGCCTTTCAGGTCCTGGCTGTTACAAAGGGCAGGGAGAGGCGATTGCATTCAGTGTCCTGAGTGTCCTTGCATGGAAGAGACAAGATATTTCCACCCCCACCTCCCACCCCCCGCCCCCCTTTCTAGGTACTGTGGTTCAGCAATTTCTGATAAAGCTTTGCCTCAGAGTTGAGTAACATTCAGCTCGCGGGATCTCGACCCCTCATGAGGGTGCATGGGGAGGATTTGTTCTCCTGAAATAGTGCTTGCCTGCTCCAGAGGAGACACAGAGCTGAAAAATTCATGAGACCAGTGTCACTAGCTAAGGATGCAGCTTCTAACTTCAGAATGAGCTGATAGGTTGGCCTGATAGATGTGTGTGTGTGAGTTGATGAGGTTTCGTGTCCTTACTTGACATGGTAAATATTCATGATAATGTATTTCCAGTTTTGAATGAGGAGACAGACTTCATCAAAGTATTTAGCTGCTTAAATATCCTGATAAAGAAATGCTTAAAGTACTTAAGCAGCCTTCATGAGCATCCAAAGTCCTTGCATCCTGGATAATACTTGTCTAGAACTTGAAGGTGAAAAACCAGTCTTTTCATTTATCGGTTCACCGGTATGTCAGCTGTCACCTTATCTGACAAGAAGTGGAGTACCTAGTATTTTCAGTGCTTGTTTAGAAAGTCCTGTTGTGGCAAATTACAGACACAGAGCATACCTGGTGGTTTAAGTGTTGCCATAGGTAATAAAAGTAGATACCAAACATTCTTTCTGCTTTTTCTCTTTTGTTATACACTGTTTATCCTTGAATAGAAAAAGAAGAAAACTTGACTGTTTGCCCAGATTTGCAGCTGTTCTCTAAAGGGAGAAAAAGCTCAGCAGTGAATTTGGAAGTTACTCTGCTGGCATCATCTCTGATGGTGCAGTGCAGTGGTTGAGTTATGGCTTCAATGAAGTGGAATCCCAGTATAGGAATAGAGTTTTTTTTACTCAGCCTAGAGCAGAAGCACATATTGGTAGCGACTTGCTGTCTGTGAGGTGAGTTCCCACTATGGAGCTCTAAATGGTATTGGGGAGGAGTAGAGGGAAGACAAGAACTGCTGAGGGAGGTAGTACTGGTAAGGTGCTTGCTAGAGATGGTTCCTGAGTCTGGGCCTGGGGCAGCTGATGCAGTGGTGTGGGCCATTCTGAAAGGATGCAAGCTGCCAGCAAATCTGGAGGCTGGAAACCCTGTGACTGTGGGCACAGCATGCTGCCACCAGGAAGTGCTTAGTGAAGGGACAAGTTTGAATGTTATGATGTGAGTAAGAACCCCCTGCTTTTCATCACAGATGAGAACCAAGAAATACAAGATCAAAGAGGCATCAAGAAATCATACAGCATTGGCTGGCTAAGGTTAACACACTGATGAGGCTTAGCAGTGAGAACACTTGCATCTGTCTGTCTAATCTGATGCTCTGGATAAAGCCAGCAGGATTGGAATCATTAAAACCATGATTTACCAAGGGCTGCAGAAATGAGATGATAAACTTTATTTTAAAAGTCTAGGAGAAGATTCTGAAAACTCTTGGTTCTTTCTTCCAGCAATGTGAAGACTTGCGTGTCTCTTCCTTCTAAACTAGAGATAGGAAGGGTTACATATTGACTGTCAATCTTCTTGTAGGGGCGTGTGGGAAAACATTGTAACCTCTGCTGGTGTTCATTAGTGTTGGAAAGCTTGTGAGTTTAGGAACTGAGGTTAACCAGTGTGCTGCCCTTCTTTTTGGGTGTCACATCAGCCTTTTCTGGATGTCCAGGTGGACAGACATGCTGGCCTGAAGTGAAATTTCTGTTAATGTTCTCCTTGGTCAAGTAGTCTGTGATCCTAATGCTGCTGGGAAGAAAAGAGGAGAGTTCTGCTATTCCTGCTTTCTCGTTGTTCAGTGGGATACTGGATTCTTACACATGGATGCTCTATTTTAACCTTTGTGGTTTTGCAATGCACCAACTATTGTAGCTGGTTACCAGAATATAACAACTGACCCATGTTTTTCAAATTTTTAAGGTTGTCTTGCACAGTTAGGATATATGTTTACCCAAATATTCTCTCTACTTCAGTGTTTAACTTATGATGAATGAAGAGAGAGTTTGGCAACAAAATGTATCTCAGGTGGATTTTTCTTTACTCCTCAGTATGAGTAGGGAGTTTAGCTCTGTAAGTGCTCTCACTGTGACTGTTAAGGGCTTCTGTAAACATGCCCAGATTCTGACCTGGAGAAAAGAACAGTCTGACTTTCATCAGTGCAAACAGTGCTTTAAAATGGTAGTTGATCAGGCCTTTAAAAATTATTTTCATATTTGATACTGTGGCCTCTACCAGAACATTAATAAAGGTGTTCAGAAACTGAATTTGACATGGGAACAGGAATTATCTCATGTTAAACCAGTACTAATGTTGGTAAACTGCCATGGGGTGGAGAGATAGAATGACATTAGTGTCTATACAGGGAATGTTACCGTTATAAAACATGACCTCAGTCAACTAGAGGATGGGCTAATGTCCCTGTGGAAGGCCAGGTGTCACAGGGCTAATGTCCCTGTGGAAGGCCAAGCGTCACAGAAAATAACATAGCAATCAATTGAGCTTGAAATTTCTGCTGTGTTGCCAGAGGTCCAAACAGATCTGCAGGAGCTCTGCTGGGACAGTAGAGGCAGCATTCTTTGTACATAATCTTCATATTTTATTTGAAACAGAAAACAGGAAAACCCACCCCAGTATAGGCAGGCAACATCTAAACATTGCATTCCAAGCAAATAGGTCTCTATCATTTATCTGGGGACTTTATATATGTTCTCACTTTCCATTTGGGGGTTGAGCTGCATTCCAGCCCATGCTATTGTTCTAATCTGTTTGGAAGTTGCCTGTGCCAGCTTTACTGCAGCTGCCCTTCTGTAAATGTGAGCAGTTGGCTCTTAATGATAGCACATGCTGGTCAATCTAAGCTTCTGCAATGTTTCTGTCTCTGTCTCTCATCATTTGAGAAGGTCTTTAATGCAACCTAATGAGATTAGACTTCATTTGTTCTTGGGTTCTCAGCTAAGGTTTAAATGGTAAAGAGCACTTCAGGTCATTGCTTAGTCCAAAGAAAGACTGACATTCCTATCAAGCTGTGGTTCTCCGGAAATATGAGTTAGTTCACTAGACAGCTCCAGTAGTCTCACCCTTGTGGTACAATCCTGTACTTCAGCTCTTGCTTTACACTGATTTTCATACCACTATTTTACCACTGTATGGTATTTACTTTAATGTCTATAAACATTTTGTAAATCAAGCGAAAAATAGGATTGTGTCAAGGAAAATAATGTGAGTTGCCAAAAGTCTATCCAACTATGTGAGACAACAGCTAACACATCATGCTTGTATTTTCACTTAAAATTTTTTTTGGTCTCTTCTGTATGGGAAATGTTAGTGATAATTTCTACAGTATTATCTTTGCTAATACCTCCATCCACATTCTTGTCCTGGAGAAAGAGAGGAAAATTGAAGAGGATAAGTCGCCAATGAGGTAGTGTAAGCAGCCTGAAGCGTAGCAATCAATGAGCACTGCTTTCTGAATGTTTGAAATCTGAGCTGAGCTGTTCAGAGCATCCCTACTGTGGGGAATATCCACTTTGTACAAAATGCACAGGCTCTTTGGTAAGGCAGATAAACTTCACTTGATAGATTTTTGCGTGCTTCCTGATAAAAGCCTCAGCACCTGGCAAATTCTAATGAGGCTCTTTGCAGCTCTGGCCATGGATCACCATACTTGAACACACACCATAGCAAATCCAAATCCCAGAGTAACCAACAGGGTAATGCTTTATCCTCCTGACACTCTGAATAAGACTCTTAACCCCAAAAAACTTTTTTAATCTGCATACAAGGATGTCCTTTTCCTGTGAGTTTTTTTCATTTTTATGCCTATTAATATATCTGTGTGCTTATAAAACATGAGTTAAAATGGAGAAGACTTTATTTTTGATGTTAACATGAATTCCTCAAAACCTGTAGCTGTGAATGTTTGCTTTGATGGCTGGGAAACTACCAATAGTGTCTGATGTTGATAAAGCATTATTTGTATTTAGAAAAGCGCAAATTAAGACTGAAACAATGCAAAGGTGGAGAAGGTAAGTTAAAAGTTACAGTGCCAAGGTTATTGTGAACTTCTTCGTTCTATTCCCTTGGAGGTACAGATGTTTTAATCCACTCACTTAAACAACTGGATTGTCCTACTGGAAAATGTTAAGATTTTAGGAAAAAGAACATTTACACTTTATTTACTTTGTATTTAATAAACTTAGCACAGGAAGGCAAGTGTCCCATAAATGCTTTAAGATCCAAAATTATGGAGCTTAGGAACATTCAAATAGTACTAAACCTGGAGTGTTCATGAATGTCAAATACTGTAACGTGAGTGATTATATGTTTATAATTCCCTCATAACCTCTTCTCCTGTTGCTTAGACACAAGATGTGTTTTAAACAAGAAAATCAGACAATATGATTATGGTGCAAAACAAAATTAATATAGATGACCAGCTGCACATCACTAATTGGAAGAAGCAGAGAGCTGGATGGTTTTTAAGTAAATATGGAACTAGATTGTATAAACTCTCCGATGCCTAAGTGCAATTAATAAAATAAAAGTACTTCTAAAATCAGAAGGATTGCAAAGCCTCCTTAGGCAGTCTGGATTAAAAAAAAAAAAAAATCAGTGAGGTTTTGACTGGTTCTTGTATATGAAATGAAAGGAACTGAAAGTTATTATTAAGTAGAGAAATGAAAATGGATGAAAATGAAAATAAGGGGTGGGGGAATGGAAATAAATAAGGTAAGTTATTACTACTTGATCTGATGGCAAACCATCTGGCAATATGCTGCCAAATCATTATGTATCATTTATATGACTCAGTGCTAATTAGATGTGCACGGATTATGCAGACTTCTTGTGCTTTCAACATTGGCAGAATGTTTTAAAAATATCACTTACATTATTAGTATGACATGTCCTTGTTATGAATTTCTGACAGTAATCCAAGCCATTTTTTCACTAGAAAGTATCCAAAGCACTTCAAAGACTGTTCAGATTTTTACTTTTTAAAAAAGAAACGAAACAAAAAAAACCCAGTATAACACCAGGATCTTCTGTCCAGACACTAAGAAATTAATTTATTTTTCTTTTCCAGTAACTTTCAGAAAATCTACTGACTGAGCAGATAGGCCTGGACAGCATGAAAAGATAACTAACTACATAAATATATACACACTTCAGATTATAGTAAACATGCTTTGAAAGACCGTGTAATAAAGAGTCTTTTAAAAGTGTGTGTGCATTGCTCCATGTCTATACATACACAAATCAAACACTTTTCTCTTTTTTTCTAGGATTTCCCCACTTTCATTCACATGACATCAACAATTTCCACAAATGGGGGACTATAAAATTTTCCTTTGTTTATAGTACCTCTATAGCTATACTTAGAGCATATTAACTGTTATATGTCTACCTTAAACATGCTACAACATAAATCTGTTAATAAAATGTATTCTGAGAGTTGAAAACTTCAAACTGCTTTCATATGAAAGCTATAAACATCTGTTGGATGGAAGGTGAAATACTGAGAGTTAAAGATCAACAGGGTGAGTGATTAATGGGTGAAATTTCTTCCTTTTCAAGGAATGTCTCAAAGGTGGTGCATCCAAAACCACAGGTTTTGGTGTGGCTTTTTTTGTTTGGTTGTTTTTATTGGGGGTTTTTTTGTTTGTTTTTTTTGTTGTTGTTGTTGTTTTGTTTTGTTTCATTTTGTTTTGTTTTAAGAAAAAAAAATCAATATGCTTGACTAAGAAATATGTGTTTTCTGAAAATTAAAGGCCTCTGAAGGGAGCTTGTTTACTTGTCAGTTATGAATACAGTGAAAATAAGGCAGCACAAATCCATAGTTGCATAAGTAACTAGCAAGTGCATAGAAAGAAGTAATATTTGAAAAAATATCAGAACGTTCTAATACAGGGATATAGATCTTAACACAAAAATACTTTTTGTGATGTGACTACTTTTGTAAATATGCATGACTTGCCTCGTGTAGTTTTGTATTTACATTTAAAGATTATTTCAAAGAGTTGGCAGAATGCTCTATAGCACAGGACACATGATCTGCAAAGTGGTATAAAACATTTACATTTACTTATAGACTTAGAATTACACAAGAAAGAGATACGCTCATTAGAGCATTTTTTTATTTCAGTTGCAGTCACACAATATTCCTCTAGTAGGGGGATGAGGGCAAAATTCCAAACAAAAGTGAGATGTGCACTTTTAACAGTAATTGTCATTAATGATCTCCTGCTAAAGTTTTCCAATATTATATACTCTTTATTTATAGTTTCAGGTGCCTTTCTAAAAAGTTACTGTCTTTGAACACAGGCTGGATTAATCCGTTTATCAAAACTGGATTATTGTGCACAAATTTCCATTTTAGTAGTATAATAGTAAAGTTCCTGCACTGCTTGAAACATGCTGAAGAATGATCCCTGTGAGAGGCCCCAACCTAGTGGGCTCAAAAAGTGAGAAACTAAAATAACAAGGACCTTAGGAAAATGTTGGTAGAAGTGTTTTGACAGCTTGAATGGATTTACCTGGCCTATGCTAATATTCATTTTACAGAGAATTCAAGTTGAAACTAAAGAAATATTTGCCTGCTTAGAAATTTACCACATCTGTTAATCTTATGCCTGAGCCAAGCTTTCGCATACAGTTATGATTACTAATAACATTACGCACAGTTTGTTGAGTTTGGGTTTGGGGTTTTTTTGCTCTTGGATCAATAAAGAAAAACAAATTTATGTATAACTTCTGGACATTGGGTGGCACCATTGCCTCACATAAGCCATATAGCTGCCTTCTAGCTTAAGTTTCACAATGTTGGCTCTGCTCCTTTTTCCTTTAGCATAACTATATAAGGCAAGCCAGACTGCAGAACTAGTTGCCTTCTTTCTTCTCTCTCTCTTTTTTTCTTTTTTTAGTTTGATTTTAAGCAGTCATCTTGCTTTAAATAGTAATGGATTTTTAACCAAGAACTGATGTTGCTCAGTTGAGGGAAGCGGTGTTTTGATTTCAAGTGTTGAAATGGAAAGATGCTCGGTACAGCCAAACTGCTTTCATGTGCATGTGCGCCAGCCAGCCTGTGATGAAGCTGTACACTAATGCAAAAAGTAGGAATAGCACCTGTGTGTTTTATTGTCTTTAATAAAATTCAGTTTAAAACTATGTTTTAATTAAGAGCTGATTTGTGTCCACAGCAGGGCTGATATATCAGATACCAATATGTGTTTCTGTATGGTCAAGATTCCTCTAGGTTTACTTTTAAGATGTATTTAGGTCTTTTTAATCGGACCTTGATCTCCTTCCTGGCAGATACAAAAACTTTGTCCCAAATCAGGAGACTGGTATAAAAACATACAAAAAAAATACCTTTCCTTACACTGGTATGATTTTTTTTCCCCAGGGTTTATTAAATTTATTGTACAGAGCAAAGTACTCAGTAGATAACTAATAGTATTTTGTCTCCATATTAATTAAACTGTCAGAGACTGCATTTTGAAAATGGTCTGAGGAGTTACACAGTGGTTACTACTGTGGAAGTGAATGAGACAGTAAAAAGAAATGCAGAATTTCCATTAATTTTTACTTTATGTCTGTATTTGGGGCAAAAGTGCAGAATTAAGCTTTGATGTTGTTTCATACAGTCTTATGGAAGAGCTCTGTCAGTTATGTAGATCAGCATCCAGTACTAACTTACTTGGGGGAAGGCATTCTGATGAAAGCTGTAAGAATAATAGTGATTTTTAAAAAAAAAATTGGATTAAAGAAACCCCAACCCTGTTTCCATATACACTGGCTGGTCAACCTAAAGATAGAAGTTTAGCATAAATAGAAATCTGCATAAAGGTGTTTCTGAGTCTTTGAAAATGTTGCCAGCCAGTTGCAGTTTCAGAAACAATATCAAATAATGTATCAGTAGTATCTGCTATAAAGAATTTACGAACCTGCTGCTTGTCAAAGTTTCCACTGTTAAGCCTTGTAAAGAATGTGTTCACTAGAATCTGAGCCAACTGCACAATTAAAGAGCAGATCATTAAAATACATTTCTTGGATTATCTCTTTGTAATGTGTGATCTGAGCAGCTCTGTATGTTTGTATTCCTCTAGAACTGATCGCAGTGCAGTTCTTTAAGTTCAAGACCTTTCATTCTTATTTTAGAGCCTCACAAATAAACTTGCAGAAACAGATAACTTCGTTTCAGAGCTGAAAAGTGAGACAGAAGCCTTAAATATACACTATGAGAATGAGTGAGGACCGGTGATCTAACATTGGAAGCATTCTAATTTTTTATTCTTTTTAGTGGGAACAGAAATTGAAGAGAAACATGAGACTATGTCTCAAGTACTGAAAAACTGTGTAAGGACTTTCTCTAGGTCCACTAAGGATATGATGAGAAATAATGTCCAAAAATTAAAAGAAGGAAGTACCCTTTGGCTACAACAAGGTTTGAAGCTCAGTGTCAGCCAGGAACAGGGAGCCAATGTCTTGCACAACTGAAAGATACTTTTGATTTCTGGTGTCTCCCTGGTTTGAGAGGTGGCTTGTTTCCTGCTGTGAGCAGATATGAAACAACCTCTTAAATTTCTTTCTAATTCCTCTTCAATTCCACTCCATGATTTTAACATTGTACATTGTGTAGTAGATAAATCTGCTGGAAACAATAATTTGTCTTTCAAACTTACTATTCAGACTACAATCTGTTACAGTTAATTCACTGCCAAATAAAGGTGATGATAAGATCAGATTGTCGTGGGTTTAGAAGAGATTGTTACCAACTGTTGTGGGTTGACCCTGGCCAACAGCTGAATGCCCCCACAGCTACTTCCTCACTCTTCCTCCTCCTCCAGCATGACAGCACATAAAAGGAGAGCAAAAGTTGTGGGTTGAGATAAAGAGACTTTAATAAATGAAGGAAAAAGAAGGGGAAAGACCCAAGGGATGCCAAGGCAGCTGTTCACCACCCCTTAGTGCAGTGCCTAGCCATGCTCCAGGCCTCTACCTCAGAGGTCACACACCCACACGCCTTCTTCTAACCCAGCTTCTGTTGGGTAGCAGAACTTTATATGATATGGAATTTGCCCTTGGACAGTTTGGGTCCTCTCACAACTTCCTGCTCAACTTGGGGGGAAGGATAGTATGATATGGGCTCTTATGAAGGAAGTTAACTCCATCCTGGCCATACCCAGTACACCAAGTTTTTTACAGCTTTTTAGGTAAAATTCAGCAAACTAGTTGTTTTCCATGCTGTCTACACAAAGCTTGTTATTGAGATTCACTGTGCATGTCATGGTTATTTTCTTAGGATTGGTTGTGTTTTCCGTAGAGCTACGTAAGAAGTTGGTACTGCTGTTATGCCCAGTGTGCCCTACTGCTTGGCCACAAAACAGTTTTTCCAGACTCTTAACTGAGTGGTTTTAATTTAGAACTGTGTGTTTTGAGGGTTTGGGCAATGTTGTCCTGTATGATGTCACCATCAAACTCTTAACTTCTGTTGACTTTTGTAGTTTCCCTGTGTCATGTTTACTTGATGTTGTTGTATTTGAATGGTTCTGTACCACCTGTGGCATCCTGTGGTTTTTTGATCCAGTCCTATTTGACTGTCCATATCAAAAGCAGAATGAAATAGTCCTAAGGGAGCAATTGCTGGTGGACATGATCTAAAACTGCTTTGAGGCTAATACAGGCTGCGATGAGTGCAGTTGCTCTGAAGTGACACCGGGCTGTAAAGGCTCCTAAGGGCCACTTCATAACTGAAAATTTCTGGAATGAGGGGTGCTCGGGTTCCTCCTGTCAGTTTTGATCAATGAGCTCCTCATCTGGTTAACTACTCCAGCCCTCGTTTCCCCTTATGCCACTCAGAAGGACAAGGCAGATATCCACCTTTGAGTGGAGATGATCAGGATGCAGAAGTCCTTTTCAGGCAATTAAATCTATTTTTATTACATAGAAGATACTTCTTGTGGCTTTGTTCATATCAAAGGATGGTTTTTAGGTGACTTATTCATAAGCAAGGATGGTTGGCAAGCTCAGAATTGAATCATTTTACCTCTAATAATGACTGATATAATGACTTTAAACTGCTGTTTTGCCGAAGTGGGAGGCCCCAACAGGCAGCACATACCAACTTCTGTGCTTGGAGTGAGTTTACATATCCAAAATTGACTGATTTTGTCTGTAGGCATGTGTCAGGTAGGCGTCATGTCTTTTTCTATTCTTCTCCCTACCATCTCAGAATAAGAAAGTAATTAAGCTGGGAAAGGCCTTTTGAGGTCATCTGGTCCAACACCCAGCTCAAAGTTACTTCTGAAGCTGCACAATTTTCCAACTCTGCTTGTTCAACAGCATGATTATTGTGCACACCTGAGCTGGTTCAAAAGAAAACTGCTTCAGCTGAAGAAACTAGCTGTTGTGTGCCTGCCACTGCTTAGAGTGTTTGCATCTAAGTACACAGCCCCTGTGCTTCTTGAGATTATTGGCATAAAAAGCTGTAAGACAGACATACGCCGAAGTCTTTGGTGCCACCATCTTATAGGATGGATTTTTCCAGGGTCTAAAGCCTCGTTAAGATGTTTCATGCTGTCTGAGCATCTCTGGATATTAACTGTGACTACTTGTCTCTTCCACTCTCAGGAATTCTTTTTTTTTTTTTTTTTTTGGCTGCCAAATTGGGATGTCATAACAACGTTTAAGTTGGTTTCTGAACTGTCATGCTTTACAGTGCAGCTGTAATAAGGCAAAACAAAATATATGGAAGCTATTTGTGAGACATGGGAGATCCTGAGGCACAAATCCCAGGAGATGATGCAGGTTAATCAATACTTGAGTGATCATGATATTTACAGCTCATCAAACCAGCAGAAATGTTAGAGACAAATTCATAGGACATTATTTGACCACGCACTTCAGCGGTCCTTGAACAGTCTGCCTCATTTTTTTCCCTGCCACTATGACTTAGTACACAGTTGAGAAAGGTAGGTGATTTTTTATACCACTGTTTCTTTTCTTGTACGAATTAGAAGCTGGGGTAAGTAGTTAATGCTGCCACTAATCTTTTTAAAACAAACAGAAGTATTTTGTTCATACATGATTTTGCTCAGTTAAATCCCTTATTGTTTATCTATACTTTGACTTTCGGTTGACAAGGTAATATTTTCACTAATTTATTAAAAGACAGTAGCAGGTCGTTTAGGACTAATGTTTTGTATTTTTAAATAGCTACATTTCAGCAGGGAAAATATAAAGAGCTCAGTGCTTGGTAGAGGTAGTTGTGTGTCAGATGGAAGCAGCAGGAGACCGAACAGGAGAGAGCAGCAAGTCTGACAGTTCTTTAGACAAGCTGTTCATTTGACCAAGGGAGTGGGCAACATGCCCTTGGTGTATAATCAAGACTGAAAATCTTCAGTCCTCTACATCTGCCTATAGAAGTTTCTCCTTGACTGTGTGCAGTACAGTAGACAGGAGCATCTCACAATCTCATCACTTGAAATCTGGGGACCTGTGTCAAGTTCCACAGCTTGATAGATCTTCTGTTTCTTATCTGTAGTTCAAAGATGTTGAAATTCCTGTGTCCTGCTCCCTTCCCTGAGCGTATATATTCTGCCTCTTGGACAATCCAGAAGATATGCTGCAGAAGGTATTTTCACTGTTTCTCTGCCAGAAGACACAGGAGCTGACTGGCAGAGACAGTTAAGCACTCATTACTGTCCCATACGAAAGGAATTGTCTTTGATCCATCTTTACAATCTTATAAGAATCTGTGACTGATTACTTCACGTCCAGTGTTTTTCCAGGTCCTTTCTAGAGAGTGTGTAATCTAGTAACAGCAGTCTCGATCATGAAAAATTGCTTGGTTGAACTCTATTCCCAGGACACCTTGCTACAGCCACACACCAGTTCTCTATACAGCTTTGATTGAAGGCTGTAAGATTTAGCTTAAATGGAGTCCTCAAATTTTAATTAAGAGCCACCACTTCCCAGGTTAACCCAAGAAGAAGAGAGACTAAACTCAGACTACACTGTGGGCTGGCACAGGGGTTGAGTGGAGCGCTGAATTCCCGCAGTGTTCTGGTTGTCAGGTTTACAGCATGCACATGCTGATACTGCAACGTTATCAGTTCTCCTGGGCAAGATGGGGCAAGTCCTAGGCCAAGTGTCACTGACTGAGTCATGTCTAGAGTATGGGGGGCTTTCCCTCCTACTGCAGGTTTCTCCCAGGGAGAGCTGTTTAGAGTGGTCCAAAGGGGACAAGGGAGTGTAGTTTAGATCTGAGCGCTGCAGAGTATCAGAACTCTCATGTTCAAGGTCACTGCCTAGTGTTTGACAAATGTAGGTGTATTCCCAGGGTATCAGTATCTTAGGGTATATAATAATGGACTGGAACTGCCATTGAAATACTGCCTTGAGTAGCTGAAAGCTGAGAAATTGTTCCCAAATGCATGTTGTGATTCAAAAAGTAATTGTGTGATTCTGAACTCATTTGGATTGGTTTTGCTCATTTCTGCAGGATTAGTCTTCGCTTAAAGTTATGCTGCTCCTTACGCAACTTCCTGAGTAGGACAGAGAGATCCAACTGCAGAAGCCTGAGGAAGAGCTGGAACAGAACTCAACTGATGTGACTTGTAGGCCTCTCTCTGACAGAAAGGTCTTTCCACCCCAGCTATTGAAAGAAACTAAGAAAACTCTGTCATCCCTGGATTAAACATTTCTCATATGTCTAAAAGAACAAAGTAGTTGCAGTCAAGTTCTCTAACTCAGTAATTGCTGTTGTGTCTGGTTCATAATTTCTCTGTTTTCCCATATTACAATCCTTCTATAGAAAGAGATGACAAAGCCACCAGGGTATCCAGAGGCACTGCTGCAGTGCCTGCAAAAAGAGCAAACTGCCTTTGAATCACAAGCCAGCCTTTGCATTTGGTATTCGTAACTTTACAGATATATATCTCTGACAGTATTTACTTGTATTTGCAGTCCCCCCTTTTTAGTCTCAGAGGTGGGACAGCAAAAGTGCTACATTTGTATTATTTAGGAATCTAAAATACATGTAATACTATAAAGAAAGGAAGCTTGGTGGTCTTCTAAACCTCTGTGTTCCTTAATAGAATGTTCATTATTTTCAACCTTCCTGAGATGGAAATTCTCAGTGGGGTAGTTAGTATAACAAACAAACACAATCTGAGTGTGTAAGTAGAGTAGAATTCAAGAAAAAGGGTTATTTCCTACTTCCTCCTCACAGCCCTAAATATAAGATTTAAAACCCTTAAGTGTTATTTTTCTTAACAGTTGGAGAACACCAGGTTCATGGTAGAGTTCCATATTTCTTGGGGGTTGTTACAATGGAATTTCTCTTATTTGTGACAAGGCAAAACACTTATTACATCTCAGAAAAAGGCTGAGGTTTTTTTTCCTTACAGACTTGGTGCATGGGGAAACATTGGAACATGGGTATATCTTAACCACTTTGAAAGTGAAAAGTCTTATGTTTATCCCAGATGTTGTGGGCATGATCCTTGTGATGTGAATACTTAAAGAAACCAGCATAAAACAGAAATGGAAGAAAGGGTGGGAAATGCTGCTGAAACTTATAAGGAAAACCAAGCAAATGCAGATACACATGTTAAGCAAAAGGTTTCATATCTTTTGTATTGTTATAGTCCTAGAAATGGAAGGATAACTTTTTACTTCTCTCTTTTTTCTCCAGTAATGATGAACATGCACATAAAACCAGACAGAGAAATAGTATGTAAGTTTCTACTTAGTTGGCATCAGAATTATTATTCTTGAGGCCAGTAACTTATCTAGTGAATCAGAATGTCAGCAACAAGCACTTGTTCTGTAAGGCAAATAACAAGCTGTTGTTGTTCGCACTTGTGCCTCATTTTCCCTTCTCTTGTGATATCAGGGGGTGTGTGTTTAGCAAATACATAAAGTAAGTTGAGTACTCCAAAGAAGTCTAGCTAACATATTTCTATTGTGGTATTTTTAAAGTAAAGTGTGAGGTCTACTACTAAGTTACTGTGATATAGATGTGCTCGATGAACTTGCTAAGGGAGTGAGCGTTTATCACTGTGAAAAGGTTTCCATTCATCTTCACAATCACTTCTCTGGAATATTTAAGGTGTCCTATTGAAACCACTTGACCCATCAGGAAGAGAATGCCATAGATCTAAAGGTTGCAGAGTTTTGAAGAAAGATCCAAGCTGGGTCCCATGCTGTTGGCCTTATTGGATTAAAAATAGTTTATAGCTGGCTTGGACACTGCACCATTTGTCTCCAGTGAGGTCAGTGCATACTGAATGGTTGGGTTGCTAGGAGGGGTCTGTGTGAAAAATATTTGAAGAAAAAATGTGTACAAATAGACCTGGCTGGAAACCATGTTTATGTGTACCCAGCATGTAAGGAATTGTTACATAGGGCACCATGTGTTACGCTCAAAATCATGTTTAAGGGCAAAGAGGAAGCCCGCCTTATATGATATACACCAAGAATTTTTTGGTTCTTGCTACTGTAGTTGAAATGTGAAATTCTAATAATTATTAATACAGATCTAATTGTTACAGAAAAAGAAATAACAGTGCACTGAAAATTTTCTACACACTGCTGGGTTTCTAGTCCTACCACTGCTCACCTTTCTGTGGCTTCCATGGGTCTGAAGGACAGCAGTTTAATTTTGGGGTGTATGGGGGATATTATAGCAAGTTGTCAGCATGTGGACTGCTTCACTACGACAAATCTGACATTCCTGTGGATGGTTTCTTTTTCCTTGCTCCAGGATTCATGTGGGGTCATTTTTTGTTTGCTAACAAGCCTTCAAACTCTTGATCTTTCTTCATTGGTCTGTGGCTCTGTTACATTCAAATTTACTGTCTGTATTGTGACATATATGCATGTGGAATCTACTTTGTCCTCTGTGTTACCCCTAAAACCAATTTTGTGCAGCTCCAGGTCTGCATTTCTTTAGCCGTGGAGTCTCCAGTGTCAAGGCTGTGCTTCAGGTCACATGCCTGTACTCCGTGCTGCACCCCATGTCCCCACTCCTGGTCACACAGGTAGTTAGGAAAGGCAGACTGAAGGTGCCGCGTGCTCTCCTGGGTTTGTGAGAGTTGTTTTAGAGATGAATTAGGTCCCTTGCTCTGGTGGATGATGTTCCTGTTACCCTGCTGGGTAACATTTCACAGAATAATTGAACCAATTAGGTTGGAAAAGACCTCTGAGATCATTGAGTCGAACCCATGACTGAACACTACCATGTCAGCCACACCAAGGCACTGAGTGCCACATCCAGTCTTTCCTTAAGCATCTCCAAGGTCGGTGACTCCACCACCTCCCTGGGCAGCCCGTGCCAATGGACAGCTCAGGAGCGTTAATGGCTTAGGAGAGCTGTGCTTACTGGGATTGCATCGGGCAGGACGCTCACTGCCTGTCTCCGGGAGCGGCGGGCGTCCCGCGATGAGCGCCCCGGGAGCGGGGAGCCGCGGCAGCGCGGGGCCGCAGGGCGCTGCCTCTCCCGCTGCCGCCGCCAGAGGGCGCGGCGGCCGCCGAGCGCCTCCCCCTCCCGCCGGCGCTGGCGGCCGGTCCTGCCGGGGAGGAGGGAAGGGGAAGGGAGGAGGAGGAGGAGGGCGGGCAGGCGGCGACGGCGGCACCGCCACCAGCCGGAGGCCGCTCGCCCGTGCTCCTGCGGCAGAGGCGGGCAGCCGGGCGCACCGTGCCCCTCGCTTCCTCCCCCCGCCGTGCGGCTCAGCGGCCCCCGCCAAGATGTCTCGGGAGCTCGGCTGCAGCCGCTGGCTCCTCTTCGCTGCCTGCACCCACCTCGTCTTCCTTCTCCCGCCGCTCCGCGCCCGGGGTGAGTGGCGGGGGCCGGGCCGGGACGCCATGGCGAGGTGAAGGGAGGAGACCCGGGACGCTCGGCCCCTCCGAGGAGGTGATGACAGGGAGGAGGGCACGGAGAGCCGGAGAGCTCGGAGCGGCGCCGGAGCCGCCGCCGCTTCCTGCCCGCTCTGTCCCGCCCCGCGCGGGGAAGCGGGCGGGGGAGCCGAGGTGCCCCTGTTCCCGAAGTTTGTTTGCGATCCGGGCTGGAGCGCGGCCGGGCGGCGCGGGGTCCCTGCGCGGCGCCGGCTGCGGGGGCAGTGTCGGGAGCGCCTCCCGCCCCCGGGGCCGTGTGCGGGGCCAGGGGGTGAGGGCAGGGACAGCCTGCCCCGGGGAAACCGGCCCTGGGATCGGGAACAGCTTCGTGGAACAGCCCGCCGGACCCAGCGCGGAGCACTCGTGCTCGTGTTTGGGCAGCGCCGCACTGACGGGGTGTTCTGCTCAGGGCGGGGGGAAAGGGAGAACCGCCCGGCTGAAATGCCAGCCGAGAGGAAAGACATATACTACTGTGTTTTAGAGATGTTTTCCATGTGTTTAGTCAGGTGGGAGAAGATTAAAGGAGAAGGATTAGTAGTATGTCAGCGGTTGGGTTGCTACAGGCTCCTGGAGTTGGGAGCTGTTGGCGCGAGTGTAAGAGACAGAAGTAAATGTTTACATCTGTTCTGTTTCTCATTATTTCTATTCCTGAATATTTCTGTCTTTGTCAGCATAGGCTTGTCAGTTTGTTGTGAGCCTTTGGATTTGATTCTCTTTCACTGCTATGGCTTGTGCATCAAAATCATGCAGGGGAAAACTGGTACTAATAAATCACGTTTTCTGCAAAGTAAAACGGTGATATTTTGGTTTTTCTTCTGCTAAACACTTTTCCTTTCACTGACACAGCTTGTTTTTTGGAGCAGTCCTGATCTCTACAACTCTTCCTAAAGCTGCATTTCATTCTTTCTGGGATGAGTAGTTTTGCTCCAGTAAGGTACTATAGCACTTGTAACCTCAAACAGATTGTAATCACAGTCAGAGAATAGCAGCTTCAGTTTTTTCCCCTATATGTGTTTATTGTATATACATGCATACATACATACATGCAGGTAGAAAGCAGAAGTGGAAACACTTGTATTCTTGTTTAGTAGGTCTCAATTCATGCTTGTATGGAATTTATTCACCAGAAGCTTCCTGCAGTATCATGGTTTTCTTTTGGTTTTTTAATACCTTTTTATGTTACAGAAGCCATCCTTTCCCAAATAACCCATGCTTTTGAGATGGCCTGGATAGGGAGTTTGCAAAACAATCAGCTTTGTTCTTGGAAAACAGAAATAATTTGGTTTGCTTTCCAGAGAAGCAAACAGCTTGTCTGTCAGTAGTTAAGTAATTTCATAAATTCCAGCTTGCAGGTGGCAGCTTACAGAATGCGAAAATGTGTTCAGATGATTTTGTATGGTGTAACTTCTAGGCAATCAGAAGGGATCATGATGATGCTTTTTCTTCTACTGTTTTTCTTTGCTTGCCTCTTATAAAGATACTGGTGTTCACAGCACTCATTTAGACATTTCACTGATTCAAAGTGGTGATTTCAGCTGCCTTCGTCCCATATGTGCCATTTGTGTAAAGAAATATAAGTAGTTGCTTTTATTTTATGAAAAGCTTCAGATGCTGTAAATTTGCTTGCATCACCCTCTCCTCTTCCTCCTTCCCCTGCTCTCTCCCTATTTTGTGTTGATGAATCTGTAATTCATTCTTATCTGGCTAAACCAGAGTCTTTGATGCTGATAGGGTGGCAACAATGAAGAAATATTATAAAAGCTTGCATATAAATACATGAAACTAATTTATGGTGCTCACAGGCTGTCTCATCATGGAAGATGCCATCTCTTTGACTGACAGCATCAATGCAAATTTTCTCTGGAATCATGTCAATCCATAGAATCTTATGTTCTTTGAAAACTTGGAAGGGGTAAGAAACCCAACCAAAACAAAAATAGGCCTTTCATTAAATTATTATTAGAAGTACAAAGAAATTCTATTTTAAATGTTTTCTCTACGGTGTACAACATAATCACTAGCTGTCATTATTTGAAGTGGTTATTGTTAGTCATAGTTTTGCCATATATTAAGTCATAGAATTGTTACTTTTTTGTAGCTCATTTAAACTGACCCACAGCTCAGTGAGGTAGTTGGAACGACTCTGGGGTCAGTCAACCTTGAATCAGACTCTAAAAGAGGAGTATAACAGAAGTGTTGCTTTTCTGTCTCAGGTGAATTAGTCTGTGAAAGCAAAGAGTTAAGTCCTCAGTTTTTAACATCATTTGCACTTCAAGGACATATAATTGTAAACGTTTGGAAGGTGTTTATGCTTGAAAGGTTATTACTGAGGAAAGGATTACGTTTACATATAAAATGTGATATTATATAATTGTATATATTTATCCAGTTTACTGTATTTTAATGCTGCAGTGTTTACATCCATTTTTTCTATTCTGCACATATTCCTGCAGTTCGGTTGCTGAACAATGAAAATAATTACTGGGTTTTATTTTCTAGCATTATAATCAAGTCTATTTACTTACCAAAATTTTAATGGAAATAATGGAATACTTGACAAAAATAATAGGAATTGGAGGAATTTAATTGAATAGGAATTCTCATATTTCACGTCCAGGTTTTTAAAAGGATCCAAAAACGTTGTCTAGCTTTTCCAGTGGATTTTAGTTCTGCTCTCAAAAGACATAAAGATAAGATTGATGATAATGCAGAACTTTAAAGTCTTTCTAAAATTTCTTTCCTTTTCTTATCCTCAGTTCTTGGCCATTTAGCAAAAGGAGGGTAGGACTAGCGATTGACATGTTCTGCTTCTGTCTGCTGTGCCAGATGACATGATGTTAATGCACAACGTGTGTTAAAAATCTTCAGAGTACACAATGCATTAAATAATGAAATGACAAATACAAAATTACAGGTTGCATTTAAGATGGTGCCTTGCTGGTTTTTTTAATGCTTTGGGTAGCTTTGTTTATGAGAAACTGTACAGTTAATCACCCTGGTCTTTTGGTTACTGGTACCTACAGGGCTTGAACTTTTACCAGCTAGTAAGTTTCTCCTTGCAATATATTTTCTCTGTGCTCTATGGCAAGTCAGTGGTCCTACTGAGGTATGCTTACATTGTATTAGAAAACACAAAAGGACTAGAGGAAATTCTGGATTTTTCAAAGGTACCTCTAGCTCCAGAGATTGAAATGTGTTTTAGGGAGTTATACTGAAAGAAATCTGTTGCAGTTGTCTGAATTAATAATGATGTTCGAGCATGAATAGTTTCTGGTTTAGAGTAGTAGCATCTGATAGCTCCTGGACATAGGTCATCCTTCTTTGTGCATGTATGCCTTGCACACAACAAAAAGATGTCCTTCACACAGAGAATTTATGGTTTCTGCCTGTGTTGTACAAGTGACCTGGCCATGAGCTGCATCTGGGGTTAGAATATTTCTATCAGTGGTCTACTCCCTGGAACATCTTTTTCAGAAACCCCTTGGAAGTGAACTGCAGGTGAATGAATTAATCTTGGAGATGTCCACTTGTACCAAGGCACTGTATTTTCTACCTACCCTGCAGTCCCTTTGTTGATATGTTGCAGGCCAGCATGTTCTTCTCCTGCTGCCCTTTTCCCAGTAAATCCTTAGAAGAGCATATTTATTTCCATGCTGAGAGATCAGGTTGCTTAGGCAGAACAGCACAGTCTTGGTCACAGTTGATTTCTGAAGACTGCTTTATCAAATTAGATGTGCATAACAGATTTGCTAATCAGGTAGAAGAGTGTTGCTAAGATAAATCCATACAGTCTGTGTGCGTGAAAAGCTTCATTACTGTTGGGTGAAGACTCTTGAGGCTTTTTTGGTGGTGTCTTCAGGGGTCTGTTAGTCTGTTTTGTGAATGGTTCTTTAGTAGTTTAAAAATAGTCTGAACAGTTCTTGTCTTATTAAAATGTATTAGCTGGAAAAAGTCTTCCTGATATATTTAACATAAAAGATACCAAGTCATTCTAATGTGTTTAAATGTTGGAAGAGAAGGGGAGGCTGCCTTTCTGAAATCGCAGGGAATAAGAATAATGATATAGCGAGAGACTTTAGCATTCATTGCATGTATTGGTTTGCTGAATAAATTAAATGTGTGAATGTTGAAATTGCACTGTGTGACAGGGTCAGAGCTGGTTGATTTTCAAGGTTCATCTCCTACAATAGTGATCCATCCCCACATGCAGGAGGGCAGGCAAAGATGGCAGGAGGCCCACATGCACAAACAGGAGCTCCTGGCAAAACTCAAACATGAAAAGGAAGCACACAATAGATGGAAATACAGTCAGGTCACCCCAAGAGTAACGTGGAGATGCTGTCTGAGAGTGCAGGTATGCCATTAGGAAAGCCAGGGCCCACCTGGAGTTGAATCTGGTGAGGGATTCAACTTGTGAAAGGTAAGAAGGAGAGCTTCTGCAGGTGTATCAGCAAAAGGGAGACTAGGGAAAATAATAATAGGCCTTCTTATGAATGGGGGACAGGGATAGAAAAAAGGACATGAAAGAGGTCAAGGAACTCGGAACCTTCTTTGCCTTGATTGGTATTATTAAGACTCACCTTCAGCAGTCCCAGGCCCCTGAAACTCATGGGAAGGTCTGGAGCAAAGAAGAGTTAATCTTACTGGAGGAGGACTGGTTTAGGGAACATTTAAACAAAATGGACATACAGAAGTCCACAAGACCTGATGGCAAGCACACGCAAGTGCTGGTGGAGTTTGATGATGTCAATGCAAATCTTTATAATCTTTGAAAGGTAGTGGTGACTGGGGGAGATTCCTCAAGGCTAGAAGAATATCACCCTGGTCTTCAAGGAGGGCAAATATAAGTTGGCTGGTGCTACCTCAGTCCCTGGGAAGGTGGTAGAGCAAATAATCCTTGGTATCACTACCAAACAGGAAGGACAAGACAAACATACGAAGGACAAGAGGGTGATTGGGAGAAGTCACTGTGTTCTAATGAACCATCTGACTTGGTGGGCTCTGATGAATGGCATGATGGCTCCAGTAGTGTTTAACCTTTCATTAATGACCTGGACAATGGGATGTGCACCCTCAGCGAATTTGCAGAGGATACGAAATGTGCAGGAGGAGTTGATGCACCATCTGGTTGTGCTGCCATTCAGAGGGACCTCAACAGGCTGGAGAAGTGGGCAGACAGGAAACTTGGGAAACAGAGTTCAGTGAAGGGAAATACAAAGTCCAGCCCCTGACTAGGAGGCACCTCATGCAAAATTGCACACGGGGGGCACATTGTCTGGGAAACAGATTTGCAGAGGACTGGAGAGTCCTGGCGTGCAGCAAACTGATCATGAACCAGCAGTGTGCCATTGTGGCAAAGATGGCCAGCAGCCCCTGAGCTGCAGTGGGAAGAGTGTTGGCAGCAGGGCAAGGGAGGTGACCCCTCCTGTCTGCTCAGCACTGGTGAGACACACCTGGGGTGCTGTGTCCAAGTTTGGCCTCTCCAGTACAAGCGAGACATGGACATACTGGAATGAGTCCAGCAAAGGACCACGAAGATTATTAATAGATTGGAACACCTGACAGACAAGAAGAGGCTGAAGGAGCTGGGGCTGTTTAGCCTGGAGAAAAGAAGGTTCAGGGAGGACCTCCAAAGTGTAAATACCTGATGGGGTGCAGTAAAGAAGACAGAGCCAGACTCTGGTTCTTAACAGGACATGAGGCAGTTTACACAATCTGAAATACAGGAAATTCTGTTTGAACATAATTACTTCTTTCTTTGGGGTTTGTTTGTTTGTTTATTTTGTTGTTTGGGTTTTTTTAAATCTAAGAATGATTGAACACTGGAAGAGGTTGCTCAGACAGTTTATGGAGTCTGTTCTAAAAGATAATCAAAACCTGACTAGACAAGGTCCTGAGGACCCAACTCTGGGGGGTTGAACTAAATGACCATTAGGGATCCTTTCCCTCCTCAACAAATCTGTGGTTCTGTAATACCAGGATGAGTAGGTTGTTTAATTAATTCCCTGAAGAGCTTTGTCTGTGCTCTCAAAGATGTAGTGTGAAAAAGGTGATCTGATTATTGTTTGATTTATTTCAAGGATCATGTGTATTAATATTGTATAAAGCTTAGGAGCAGTGTGGCATGGGTTATTGAATGCACTGTGGTGACAGAGGCAGCATCTCTTGTCAATCACAGTTGTCTTAGGTTCCATGTGTCATTCTTCAGGTGCATATTAAAAACTTAAAAATTAGGCTTGTGAATAATCTGAATTTATGAGGTGATACTTCTTCAGGTTAATACTACATAATTAATACATTTCCTGGAATAAGGATGTTTTGTGTTGATCTTGTAATTAGGATCGTGTCAAGAAGAAAGTGTGGATCTGGTTTGTGTGGGGGAAGCTATTCCTTGTCTGAATCTCTAAATACTGTTATTTTGGGAGAAAAGGAGGAAAATGACCTTGAGATTAGCTCAGTTGGTTAGAGCCTGGTGCTCATAACACAGATACAATCCCTGTACTGGCCATTCACTTAAGAGTTAGTTGTGGGTCCCTTCCAACTCAGAATATTCTGTGATTCTGATTTATGGGCACCATGAGTCTGCTATGTTAGAATGATGTCTGGATCTAGTGGTGTGATTTGAGATTCAGGTTAATCAGGACCTGAGATACCAACCCCTGCTCATGGACACTTGATGAAATTTGATCTCCAGCTGGAAGAGAATAGGGATGTAGGTATTCAGAGATGGGGCTCCCTAGACCTAGGACAATCTTGTCTTGCTCTCCTATGTTGTAGGTTTCTAGTGTGTCAGAGGAATGATAATGGCTAACAACTCACTTTGAAGTCAATTTCAAGCAATAAGTAATTTAAATATGTAGTGAGACAATCCACTTGAATCTGTTTTCTGCCCCAGTTTTTAAGAAGACCATCAATTTGACCATGATGAATAGTATCTTGAATTCCTTCCAAATTGTAACAATTTACTTTCATTTGCATCTCTTTAGTACTTTTAAGAAAAAGATTTCTTAAGAAGAATCTTAGCAAGGCTTTCTAATGTGAAATGGAACTACTTTTACAAATGAGCAGGCTGAGACAAATTGATTAAGTGACTACATCAATAACAAAAAAAGCAACACCAGAACCCATTTTACAATTATTTTTCTAATACAAACCAGAAGTGTATGCAAAAGGTGGTGTCACTATAAATAGTTTAAGATAATACTATTTCTGTGCAGATTAGCTCTGTTCTTTTTGTGAACATTTATTTGGGTCTCATATATTTACAAGTTTGACTGTTGTTCGAAGATGGCATTCGAAGCCTGTGATAGTCATCTTCACTTTGATAGAAATTTCTGTCAGCCACTGTCAGTTTCTGTGGTTCCAAGAGAAGCTTTGGTAATCCAAACTTCAACCTAAAAACAGTGGACTCCAGGTCTCCCATTTGGTAGCACATTAGGCTGCTATCAAGTGAGCTACTGGACTGAACAGATTTTTTTTTTAAGGATTTATTTGCCTTGAAGCCAAGAAAAATTGGCTTCATATCAAAGAGTAGTTTTTTTCAGTGATGGTATAGGAATTGTCAGGCAGCAAATGTATAAATTCTATAAGAACAGACTCTCATGTTCACAAAGATTATTACAAATACAGTGTCATTTAATGTGAAAAATCTACCTAAATGATGGGGGGGTTGGGGGTTTTTTTGCTGTAGAACTTTGTCAGTTGTGAAAGTGAGCTCCTGTAATGTGAAAAAAGTCTGGTTTTTCTTTCAGCTTTTGCTGTAAGTGTAGTTCCTGAAGGTGCAGAAGATGAGACTGAACTACCAGTACTGCAGGTAATAAATTTTAATTGCTAGAGCAGGAACATTTTACAGACATTATAAAATAAGCTAGAATAGACCAGAGCAGAAAGCCTAATATCTGTAGCATTGATTATTTTGACCATTGACTCCAGTAGTACTAAATGTCATATGATGTCTTTCTGTTCTGTGTCATATAAGTTCTTAGTGCTATTGCTGTTGAGAAAAGTTTTTGAATATATAACTTTTATTATTTTAAAGATAGGTTTTACTTTCTTCTTGGTTCTGCTAAATATGTAATACACTGAGAGGGAAATGGCTGCCTCTCTGCCAAATTAGCATTATTACATATTACCATTCAAGTCACGGCTCAAGCAAAGCTTAGGTATGAAATTTCAAATTAATAGATTAGGAGAACTAATGGCCAGAGCTAGCCCTAGCTTTAAATAGCATAATGAGTGTTAGGTGTGTATGCATGCATGTCCTTTGACAGACTTCTGACTACCATTTTTATATGTGTATGTATTTGTAACAGATATTTGTGTATGTATAAAAGAAATTTAAGGGAGGAAAATAAAAGTACTGGAATGAATCAAGAGTTAGAATCTATAGCTGCTATTTAGATCTAGTGATCTGACATCAAATACAATAGAAGTATAGTCAGAAGTACGTATTTCTAAGTAATTTTTGGTTTTGATGGTGATTGCTGTACCTACAGTAATTCTTCTAAATGAAAAATATCCCTATTGCAAACTGCTGATCTGCGCAGTGTATCTGGGAGGCTCGGTAATGGCATTCTGTTGGCATTACTAGTAGGTTGCTGTTTGATAAATTCTGTTACTGTCTCAATCCAGCTGTTATCCTTCTTATACAGGATATAATTTATGAAGGCACTCCTACTATTTTAGTTTCAAAACCTTCCCTCAGATGAAGTCAGAGGTGCTTCCTAGAACTCTTCAGGCCAAAATATCTTTTCCCCATCACTTTTAAAAAAAACATTAACAGGAATATAACCAGCAATAATTGTTTTGTGTTTTAATAAAAATAATTGTAAATATGGCTTGTTCTTCACACTGTGTACCACAAAACACATAGATTTTTGTTTGCACAGGAAATAAATCTTCCTATGTTTTCTCTGATAATAGGTTAGCTTAGAATGTTAACTTACTGTGCTATAATGACAGTGTTGTGTATAGATATCAAAAAAAATTAGTGTTTATAAGAAATCTTTTAAACTTTACTGACCCAAGCAGCAGAAAAAGGGTCATAAGAATGGATGCAATTGCAGTAATTTTTGAAAAGGTTTAACAGAGGGCTACCAAGGAAGTTGGAGCTTATTCATTTCAGTGTAAAAGTCAGAGGAAAGATCATCTGATGCAAGTAGAGCTAAAAGGATTACATAGATCTGATATTTTAAAAAAAGGGAGGGGGCTAGGTATTTATAAATAGAAATTGGCTCAAGGGTAGGAAAACTATGTATGAGCTTCTTACCGAGGAGTGCCTTGTATGGCATTTCTGTCTGAAAGTCCTGAAACACTTGAACTGAGATAAATCCTACGACATTCTTATGCAATTAGTAAAGATGAGTTTGATTTTTCATGTGGACAAAGCAAAGCACTGGGATGCTGTCACCTGGGATAAATTGTGCAACAAATGAAGGCTCTGTTTTCCTTTGTACAGTTTTCTAGGCAGTGCAGAGCTCTTTCTCCAGTCCTCTCTCTCTTAAGCCACACCTTTCCACTCCATCTCTGTTACTTAGAAGCAATCGAATATGCTCCTAAGATATTTTTATGTGTGTGTCTTGTTTCCTGGTTAATGATGCAAGTGCAGTGTCACTGTTGTCTCTTCCTCAGCACTCTGTTAAAATTCCGTCACAAATGTTTGTGATGCCTGAGTAAATGCCGGTGGAGTCACATTATGTGCAACAACCTTTTGATATTTGTCTTGATACAAATTGCATTTGAGTCCTTGAAGAATTGTGTTTTGATAGAAGTTTGAGAGTAGATTAAGTGAATAAGAGTGTGCTGGGGGGTTTTTCACACCGAACAGGTGTGTTTTTATTGTAGAGTTCCATATTCCAAACTTAGTGCTTGGGAGATGCATTATAAAAAAAAAGATATTGTTAGTAATAATTTAAAAAGTTGTGGTATAAATTGAGTCATGGCAAAGCATTTTCTATTTTTTTTTCTTACTCTTACTGTATTTTCTGAATAATAGCATGTAATATCTGTTGCAGTTCTTGATGTTTTGGGGTTTTTTTAATTTTACTTTATTTTTCATATTAGTTTTTGAGTTAAAACCTCTATGTATACATTTATAATCTGATGAGTGCTTTGACTCCCAGTGTTTTTCTGTAGAACTATTGGAGGTTTTGTGTGTATTCTTACTTGGGTTTTTTTCTTTCTTTCTTCTAGAAGACTGAAAAAAGTAGAACCATCAGTAAAATAGGCAGAGGTAAGTAGAGTATAGTGCTGTTTCACAAATACTTTTTCTTTTCTTGGTTCATATAGTTTCATCAAACAGAAAATTCTAAATCTTTGATTGTACTTGAAGTTCTTGAAGTTAAGTTTTTTGTGAACATGCACACTTGCACTGTGAAACGGGTGAATTGCTTTTTGTAGCGCACTGTAGTTTAAAATAAAATTTGATGATACCTAGTAGCTGTTCTTGTAACAATTTGAGATGAAACTGAATTTTACCATTCTGCTAGGCTCTAATTGTACTTGTAATAACTAGGGTTATTATAAATTGATTGTAACAAGTTATAATAACTCTGTAATATCTAGAAGCAAGTATTTAAGAAGCATGTCAAACATTAATAGGTAAAATAGTGGTAAAACAATTTTTTGCTGCTGGACACGTGATAAATAATGAGAATAAAAATTCTGCAGGGTTCTGCCTTTTCTGAAGACGAGTCTGATGCCCTTCTGGCAAAAAGTTAACAGACCTGACTTACATTCTCTGCACTATAACCTTGGACTTCTCACTCTGCTAAACCCTCAGGACTTGGCTCTGCTTGTTCTAAAAGGACCCTGCTTAATTATGCCTGTCTTCTGGCATTTCCTAATATAACATTTGTCAGTGCTGTTAGAGTTTGAGGAGCACTGGAGAAAGTGAACATTTTGTGGTGTCTCTGAGTACTCTTTCCTGTTACTATGGTTAAAGAAAATATCCTGGACTGGATGAACTGCTAGTCTGATGTATGAAAATACGTAATTTTTTGCCTCTGCCTAATAACGTTATTTTGGTTTGGGTTTGGTTTTTTTTTAGGTCTTTTAACCCATTCCTGTAGGTAAGATGTAAGAGTTTGAAACAGAGTATAGTTCCTGATGGTTCTTAGTTCCCCTGATACTTCATTTTTCTCTTTTGAACTGTTATATACACATCAGTAGCACTTTTGGATATTAATCTTTCAAAAGACTGTTCTTTCTCTTGCTTTGTTAAGTGTTTCTCAGCTTGAGAAACAATTTAGGTGTTTAATATTATAACTATTTTCTTTTGACATTTTCATACACTGAATATGTCTTTTTATTAACTACTTTAAACTCCCTGTAGCAAAGGAAACTATTTCCATTTGATTTAATCATCAAAGTAGATGTTATCTTATTCCTAGAAAGTATTCTGTTGTAGAATGTCACAGGTGTCATTAAGTGTACCATAAGTGAAACTAAGTGTTTCCATATCTGTAAATATACTGGTACTAAAACAGCAATTATATAAAAACAAGGTAATGTTTGTTTTTTATCTCTGTGGATGTTTTTGGTGTTGTGCATGTAGATTTAGCCCTTTGACTCTCATTAGCATCAACAAAGTGTAGTTTCAGTTTTTGCACCGATTTTAATTTTTGCACAGGAAATCCAGCAAAGATCTTGCTAGGTAGCAATTAGTTGCTATTCAGATGTTTTTATTATGCACAGGATTTTTAAGCAGTTTGTTTGGTGGTTCAGAGCATGAACAGTGTTAATTCCTATGCTGTGTAGGAAAAATGTGAAATGAATACTGATACCTGAACCAATGCTTACTCAATCTCCACAATATATCACCAGAAACCTCCCAGAATTTGACAATGTCTTGATGAATATGCTAATAAATTGAGGGAAAGTAATATTGAGGGAAAAGTAGAAAAGCAGCTTACTGCAGCTTTGAGCTGTCATAGGTCTAAATTAACAAATAACTGTTCAGAGGAACAAAGCAATGTAGTCGATCCTCAGGTCCTGGACATAGCAATCTCTCCATAATCTTAGTGCAGATATTTGTGGTTAATGCTCTTTCTGTTCACAATGTTCTCCTTGTGATCCTTCTTCATGGGCTCAGTTTTAGTCTTTTTCCTTGTCATTGCTTCTTTCCTTTGGGCAGTTTTCTTCCATCTTTGTTCCACTGTTCTTCACTCATTTTATTCTATTTGCCAAGTTAGCATATAATTTATTTGGTCTGAACTTTGTTTCTTCTCCACAATTTTCAACATTCTGTACTGATCTCATGGACATTAATTTTTTTCCTTGTAGTGCTGTCTTAAGTTGTTGTATTCTGAGTTTCCTGGTACACTTTCTACACAGTATCTGTAAAGTTCAGCCTTTTGTGGCCAAACAAACAGAAGCTGCAGTATCATGTGTTACTCCTCATCTTACACATTGATTGTTACTTAGTTAATGGTCTTGAGTGGGTTATACAGCATAGATCAAACTTGTTAAGAATTTTGCAAAAGGCATCTGTCCTCTTCCCTTTCTCATCCTCTGTTGTCTGCTGTGCTCTGCTTCTGAATGGGATCATATCTTCCTGTTTTTCTAAGATTTCTAAGTATTGAGGGATTATTCTATCTACTGTTGTCAAGAAAATTTGGCCACCTGTGTCATGATCTGTTGTACTTTATAACAGGCACTTTTATAATCCATAAACATTTGCAAAGCTACTTCATTATTGTCTTTTAAATTTCTTGCAGTCTTCTCTCCTGTTTGAAGTTCTTACTTATGATGCCTTAAAACACTGTGAAGACTTGTGAGATACTGATGCTGTCATATTAGATAAGAGTATCAACTTAGTGTTCTCATGAGTGTGTTTCTCCATCTGATGTTCGTTTCTGGGTAGGGTTTTAAACTCTTTGTTTGGGAAGCATCTTTTCTGTTTCATGTTCATGCATTTCCTAGTGAGGGGAGGTGCTGGTCTCTGACTAACACCTTTTAACTCTGATGATAAGGAATGCTGGTGTATTGGAGGAAAAGCAACCTCATGAGTGTGACTACTGTTAACTGCTGCACATCTTCCAGTCATGCCATGCTCTTTATAAACGAATTTTTAAAAGGGCTGGTTTGGATTTGTGTGTGTGTTAAATAATGCCTTTTTACTATTTCATGAAATGTTTGTATAATTAAAGGAATAGCTTACTGGGTAATAGATTCCCACACACACCTGGGTTCTCACTAGCTTTGGAGCAAATCAGAAAATAACTTCTTTTATCTTTAAATCTTCTTATTTTCTTGTTTACAGAATTAAAAGGAATTGTATTTGTCATCCAGAGTCAAAGTAATTCTTTTCATTCCAAGAGAGCAGAAGATCTAAAAAGAGATATTTTGAAACAGGCTGTAGATCTTGGAAAGGTATGTTGAGATAATATAAAGTGCACCTTGTTATATATGCTGTTATTGCATTTTACTAAAAATACTGAGGTTTGTTTCCTTTTTATCAAATCCATTCTATTTCTTTTGTTGTTTTCTGTGTGCTTATAAGAAAATTATTTCACTGGTTATTTACTGATTGTATGCTGTGATTTATCAGTACTTCTAATTTCAACTATCAACTTTTTTGTGTAACAGCTGTTTTTGTTTGGATGACATTTGATGCAAAAATGATAAGAAAGACCTGGAAGAAGGCAATTTTCCAATATGCCTGTAGTGTGTTTATGGAAAAAAAAAGAAAAAAATGATGTAGTCTTTATGAAGTGAAAAACATAACAATTTAATTATTAGTTAGAATAATTTTAGGTGAGTATTTTAATAGAGCAAATGAATTTGCTGTAATGTAGATTTCATTGCTGTAATGTCAGAATTCATTGCACAAGTTTGACATCATGGCAGTAGAGCAGAAATGTGTGTGGACATTAAAATCCTAAGGCAGGATTCCCCACTTCTGGATGCAGCAGTCCTCCACACCTCCCTCGCCCCTGTCCCTCAGTGATGCAGCACCTTCCCTAACTATTCCTTGTTGCTCTGCCACCCCTCTGCAGCCTGAGCACTCTGCCCTTGACCTGCTGGTGGGTCATGCTGACCTGAGAGCTGCATGCTGTATTTAACATTCTAATGTGAAATTTGACTTGTAAAGCTTAAGCCTAGAGAGAAGATGTTTTTAAGAAACTTATATCAGAAGTTCAGTGTGCATAAACAATACTTTATTTTCTTTGTCTTTTATAAAATTAAGAAAAATTTAAGAGTGGCACACATCCCCTGATGTGAAATGGCTTGCTGTGAGGTTATTTGACCTATTTCTCATTTCCACGTTCTTTGTTGTAAAGGAAAAAGAAGTCTAATGTAAATTGTCTTAAGTACATTAGTCTTGTAGTGCCTAAATCAGACTGCTGGATGTTTTAGGCTTCATTTATCCAAGCTTATCAAACCTGTTGTAATTAAATCCATTCTAAATGTAATTTTTAATCCTTTAATGAAATCAGTCATGTGAACAGCCTTTGTTCTGCAGAGTTCTGCTCTTTCAGAGTCCTCTTCGGAATTGAGACAAGTGTTCAGATACAATGTGTGCAGAGAGGATTATGGTGTCAGTTGTTAAACCCAAGGATTTTAGCTGAGTTCTGTAATTGATGTTGCAGAATATGAATAATGAAAAGTTCAGTTAGTGGAAGTACAAATGTTTTCAGTGAGGCAGGCATATGTTTTGTGGGAGAGAGGTAAAATCTTCTTGTAATCAAGGTTGTACCTGAAACTGATGTGGCTTCTAAAAAACTTTATTGCCTAATTAAGGAGATGCCTTTAAGGGAATGCTGAAATGGTGATACTTTTCCAGTATTAGAAGTTACCTCTTCAACAGCAGTCATGGTGACTTAAGAGAATCAGTGATGGAAATCCCACCAAAAATCTCGTATCTGAAATTTGGGGAAAGGGGAAAGCCATCAGTGTACAGGAAAAGAATCAATGGTCATAGTCAGCAGGTACTTGGTATGCCTTGATTGTTTTGGTCAACTCACAATGCCACAGTGAGGTATGACCCAATAATGCTGATTAGGGAGATGGGGCAGATAATCTCTGCAATCCTGTATATCAACATTTGAAGTTAGCATTTTTCATTGCAAAGAATACCTATGAAATTATTAGTTTCGGGCAAAACCAGTTAAATCCTTGTGTTTTCAAGGACAACTGCTGTATCGAAACAAAGGACTGAATTATCAGGTTCACTCCTCTGTTGTTACAGGCCCAAGCAGTAGATGTTTAGTCCATAAGGTTTCATTAATTATTTTCTACTGTTTTAAAATGGGACATGGAAGCCAACTGCTAGATTTGTGTTACTTCATTAAACTAGCATATATGTCTCACTTCAAAATGGATTAAGTAACTGATATTAATGCTTACAAGTGATTTGTTCATTTATTTGCTTCTACAGTGTACTTAAAACATTTTTTTAATGTGAAACCAATCTGTAATTGCAGTCACCAGTAGATGTCAGTATTTTGCTCTTGCTTAAAAGCATTTTCCATAGCGATTTATTGAACATTAACCAAAACTCTTCAGCTAGAATTTAACAATGGCAAAAATTCATTACAGTTTCTACCAATCTTCTTAATTTCCTGAGATTCCTGAACATTTAACCTCTGTAAACTAGACCTTCGTAAGAAGCACTGAATAAGAGTGAGGAAGCTGTTGGGAGCATAAAATGGTAATATTTGGGACTACACCCTTTCTGTCTTAAAAAATTCAAAATCAGGATTACTTTTCGGCTATTACATTTAAAATGAGAACACAGGTAAATAAAGTTTTGGAAAAATTACCGGTTTAGATGCAGTCAGTGCTTTTTAATTGCCCGTCATTGTGACACTGTTTAGAAGACAAAAGTCTGTGTATTTCCCTATGAAAACTGGTCTGGTAGAGTAAGAGGTTTTTTTGCTTTGGGTCTGAGGGTTCTTATGTTGAACACACTCAGCCAATTCAAAAAACTGTAATTTTTCCTGAAAAGTCTGGAGTTCAAATGGGGTCCTATGTTTACCAAAAGAACTATAGCAAATTAATACTGTTCATTATGGAGTTAAAATAAAAAACCAAAACAACAAAACAATAAACCAATAATGTAAGAATATTTTAAAACTCTTACCATGGAGTATTGGAAAATGAAAATGAGTGTCACATACTTCCATGTGAGTAATAGATGATGTGAAGTATGAATTCCATTTTATAGAAGTGTTGTAACTCTGATTTGCAGTATTTTTACTACTGGGCTTACTTTGTTTTTAGCAAAGTCGTGTATATTGTGACATCACACAGAAATGAAGTTTCACACATTTAAAATACCTCTGCATATAAAGGGAAGTACTGCTCATTTTGTGAGTTTTGTGAGACTGTTACTGTAGTGATTATTAACATCAGTTTGAATGAAACAAGTGCAGTCCAAAGTGTGGAACTGTATGTAGGAAATGGATGTATACTATGTTTCATGAGTAAGTGCTTGCTTTAGTTAATATCATCATTAAACTTTCAAAATACCATTTTTTTCTTTAGTCCCCCAATTTCCAGTTGACTGATGTGAAAACAAGTGACAAATGTTAGGAGCATCCTATAGTTTTGTTCCTGTTTGTTTAAAACAATTTTGCAATATCCTATTTCCTGAAGCGCAGCCAGAACAAAGATGATCAGAAACCCAGCTGGCCTGTGCCAGTGGTCTGTGCCTCAGAAGTTCAGTGTCTTCGTTATCTTACAAGATCATGCCTACACAAGGTTCTGTTTTTCTCCTTTCAACACAAATTAATTGTAACTCAGTGTCTTAGCTGCTGATCTCTGGTGTTGAAAAGCCTCTTAGTGCCCGTGTCAGTGTTACTGTGTCATTAGGTTCATGGCCACAGTATCTGTTGCCAAGGTGCCAGTGACCATTGGGCACGGATTGTGTGCTTTAAAAACCTGTTATTTTTAATTGCCTAGGCTGTACTGATGGCAGCATGCACTGTTTTAATAATACGGAAGATTTCTTTGTTAAAGGATTGGAGAGGGGGAAAAAAGTAAAATTAGTTTGCTTCAATTTTGAGGTATGTATGTTAAGCCATCACCACATTCCTATCAGAAATTATCTGTCTCCAAATTTCTTGTTTATTTCTCCAAATAAATTCTCTTGTTTATATCTCCAAATTTCTTTAAATCCAATTTAGAATTGTTCCTATTGATGTTCTGGCCATCTCTGAGAGATTACTTTCAGGGAGTTTGTAGGCAGTTATCTTTTCTTTCCTTAATTTGCTAGTGAGACATCCTGGGTGAATTAATATTTCCTGAAGTTCTTCCTAGCTCTGTTTTCACATTTGATTTCAGATGCTGGAGTGAAGCTAGCTGAAGTTCTGTTTTCTAAAGTATTCCTCTGTTATTGTTTTAATACTATTTCCTATATTCAGAATACAACAAATTCAGAATTCACTATATTCTGACATCCATATCTCACCTGAAATTTTCAAATTTTCAATACTATCAGGCTATGATAGAAACAACTCTGAAAATGTTTTTCTTGGGCTGTATTCTCCTTATTTCATTCCATGATAGATATATTCCACAAATGAATGGCATACATTCCTCTTCTTGACCTACAACAAGCTCTGTCGTTAAAATTTCCCAGTAGTTCTTGGACTAGGTCTGAACTTATTGTAAAGCTCACATGCAAGTTAATAATGTTGTAGTTAGAAAATTTAGTGGAAAAACTTCTTTTTCAAGGCAACTGAGTTGTTATTAAATTGATTTGTATGTTTAGATAAAATAGATACAACTTGCTTGAGACCTTTCAAAATTAATGCCATAAATGCAATGCAATGCATAATATACCTATTGCTTCAATTTTCAGTTACTTGCTTAAATTCAGGATTCTAGTATGAAAACCCTGTTTACTTCTCTCCCTCCTGTAATGGCTTCCCATTCCATGGAAGCCACTTTCCAGCTGAGGCTGATCAGGTGATTCATTTTTTGATCTTGCGGTTTTAACAAGGTTTAACAGATTTAAGTGAAGTGTTGGACTACATTCTGACCTGCCCCTCCATCTCTGTGTCTACAGTAGGTTGTCTTTATGGCAAGGTTTTCCACCATATCAAGATCAACTCTATTTTTATAATTAAAACAGATATGGTTTAACTTCAAAAGCTTTAAACTTTTTGATTTCTCAGTATTACTAGATCGATTCCCTTCGGGTTTTTGTTTAAAATAATAGTGTGCCCTTTGTTTCCTTCCTAGCAACAACTTCCTTTTTTTTTTGGCAAGGATTTATTTGTTCTTGTGTTTGTAACATCATCCATAACTTTAATATTTACATTTATTTTCCAAATCTGACGACACTTATATTATGTGGGGAGAGCTTGCAATATAGAACCCTAATAAGTGTGTGTATTTAAGTGGTCAGTGTATAAAGTTCCTATTTCCACCTTTTATCTGTGTTAGCACCTGTGTTTGTTTTATGTTGTGTTACTTACTCTGCTTGCATACATTGCCTAATATCAGTATTCTCTTGGTCATTTTTCTTTGTCTTTCTTCATAATGCTTCATTCCTTTTAGGATTTGCATTTTAAAGTGCTCATTCTGGGGCTTCAATATTTGGGTGCTCATGTTCTGAAATGCTTCTAAATTCTGTTCTGTTGAACTGTTCCAGGAAAAGTGTACTGCTTAGTTTTGAAAATGTATTTCAGAGTTGTCTTAAATCTCTTGGAGGCCAACTTGCAGGGCTTTACACATTTGAGTGACTTTTGTTTTCTTTGCTTTCCTCCAGCAGTTCTCCTGGCTTTTTGTTTTAATTGTTTGATCTTTGACTTTCTAATATGCCTTTGCTTCTCATTCTGCAAAGGTACTGGCATCCTTTTGACAATTGCTAGGCTTTATTATCAGCAGAATTGATGCCTAGCTCATTAACTGCTGAAAATGTAAAAGTTACCTACACTGTAGTGCTGGAAGGTGAACAGGATCATATTCCTCTAATGGATGCTTAGCAGATTTAAAGGAATTTGTAGAAGTTGGATAATTCTGCACTAATGAGATCTTTTAAATGTTTTAGTAGTGATGAATGGGCTCCCCTCAGCCCTGCCTTACACATCATATACCATTTTTATATAGCTGCTTTTACCAGTCAAATGTGTGGTAACTGCCTTGGCTTTTTTAATGCAGAAAATAGGACCTGTCACCTCACAGAGATGTCTTGTCATGTCAGGGCAAAATATATACAAGAAATTTGGAAGTTTAAAGTGCTTTAGGCTAAGTGTCTCAGCCTCTCCTGCAGCAATCTCTGCATACTTAATAGGATTTGAATGAACCCATTTTACTAAGGTATTTCTTTCCTTAGTAAAGAATAAGAGATTGCTATAAAGCTTTCTCCTCCAGTGCTGTTGGCTGTATTAAAATTGCTCAGTCATCTCAGAATAGAGTGCTCAAGTATACATGAGACTAGAATTGCTAAATCATCAGATTAAAATCATTACCTGGTGACAGTTGTTTTGTTCCTGTAAGTTCTCCTGAGCATCTATACCAGTACTTGAAATACATACACCAAATTTCTTGCCTTGTGAAAGCTTCTTTCTACTCTGCTGTTCCTTCCCTTCTTTCCTAGTTAAAAAAGGTACATTGGGTTTATTTGGCCAGAGCCTGTTGTGGGGAAAGGACCTGCTCCCTCATGTGTCACACTGATTTAGCTTGGGAGACAACTGTCTCAATCTTGCTGTCAGTGAAAGATGCTTCAGGCTTTCTGTGGATAAAAAAATCTACTTATATTGCTGATTTTGCTGATATTAAAACAATCAGCTGAACCCCATACATTGCTTAAATTTCATTGCTTGAATCATAAAGTTGTTAAGGTTGGGAAAGATCCCCAAATCATCAAGTCTTTGACTGACTACCACCATGCCCACTAAACCCTATCAGGAAGTGCCACATCTGCTCAGTTTTTTGAACACTTCCAGGGATGGTGACTCCACCACTGCCCTGGGAAGCCTGTTCCAATGCTTAACCACTCTTTCAGTGAAGAAATCTTTCCTAATATCCAGCCTGAAATGTTTTTTTGCACTGGTTGGGATTGAGAAAGATTTTGCTTTTAAGTAAAAACTCATTTTACACACTAATATTATCAACTACAATACTAAAATTCTGTCTTAAACACATTCTAAATGAAGATGTTACTCAGACCAATTGGCAACATAATTATAGCGGTTCATCTTTAATACTGGCTTTCATGAATAATAGCTATGTACTGTATACCTCATGTCTGTCTTTTGTATGATTGCATTTATTTAGAATTCTTGTAAACTCTGAGCTCTGGAGAAAGTATTCCTCACTGCTTTTTATTCACTCAAGTGAAGACCAAACAAATGACACTTTACTGCAATATATTGTTGTTATTCTAGGCTACTGTTTTATTATACACATCTGTGGTAGCATTTAAAATAAGCACTCAAAACTTTTCAAGAATTTTTTCCATATCTTTTTATTTGTCTCGTTACAAAATAGTATTTAATTTGTGATGTTGGTGATCAGTAGCTCTCAAAAGAACAGAACAGGGAAGATATGGGATATCTAAGGGGAAGATGGAGGATCCTAGGGGAGGAAAAAGAAAATTAAATGCAAACTAAATTGGTGATAACTTTCATATTGAATGAGCTTTTTCCTCCAAAGCTACACTTTTTATTTAGCAAGTTCAACATGTAGCCCAGGGTAAATTAAATTAGAACTATTCCATGGTTTTTTACTAATTGGATGGGAGGAGTGGGGCACATTATTAATTTGTTGATGAACGTATATTTGAGGGGGGAAATACTTATTTTCATTTTAGTAATTTCTTGAGTTTTCTCATGTTCTGGTCATCTGAATTATGATCAATTCAAGGTTGGAGGCAATTGTCAACACATTTTTTCCTCCTGCTACTGGAAAGCATAGGCACATTTATAAATTTTTGTATGATGGTTCGCTGCAGGTCATTTGAACCAATAGTTGAGGAAAATCTTGGAGTGTCACATCAACGTAATGCAAATCAAAGTAACTGATTACTACTGAGCACAGGTGAATTATTTCTGGATCACAAAAAACTTTACTGGACTTTCTACTGATTTTCCAGTTGGGGGAAGTTTAGGCAGCATGTTAGGAATTGGCCATGTGGTAATACAGTTGCTGAAACTCACTCCCACTATTGTCAAAAATAAGTAAAATACAAAATCAGTGACTGCCAGCATCTTTCCTACATGAAAAACTTTAATCAGTGATAATTATAGGGTTTTGTGACAGGGTATTATTGTCGTAGAAAGCTTTATCTTTTTTTGTTTTGTTTTGTTTTGTTTTGTTTGTTTGGGGTTTTTTGGTTTGGTTTGGTTTTTTTGGGAGGTTTTTTTGTTGTCTTTGCCTCTATTCTGAAGTTACTGTCAGGAACACTTCAGATTATTTTAAGTTCTAGTTATTTTTTCCATACAATTAAGTAAATGCTTCCATGTTTTCTTTAATGTAAGATCATTTGATGACAGACTTGCACAAAGTACTTGCTCTTGATTTGTGAAAGCAGGGTAACACTATGGCATTTCACTGAGCTCTCTGAAATACCCATAATATATTATGAAAACTCAGGTCTTTTTGAAAATGATAACCAGGCATCTGAGAGTAGGACAGAAGTAGAAGTTTCCTCTAATGGAAAATAGTACTTTATACTTTATTACTTTGGGCTTCCTGAGGAGCAAAAGATTATTATTGGAAACTATGCTTTATTAGGAATATGGGTTTTGTTGTCATGGGTTTTTTTTAAACCTTATTGTGGCCTTTCAGTACTTAAAGGGGGATTATAAAGAAGGGAACAGCATTTTTTTAGTGCCTGTAATGGTAAGGAAGAGGGTAAAGTTTTTAAACTAAAAGAGAATAGATTCAGACTCAACATAAGGAAGAAATTTTTTACAGTGAGGCTGACAGTTTGCCCAGAGAGGTGGTTGATATCCCATCCCTGGGAACATCTAAGATCATTCTGGTCAGGGCTCTGAGCAGCCTGATGTGATTTAATATGTCTCTCTCACTGGAGGGGTTTGGACTAGGTGAGCTTTAAAGGTTCCTTCCAACTCAAAACTATGCTACAATTCTATGGATGCAGCCTAAAGGGAGAAATAGAGCAAGGAATTAAAAGAACTAGACAACTTTGGAGAAGCTCCTAAATAACTGATGTGTTAAACAGAAGCAAAGTTCTTTTACAGTGGTGTTGTAAAATAGTACTTTAAATCATCCATGAGTTTTATTTGAATGGAATTATTGAAATAATATTTTGTCCTGGATTCCTGGACATGGGGCTCTGATAAAATTGATATTTATGTCTTTAAAACATGAAAAATATTTGAAATGTGTATTGTAATTTTCAATATTTAAGCAAATTGTTAGAATATAGAGAAGATGTAGTGTTCGGTGTAATGTTTGAAGCTGGCAATTCCCACCCAATTGTCTGACCCACTGGGTTTAGAGGTAGGAGATTTGCTATTACTTTCTTTTACTATTGCTATTACTTTCTTTTAGAAATCCTTCAGGATGTCTACAGAATTGGCATATTTGTGAAAATAAAACTGTAGGGAGACTTCATATGTATTCACAGCTCTTCTTTATCAAAGTAGTCACAGCACATGTCTGTAAGAGCTTGGCTTATTTAACCTCCCAAGGGAAGGCTGAGAAGGTAGGCTAGCTCTGAATGTGTCTTAGGATTGATTACTGAAAAGAAGATGAGAGTAGGGAAAACGTTGTTATGTGCTTGTAGGGTACGTAGAGATAGGAAAACCTTTCTAATTCTGGAGCTGTGCAGTTCAGCAGCAGTGCTCAGGGTTTAAGATCCCCACTCCTGCCCCCCGTCTCTGGGCTGCATGAGGCAGTTTAATAAGCTCACAAAGCACAGGGATATATGCAAGACACCTGCAGATACAAGCAAACTGGACTCATTAGGAGCAAATTCCTATACACTACTTTATTTTTCTCTAGTGTATTACAAGATTGCTTTTTGCTCTGATCAGGTGACTCAGTAATATAACAAGGAACACATTACTGTCGTGTTTTGCATTTCACCGCAGTTCCAGATCTGTTTCTATGTCATACTTGCAAAATCATGTCACATAGGGCATACAATTAATAGTGCTGAGCAAGATCTAGTTTGAATTGTGTTCTAATAGAGCATGTTCCCACAAAACAATACACTTGGGGCAAGGTTTGGTTATGCTTAGATGAAATTCAGTGAACTATTTTGTAGGAAAGCAAAGCAAAATTCTGCTAGAGGGTCATAGAGGATGTGACCTAGTCTGGAAATCCAGGTTTAGCTGGGGGTGATCTCTGCCACCCTGGGTGCATACAGATGCCCATTTTGGCCTTGTAGTCTGTGAAACCTTAGCATTTTTCTTTGTTTTTACACTGTACAGTTTTGTTCTCTATAAATTGCACATTTCTTATATAGGATTTGGTAGATTAATATGAAATTGCATGTAGTGCAGAAAGAAAACAGCTACTTATTTCAGCTTAACAATTTCCTTACTTAGTTCTTAATTATTTTATTATGAATTACCTTTTTGTTATTGGATATAGTATTCCTCCAAGTTTTTCATGTTAATGAAGAGAACTTTCAATATTTACATTAAAGAACCAGAGTTCTCTCAATTATTTGTTGTGAAATTGATTGTGTTGCTAGCATCTTCATACTTCAACTTGCATAAAAAATACTAAATGATTTTAAGGTACAAATGAGGCTGTGTGAGGCTGTGTCTTTAGAATTGGTTTCAAAATGTGGATCTAACCCCTTTATTCACACTTAGTTTTTTGTTTGTATAGAGTTTGCAATTGTAATCTGTGGCAGGTATTGCTGATCTCACTATGCTGATAGAGTAAGTGGCATTTGGAGTAAAAATGTCTTATATGGTATTTCTGATCACAACAAGCAATTCCATTTTTTGGTTTTGCCCTTTAGAGTCAGCTCAGTTGTGAGAGTGGGGAGGGTAGTTTCTCAGTCTTCAAAAAGTGATTAAATTTTTTAGTTTAGATTATAAGATACTTTACTTGTGTCATATGTAAAATGTTGATATGTGTGAAAACAGATGTGGTTTGTAATGGTGAAAACAGTAGTTTCAAGCTAGAATTACCAGTGAATGCAGTACAGGCCATGGATGCATTTGTAGGAGAGTTTTATGAGACAGACAGACACAATGTGTAAGTTACATATCATTACCTTGACTGCACGTGCCCTTCTGCTCCTCAAAGCTGGCACCAGCTACATTTTGCTTTTTTTTCTGTCCTTGTACTGAAGACAGCATAAATAAAATGAATAGGTCAGCCCAGTTCCACTAGATTCAAAGTGAGAATACATGAAATGAGGGAGGAAAAGCAACAGAGATCCTCCAGTATTTTTGAAAGAGGCTGTTTTACCTGCACAGTGTGTTTGAAGCATCTCCTTTATTAAATTAGAATTGATGCATGAGTAGAAGTGAGTGGAAGGAAAGGATCATGCAGGACATGTATTTTTATGTTGTAGAGAAAGAGAGCAGGTTTATGAGAATGTCAGAGAGAAAAGATACCTTGTAAAAGTATTGAATTAGCTCAAGAGAGAGCGCTTTCTCTTTATCCTCACTCCTTTGCTCTGCACAAAGGAAATTGCTGGCTTTTTGTTAAAGAGGAGATAACTGAGCATGTGGTACAGCTACTTAGATTATGTCACTTCATTCCTTTTGCATGGGCAAATGCTGTTTTTATCTAAAATTAATCCAGTTTCAGCCTTCAGTGTGATAGAGACACTGAGTATATTATTATTAACTACTTTTTTCTTTGTCTGGATCCTACTGTACATGAAATGCATGGCTGCCTGCAAATACTAGTGTAACTGCAGGTAAAAATAAATGTTCTTGTAAAGAGAGAGGTCTGCTCTTTTATCTTCCTATCTGCCATTGCAGAAGTAAACATAATTTTACGGTTTTACCATAAACTTATGCCAGAAATAAAAATAAGCATATAAATTAAGTAAATAAAATCAATAAAAATAAAACTATACCAAAGTAAATTTTACTATTCTTACATTTTAGTGAAATACAAGATGTTGAGCATACTGTGACTGAGATTTGCCACTTCCACAAAAAAAACCTCTGAACTTTTGGTTTTTCAGTAAATTGAAAACAAGCAGAAACATATTTGTTAGGTTGGCTTGAACTGGAACCATAAATCAGAAATGCTGATTTTTGAGATGCAGGTGAATATCCTGTTCCAAATTAAAGTTTTGGCATTGTTTCTTTTCAATTTGGGCCATTCCAATAGCATAAATCCTTGTTTTTGTGTAAGGTTAATGCACTCCTAGGAGATACAGTTATTCTTTAGAGCAGTAGTGATGTTTTCTTTAGCATACGAAATTTGGAGGTTTTATGTATTTTTAGGTGCTGTGCTTAACTGCCCTTAAAAAGGATTTAAAGTAAACTTGACAGAGTCAGCAAATAGTGTAAACTTTATCTTAGAGCTTTTCTTAGAAAATAAGTTGTTTTTGTGTTTACATGTGAATTTTATATTAATGCCATCGTTCACGAAAAGCATTCATCCAGCAGGAATGTTTGACATATGCAAGCTGTAAGTGGAAAAGGATTAGGGCCTGGAGAGACAGGTGCACCCCTACGACTCATGGTCCTCTCTCTGGCTGTGGGAACACAGGTCTCCAAATACAGACACACAAAGCCTCCTGCCCAGGAGTTAGAAGTGGGATTTAAGGACAGGACAGACTGCAGTGATCAGTGCAGGGCATGGCCAGACAATTGTCCTGACCAGTAATTTGTTACAAGTGACCAGCTCCCTTTTTCCCCTGTACTTACCAATGTTTTTTTCTCCTTGTCCTGGTTTCAGCGAGGGTGGGGAAAGAGGGGCATTGAGTGAGCAGCTCTTTGGTGCTTAATTTCCAGCTGGAGTTAAACCACCCACCACCTGACCCTTTCCTCTTTCCTAAGCATCTCATGTGAAGTTTTGTGCCAGCCTAAGTTGCTGTTCCCCCGAATCCTGTATTGAGTCCCATGCTCCTGTGGGCAGTAACCCCCTGTCAGACTGTCAGGTGAGCGGGGAACCTCTCCCTTCTCTTAGCTGGTGTCACATCCAGGCAGAATGATGCTGCAGTGGAGGACTGGACTCGTTGATGGAGTGAGGTACTGTGTGTGTATTAAGGGATGTATCTGTATCCAGCTTTTCGCATGTATTACAAATTGTGCAGTTTAGTTTATCAGAAAGCTGTGTTTAAATGGTGGTTTTTTGGAAACTACCCCAGAATGGTAGCTTATCTGCTAGACATTGGGATCTGCCACATCAAAGAGGTTTCAAGTAACAAAAGAGCAAAGGAATTTATGAGAAATATTTTTCTTCGTAGGAAAGCTTCTTTGATCTTTCAGGAAGAAGAAAATGCTGGCTCCTCATTTTGATTTTTGTGTAAATCCATGGGTTTTGTCATGATGTTAGTGTGACAGGTCGAAGCTCAGCTCAAAGTAAAGAGTGTCAGAACTTTCACTTAAGCTGTGTGTAACATGCCTGTCCGATGGAAGCTTTGTAGAATACCGTACATTAATTACTTCTTTACAGTATGGGATTTTATGGTATGACAAGGAGATTACTATGGTATATTGATTACATGGGTTCTTATGCAAAGCATTTAACTTGAAGTCTGTTAGCTTTATAACTAAAAGACAATTAAGAAATTATGAGTTGGAAGAGGCACTATCTCTAAATTGCAGGTCACCTTGTTTCAGACCATCCTAAGTCATCTATTCTTCAGCGCTACTTGCCAGTCAAAAACAATGAAAACTAAGTAGTCATTCCAGAATAATTTTTTAAAGATTAATTGATACTTAGGAAGAAAGTATATATAATTCAAGTTTAATGGGAATTTTTTTATTTTTCTTAAAGGAATTGCCTACAGTTCTGCTTATTCATCAGATCAACAGACATGAAGGTGCATGGACAATATTGCCATTAATGAGAGAGTAAGTGTAATGAATGTCAGTTATTTTCAGAAGTTTTTGTAACCAAGAATATATATATTAGTTACCTCTTTTTTCAGAAGCAAAGTTTTTTAATGAGAGTTGCAACCTTATATTTTAACTTTCTTACTGTACTTCTTTTTTTTTGTGTTTTACAAAGCAGTTTTCTGATAAACTTAACTAAATCAGAGGAACCTATTTTAAATAAAAGAACAGTAATAATAGAATTTAACTGAGCAACTACCTTCCTCAAATCACTGGGCATGTAAAAATTATTAGGGAAGTAAACTAGTCTAAAGAAACAACTTGTTTAAATGTGCATTTTTCTATTTGGTCCCCAGTTCTTATAGTGTAAGGTGTGAAGTGTTACAGAAATTTTGATCTTTCAGATTACTTGACTGAATGGAGTAATTTTTTTTTTTTTGATGTATCATAATAGCTGTTCGGGTTTTTTATTGCTTTTATTGTTTGTGAGAGGTGGTATGTCTCTGTAGTGAGAAGTTGTAGGTTTCAGCATCTTTTTAGATGCTTATATGGCCAATTTTCATATTAGTATGATCAGAAAAGACAGGTCATCTCAAATCTCAAATATGTTTTCTTCTTAGCTTATGCAGATGGCTTCAAGGAAGACCTGCTACATTTATATGGTAGTAGTGGTAGTATCTTGCAAAGTGTCAGGAAACAATGACTTTGTTTCAGAAATCCTCAAGCTCCATGATGCTGAAGACTATCTTTTTGCCTGAAGCTTGCATTTGAAATCTGCAGCCTCTTGAAATTTAATTTAGTTCATGTAATCTAGTAGACTTATTCAGGGTGAGGTTTTCATATCAGAATGATTGCAGGACAGGATATTTTTCCTTCTGCTTTGTGTGTAGAAACATGAAAATAGTGTTTGTATAGTGGCTGTCTTTGAGATATATGTAAACTGTGAAAAACAGCAAAAGAGATTTGAAGTAAATCAAAAAACTGGAAGATGATGTTCCAACTATCAATCATTCTTTTTTTCCCCTGCTTAGCTCCTGTTTCAATGACCTTGCAGTTCCTCTTCTTAATTATTTATGTCTTGGTGATAGGGTTTACAGATATAGCTCTTATAAGATAACAAAACTAAAAGCAAAAATACAAATGCTCATTTGTATGAGAAAGCAGAAGAGAATTCTTTAGAAATCAGAAGAGGAATCTTAAGTAGAGGATTTCCATCTTGAGATTTCTGGAGTATGAGTTTTCTTGTGTGTACTGTTTCACTTAGTACTTTTGGCAAATGAAGACATGGAGCAGTTTGGAAGTATGTTGATGTTTTGAAGCTTTTATTGTTTTGTTTTCTTAATGGACAAAAGAGGAAGAAGGGAGGTCGGCCCATTCTGCAGCAGCTGATGATGCTTTTACTTGTGATATAAGGTGCATCTGTATCAGAAAACTGCTTTTGAAAAAACAGCTTTTCTCAGTCCTGTAGTTGTCAGCATTTTTAAGGAGGTCTCTAAGCAATTATGAAAATTCTTAATTTTTAGTTCTTGGACACACGTTAAGCTGGACAAAATATGTAATGTCAGAAGATACAATCAGTGGATATCTTATGACATAGAATCCTTACTGTGCCCAGAAGGCCTGCTACATTTCTTCTCAGTAACCATGTTCATTCAGCAGAGAAGAAATCCCTTTTTAAGAAATTATCCAAAACAGGATCTTATCTGGATATCTCCAATGGCCCCTTGTAGTCTGAACTCCAAACTTTTCTGCTCTGAGGTCTCAATTAGACTCTCTTGGAGACCTTAAGTACTTAGCCTTGGGAATCATTATATTTGTCCATCAATAGCTAGATGAGCTGATAATTATTTTTGTGAACTTATGTGTGCTGTATTCGCAAGATGCAGTAATTCTTTTTGTAGGGGTCATTCTTGTGTTTTCCCTTTGCACTTCACCCACCTGCTTTCATGTAAATCCACACATTTCTGTCTTGAAGTTCTAGCTGAGCACTAACGTGTGAGAGAAAAGCCTGCAGACTTCACAGGGTATTAAGTACTGTACATATTTAAAAACCTGAGGTGTATCTGATACCCTTTCTGTACTTGTTTGGCAAGTTTTAGAGGGGACAGCTAGGAAGTGTTTTTCCAAATTGATTGTATCTTTTTTGCTTGGCTGAATGGCAGAGAATTGGCTGGATTTCAGTGTTGACTATGCACCAAGTATATGCTTTTATGAGCTGAAAGGATGAATGAGTTCTTCTGGCTACTGTAGTTTAGCAGATTAAGTGTCTTAAGCAGAAAGTAGTGAATAGTCAAATAGTGTTGCAAGACACAGAGGAAAGGTAGCTCAGCAGGAAGATGACTGTCGTGATACTGTAAAGAAAATTAATTCTACCCCAGCCCAAATAATAAGCACAATAACTTGTCCCAGATGAAAAAAGACTGAACTAGTTTAACACCTGGCAACCATCTGGTGCTTCTAGCATGTTATTTCAATACCTGCAGAGGCAGGGAACACATTTTCTAGCTTAAGTTTTCCTCAGATGATGGGTTTGGCTTTTCAAGTGGGTTTTGGTCTTTGGGGTTTATTTTGGGCAAACATCATTCCCCAAAACATAAATGATCCAATCAAACTTTTTTACTTACTTCTGCTGACTTCCATTTCTGCTGGTTTTTTCATTGCTGATTTTATCAGTAGGAAGTGCTGTGGAGAAAGCAGACTGTGATGTTTATAGGTACTGGTTTTCTTATCCCTCTCCTCAGATGATTTGTTAAATTGAATCGATGTAAAAGCCATGCAGAGGAAACTGGACAAATAAAGATTGTAGATTTTTTCCGTTAGGATGTTATTAATTACTACAGCTTTGTTTTGATGAGTAGTGGAAGAATGAAGGTGGGAGGAGCAGAGAAACAAGGAGTGGCTTTTTTCTGAGGGAGTCGGGAATCCTGCATTGAGAGTATTGCTATCTGTGAGGAATCCCTTCAATCTGTACAGTTTCACTGTATTGGAAAAGCTAATGAAGTTCTTAGGTTGGGAATGATCAGTGTCCAACAGCTGTGAGAAAAGCTCTCATTAGGCATTTTGACAGTGGCTGCAATGCTGTCAGACAGCCAATGGTGGGGCCCCTTGGAAGAAGGGGAAGGTAACTTAAACTGCTATCGACGGACGTCAGAATTCATGGGTGGCTATTAGACCTGTACATTTCTGAATGGAAATTCTTTATGTATCTCTGTTCCCTTCTTTCTGGAATAGCTGGTGCTTTATGAATAGGTAGCTGCAGAGTCAGTATCTTTATCTATTCACTGTAGTCCTTTGATGTGTAATTCTAAATCGGTAGTAAAATTTTCTGCTTCTGTGTAAATGAAGAATTGATGGCAAACTATTTATATTTGGGGAATGTGCCTTGAATGTGCCATTTTGGCTATAATCCACCTTATTAGTAAAATGTTTATTTCTTTTTTTAGCTTCTCTGTTACCTATGGTAGGAACTCCTCATGGATTTTCTTCTGTGAAGAAGATACAAGAATACAAGTTATAAAACTGCTAGAAACACTCAGAAGATTTGACAAGTCTAAGGTGAAATAAAAATTTAGATATTTGACTTTTTTTTTGAATGTGATTGAGTGTATTTTGCCAAATGTTGGAAAAGATGTGTCCAAACACCTTAATAGGGGGATGGATTTCTGTTGCTGAGGCTGAGAGCAAGGTATGTAACATGAAGCAGTACAAACACCTGTCTAACTGTCAAAGAACTGTTAAAATCGAGCAGAGAAACCATTTTTTCTGTGAATATGTACCATCAATAAAAAGATGAATGTAGTCTGTTTTGTGGTCCCTTCTCCCCATTTTCCTGTCTGTTATCAATTCTGATTATCGTCAGATAGAATGCCTGATGTTAGTTTGTCTCTGATGTAAAAAATAGTAGGGTGTTTTACTTGCATTCTCTTTCTGATTTGTCTTGGTGATAAGTCTTCTGTACCTATTGGAAAAGAAACAATACCAAAGAAATACCAAACAATACCAAAGAAACAATACCAAAAGACTTGCTGAACAAAATAGAAGCACAGTCACCAAGGAGCAAAGAAAATTTGGCAATGCAACTGACATGAAAGGTGTTAATATTTAGAATTTTCAGTGTTCAGAAAAAAATCACCTTTGTGTCAGTCCTTTGCCTGTAATAAAAGAAGCCAAAATCTTCTGTGTGAAATATGTTTTGCTTCTTTATTGTAATTCTGCTTCAGGACTCACTTTAGCATATTTACTTCTTTTTCAGGCACATGGCCTTGTGGTGTTTTCTCACAATTCTTTTCTAAAATGGTAATAATAATAACAGCAATTCAGAGATCTTACCTTTTAAAACACTTGGTCTTCAAAATGGAGGACTGAATATATTCAGACCTTTGGAATATCCTTTTTTTTTCCTGTTTCAGAAACACCTACTTGTAATTGATATTCTCAGAATAGAAACACAAACATTTTTGTTCTAGATGCTGCCCTTTTGCCAGCTTTAGTGTCTGTCCTTTGCATTACACACAGATTCTAATAAGATAACAAATTACATTCCAACCTGCAATAAAAGGAAAATGAAACATTTTGCTTTTGTACATAGTAATCGTCATCTTAGTGTGGCTGTCCATTCCTTGTATACAGCAGTAGTCCATCAGGCCCAAAATTTAAGCTGAGTTATATCAGAATGATCTCATTCACTATTCATTTTAAAGTCTCAGCAATCTGCATAATCAAAAGTTGGTATACGTTTATCTCATTAAGAGGTCTGCAATGGGCATGTGAATTGTTGATGAATCTGCAGCTTTTCTATGTGGATATGTAGAGATTAGTAACAGAAATGTTGAGACTGATCCAAATGTAGTACTGAATGTAATAATGAGTGAAAACAAATGTTTCAAAGCATTGAGAGTGACTGTGGAGGAATGTTAAGAAAATGACCTGTGTTGATAACCAAGGGCATTACTGACTGCAGGAAAACTAAAAACCAGTGAGGAATCTCTTATTTAGATGAAGACCTCAAGGCAAACGCTCAGATGCTGAATTATACCTGAACATCAGACAACACTTTTTTATTGTGCAGATGAATGAGCACTGGCCTAAAGAGATTGTGAAGTCTCAGTCCTTGGAGGTAACTCATGAGCCATTAGGACATGGTCCTGAGCATTGTGCTTTATAGCTGGACCTGCCTGAGCAGGGGAGGTTAGGCCAGGTGATCCCTAGAGGTCCCTTCCAATCTCAACCCCTCTGTGATGCTGTGTTCCAACAGTAGGTTGATTCAAACTGTGCTTTCATAGTGGAAAACAGCAGCAAGGTTAAACCAAACTGTATGTGCCACTCCTCTTCCTGTCATCCTAGCAGGGTGGTAGACTACAGCCCCAAAGATGTCCAGAATGAATAACCCATGTGGATAGCCAACAATGACTTAGTACCTGTTGATAACTAAAGGGGGTAAAAGATCTGTCTTAAGAACAGTTTGTCTGTGAGAATCCTAAAATGTTGTGGTAGGACAGTGAGGGTGTGACAGCTGAAATCTCTTTTTGAGTTCCCTAGTGTAGAGGAGGCCAGGTGGATGGAAATTCAAAACTGATATGTATGAAGTTCCTGAATACAGTGCTTTGGAGTGTCTTGTCTAGAGAGCTGTCAGTTTGGGAAGTCAAACACTGGAACAGGTTGCCCAGAGAGATTGTGGAATGTATTCAAAACATGACTGGACAGAGTCCTGGGTAACCTGCTTTGGGTGCTCCTGCTTGAGCAGGGGAATTGGACTAGATAATCTGAAGAGGCCTCTTCTGGCCTCAACCATTCTATGACTCTGGGATTCAGTGTTCTTTGAACAAGTGGAATCCAGGGCATATTCTGGAGTTTGAAAATGCAGCCTGTATTTGATTTCAGAGAGCTACCTTTAGTTTAATTTCTTACCAAGTACAATTTTTGTCCAGATTATTTATTGTGAACAATATGCTTCCCTTGTTTTTGTTTTCAGGTTTGCTTTATTCAGCATGAATGCAGTCGTCATCTTCACTAAAAGGATGCTGTAGATGAACAAAATTATTTCCTATATTCCTTTACAGGAGTGGTTTTTAGGTAAAGCATTATATGATGAAGAATCTACAATAATTCACCATTATGCCTTTGCTGAAAATCCTACAGTCTTTAAATTTCCAGATTTTGCTGCTGGTTGGGCACTTAGCATTCCACTTGTTAACAAGTAAGAATTGAATTTTTAATCTCTCCTGTTTATTCTCTGTTGTTTTACATATTCCAAGCATAATTATTATAAACACTTTAGATTTTACTAGTAGACAAGAGTGCAGGAATAGATTTCTGTATCATTGCTGTGCATGTGATTTGTTTTCCTTCACTCTGCCTACATCAACTAGCTAATAGTTGTCCAGTACTAGTTGTTCAAGTAGTTCAATACCATCTTGTAATTTTAAAAATGTATTCTCTCCCAGACAGTGGTTTTATTCTTGGGTTTTAGAGTGTTTGCATTGCCCTTTAGAAGTGTTTCTCCTGCTGTAAGATAGATATTTAATTCAGATTAGACGTTTAGATGCTTTCAAATGAGATTTGAAAAGTTCATAGATTTCAGATGCATCTTTTTGTAGCAAGGATTGATATTCTCATAAATTGAAAGTCCCTAAATACTGTGCATTGCAATACACAAAAAGAGAATATTGTCTGCAGTTTGAGATGCTGATCAATACTGAGCTTCAAATGCACTGCTGCTTTTAATCTGTTGAAAATGTTATGCCAAACTCTCCATCTACTCCAGATGAGAACTTTCTTTTGGTCAGGAAGAGTGTATCAAAATGTGTGTGCTGAAAATTAATACTAACATCAAGACACTGCTCAGATTAAAAAGAAAAAAAAAAGGATTTATATGATAAATATAAGTTTCTTCTTGAGGCAGTAAATACAGAGATGTGATTTATTATTTTTCCCCCATAAGATAGTCAGTAATATCAGCCACACTTTCCTGCATGCACTAGTGATTGATTTTTTTAATATGCTTGATTAAATTTTTTCATCTCTAATTGTATAGGCTTGCAAAGAAGTTGAAGAGCGAACCACTGAAGTCAGACTTTACAATAGATTTAAAGCATGAGGTAAGCAGAAAAAAAAGGTAGAAAAAAGGTCACAAGGTTGTATATTTGAATGTTTTTAAATCATAATGGATGTAGGAGATTATTCTTAAACATTGCTAAAAAGTTTGACTGCAGTGGCATGTTAGATTTCCTTCCTTTAGAATATTGTAATACTTTAAAACTATATTTTAAGCATAGAAAAATCCATTAATAAGCTTGCATTCATAAATGAATGCATACATGGTTCTAAATATTAAGATACCTTCTAAGGACTGCTCTGTAAGGAAAGAGAGAGAATTCCAATTCGTGAACTATAAGCTGAAGTGAGTTTTAGTAGATAAAGATACTTGCCACCCTCATTCACTTTCTGAATCAGACTCTCAGAGCTAAATATGATAGGGTTTGCAGCAAATACTCTCAGGAACCAACCTTTGTGTGAGCAATCAGTGCTGCAACTTGCAGCATGGAAGTCAGGAAGGACTTTTTTTTGTCTCTGGCACGAAACTGTTTCAAAAGGTAGGCAGAAGGTATTTCAGACCAAAAGGAACATGAGAAGGAGGCTCTGAAAGAGTATCTGAGTATCATTTTTGGAAGCTTTTTAATTTTTTCTGCATTTAAAATGTTTGTGCTGTCCAGGGTTTTTAACTGTCACCAAAGTGAACTTCTGAGCCACGGGTGGAAAAGGGGGATGAATCTGGTTTAAGCTTCTGGCCTGAAATAGGAATATGATTAAGATTAAGAATAAGAATAAGGAAGAAGAAGAACAAGAAGTAAGGAAGAACAGGATTAAGGTTTTGGCCTGAAATTATGAGTGACACTGAAGCAATTTTAATTATTTTATTGTTCCTGAAAGTCATCTATAAACTGTTGTTCTGGTCCAGAAAAAAATCCAACTTTACATAAAACTGCTGCTGCTTTTTCAGATCTTGTAATGGTCATAAACCCCCTCATTTACTACATAAATCTACAGTGTGTTTATATACTATAGATTTGTAGCATATTTAAATTAATTTGGTTTTGTGCAAAACCACTATTTTACATAGTTTCCCCTCATTGACTGATGTATTTCTCAAAAACAATTGGATCCCTCTCAGCTTTCATTTTGCTGTGAGAAACAAGACAAGAAGCTGGTTTTTTCCTCTTGTTAATTTTTCTCAGTGCAAGATTTTGGGCTTCACAAAGTCATTTTATTTTAATTTTTTTTTAAAGACAAAATAATTCATACATTCCCAGTATTCCAGTCTACCTCACCATTAACAAAGTCTCTAAATACAAAGTCATAAGAAAAGATCATTAAGAGACATTCCTTTTATGGGCCACAGATTGCTTAGTAAAAAAACAACTGATCACTCAACCAACAAAATGGCTTCTATCCACTTATTATTCTGTAGCAGGTCTTTGCATATGTTTCATTTCAAATTTATTGCCTTTGATAACCTGCTTCAGCCCTGTAGTTATTCTTTCTGTGCAGTCTCATGTCTCCCTAGAGACAATTCCATTCCCTCTAATTTATTTAATAAATCACCATCTTCTCCATCTTAAACCATTTTTATATCTATGCTCTTCTTGTGTGAATCAAGATTGACAACAAATCAAAGAATATAATCTGTTGTTCTTAATGATTGTGTGTAATGTTTAAGTTTATAAGAAATATTTTCGTTTGACACAGTCCTAATAACATTTGCCTGCAGTCTTTGATATTTTGTTGTGCTTTGCATCCTTTTTATTATTTCTTTTTTGTTTGTTTTACCCTATTACTTTCCAAGTCCCTATTTCTTATATCCATAACATTTATATCACTTCCATATCTTGCAGATGTGGTAAAGTATTTTTTGTTGTGCTGCTGCTCATTTGTAGGTTGTTGCTTAGACTTTTTGTAACTGTACAATATACAGCATATTCCCTGGTGCCTATTCAAAGCTGGAATTGAGTAACAGAATTTTTTGTGATGTACATTAGATTTGAACTAGGATTAAGACTATTTTTGTCTTTTTATTATAAATCTGTTTCCATTGTTTTTAGTAACCCTGTGTCATACTGTGCTACAACCCAAAATAGCACTCTAACCTCACCTCTGAAATAAAATAGCTTCACACCATTCTAAGGCTTTCTATTGAAGATTTCATTTTTCAGTGGGAAATTTTAGCATATTGTGAATTTTTGTAAATAATTCATGATCAGTTTCAATTGTCAAATATTCTTTGTGGTCTAGGAGCATTGCTGCTTTGTGTGGGTTCATGTGATAGACATTAATTCTGAATGGCTGAATTCCAAACTAATACAGGGTCAATTGGTTAAAGGACCCAGGAGCATAACTAGTGTTCTCTGTCCTTCCAGTCACAGGGAATGATGAGGGAAGAAACAGGAAGAGCCAACAGCCAATACCTGGCTCTGAGTGTGGTGCCACAGGCAGAATTTGGAGGAATTAGTTAATCAACTAAGGGACAAATCTGCTACACCATCCCATGTTCTTCACTTTTCCTCTTAAGTTTGTCCTGTAATGTGGTTTCTTTGTACGCCCTGAAAATTTTTATCTAGTTTAATTACTGATATAAATGTTTCCAATTTTGGTAGATTGCCCTGTACATTTGGCAGAAAGGGGAAGGACCACATCTTACTCCAGTACCTGAGTTCTGCACAGATGATGTGGACTCGTATAAGGTTGATCACTGTGCAACAACATTCAGTAATTTTCTGCCACTTTGTGTAAGTACAATATTTTAAATACCATTTGCTTAGTAGAAGTAAAATTCGTACTAAAATGCATAATACTTGAGTTCAAAAATCTCAAAACTTGAGAAAATATTTTTCAGTAAGCTAAAAAAAACCCTGACAAAATAGTTTATTCTGGCATTTATCTGGGATGTATTTTGGATATGCTTTCAGGCTTCCGTGGCACAGGAAATTTCCTGGCAACTGATATTGCATATGCTTTAATGAGTCTTTGTACCACAATGTTTGGTTGGCACATGACCTATAAATTATTTATCCTTACACTCCTTACACAGTCAGAGACTGAAGTATAGATGATACTTTTTTTTTTTTTTAATTTCCCTATGGATGGGAATCTAAAACTTGTTCAGGCTAAAGATAAAATGCAATATAGTATTTGGTGCCATCTCTTCCACCTCTAGGAGAATACATTATTGTTTTATGAGTTATGTGTAGATAGAGGCCAAAAGTGTTCCGTGCTTCCAGGAGAGCAAAACTCTTGGTGCCAAAAAGGATAAGAAATCAAAGTGGTCAAATGGTTTATTACAGTTGAGGAAGTTCAAAGACTTCTAGTGTGTAGCATGTAAGCTGGTTTTTCCAAGTGTGAGACAACTTGTGTTCTCATAGTGACTAATTTCAAAGAAATTAAGAAAACATTGTATTTCAGATGAATCATTCTTAGTTCAACAAGTTCTTCTACTCATGGTCTTTCCCTAATGATCCGTGTTTTAGTTCACGTTAGAGTACTGCATCAATGGAAAAAAATTTCCAATAATGTTATTTCAGGAATTTTAAACAACCAATACCTTTTTTTTCAAGAGACACCAGGAAGTACATTTCTATATCACTAGAACACTATTCTGCTTGATAGGCTATAATATGAAAAGATATTTCCTGTTTTATTATCTGTATGCACATACATATCCTATAATATACTACAGGCACAGCCTGCACTTAAAAGATTAATTTTTGTTCTGTTCATATAGGGAGAGCCAGTGAATAAAGAAGATGTTTTTGTTGCTGTAAAAACATGTCGAAAATTTCACGGTGACAGAAGTAAGTTGCTGGCCGGTCAAGGTAGTAGTTCTATGCAATAAAGTTCATAAAATGAATATTTCAAAAGCAAGCTGATATATGCTGTCTCTGTAGCTCTTGGGACTAAACGTTTGCAGAATCGACTGGGAAACAGGAAAGTCTTGGAATTATAAACAGCTTATCCTTCAGATGGAATCTTTTTGCTGTTCAGAGTCCTCAGAAGTGCTGTGAAACATTCAAGATAAAAAATTGTTTCATCATTAGTCACTGTTGGCAAAAAACTTGGAATTGAGTACCTACATTTAAATATGCATAAAGTTAGCTTATATTGTTGTAAATTGGAACTGTTGCAATATGAATTAATACAGCAGCTATTAATATCCTTCAGTGAGTTTCCCCCAGATAATTGCTTCACTTCTCTTCTTTGTACTAGCAGTGGCAATTGTGCAGCTCTTTGATGGCTGATTTAGAAATTTGAACAAGCTAGAAGGTCCCTCATCTCCTTCCTTTTGTCCTGCCCTCCTCTCCAGTAAAAGATGGAGCAGCTTATGCTGTCTGTCATCTTGCTTCTAGCTGTTCCACATGCACGTGTTTTTTATAATGATTGGAATGGGAAAATTTGTGCCTTCTAGGAATCTGGTCATATGTAGTACTTTGTCCAACCAGCAGCCCAGATCAAGAGTGTGTGAAGCACTGTGGCATGTTCCATCTGAAAATTGTAGTGTTAAACAAGCTGTGATAGTCACCATGCTAAAAACAACAAACAAAAAAAGTAGCTTTTGACAAAACAAAATTGACTGTCCTGTAACTGGAGTTCACTGAAGAGTTCTCCTTCCTGGATCCATGTTAATTTTTTAACATCAAAATTTAAAAAAAAGAAAAAGAAAAAAAAAAAAACCCCAACCTAGAAAGTCAGAAAGTAACTTGAGGCCTCAAAAAGATAGCATAAACATCCTTCAAGAAACACCTGTTGAAGACTGAGGAAAATTCTTGAACTTTCCTCACAGCTTCCAGTGTTATGCAATAGAGGATAATCTTACTCCAGATTTTGAAAGATTAATGGATGCCAGCTTCAGAGAGCTCTTTTTACCTGGTAAGTCATTCTTTATTGTATGCCAAAAACTACATTAATGCAGCACCAAGGCTTGGAAATTGATGTGCTTTTAAAAGCAGCTAAATTTTACCTCAGAATTTACTTCAGATACAACTCTCCTTCTTACACATACCATCTGTAGTTATAAAAGAAATTTTCAAGACTGCAAACATGCATTAGGGTTCTAGAAACAGCAGAAATAAAATGTCATTAACAGCTTAGAGCTGACCTTTAAATATGTCTAGTGGTATTAAAACCTTGGTGTGATCACAAGTATTAATACATATTGATAAATATTTGCATTGTCGTCTAGTCCAAAATTTCAAATTGTTTTTTTTGGAAGAAACAATTTGCTAGAAATTACAAAGTATTGTGGGATTCAGTTTACAATAGACATTAGTCTGCCTGGTGACATTTCCATCAAGACAAGCAAAGGAAAGACAAAGATGCTTCAGCTAAAACCCCCTTGCCAGACCTTTCAACTGAGGTGAGACTCAAGTCCTTGCTTCAGTGAACTTTTCTTCATTTATAGAAGGAGGGGGGATTCCACCAAAGAAATAGAAAGGCTCAGTCTGTAACAGCAAATATTTCTGTGTGTTAAAGAACCCTGCTGAGTTTCAGGTCCTTGTTTGAAGAAAGGTAAAACAACCTTTACAGGTGCATCTCTTCTGCGAGGGGAAGGTTGGATGCTCGTGTGTATTTGAGATGCTTCTGCTCTGGGGCCTCGTTTTCTGAAACCTTTTGGTTTTGTTCTTCTGGGAAACATTTTTAAGTAGAACATTTCCACAGAATAAGAAAATAATTTCCTGCCTCTACATTTTTTTTTTTGTACATAATTCCCTTTGGATTTTTTAATGAAAAAAATGAGAACACTTTTACTTTTCTTTAAGAACTTTGAAAAGCAGTATGGACCACTTCAAAATGCTACAAAAGTGATTTTTTTTTTCTCCAAATATGGGAGCCTTTCTGTTAGTGCGCTGAATTCTTATTACTCTGTCTTAACACTAAAATGAGCTAAAAGGTAACTGTTATCAAACTGGCTGTTGGCCAATCAATAATAATAGATCCTGTGTACTCAAGAGTAGAGGGAAGTGAGCAACTAGGTAGGCAACAAACTTCAAATTAGGTGATGGATGATTTTAGCAGGGGGCTAAAATGAGTTGTTCGCAAACATCAGAAATGTACAGCAGCAAAGGGAAGTTACATAAATATTCCTCCATTTAAAGCACTACCTGCTACCAGTGAGACCTCCTGGATGGTGCCAGAGAACATAAAGCAGAGAAACTAACAGCAGAATGCAGTGTTTCAGAGTACTTGCTCATCTAAGGCCTGAACTCCTCATTTTTAGGATGGAAGAGAGACCCTTATTTCAATCTGATGGATTTCTTCTAAACACCCTGCAGATGGCTGGATTTTTTTTTGTGTGTGTGTGTTACCCGTAATTTATTCACTTCTGGATGTAATTTAAACACTCGTAGCATCATTACTAGAATTTTGTGTGATCAATTTTAAATGTTGATGTGAAATGGCAAACTAGTGAGAAAAAGGTTGCTCTTTTAGAGAAGCATTAAGAAATCCTCCTTTGAATAGAATCTCCATGGGATCAAAATTGATTGTATTATATTTATAAACTATACAAATGCTTCTTATTTATAAATGAAACAATAAATATTTATACATTTGTAACAGGAATGGTTATAAAATGCCCTGTGTGTGTCTCCAGAGACAGGTGCTTTTGAGCATTAATATGATGTTGCTGTCAGATGGGATGTGTATAACACAAGTGTAGTATTTCAAAAGGTACATTTGGTCTGTTTCTGATTCAGAATATGTGATACACTGTACCGTTGGATTAAAATGTGGCATTTCAATACTGGAAGAAGGACTGATCTCTAACAGTGTTTGTGCTGATGTGTGCTATGAATCCTACCATAGCAAGTGTAAAAGTATTCCATGCTTTGGTTAGTCAAAATGTAAATATCACAGTTTTTAATTACTATTATGAATAATAGTTTTATGAAACTATACTCATATTTTAATAGAATTTTTTTATTATTTAAATAAAACTGTCCTGACTGGCTTTCATAAAAATGTAAAATTTTTTTCTCTCTAAATGTTATAGGAAAGAAAATAGAATGAACATTTAGAATCATGCTGCTGTATTTGAAGCAGCATTTTATTACCATGTGAAGGAATGTGGCTAACAAGAAGTGCTTAACATGAATATTTGGATCAAGTATCTATTTTAATCAAGTTACTTGTGTTTGAACGTCAATCATTCTTTTGCAGTACCAGTTGTAAAGCAGACTTGGGAAAGAGAAGCTGCCCTTATTGAATACTACAGTGATTATGCAGACATCTCCATTCCTACTATAGATTTAGGCATACCTAATACTGACAGAGGTGAGATGTTGACTGTTTGTCAGTTTTGCACAAATGACTGACTGAAGAAGTGAAGTTTTATGGATGATACGTGTCTTTCATGTCAAGTATGTCATTTAGAAATTCTGTATTTCTCTAGCACATATGTGCAACCTAAACTAAAAGAATGCTCTTGACACAGGAAATGGATGGAAAATACATTCAGAGTCCCCCTGTGTAGTTAACATGTTCATTTTAGCAGAAACCTAAATACTGAGATTATGAAAGCATGGTATACTGATATACTGCAAGAGGAAAAACAAATTGCTGTTATTACTTGGGGTAAGAGTAATAACTCTACAGTTATTGATGATTTTGTGTAAGATCATCAACAGTGAAGAAGTCATAAATTTATTTCAAAAGATCTCAGGCGGTGCCAACTGGTTACTGAGCATAAATTACATGCCATATGGTATTCAGATATTATATGCTGGTGCATAGCATGCCTTGATTTAAGCACAAAAATTAAATGTTAAGATTGAAACATCTTTTTATAGCAAATAATAGGCATTTAAATTAATTTACTTTGTGTTTGAATACAAAAAAGGCTATGGATATGATGGCTTTCTTGAGCTTACTAGTTTTGATTTTTTCTTTCATTTGATACATCGTTCTTAGGCTCATAGCCTATATGTATTACCTTCTGAATTACAGGTGTCCAGGCAGTGGCCTGTTAGCCTTATCTGGCCCACTAGGTCAGTTGTTCTGACCTCTGGGTTATTTCTGCCCCTTTTTTCTGTCTGTTAAAGGCAGAGAAAGGATAGGCAGGGATTTCTGTGTGCACAGGGACATGAGCAAGCAGTGAGTGTTTTCAGGAGGCAGCAAGCTTGTGGGGCACATGTGGATCATTTGTAGAAGCCATGCCCAGTAGTTCTAGTCATGCCAGGGAGCTTCCATGTTTTGTGATAGAATATAATATAGAAATCTTGGCTTTAATATTGTAATTGTTCTCATATCAGTCTGCATTAAGTTCACCGTTTCAGAAAATCACCAAAGTGAGGACTTCCTTCATTTCTTAAGCATAGAGTTACTGCATTTTGTCACAGAATATTTTAACTGGAAGTGGCTTCAAATACAATTTATTTTGAATGATTGTTTAGTAAATGTAATATTGATATCTAATTACATTAGATAATCAACTGTGATGAATAAAGACTGACTGAAATGAGATTTGTCCGAGATCTAAAGAAGATTCAGTAGAGGTCTGAAACTTCTTGTTTATCATGTCCTGCTTATTCTGAACAAGGGTGTTTCACTTCTCCACTCCTAGCAAAGGGTGTCTTACCTCTGAACTTCATTATAATCTTGTGATAAATGTTGAGACCTTTCCTTAGAGGCAGTGATCAGGACCTGAGTTGCCAATGACGAGTACAGTAGATTAATATACATTTAAATATTTCTATAAAAGCAATGGATCTGCCTGATGCATCATGAAATGCTATGACAGTATCTTGGAGTATTTTGCAGATCATGTTTCTATCATAGTCTTCTCATTTTTACAACTCTTTTAATTAAATTAAGAGTAGCAGTTTGTCCAACAGCTTGACAGATAGCTGGAATAAAGCTTGTTTTTAATTTAATTCCTATTTTATTTAAGTGTATATTCTGTTAATTTCTCTTTTTCTCAGGTCACTGTGGGAAAACTTTTGCCATTTTGGAAAGGTTTTTGAATCATACTTCTCCCAGAACCCCTTGGTTAGTTGTAGTGGATGATGACACACTGATAAGGTATATATTGCATTACTTCAGGAGTTACCACTGTTCATGTCAGTAAGAGATTTAGCAATATTCACCTGTTCTTTATTTAAGTGATACAGCTATTTTATTAGTTATGTAGCTTTATATTACTTTAAGAAAAAAAATTGTCACTTTCCATCAGTATTCTTTTAATGGATATTAAAAACAATATTGTAACTTGGTTAAAACTGTGCATATCAGTGTTATCATGTAATCATATAGTCTGAATACACCACATTTTGTGATTCCTCAGTATAGGTATGTTTGAGCTGAGGGGGTATAGTCATTTGCTAATACCCTTTCTAAGATGTGTTTCTCACAGAAATGTGTCAGAAGAAAGGTTTCATAAGCTCAGGTCAGTTGTCTGAGCTACCCAGAATGGTGTTCTGGAACTTGCCTTGGTTCGAAAATTAGATCCCATTCTCATAAAATCTGACACTGCAGTGAAAGCAAAAAAGGCACAGTGATCAATGAGCAGGATCACATGGTTAGGAACAGTGGTTCAAGACAGTACTTTACATTAAATCATGTGACAGAAGAAGTAGGGTGTAACTGTGGATAATGCAATATTCATATAACTAAACCAACCCTTTTTACTTTTCAATTTGTAGATGTTCACAGATAATTTGCAAAGATCTTAACATTGCTTGGAAAGTATAATTTCATGTTTTCTCTGAGATGGGATGCAGTTTTGCTGACAAACTGCCTACTTCAAAAAATGTTTTAAGCTAATTTGTTCATGATTTGACCAAATTCAGCAGTCATATCTCATAGTAAATAACCCATCATAAATTTCTGTTTAGCAGTTTGTATCTCTGGGGGAGTTTTTTTGGGTAGAATTTCTGAATTTCTCCTGTCATCATTGTGCTATTTAATAGAATGCTGTTGAGGGTAGCAATGTCTGTTCCAAAATGAATGTTTACAAGATTTTTTATTAATGGCTTTTCATATTATAGTATCTTCAGACTGCGAAAATTGCTCAGCTGCTATGACCCAAATGAACCAGTATTCCTTGGCGAGCGTTACGGCTATGGCTTGGGAACAGGAGGATACAGTTACATCACTGGTGGAGGAGGGTAATCTATTTAAGCTGCTACTGAGATCTACATTAGTTCCTGTTTTGAGTGCAAATGTTCTAAATTACAACACAGATCACTTTCAACAGAAACAGTGATGTTTTCCCCAAATGTCTGCAATTCACCTCACACCTTCTGTGTAGTGACACATGCTGGTCACGAGTCCCCAACTCTTCTCTCTCACGTTTGAGTGAGATTGAGGAGAATATTCCTTTTGAGTCCAGGCCAAATTTAGGAGGAATTATCTGCAGTAGTAGAAATGGTGGGTAGCTAAGTTGTTGTTGGAATAACAACAATGGGTATAATTGGTGTAATTAATTTTCAGTATAAAAAGTAATTATCTTTCAGAAAATGCCTCTGGCATTTGTCCGTTCTGACCCCTCAAATTTTGAATTTCAAATATGTTGTATTGGAGGGCTACATTTGGTCTTGCAGTTTAAAATAATTTAGCAATATTTATTAATTACAATTATTTGGTGTCTTTAGTAGTTTTATACATTTCATGTGCTTTTTTTAAATTCAGGATGGTTTTCAGCAGAACAGCTGTTCAGAAGCTGCTTGCTAGCAAATGCCGGTGTTACAGCATGGATGCCCCTGATGATATGGTCCTTGGAATGTGTTTCAGTGGCTTAGGAATCCCTATAACACACAGTCCACTTTTTCATCAGGTCAGAGAGCTATTTTTGAGTATTAAAAATGTATTTCATTTTCTAAGTATAAAACAGTCATAAATATTCAAACTCGATCAATATGTAATAACACTAACCAAGATGATGCTGCTGCTTTACCTTGGTTCCCAGCAGAACAAGACTGATCAAATAAGAGCATTCTCATACCATGGATTACTACAATACTTTGCTAGTTGATATGATATTTTAGCTAATCTATAACTATATTTTATTAAAGATGCAGTCAGAGGTGAGAATTTTGAAAAACAAATAGAATTAGGAGCCACATGCTTTGAATAGTTGTCATATGTCCTCTGAAGGAAAAAAACCTACAACAATAATTTTTTCTTCAGGTAATGGAGAACTAACTGTAAAATTTTTCAATAAATCTGCCTGCTCTACTTACCTAATTTTTCTATTGATTCAGTATTTACTATTCTGAACTATCTCATTAGTGAAGATTTAAAATATGAAAATATTGGTTTTGTGGTGGATTCTGAAGAATGGTATAAATATGATAAATTGCTCTATGCTAGCACATGGGAAAGAGAGCTCACAAAACATAATTTTCATGTGAGTTTGGGAGAAAATGGCTGGAGTAGATTTGAATTTTGTTTCTGTCTTCCACAATATTTAACAAGCTAACTGTAGTGCCACAGTGGAAAACATGATGCATTGAGGCCTATAGAGATTTTCTTCCTTGTAAGCCAAGTAAACCAAATTTTTCTGTGGTATGAACAAGAAGCACTAAAGATTTTTTTCCCAAACAGTGCACAACTTTTTTAAAAATCAGCATTTAAATGAGTGTAGCATTTGATGTTTTTCAGGTGTTGATCTAGTTGAAAAACTGGGAAGACCTGCGTACCTGAATAAGAGCTGAAAATAAGATAATAAGCGACTTGAGAATTAGTAAATTACCATGTCGTTCAAAGTAGCTGTCAGTGGAGGGAGGGAGTTTCTTATTTAAATTGTCATCTTTTCCTATGTTAAGATTACATTTCTCATTACATTTACTATTTAGAGAAGTGGGAAGACTGAGAACACACTGTTCAATATTTTAATTCCCTGTCCGTGTAAAGAAATCATATCTGTTTACTCTCCTGTTTTGTTTATCATTGCTTACTCCTTTCAGTACAGAAAGAAAACAAGTCATGCATATTATAAAATCAGCAGTTATTGAATAATTTGTGCTTGAAGAAGTGTTAAAAAAACCAAAACAACAAACCAACCTAATTAAAGCAGAGTCAGAACAGAACTCATTTTCTAAATTTGTAAGAATGGTCCTTATTAAAAAAAAACCAAAGAACTTCCTTGTAATCTTTAATAGTGTGCATTTGATACTGAATCACTTTGAAAGTGAAATCCTAGGAGTTTGATTTTCCACACAGAAAATTGCACTTGACTTCTAATTCATCTTTACTGTTACTTATAACAAATTCTAATTAAACATCCCTCAAACAAGAGTTAACCCTTGGGGGAAAACCACTGAATAAAAATTGGATGTGCTTGTTCTACAAATTCCACTATTGTGAAAAAAATATTTTAGAAATGAGAAAACCAATTTTGGATTTTCTGTCAACCAGAAAATAACTTCTTAAGGACTTGAGTGAAATATTATGATGTGTGATGTCCCTTGAAGTATGTGAATCTAAAATTGTACTGAGATGGATTATGAAAGAGAAGCAAAGATATCTTCATTCTTGGAAAGTCTTATGATGTGTTTGCTCACTCTTACTGGTTTCCTGCTGCCTACTTGCTGAGTTAGATACATACATATTCTGTAACCTGTGCCAGAGCTTTCTGACATGATAAGACTCTTAAAGAGAACAGGAACCTTCCCATGTCGAGAAGCAGCCAGAATTGTGGTCTTAAATATGAAATCGGGGCTAAAGCAATATATTTGGCTTTTCTAGAATACCAAATACAAATTTTAGTTAAAAAAAAAAAGTTTTTAGAGCAGATATCATTATTTTAGAATTATCAAAACACCAGAATTGTGTCTATAGCTTAATAATAAGCTGATTAATTTTCAAACAGCAAAAATCTTTGGTCTCAGTTGTGTAAAAACTCTCTCTATCCAAAATAAATTCTTCAGGTTCTTGAAACCCAAACGTTCTTCAAAGTGTTTTTCAAAAGTTGTGAGGGATATAGGTTCCCTCTTGATTTCTCCAGTGGAATTTTTAAAAATAAGCACTCTGTCATTTAAATATCAGGATAAAAATACCCATAACACCAACAACACATATTCAGATTTCATAATGTCAAATTCTGTTGCCTAATTTTATGACTGTGATGTATACAGAACTGCATAGAGAATTCATAAATACCACCATAAGTAGGTGAAGCATGCAGTATTGAATCAGTTACCAGCTTAGGCATCAAATCAATTATTTGTTATCCAAATCACTCAATTTTCCTCTTGTTTGGGTTTTTTTTTCCTTAGATATAAAACACAAAAGTTTGCCTTCCATGCATTTTTCTTTACAAAAACTCCAGTGGCAAAAATGTAGTTGTTTTTCCAGGGACCACTACGGGTGGGAATTGTTTATGTAAAGGTGCATTTATGTGCCACTGAACTGCCAGAGAAAATGAAATACATGTGGTGCATTAGGACAGCAGCTGCATCTTGTAGCTGTGTTGTAATTCTTTCTGGTTTGATATAGCCTGATAAAGAACAACAACGCAGTTTTCTGGCACCACAATGTATCCCATGTTTGGAACTTTTACCTATCATAAAACTCCATGTATTTTGGCTGCTTATGGCCTTATTAGGAGCCTACAATCACAGTGGCAGTGCTGACAACTGTCATTAGAAGGAGGAAGAGAATATTGTTTAAAATAATTTTGTCATTATTGAGCCAAAACTGCATATTTAAAAAGATTCCGTACCAACTACACTGTTTATTGCTTGACTGCATAGATGGTGGACATTTCATATCCCGAGAAATAGGGCATATTAAATATCAGTGTACTTCATTCCTAGCATGATGGCTCCAGTGTGAGTTGAAGATGTAAACTAATGCCTTGTCAATTGATTTAATAGAACGATGTAAAAACCTCCTTGTTACCATCTTGAGTATTTTGTCAGTGCCACATTGTTCTGTTACAGAGGCCATTGAGCAGTGATACTTTCTCTTTTTAAAATTATTATTGATCATTAAGTACCAGTGCTTTTGCTTCTTTCTTCCATCTTAGGCAAGGCCGATGGACTACCCAAAAGATTACCTTTCTCACCAAATTCCAGTATCATTTCACAAGCATTGGAATATCGATCCAGTGAAGGTGTATTTCACATGGCTGGCACCAAACACAGAAGAGTCACATAATGGAAAAAAAGTTGGATATAACAGAGAGGATTTATAAGCAGTAGAAGAATGTAAGTGTTAATTACTGTTCTACAGATGAGGGACAGTCACTACTGTGATTTTTGGTTTGTTTTCATGTTGTTCATCTGTTCATGACATGGGAAGTCAGTGTTTTGTTCCTGTTGCTTGCATCCCTTCAGAACAATGGAAGAAGGCACTTAAATGACTTTAGGATTCTTTTCCTCCACTTGGTTTCTTTTTAGAATGTTTCTGGGCTTTATATACCAATGAACTTGACACACATTTAAGAGTCTTGTACAACTTCACCTCTGTTCTGCTTTGGACTTGGTTCAGACAGCATCAATTTACATTTCCTTCCTTTGCTCTCTCAAAAGCTGAAGTTATTTATTTGGGAGCCTAATACTGAATAAGTGTTGAACATCTATTAAACATCATCTCTCACTGACTTACAGAAAACAGTTCTCTAAAAGGTTCTGGAACAGTTTCTCGATAAATCGTAGAGGACACTTGACTTTTTTTCTGTGACCAGGAGCTAGATTGTGTGAAGGCTGTGCTCCTTTATGCTCATTGCAGTTAGAAATACTGTAGTTTCCTGGAGTAGTTGGACCAGGCACGAAACCACTGTTGTACCTTTTAAGTTTATTGGCACTTCTGTGGAATGCCATGTACAAAATGGAAAAAAAGGTTAAGGACAGGGATTTCTTAGGTGGCCACGGGAGGTCACTGTGGCTCCTTTAGAAACCTAAGTCACTGTACATCAATCTGGCAAATATAAGAGTGACTCTTAAGGATTTTGGCAGAACTAACACTTCAGTATTTCCGATGTGTGCATTTCAATAGCATATGAATGCCAGCTTTAAAAATTTTGTAGTATTCCTAATTTATATCATCAGGATAAGTAATTTTATGCATACAACATGTAAAGTGTGATTCATATTTAAAACTTTCTTGACTTCTTTTTAGTAATTCAGTTTTGTAAGAATGTTTGTACAAAAACTGGCTATAGTATGTTCTAAACTCATTTTTATATTGTAAAACTGCTTGTTTTAAAATGACAGTATTTGGCACCTGTATGCTGTCATTTAACTTGGCTTGCTATATTGTAACCAAATACAGGGTCTTAAAGCCATACTGCTGAAGTAATTTGTGTTTTTGTTTATTTTAGTAGGTTAAAAATTGATTCCACTCTAAAGAAAAGCAATACTTGCTCTAGAGTTGAAGTAGGGGAGCCTCGGTAATTACCGAACTTGTATAAACATTTGTTTGTGAATGCAGCTTGTGGGTTTCTAAGCACTGAATAGCAAGCACGTATTCATAACAGATTCAAATTCTGATTAAGAAAGAGCAATCCGTGTTATGTCTTTTTTTCTTCCCACTACCAGTGCCTTAAACAGTAGACATTTTACTGATACCAGGACTATGTTCTCTGATACCATTGGTGAATTGTTAATTATGTTTACTGTTTAGAACTGTGAAAGCTGAAAGCTGAATAAAAGCATTCTTTAACCTTTTGTGCCTCCTTCCTCTCTGCGAGCCAAGTACAGGATTCTTTAAGCACCAGTGAAATAAGTTCATCACCTTAATTGTGTTCACTGTCAGTTTTATTAAAAGGCGGCTTAATCTTTAGGGTTTTTTCATGTTCTATCCTGACCTCCAGATTAGGTCAGTTTTCAGCTTCTAGTTTTGTGCAAATGGAAAATGGTGTTTCGATGAACACCTCGTGACTAGGAGCCTTGCTGCTGTCACAAAACACATGTCACTATCAAATTCCCCACAGGTCTTGCAATGCAGTCCAATCAGGTTCAACTTCCAACTGGTGATATTTAATCTCTCTTGGGCCCTGTGGAGGCAGACTAGATCAACAAAAGATGATTTGATTTGGGTCCAGGCTGTGTTGTGCCTGTAGACTGCTTATTTAGATGTTGGAAGTCACTGACTCGTTGATTGATTGCTTGCTTGACTTTTACTTCTGGTTTGACAAATGTAGTAGTAGCTATCCTAAAGTCCATCTTTTCTCTTGCTGTTAGCCCTGGTTTTACTGCAAGGTTTCTGGAGGTATTAGTAAGCATTAGACTTCTGATTTTAGTTTCCATAGTTTTGAAAGCAACAAAGCCATAATTTGCTCAAGTATTTTGCCCCCAGAACTCTGACTTTTGAGACACTGCAGCAGCATGACACAAGTGACCTTTTGGTCCACCAACTAAATAAGATTTTTTCAAGCAAAGGATCACAAAGAGTTTCCATAAACAAGATATGAAGCCTTGTATGTGAACTTTAGTTTTAGAAGACTCAGGATGACTGTTACTAGCTGAAAGCTAAGGACAAAACTGTGTGTTAATGAGCCTGAACAGTACTAAGGTCTCTAATGAAAATCAAGTGGATTACAAATGGTGTAATGTTAAAGCAAATCAATAGAAGAGGCATTCACAACTCACTTGAAAACAGGCAGATTAAAACAGGGCTGCAAAGTTGATTGACTGCTTGAAGTTTCCTTTTCTGGGACACTGCAGGGTTGTGGCATGAAAAAGAAAATCTGGGAATCATTACTGACTATTTGTTTTTAATGTTTATAACATAAAAAATTTCCATGTATTAAGATCTTTCTTTGACAGAATTCTTTTGATAATTTGGTTGGTTGGTTCATCTTCCAGGAGCCAAAAAAACCCTTGAAATACTAGTGCCTTCAATACAGCAGATATGTAAATGAAGAATGACAAACTATTTGAGGCCCACATTTGATCAAAACTGAGAATGAGGGCTGTGGATCTGATTTTATTTCCCTACATCTGCAGATGGCCCAGGCATGGAGGAACCCAAAAGGACCTGACCTTTGTCTCTTCCTCTGTGATTAGGAAAATGGGCGAGTCTTGAGGCAGCTTCTAAGCTGGGTAACTTTCTTTTTGTGCATGAAGAGTTTGCCCTAACACCAGCTCCAATGGCTGAAGGGAGGAGTCCAAATTACCTTATTTTCAATTCCTTAATTTCTCACGGATTTCATTATCATGGCTGGAACTAGAATGTCTCAGCCAGAGGCCTGAAACACCATTCAATGAGATTCCTGGAAAGTGGGATCAACATTGTGTGTAAGGACTGCCATAACTATCTTCTGTGAGCACCTCCAAAGCCAGTAGTGCCACTGCATTACCAAGAAACATGGAGAAGTAGTAAGAGATTTGCTTTTTGCAACACTGTAAAATTGTGAATCCTTTTGTGCATTGAACACCATGATAATAAATATATTTGAGTTTGCTTCAATGCAATTGCTTCTGCTTCTTGTTGATATGAAACTAAAGGAGAAATTTAGAATTCTGAGCAAAATGCTCCCTGAGGGTGTCACCTCATTATACATTGGCTGAGGAATCTAAGAGCACCTGACTGTTCCATTAGTGCTGCCTGGTGCAGCTCTGGCTCTGAGGTCCCATCAGCACATCAGCATGGTGGCTTCACCCTCTGTACTACCCCTGTGCACACATCTGTGTCAGTATAGAACAAATTCACCTCCCCAGTCACATTGAGGGCTTTAAGTAATTGTTTCGTTCAGCAAAGGAATAGATTCAATATTGATTTGTAGGTAACTAATTTTTCTAGTTCAATTTGTGACACATTATATGCATGTGTAAAGAATAGGTTTTTTAATACACAGTCTCATAGTGGTAGCCATTGTGTAACTGCTTGATTTAAATTCTGTCCTGAGAAGAAAAGTCCTCATGCTTTTCAAATCTCAGCCTGTGGTTTACAGGGAGAGACCTGTGGGACTAGAGGAAGCAGAGAGAGGTGAACAATCTGTTTTCATCTACCTGCTTTTGCAGATTCTCTTGACTTGTTTATTTGTGCCCTTGTCAGCCAGGAAACAGAAGTACCTCCACTGAAATCAGTTAATGAGATTTCTTCTAGGACCTGCATTTGCATGGCAAAATGAAACAGCTTTGGTGGAGTGTGTGTGCACTGGTTAGTTCTGAACACAAGGGGAAAAGAAACAGTAGAAATAATTTATTTAAAGATGAAAAGATAAGTAGGCATTATGCAAATGCATACAGAGGCCTAAAGGACTTGCTTTCAAAGAAAGGAAGAACTGGTTTGGAAAACAGGCATGGAGAGGAGTGATGGGAAATTACATCAATGGAGTTTAATGAAACATTCTTTATGGAAAATCTATAGGCATGCTGCTTTTGTAAGCTAAAAAAAAACCCAATGCTAAGCTATTCCTGTGAGAAATAAAATTTTAAAGCAATGCTTTTTGTAAGTCCGAAGGCTTAAGTGCCTGACTGTTAAACAGAACAACTCCAGGAAAGTTGAAAGCACTAGGCTGTTAATATTTTACACTCAACTTACAGGAAAAAAAAATAGTGTAAGCAGATTGTTAATTAATAAAAAGCCAATAAAGAAAATTTTCTGCTGGGAAGGTTGTTGTGCATCATCAACTGGTTTGTGCCCACTTCTCATTTATGCATTTCTAGCTGGGACATCCTCCAGATGAAGGTCTAATCAGACAGTTTATAATGAACCCCATCAAGGTCCTCATAGCAGGAGCTCACGTGTTGCCCTAGTTCTACAGGCACTGCACCCCATCTTCACAGGGGTGCTGCGTGACACTGTCTGCTACCTGCTCCCCAAAAGCCTGGGAGAATGGCAGGAAATCCAGCACACATCCCTCAGGAAGAATGGAAACATTGCAGGACTGAAGATCTCGTGAGTTCCTCAATGGTCTTAAGGAAAGCTTTCACTGGTCCTCCTTCAAAGTAGCCATTCCCAGGCTAGCAAGGCAGCAGAAATGATGTGAGGAGTAACCCTGAGTAAACACAAACGTGAAGTAATAGCCTGGAGCAGGTCAAGCTCAGCTGTATCTCCAGGGGCATTGGTAGCTCTAAGGACAGTCGGTCACAAGTGCTGATGGGTGATGTTGGCCAGTTCACCAGCCTTTTTTTCCAAAGACTTCTTAAGACTTCTTACATTGCAAAGATTCTGTTTGCAAGCTCCTTGAGGGAGCCCTTTACACAGAGCAGAGTGGGAGCTGTGCTCCAGGTGCTGTGGTTTGATGCAGCCTATGCTGTGGTCCCATGGCCTCATTCTGCCCAGCCATGAAGCTCTGCTGAAAAAGTCTATCTCTTGTCCTGACAAACCAAGTTACTAATTTGTTGTTTCTCTTTCTGTTGCTGTTTCTTCAGGCTAGAATTTTCCTGTTGATGGATTTTATCTTAACTAAAACATCTGAGCCTACAAATGCTAATACTGGAATGACTTCACACTTAATAAACAGTGAAATACATTTTTAACAAAATAAAATGTGGATAATCATACTATAGTTACCAGCTTGTTATATTCTTGTGAGAAACTCTGTCAAGTGCAGTTCAAATGTCTGAAAAGATTCGATTTTGTTTTATAAGAGCTGGCTTACCTCTACTATGGCTTGCCCCTTGTTCACCCAAGCGGTATGATTAACACTTAAACCTTGCTTTAGAAGCTCATAATTGTTCTGCCAGTCTTTCAAAAACTCGTAAAATACTTGCTGTCCTTCCAGCATTACCGTAGGTGTTGCTTATTATGAGTGGTTTTGTGACCTTTGTTAGCAATTCAGCCACTTCTTTCTTAAAATCTTTCTGATTTCTTGAGTGAAAATCCTGGAAGATCAGATGGGTTGCAATGAAGAGGGTAGAGATTGTAGAAATGCAGAAAAGACAGGTACTGAGGTACCAAAGTCTGTGCAAATTTTTGTGCTCACATTACTGTATGCAGCCATATGCTCATGGATGTCAATACTGATCTCCATGTTGGAGTCAGTCTTAGTAAACCTTTCTGAGAATTTCCTGTCATATTCATTCCTTCTAGAATAGAGAATTGTGGATTTACCCTAAGGATGGACATGCTCATACTGCAATTGACTGCTTTGGTTCCTTGTGCATGAATTTGTTCTTGTTCTTCGGCCGCTGCAGAACTGGGACTCTGAGTGGGTGGGTTAACTCCTACCTTACCATCCACCTGCCCACAGGCAAGATCCCAAAACAGTTGAAATTACAGCCTATTTTAAATAACATGGCTAATGTAGCTTTTGGCTCCATGGGCAAACATCGTAAGTTCTGCACTGCGTCTCTCCATGTGCTGGAAAGGGCAGGACTGAACTGCAGAAGGGCCCTGCTGCAGGACTGAAGAGACCCCAAGAAGTGATAATGTAGCCAGGTTCCTTCCATTGCCTGTATCCCATGTGAAGAGATGCATTTTGAATGCAGACATTAAACTCAGTGAGCTGAGTCAGATTCTTTGCTTGTCGGCACTCATTTAAGTAGGAAATACTTTCCTTTCAGATTAAAAAGTAACATATTCCAGAATTTGCTCCATTTTATTTCTAAAGACAGAAACAATGCAAAGGGTGTTAAGGATCTGTAAGACTTTGGGACAGTCTTTTGTTCCATGAAAGACTAAACAAGCTAAAAGTATCCATTTGAAAGAGCACAAGCGGGGTAGGGAGTGGTTTTTCTCTCTTTTGTAGCCTGGGTACAGAGAGATAGAAAACAAACTTGCCAGGGTAGTTCTAATACAGCAAGTGTGTTTTCTGTAGCACAAAACTGAACTGCAGAACCTGACAGCATCAGCTGAGCAGAGACTAAGAAGTACTAAAAGAGCTTAAAGCTGGATTGTACAAAATCACAGCAGAAAGGTCTGTAAATGGCTAATAAACACAATGGTTTTCAAGAAACATCTTCAAGCTAAGGCTCTGAATTACTTCAGCCTGACCCTGGGCAGGTACACTGAAATGAATGCTTTGTCCCAGCTCAGTATGACTCTTTCTGTGTAATACTGGCATGTGCACAAAGTTCAGTTCAGGGCTCAGGGCTTGTGATTATCAGCAGTGCTGCAGCTCCTGTGCCTACAGAGTATTGGAGCCTCCTGTGCTTGTACAAGTCCAGAGCCACCTCAGAGACCATGGGTGAAAAGAGAGAATCTCTCAAACCTCTGCTTTCCTCTTCTGTGACAATATCTGAGAACCCCAGAAGCAGATGGTTGTCAACACTTGGACCATGGGCCACACATGGATGCCATCTAAGTGTGGTTCACCACAGCCTATGAGATGAGAAACATGCCAAAGGCAAAAGCCCTAAAGTTTGGGCTCTGCAGGGCAGCCAGCCAAGCTCCTTGCTGAATCAGGTTTTAGGATCCCGAATAAACCAAGCAACTTTTCATATGAGAAAATGAACAAGCTTTGGAGCCAAAACATCAATGGCATCTTGAGCCAGTGCAATGCCATCATGAAGATGGAACCCAGCCCTAGCTAGGCTGAAATACCTATTCCAGGTGAGTATTTAATTGACTCCCAACAGCATTAATCACACTCCTGAGAGGACTGGAGCCAGTGCTGTACCAGCTTCTTCTGAGTGAGCAGATCCCTTGTACTTCACGCCCCTCGGGTGGTGCCTCTCAGAGCTGTTTCTCAACAGGAACAGCACATTTGCACACAGAAACTCAGAACTGCAGAGCAGCCCAGGCTCCTCTGGAGGTCACCTGGTCCATCCCCCCTGCTCAAGTAGGGTCACATACAGCTGATTGCCCAGGACCATGCCCAGGTGGCTTTTGAGTGTCTCCAAGGATGCAGACCCCACCACCTCTCCAGGCAACCTGTGACAGTGTTTGACCATCCTCACAGTTTAAATGGGTTTTCTTATGTTTAATTGGAATTCCTTGTGTTTCAGGGAATTTTCCCTGTGTTTTGTTCCCACTGCCTCTTGTCCTGTCATTGGACTCCACTGAGAAGACTTCGGCTCCATCTAATCTACACCTTCCTGTCACATACTTACTGATAAGATCCTACCTGAGCCTCTGCCTCTGAGAAGTCTCTGAAGCTGCCTAAGTGGGGTTCAGATTCAATTTGGTTTTGCTTATTTGACAGTTTCTCTTTAACATGGCAAGGTGACTCCAGGCACTTTCCACCAGAGCCTGTTTACAGGTTTTTAATAACTGTCACAATGCCAGGCACTTGCTGCATGGGTGAGAAGCTGCTGGGAATAATTAGCACCAAGGGGAAAATGTCAAAGAGATTCAAATGTAACATTTATACAAAATGCTACTGCTTTTTAAAATTCCTGTCAGCAGCAGCACAAAACCTCTGTGACTCCCTGTACCTCGAGGTTCATCCCACCCACACAACTATGCAAAGCAAGTTCCCCACGCAGTCCCATTTCTTTTCCCTGCAGGAGTGGTGCCAGCAGCTCTGGGAGCTGGAGAGACGCACGAGCTCCTCAATGCCCCGGCACCCTGCACGTGGCACCTTTCTGCCAGCCGTGCTATCCAAGGATCATGCCCCCGTAGGAAGTTGCCCAATCTGTCTGCATCACTTACATCACTGCTCAGGCCGTCTCTCCTGTTGCCTCCCTTTCCTGTTTGGTTTTATCTCCAGCCACCGTCACTGATCCAAGCTCTCCAGTTCTGCACATCAGTCCCCCAGTACCAGCCATGAGTTATGTGACATGTTCCTCCTGCTGCCCTCATCCCACTAAAAATCAATGGGCAGTTACTGTAATCTGCAGGTTTTAAATCGTTTCCATGTGAAGGAGAGTCAGTTTTCCATTAACCCTTCGCCCCCTCGCAGGGTTCATTACCAGTATCCGGCATAAGCTGTTATTGCAGCCTCCCTAGAGATTGTACTGCTTCAGCTGGAGGTGCTGGGGAAGAGATTTCCTCCAAAACCCACTTGCTCTGTGGCTTCCCTGACACTCCAGTGTGGAAGTGTCCTCATCCTGCCAGCAAAAATGTGGCCTGCTCTTAAAAGTGTCAGTGTTTTGAGGGTCAGGTTGAGGCTTCTCCTGCCAGAGCCTCTCTCCCAGTGCAAAGAATGGAGGGAAAGTGTTTGCTGCTGAGGCTGAGCAGAGGGTTTAAAACATTTGAGGGATGGGTGCAGGCATCTGTCTCCCTAAATGTTCACATGGAATTGCTTCCATGGTGAGAAAAAAATGAATACATTTCTCCAGAGATGCCCCAGTAGAACTGAAGAGCCAGTTTATATCTTCAAAGCAGGTTTGTATCTTCAGGAACAGACAATTAGCTCCATGGCAGCCCCACCACAGAGTGCAGAGCAATATAACTACTTTTAGTCAGCTCTTGGGAATCTGACCTATGGGTGGTAACTTGGAAATAGAAGATGTTTAAATTTGTAAGATACAAATACTGTTTTCTGTAATATCCCTGACCCTCTAAAATGTTTTCTGTCCTCCATTAAGTCCTCCTTGGTGTAAAAATAGTGATTAATTGCAGATTTTGAGATAACCATGATAAATTCTTCTCCTATCCACAAATAAAAAAAAATTAAAAACATTCAGCAGCAATCTGTGTGGAGTGCATGCCTGAAGAGAATTTACAGGTATGTGTTCTTCTACAATATATATGTACATTTATAAGACCTATTTCAAAGACCCATGATTCTGTCAAACCTCAGTGTTAATAGCTCCAAGGAACTGATTTTACACAGTCACCACCATTAAGATCCTGTATTTACATTGCACTATGCCTGGGCTGGTACAATACAGGGGAGCATACAGGTAATGATTTATACTGTCCTGTGTAATTTTTTCAGGTGCTACTCATGCC